>NC_063215.1:14963259-15594197 GCF_020740725.1 Corvus hawaiiensis | reverse complement strand
GCCCATCCTTTCCTTGGCCTCCACAGGCACTGGGGAGGTCAGCTTTACACCCTCAGGTCTGACTGGAGACTGGTATGAAGAGAATGGATCTGTGGCCAGGCTGTGTCAGGTGGCCCCTGGTCATAGAGAAGTCCTGCCCAGCCTTATTTACACACACAGATGGACCCTCTGAATCTTCTCTGGAGCTGATGGAAAGTTGGAGGTAGATATACATGTGTGTAAATTATAGATTTGATAGATTTGTCACCTATGTGTGGCTGAAGATTGAAAACCCAAGCAGAACTGGGGAGATGGGGATATTTTATGGGGGCAGACCCCAGGGAGCAGAGATGCTCTGCATAGAAAAATAGTTTAAAACAAAATGATGGGATTTGTCACATGATGTAGTCATTACCTTTAATCTCACATGTGAGTTTCTACTGCCATTACTCTGATATTCTGCAGGCCTGAACTGTTTATTACCATGACCCCAGTAATGACCTTAAATAATCCTTTATGCCCTTCATTTTAAATATCCGTGTACAGTACCACCTGGACATCATCTCTGCAAAAATCTTTCCTTTTCTTCCTCTAGGGATCTTGTCCCTGTTTAGCCAGCTCCAGGATGTCATGAAATGTCAGCAACACTTCAGCAGGTCATATTTTCAAAGCACAGGGTGAAATTCCCAGAAGAAAGAGGTCAAGTGCCTCAGGTATTTCTAAGTATTAGCACTCAAATACCATCTTACAGTGATCAAATGGAAACATGGTTTTGTCCAGAAGATATCAAAACATGTATCTGCTGACAGCCTGTAGTGACCTTCATTAAAAGACCATATGGAAGCTCATTGTCACATCTGCTCAGGTGCCTTGGGCCCAAGGGAGACCAGTGCCTCGCCCTGGGGTCAGTCACACATTGCAGCGAAGTCACAGCTCAGGTCTCAAAATGAACAGCACAGCTTTGGCAGCTCTGTTGACCTGTCCTGAAAAATATATTTGGTTTAGCCCAGAGGACACCAATTCACCTGCCTTTCCTCCACTCTTGTGGAGGAATAGCCTCCTGATAGCCACCTGAACCAGGCTTATTTTCAATGAAGGCAAAACATTTTTTTTCTAATTTTTTTTTTTTTTAGCAGTAGGGTAAATAGTGCTCCTTGCATCAGAGACAGTTAGTTAAAGCAACTTGGTTTAATGTCATTGAGTCATGAGCAAGTAAAACTTTTGCCTACTACCTGCTTCTTCTGAGACATGTCAGGGCATCTGTAAGACACAAGTGTACTTATGTGGGAATACTAGATTGCTTAATAGCAAAGAATTTTTTTGCTGAGTTTTGTGAAATGCCCCTTACACAAATTGGGTATTAAAGTCCTGGAAACACTGTTGTAGTATGTAACCCTAATTATGACAAAAGGAAACTGTAAACATGTGGCTTCCCTGTGAAAGTATTGTGTAACCTATGTAACCATCAGTTAATGAAGTTTTCCTGCCCCTCTTGGGGTGGATGTGGTTATCTCCTCTCTGTAAGGGCAAAGCAGAGAGTGCAGAGATGCTTTGTTGGCTGGTGTAAACACTTCCATCATCCCCAGGAGAACTTAATGCTAAATCTGCTGCTAGTGTGGGTAGGTCTTGGTTTTGAAGTAACTTGTTTAATTAAAAGGTTTGTGTGGATTTGTATGGGTTTTTTTTTCTATTACAACTGCAGTTACAAAGGCTGTGGAAGAGGCTGCCTTCACTTTCCTTTGTGGCAACGTGCTGCGCAACTGACTGAAGGGACACCACATTGTGCCTTACTGAGGCCCAGAGTGGTGATTGTTAGTGAATGTCCACGATGTTACTGCAGGATCAGTCACTAAGGTGCAGTTACAGGCAGAGTAATTGTGTCTCCTCTAAATGCACGTGGTTAATGGATTTAACTGCAAAGCTTCCAAAGCCTGTGTGTAACTGAGCAGTGTCAGTGTGGGTTTTGTGCTATCATGAAATGGCTTTCCACAGAGCAAGGCAAGGGTTTATGAATTGCTGGGACTCACAAACCAAGTGGTTGCAGCCTGCTGGAATAATAAAGATGTGAGAAAAGTGGAATGCCAGACATAGCTGCACTATTTCTAGCAAGACAGTGCTCCAAGCAAGAGATGGAAAGGTGAGGATTTAATTGCAAAGTGCTAATGCCAAGGCAGGCTGCAATTTTTTTCCCAGCCTGAGTGGTTTGTAGGGTGCTGAAAATCAGTGTAGCCATTAGCATCCTATCTGCTGCCGTTGCACCTTCAGGATCTTGTCTGACACCTTGGTGTAATAAGGATGGAAATAATAAATTGTGTGCCATAAAACCTTGTGCTGGACTCCCTTTGTGCTGACGGTGGCTCATTTCCCGTAAGGCAGTGTAATTCCATGCTGCCTTTAGCTGCGTCAGTCCACAGCATCATAAAGAGCCTTTGCTCAACAGTTGGCAGTGATTCACAAGCTGTTGGGTAGGATGCAGCAGATCTCCATGTTCCCTTTTGAACTGAGGTGTCCCCAAAGGATGCTTATCTTAGAGGCGACAATAGATTTAGTTGATTTCTGAAGATCTATTGAAATAGTATGAAGGCTCTTGGGGTCTGTGGAAAACATGCAGTGGGAACCATTGGCAGTGGGTCTCTGCCTTGGAGCGGGAAGATCAGATTTTATTCTTCATTCTGCTGTTAACCTGCTCTGTGACTGAATTTATCTTTCTTTTTTTCAGTTATGTGCTCCTTGTACCTAAACTCGGCACCCAGCAGAGGGAGTCCTGCTGTGCCCACTGAAGACAGGGTTTAAGTTGTGCAGCTCCTGGCCACTCAGTGGTCTGAGAAATGGCCATGCCCCGACACTGGTGTTTGAGGGATGCACCCACATGCTAGACCACACACAAAGTACAGGCAGAACATGCCAAACACCAGGCCCTCCTGTGCACTTGTGTCCATCCCTCTGTGTCCGAGTGGTGATGCCTCCTGCACCCATCTGAGAGGAACTTTTTCACCTCTGGGTCACTCTCTGGTGTGACTGGCATGGAGTCCCCTCCCCCAGCATCCCAACTGGACACTGGGGCTAAGAGAAGCAGCCTCACTCACTGTCTTTGCCTGCTTTTTGCAGTGTTTCTAGCTCTCCATGGCAAGAGCAGACCAAATGGGCCATAATCTGAATGATCTGCCACCTACTGATATGGAGATGTCCTGGACCGAAACCCACAGATCGGTGCAGGGGAACACCACCACATTCCTGCAGTGCTTTGGATGCCTCTGCAGCAGGATTGCTTAAAACTCTGTAATCCATTAACACTGACTGCTTTAATATTGTACCAAAGTTACTGTGGTTTTATTAGCTAGAAGAGTCATGCAATGACTTTTAGAGTGTGCTGCTTTTACAGATGTATCCTTAAATTGTCATTTAAGACATAAGGGGAACAAAGACCTTTTTAAAGTTGGATTAAATAACTTTTTATAAAGGAGAGCTAAATTTATATCACCTGGTGAGACATGAGAAATTCTCAGTCCTTTGATTTTTTATTTAGCTTTCTTTAGTTTTTTTGGTAATATTCAGACTCCTATATGAATTTCTGATGTGGCTATTTCATAGACTTTATTTTAAATACTAGTAATCACACTGAATCAACATCTTAGGAATCTACATTATATTACAAACACAAGCTGGCATTGACAGGCATTGTATGAATATTTTGATTGCTTTTCATCTAGTTTCATTTAAAAAAATGGGAAAAAGGAAAAGTGGTATTTTAAAATAGTTGTATGATGGCTTATTCCTGTTAGTTTTGACTACTGATTACAGGCATTTCTAAGCAAGCTGTTGCTCTCTTGCAATCTCAATGTACTTAATTTTCATCTTATCACAAGTGAGCCTTTTAACCCTTAAATACCTGAGCCTGCTAATAAATGCATGTAGGATTGGGATTTGCACATGGTCTGAGCTAAGGGGGATCACAAAGAAGGACTCTTCACAACATGGAGGGTAACTGTAGCAGTAGATGTCTGATTTGAGAAGAAGGAAGATATGAATTCTTCTTCTCTTTCCTTTTTTTTCCACCAATGTTTGTTTTATACTGTTTCCAGAAGAGCTTCCCATAAAGAGGTTATTTGAGTTTGAAACAAAGCTTCTGTTAGCTCAACAGAGAAAGCTTTCTCCCAGCTCTTGTTTAACATGGATTAGACTCAAAAGCAGACATTGGAAGGCATTTTAAGTAGAATAATAATCATCTTGAAAGGATTGTGAGTGAAAAACCCTCCACCATCCCCCTGATGAATAAATCAGCCATTTAATTCTTAATAGAGACCAGGAAGATTTTCTGGGTTAGAAACATGGGTATTTTTTCTAGCTCATTGCCTAGAGGCTAATTTGGCTTTAGGTCCAAGAAACCCAACAAATCCCCCCAACTTCACCATGGTTTTTCTTTTGCTAAACCCAAACCATCAGGAGTCTTTTTTTGTCTTACAATGCTAAATGTAAAACAACCTTATCTGGTTGTACAATGTTACAAGAAATTGAACTGGCTTGAGCTAACAGTGAGAAGCTGTCTGAAAATATGTTCATAAAACATCACTGAGGGGAGCCTGTGAAAAGGAGATAACACAGAGCAGGGAAACGTTTGTACAATTTGGTGACAGCAGTCACTGTTTTCTGTTACCTCAGTAGATGGTGATTTTTATGAGCACCTCTCAAACATGACCATCTAATGTGTCACCTTTTGGAGTTATGAGCAGACCCCAGGGGTGCAGCCAGCCATGCTTTCATCTCTGACACTACACAGTTCAAAACACGGATGGACGTGGAAATGTGCTACTGCTTCAGTCAATATCAGGCACTGGGGAAGGATGAAAACCTGACAGTGACTGTGGTGCTTGTCTGGGAAACCCACTGTTTACCACCAGGACTGATGGCACCCAGGATGTCTCTTGCCCAGCACTGTCCCTTACACACAGCCTGGATTACATCCAGGAGCTCAAAAGAGGGGATGGAGAGGGTTGACCAGTTCAGCAGCATTTCCTTTTGCATGACTCTCTCCTCCCTGCCAGGTCCTGGTCCCCTGGGAGTTAACACTACTGCTGACTGCTTTTGTTGGGCGATTTGGCTGTGGCCACCTAGTTTTGAAGGCTGTTCCCCTCTGTGCTACTTGTAACCCCTGAGGATGCTGTGGTTGCAGCCTGGGGAGTGGCAGGAGATCGAGGATGAGACTCAGTTTGCTCCTCAGCTTTGCCAGCTGGAGAGCTGTGCCAGAGCCGCTAAGGGACCAGCTGCTGCTTCTGTGCTGGGTACAGATTCCCAGCCCATGGGACATGCCATTGCCTGGCACTTCAGAAGGTGCTCAGAAGTTTGCAGCCTGCCTGCTGCTCCCAGCGTGGGTTTTGGTGTGTTGCATGCACAGGCTGTGTGCAAGCAGAGCATCACAGTGTGCCTGGTGCAGCAGGGATGCACCTCCTCCTGTGTCAGCAGCAACAGGCAGGGCAGCTTTCAGGCCCTGCCTGAAATTTAGCTGTCTCAGAGGAGTTAATAGCCAGAGGGGTGGTGCTGCAGCATTTTCTCACATCTTACCACCTCTGGAAGTCAGCAATGCTTTGTTCTCAGCTCTCACCTCCACTTGCCGAGCTGTAGATTGCAGGGAGACTGCACTTCACCCACTGAAGTCTAGGCTTACGCTATGAAATTATAATCAAAAGCCCCAGCTGACTCTGGAGGCTGAGTAAGAGCTGTGGAGGGAGGTGTTGATGTCTGTGCCGTGCCCCCTGAGGCCTGGACCTTGGTCAAGGCAGGCAGCCAAATGCTTATTTTGGTTTGACAGCAGGGTGGTGGTTACTCTTCACTTCATCAGATACTTGTATAAATGCCCTGTTGCTAAATATGTCTGGTTTTGCTCTATTTCTGTTCAACCTCATCAGAGCAGATGATAGCTGCTCATGTCTCTCCACAATCAATGAGAGCAGAGCCAGCTTAGCCCCACTGAGAGGTAATAAACTTCTGAGCCATGGTTGCTCCTCCTGTGCTTGCCAGGCAAGCTCAATACAGCTTTCTTCTCTATTTAACAAAACTTTGCATGATTTGTGGCTGCACTCAGTTGGACCAATTTGAAAAATGAAGCAGTTGTGTGTCTATGTTCCTCACAATCCCTGACATCTTTCCCTTTTATTAGTGGTTCTGTATGAAACCAGTGTGAGTACGTTAGGAAAAGGCGTTGGGAAAAGGTACATTTTCCTCCTGGCAACGGTGGGAGCAGGAAATGCTTGGCCAGAAGTTAAAGTGTATTTTCCCATATCTACTGTGGGAGACAACAAGGGCCTGCTCATGGCTCTCATCTGATGATCATTCCTCTCAGCATTTAAATGTCCGTGTGAATATTTTTTTGGTGGTTAAGTAATTCCTGGTGCTGACAGGCACCTAGGAAAACAGTGATGACCTTAATTCCTTCTGCTTTCTTCCCATGGCACAACTTTCTCTGATTTTAAGGTTATTGCTATAGATTATGTACAGGGTATTGAGCGGTGTTTTGTAGGAGCAGAGTGATGGAAGCAGCCCTCTAGTGCCTGTTTCTGGGTGCTGTGGCTGAAGTCTGCTCAGCTTGGCTAGCAAGCTGCTTTCTTCCAGTGGCACAACTTTCTCTGGGTTTTAAGATTATTGGCCCATCAGCTGGGGAAAGAGGAGGAGGTGATATGGAGAATGGAAACCTGAACATAGTGGGGGGCGAATTTAACCCGGTGCTTATCTCCACCTCTGGTATTTACTTTGCAAAGTGTTTTGATAACTGCCGGCACAAGATAGGGAGAGTGTATTCTGCTCAGGGCAGGGCAGCTGCTGGCAGGAGCTTGGGCCATTTTAATGTTTTTTCTAAATAAAAGGGCACCAGAGTGCATGAATTTCAGGAAGACCAGAAGGAAAAAGGAAAGGAGCTCTGGTCTCTTCTACTCCTGCTCCCCACCTTGTGTGTGTCTGGTCTGCTAATCTGTGTGAAGTCTCGCTCCCCTTCAGGCAGTGCCCAGAGAATGCAAAAAAGAATTGTGCCTTTGTTGGACTAGCTTACAAAGTCCAAACAGTGCAGATCCTCTGCACCCTCTCTCCTCTCCCCTGTGCAGCCTTGCTGTTCTGAGCTCTGTGCCTGTGCTCATTACCTTTGCAGCTGAGGATCCATGAGCTCTGCAGAGAGGAGATGATAGGACAGCAGCTGCGTAGCAGTCTCATCCCTTTTCTGGACAGGGACCTTAGGAAACACTTCATGCCCAGGTTATCATGTGCCTGTGTTCCCCCTGTGTGGAGCTGGAGACATCAGGTCTCATGGTAAGGGATGTGCAGCTGGGGTGTCAGGGCTGCGGCCAGGGAAGGGATGTGTCATGCATGGGGTACTTGTTGCTTTCCAAAGCTGCTTTGAGCTGGGATCTGTGCTGAGCTGGGACAACTGGGCTCTGATCTGGGGCAGTTGAGGAAAATCAGAATGGAAGTGGCTGAGGAAAGCTGGTACTGAAAGCTCAGACATGAGCTTCAGGGCCAAGGTGGGGAGGGAGCAGGATCCCAGTGGAAAGAGAGTGCAAATTTCCTTGTCCTGAGCAATTCATGTGGCAGCACTGGAGAAAAGGGGATAAATGGGAACTTAAAGCTAACATGAAAAAATAAAGAAGAGATGAGGACAGTCACAGGGAAGGCAGCTATTGTAGAAAATTGTATATAGATATGTAGTTCTGCAACGCAGTGTAGGCAAAGAATGGTCATATAATGCCTTGCTGTCTCCATCGGTGATTGATCTAGGATGGTTACAAAATGGAAGCTTTCCCAGTTCCTGCTAGGAAGGAAACACCAGTAGTAATTCAGCTGCAGAAATGTATCTGTTAAAAAATAAAATAATGCCTCTTTTTCCCCAAGGGCTGGTGTGGGAAAGGAGGAGGGAGTGGATCTGTTTAAGGGTTTTAAAAGGAAGGGAGCATGGAAAATGCTATATCCTTTAAAGGAATTATTTGTGTCTCAGCTTCACTGAAAATGCTAGAGGTCACTGAAGCCCCAAGAGGGAGATGTGGCAATATGTGGTGGAGCAGGTAAGGTAGGGCTCTGTTGGTAAGAGACGTGTTGTCTCCTGTTTTATAGTGGGGTTTTTTTCCTGCTGGAGTTACATGAGACCAGTGTTTTGCTGCAACAAAATATCAGTGATTGATTTATTTATTGATGTATTCAGTGTTAAAACTTTATCTTGAAGATTCTTTTTTTTCCCCTTTATTTAGCTGTGTGTGCCAACAGGCATAGCTGGGGAGAAGCTCCTGCTGTGCCCTTGAGCTTGCTGTGCAATGAAAGAACATCTTGATGGATGCCAGACAAAAGGACTAATAAAACAATATATCCTAATTCTTTTATGCTCAGCAAAACTTGACAGTAACTGCTGACTAAAATATAATGTGCCTGAATAAAACTGTCATGTGAAATCTTGAAATCATTACTGGGAACTGAGGAATCTGCCATGGGAATTGAGGAATCTGCCATGTGCCCAGGATAGCTGTTCGATGCATCATTACCCCTGGTGGGAAATACCTTCTCTCTGAACCTCATGTTCTGGTGACTGTTCAAAGCTGTAAGATCTTATGCCTTTTTTCCCCACTGGCTGATTACAGCCATGCTTGGTTGGGGTGGTTACCTGGCTGTTCCCCAGCTCGCTCTCACAGCAGTGAACAGGACAGCTTCCTCCAGCATCTTGCTCCAGGGCAGGTTTGTAATCCTCTGGTGTGCCCCGGAGCTGTTTTCTGAACGGCTCCCACATTGTCAACACCCTTTCCACCCTTTGCTGATGGGACTGGGCACACTGGGTTTGGTTTGAGATAATGACAATGCATTTAGACATCCAGACAACTCATTGGACGGCTTGACTCAGTTGCCTAAATATGGATATTTGTGCCATTTGAGAGGCTCTGGGGGGCATAGATGTGTGGCTGGCAGGGGTGGCACAGGAGATCTGAAAGGCCCCAAGGGCTCAGTGAGGTCAGACAGGATGCTTCAGAATGTCTCAAGTACCCTCAGTGCCTGCACACCCCACCCATGAGCAGACACCTGCCTTTGCGTGGCTGCATCTCGAGCTGAGCCCTGCTGGTGCTGCCCCATGGATCCTGTCTCACACGATGCAGGAGGGAAGCAGTCATGCCCCCGATGCCAATGGAGCAGAGGATCTGGTTTGCTCCCTTGACCATGGGTTAGCCTGGGAAGCTGCTGATGGAGCTGCTGTGAATCATCACCCAGGAGCCCCTCTCTGCAGGGCCAGTCCAGCATTTAATAAATGTGATCTTCAGTTTTCTTCCCTAGTGCATGATCCTGCATTTGCATTCATTAATACCAAGGACAGGTTACTTTTACACACATTCACTACCCACCACATCTACCACATAAAACTTTGCAGGCACCTCAGGACATGAGCTGGTAATGACATGCCCCTACAGTGACTTTTTAAAATCTATCAGTTAGCCAGTTTTAATCCTCTCAGCATCATAAAGCAGTGAATCAAATGCACCCTTAAAAGCAAGGGATTTTTTTTTTTATCAGCCTGACTGTACTGCCAAAAGGATAATGGATGACAATCTTTGTTTTTGTCACCCATTACACCCCTTTACATTCCCATGCAGGCCTCTGTCTCATTTAATATCAGACCTGCATCAATTTATCTAACTGTGGTTATCCCTTTGAATGCAAGTGCAACATAAACCAAATTTTATGTGTTTTCATGGTCCCCTAAGTGCTGTGGGCACCTGCCTCTCTCTAGTTTTCTAATTTCCATCTTCTCTCTTTTTTTCCCCTGGTTACAATTCCCAGGGTTAATTACTGCATTCATATATAGGCATATTCCTAACTCATCTTTCACTTCCTTGAATGTATTTGGGATCTTTTCTACTGCTGCCAGTTTGTGCACAGGGACTGACCAGGTAAACAGTCCATTGCACCTTCTCCTATCACCATGAGGTCACTGCTAGACCCTACAATAAAATTGCCATGGCAGAACAATAGGACAGAGTATGGAAGGAGCTGGCTTTTCCCAGTCCCTTCTTTTGCAAAATTATAATTGAATCCTGACAAATACTGAACCTTTTCATGCTCTGCAGGGAAGTGTCTGGCAGATGCCACCAGAAAAACGTGGAATGATAAGTCTCCCTGTTTTCTCTGCACTGCTGGATGAGTGCAAATGTCATGGGCATCCGGAGCAGAAAAGGGCTAAAATGTGTGTCCCAAAGGTGGGAGGCAGCATCCTTTCTCAGGCTTTTCATGACAATCTTGACCAGGTGGTTTCTTAGGATAGAAATACCCACATACACCAGGAAGTCTGGTAGTAGGAGGTATCCACTTTGTTGAAGACAATCTGCATTTTCCAGGGGGGGAAAAAAAGTCTTTGCTGGGGAAGAGAAGGTCATTGGAAGAAGATAGAGCAGGGATGGGTAATACATAGGAGTTCCCCACAGGTGAGTAAGGTTTGGGTGATAACCAAACTGCCCACTGCTGACCCAGTTAAGAAAAATTATTTGAAGTCCTGCCTTTGTCTTGTCAGTTATTGACTTTCATGATTTGAGGCTGGTTTTCTTTGGAACCATTTGGAAGTACAGGGGGGCTCCTGGCTGCCTTGCTAAGATGGCAAGGTTGTCTTCTGGACCAAGAGGGAAAGGGTGGCTCAGACCACTGCGTGTGTATGGTAGCAATGAGATGTCCCAGAAATGCTGCTGTGCAGTAGCCCTGCTCAACATAATCAACACAGCCTGCCCAGAAATGAGGGACCTGGGGCTGCATCCTCCAACAGACAGTTTTGGATGAGTAAGTGCTGAGGAATGTAACCCTCAGGAAAGTTCACTGCCCTGTGGTAACTGACAGGCTGCTAGAGCGGGACTTGTAGTTGTCCATGTGTGGCAAGAGATCAGCCACTGTCTCCATGACCAGAGCACAGGAACTGAGACAAAACCTGCTTGAGGCAAGTGAGTGGTGGGCCAAAAGGCTGGAGCCATTGCCTTCTGCTGCTGCAGGAAACAAGGAGGTGGTGCTACCAGCCAGGAAAAGTGACTACCTTCTTGAACATAGGTATGAATGCAGTGTTGGGCCTTGCTATTCCAGCTCCACAGCGTGCTCAGAGATCCTGAGGAAGGCATCAGAATCAGTGCTGCTCTTGTGTATTACTGACTGCCGATGGCCAGCAAGTGCAGCTACTTGGAAAGCTTAATTTTTCCAGCTCTTGAAAGCCTTTTAATGCTGCATCATCTACCTGGCACTTGTGGGACTATGTCTGCAGCACTGTGCCCATGAACAGCAAAGAAACAACATGTCCAATTATACCATTAAAACACCATATGTGGTCATATATTATCTGCAGACTTTGTCCTGAGAGTTGTAAATGTTGAGTAAGGACCTTGAATAGGCAAGAACTATGGTTTTAAAAAAATTCAAGACACTGGGGATGTTAACCCTGTGAGGACTTTGCTTTCCAACAGCTTGTTATCTTCAAAGAGGCTGATTGTCAGGTAAGCAGGTGGCTAATGATGGTGCTACAAATGAATGGGCTGCATTGGCAAACGTGATACCCAGCCAGAATCATGCTATTGAAGACTTGTTTTGTTCTGCTCTAGATTTCTCAGTGAAACAACCTGTTGAAGTGCCTTGGCCCTGCAGTTAAGTTTTTTGCAGTTGTAAATCCTGGAGTTAGTGGAGGGTGACCACCTCTAAACAGGTAGACAGCTATTGGGGGAAATCATTCAAATTTTTGAAGTTTTGGTCTGAGTCCTTATGGTTCAGATCAGTTCTGGAGGAGTGTGGAACATTCTTCTCTTCAGCACAGCTGGGTGAGGAAATGCTGAGGCCTACCTCCAAACCTGCTGGAGAAAGTGGAGGCCATTGAGAACACCACCTACCATCTTGGAGGTGTTGGCTGATGGCCTCACCTGCTCACCTACCCTGCCTCAGCTTATATTTAGAGTTCTTAGGTTCCTTTGTGTTGCACCTGGAACTCAGACCAAAGCAGGGGCCCTCGAGCATGGTGCTCTATACAAATATCAACCTTTCCAGACTGAGCAGTGGGTTAAGATTTCAGGATGGATGAATGTGGCTGCTTGAGACCATGCAAACAAATCAGGAGAAAACCATTAGCAAACACTGAGTCCTCAGCTAGTGATGAGTCAGTTCTCCTCACTGACTTTCATCAGACCAGTTGCCGCAGTGGTGGGAGGCAGTCAGCAACCTGTCTATCTGTTCTGTAGGCAATCTGCGTTAGAATGTAAGAAAACCAATCCTCTGAGTAAGGAGAGCCCTGTCCTGAGCGTTACCAGCAGGTCAGTGAGCTGAGAGCCATGGCAGTAGCCATCCTGAGGAATCAGACGTGTGATGGGGATGTGAGGCCTGGGGGCTGTAAGCTGTGTCTGGTGAGATGGGGCTTTGCCATGCTGGCACTGAGTGTGCCACAACAGCACTGGCTGGGACAGAGGCTGTTGCTGAGCTCCACATGCAGCTGATGGGACTGTCAGGGCCTGGGTGGAGCTGGGTGCTGGGACCCCAGCGTGGGGGCCTGGGGGGCACCAGTTCGAACAGGGTGGTTACACAACACCCCACGCCTGCCTCACCCAGATGCCCCAGGCTGCTCTTACTTCCACCATTCTGAGTGTCTGGATTCCTGCAAACAAAGAAAGCAAGAAACCAGTACAAGTCTGGGGCTGGTTTTTTTTAAACACACAGTACTCAGAACTAGTGGCCAGAAGCCATAAGGGCAGAGCATTCTTTCACGCACCCAAAGAGAGGGCAGGAGCTAGCTGACATCCCTGGTGTGATGATGAGCACTTCAGAGCAAGGCAACAGCCCCCCATCCCAGCTCTGCCAAAGAAGCTGCTGTGAAAATGCCCATCCCAAAATGCAGTTGCATCAGGGAGAAGGATGTACACGAAGGAGGAACAAATGCAGTTGGGTTAAACTGCTGTAATTGGAAAATTCAGCATGGACACTCATTTCTAAATACCATGTCGTGGCAGCTCCAGCAGCACAGAGTTGCAACACACTTCCTCACAGACTCTCTCTGTGCTCTCCCTGGCGCTTTTCTCTCCTTACAGAGCCATCATCCTCAGGACAGGGCTTTGATGTCCTGCCATGGGCTTCTGAGAACAGGAGCTGGACTGCAGAGATAGCACAGCTGTTGCATTGTGACAGACCTTGGCCCAGGGCTTGTGGTGGCTTTGGGGTTCTTTATTGGGGTGGGAGGGTAAATGAGTTTGGGTGGGATGGGGAGGGTGCTGCTCTAGCTCTCTGCCAACTATCCCAGCAGCTGTAGAGGTGGCAGGAGATAATAGGGTGTTACATGGACACTTGTAAGCCTTTTGAGAGATGCCTGGTACTCCTGCCTCTGGGACCAGCTTCCTGGGACAGAGTAGGAGTGTGTTTGTGCTTGTCCAGGCTGCCTACTAGGATGGGGTTTTGTGGTGCTCCCTCTCCTGGGATGGAGGTGTATATTTAAGTTTGTATATTGGGATGAATATTTAGCACAGAAAATCGCACAGAACATCTGGGTGGGTGTCTGCACCAGTCTGATGTCCTAAACAGGACCAAGAAAAAACACAGGCCTAATGTCTCTGTTGGCCATTTCTGATAACATCCCAGCTGGGGAGAGCTCAGAGCTAAATTTGTGACTTTGAAACTGACCTGCTAAAATGAATAATCGATTTGAATTTACAGTGTCAGAGGTGGTGATGGAGGGGAGTACTTTTGTTTTTCTTCCAAATCCAGTAAATTTAACATAGTACCATTATATAGTTGTGCTACTCTCCTGCTCTACCTGCCTCTTCTCCAGCCAAGCATAATGCAGTGCTGGGCCATGTAACTCATTGTCCCTGAGAACACGCTCAGGTGACAGGGACCAGTCCAGGCCATTCTGCATCCTGTGTGACTGAAGAGCGTCCAAGTCTCATGGAGCTCCTGGTTTCATTAAAACTGCTTAACAGAAAACATTTTAGCTGGCAGAAGCAGTTCCCTTGTGGAGCTGGATGAGAACGATATTGCAATTTAATTAATAAAAAATAAATGCTGACTTAAAAAAATTATGGATATTCACCTCTTCTTCATACATGTGTTCTTCTTTTATTGTGCTATTTCTTTAAAACACGTGAAACTGGGTGGCACACAGAGCCAGTTTCTTCAGGAAGCCAATTTCTGCCTCCAAATACAGGAATGTGGAATCTCTATCCAAATTCAGAGATCAGTGTTGAAAGTGAAAATGAATGGGTAAGCAGGAGGGACCAGAAAAGGGGGAAATCCAGGCAAAGTGGCATTTCCAGATCTGTACCCCAAGCCCAGGCTACGTTCTCATATCCAGAAAAGAGTTTTGGACTTTTCCATCGCAGCCGAATCTTTCCCAAACAGGCGCAAGATGCAGGTCCCGCGCTCGGGCCTCTCCGCGCAGGAGCGGCGCGGGACCCGCCGCGCTCTCCCGCCTTCTCCGCGCGCCGCTGGCGCCAAAGCGAGGGGCGGGGCTCTCCCTCCGCCGCCGCCGCCGCCACAACGGGAGGCGGGGCCCCGCCCGCGGCGGCAGCCAATGGGAGCGCGGGGGCGGGCGGCGCTGGGCGTGGCGAGGGCTGTGAGTGGCCGGCCGGCCGTTCTGGCGCCAACTTCGAAGGGGATATAAAGGGCCGGCGCGGGACTTCTCATTTCCTGCCGCTCGCCCCGCCGCTGCCGCTCGCTCTGCTGCTGCCGCCGCTGCTGCTTCAACCATGCTGTCCGCCCGCGTCCCGCTCGCTGTGCGCCACGACCAGCCCCGGGTTTCGCCCAAGAAGAGCCAGTCTCCTATGAAGAGCTTGTCGCCCATGAAGGGTCTGGCGCTGAGCGACAAGGAGAACACGGTGAGCGCCCGCCCGCCCTCCCACCCCCCGCCCGGCAGCGCTGCAGCGCGCTCACCTTGCCCCTCTCTCCCCGCAGCCCCCCACGCTCAGCAGCGCCCGTGTCCTGGCCAGTAAGACAGCCCGTAAGATCTTCCAGGAGGGCAACGAGAATCCGGTGAGTGCAGAACCCCCGGGCACCGAGCCCGCCCTTGTCCTGTTCCCCGGAGGCTCCGGCAATCTCTGCTCCGCTCTTCTCTCCTCATCGGTGGTCTCTCTTTTCTGCCCCCGACCGAGCCCGCTGGTCCCCTCCGGGCACTGCATCACAACCCCCTCGCTCCAGCCCCTCTCCTTTATTGGGGGGCGGGGGGGGGGGGGGGGAGGGGGGGGTGGTGTGTGTCTCTCCATCCTCCCGGGCCCTTCCCCCTCGGGGGGTGGTCTTTCCATCCTCCCGGGCCCTTCTCCCTCGGGGGGTGGTCTTTCCATTCTCCCGGGCTCTTCTCCCTCAGGGGGGGGGTCTCTCCGCCCTGCCCAGTCCCTCTTCCTCGGGGAGGAGTTTCCGTCCTCCCGGCCCCACTCCCTTTCGGGGGTCTGCCCGAGCTGCCGCCCCTCAGTTTCCCTCCAAAGGCCGGCACCGCCTCAGCCGCCCCGAGCCCAGCCCGAGCCCCTCTCCCGCCATTCCAGGTGCCGCGGGGCGTGGAGGAGGAGGAGCCGCTGCTGCGGGAGAACCCCCGCCGGTTCGTCATCTTCCCCATCCAGTACCACGACATCTGGCAGATGTACAAGAAGGCCGAGGCCTCCTTCTGGACGGCGGAGGAGGTGAGGGGTGGGCGGCCACGGCCGCTCCTGCCCGCAGCTCTGGGGCGGTGCCCGGGGCGGCCCCGGTGCTCAGGGACGGGCCTCCCACCGGAGCGCCCGTTTCTTATTTGTCCTGCAATGTTTTAGGTGGACCTTTCCAAAGACCTCCAGCACTGGGAGTCCCTGAAGCCTGAGGAGAAGTACTTCATTTCTCATGTCCTTGCCTTCTTTGCTGCCAGCGATGGCATTGTCAACGAAAACTTAGTGAGTGTGTAGAAAATCCCGACAGAAATACCACTTTGGGCAGATAACTCACATGTTTGACATGCTTGCTGTGGCTGATCCAGCTGGTTTGCTGGATGATGGAATGTTACAGCATTACAACATGTAGTGCTGTCCTGTGTTAATTACCAAATTGGGGTCGGTTTTGTAATCCCCAAATTTGCCCAATCCCCATGGGACACTGAGTGCTGCTGTACAGTAACATTTGAATGTTTCAGAGCCCATGTTCTGCTTCTACCCTCTATGCTCTTCTCCCTAATGGGGGATAAGTAAAACTAAGAAGTTTTCCCATTTCCCATGGGACCAAAGAAAACCTCACGACTTGAAACTCTGAGGGCCTACAGCTTTGCATATTGCTGTTAGTAATCCACATGTCTGGAATTAATCTGAAGATGATTTTGTGGGCTGATCAATAACTGGTCTATATGGCATTAATCCCTCTAACCTACAAAAACTTGCAAATGCTTATTTGTTTCCTCTAGGTGGAGCGGTTCAGTCAAGAAGTACAAATCACAGAAGCTCGTTGTTTCTATGGCTTCCAGATTGCCATGGAAAATATACATTCAGAAATGTACAGTCTTCTTATTGACACCTACATTAAGGATTCTAAAGAGAGGTTTGTATTGTTTGATGATGAAAAGTTCAGAACTCAGTAAATATTCAGAACTTAACTAATGCATGTCTCTTATTCTCTGACTTTCAGACTAATTTTAGGATGTAAATTAGACTTATATAAAATGCCACTGCTGCTTAAGAGCAGTTTAACTTCACAATATCTTTTTTCCTCTGAGGTGTAAGACCTTGCTTATATTAAGAGTGAAACTGAAATCATTCAGTACTGAAATAAAGGAATTACACAATGTAGAAGATGGAGCAGTCAAATAAGGGGAATATATTAAGTTTTACACTGAGTTTTACTGCTACTTAGAAAGCTTGCTGTGTCATTTTGACTCTGAGATGCTAAATTCCAGCAAGAGCTGCTTACATGAGAGGTCTGGTGCCTTCATACTGTAAAGTGGAGCCTGGTTAATCTGTAGTTTTGAAAGCCTTGTTCAACGACCACACTTGGTGAAACAGTTTTCCCCTTTCTATTGTCATGGGAATTCATGTGAACTGGGTGTTGATGTGGTGGGTAGGTGAAGAAAAGGTAGTTGGTTGGAACAAATAGAGCTAGGTTGGTGCCAGGTGAGCGGGGGAAGGAGAATTACCGGCATGAAGGTGCAGAGCATGCTTAAGTGATCAAGACTGTTTATGGCAGTGAATCCTTGTTGTGCTGAGATCTGATCCTAATGAGTTTTATTTTTCTCAGGGAATTTCTTTTCAATGCTATTGAAACGTTACCATGTGTTAAAAAGAAGGCAGACTGGGCCATGTGCTGGATTGGGGACAAGAAAGCAACATATGGTGAGTAGAGCTAAGCTATTGGAAGCAAAGTGAAATTCCTTCCCTAAAGATGGAAGGAACCACCATTTCTCCAGACTTCACAGTTAACAGGGATTATTGCTGTCACAGAGTACATGCTCTCCAGTATAAGACACTGCTATAATCCTGAACATGAAGAAAATAGTTTTCATCTTCAAATGAGCTACTGACAGGAAATCTTTGTAAGATTGCTGACGTTGTGAATAATGTCATGTGGCAATCATCATATGCCTGACTATATGATCAAACTGTAAATTGCTGCCACATGTCAGGACATGTTACAGCCATCTTTAGCCATCAAACATGTCTGGTTGGAGGCTGTAGCTCCTCTGCCCTGGTGATGCCTCATGTCTTGCTTCAAAGGTGAGATGATGAGATAGTACAGATTATTTCACTAGTATTGAAGCATTTTTCATGGCCAAAGATTAGCAGACACTGACTTAAATCAGCTGCCAAAATGGCTGCTCTTTTTAGTGAGCTATCTGAAAAAGGATAATGTTGGGGGTTGACCCACGGGGAAGGAGCCTTGGCTTCAGCTACTTAGTAGCTATAGCTAGTCTGATTAGTTCCTACTTCCTCTCATGTTTGTTTTGTTTAATGATCAGAAATCTTTAATAAGTTATAAGTACAGGCCATAGTCCTTAAAACTTATTAGGCAAAAAACACTTAGGCAAAAACAACTTCATTTGCTTTGCAGGATGCAGTTCACTGGTCTATTTGCAATTTCTGTGTATCCATCCTGCTAAGCTTTCTGGGTAACGTTACTATCAATCTTCTCTCAACAGGAGAACGTGTAGTAGCCTTTGCAGCTGTGGAAGGAATCTTCTTTTCTGGCTCCTTTGCATCAATTTTTTGGCTGAAGAAAAGAGGATTAATGCCTGGACTCACTTTTTCTAATGAACTCATCAGTAGAGATGAGGTATGAGTCAAATTCTAGCAGTTAAGATGGTAATGTGCCACAGTAGCTTAAAGTAATGATACTCAATTGGAGCCTATATTTTAAAACAGGAGTATATTTAGAAACAGGCAGACTATAAAGCTCACCAAAGTGTGTAAACATGTGTCATTGTGGATCTTGCAGAAGTGTATGAATGAACTTAGCATTTTACTTTTCTAAAGTAGCTGGAGGGTTCTCACCAATGCTCACAGCTGCTGTGCCTCGCACTGGCAGAACTTGCTTGTGATGCCTTCTGGTGAGGCAGAAAGTTGTCTGTAGGGAACAGTAATGTGGCAAAGGTGATGCCACTTACTCTGTGCTCTTCTAAATCAGTGTTCCTGAAATAATTTTCTGAAACTTCTTTCTAGGGTTTGCACTGTGATTTTGCCTGCCTCATGTTCAAGCACTTGATACACAAACCATCAGAGGAGAGAGTAAAGGAAATCATCATGAATGCTGTTCTCATAGAACAGGTAACTGTCTGCCCCTTGTTTAGGAACTTCATTGCAATCAAACAAAGCTGGGGAGCTGTTGGGCATAAAATTAACCTAGATGATAGAGAGTGAATACCAGTTTCTGTACATAAAATGCTTGTTATCTGCAGGAATTCTTGACGGAGGCGCTGCCTGTAAAGCTGATTGGCATGAACTGCACTTTAATGAAACAGTACATTGAGTTTGTGGCAGACCGGCTTATGTTGGAACTGGGATTTAACAAGGTAAGGCTCTAATACACTGAATATTTCATGGGGGAAAGATAATGTTAAATTTAATTTCCTTCAGAAATCCAAATCCTAAATTGGCTGCAGCAATATTGTTTTAACTTGTAAAATGATTTAGCAGTAGATGCTGCTACATCCTGTTTGAAGACCCACAGAAGAAAAGCCAAAAGGATGCTATGGAAAAAGCTATATTAGTAGTTGTGCTTGTGTTTACTGCACCTAAAAGAAGACAGGAACAAATAGAATAAAGGCTTGGGGCAGAGATTTTTTGTTCACTACATAGTCAGCCTGCTGATGCTGCCATTAGACTCCTTCCAACTGATCTCTAATGCTCTTGCATACTCAAAATGTGAGCACCTGCAGTGACTGTAGAATTGCCTGTGTATTTCAGATATACAAAGCAGAGAATCCTTTTGACTTCATGGAAAACATCTCTCTGGAAGGCAAGACAAATTTCTTTGAGAAGCGAGTAGGTGAATATCAGAGGATGGGAGTCATGTCGAAGCCCACAGACAACTCTTTCACCCTGGATGCGGAATTTTAAGTGACCTGGGACCATGTGTGTTAATGTGCATCCTGCCCTGTTTACAGGGAAACACTCAATGTGCTGAGTCACAGTGTGACTCGGTTCCTGTACTGAAATCCCACTCTTGTAAAGTGTGGTGATATTGGTGTACTTTAGAGGGCTGGTGTAGCTCCAGCAGTAAAAACCCTTTTTAATTAGACTTGGCCAATGGTGTTAATGCATAGAATGCTTAGGTGTATCTTAACAGTACATGCTACTCCACTCCACGAAAGATACAGGTACTTCCTTCTGCAAGATGGGAGGTTGTGGGCACTGACCCCTGGCTTCTGTTCTCACCATAAACAGGAACAGCTGAGAAATTCCAGTTGTAAATTTGTTGAATAGCCTGTAGAAAACTCTGGAGGCAACTGCATGATGACCTCACTGCTTTCTTAGCAGGTTTTAAGTTTACCATTTTTACTGTTTTAAGTTTGTACATAAACCTGGCACTTTAATGTTTAAAATAAACAACTGTCTTGTAATATTCAACAATAGTAAAATGCATGTCAAAATCTTTTGCAGCCTAACCTTTTACGACTTGTACTTCTTTCTGGGTATGTAATTTAAAAATGGTGCTGTGAATTAAACTATTTGTCTTGAAATATATTAAAGAACAGGAAGAAACTTGGTATGGAAGGTAAGGAACTAAATTGGGTATTCTGGGTACTGAAAAATAAGATGCAGCTGGCTTCTGGACTTGATTGCTTTTTCTTTATTACCTGGGAACAGTATTTCATGTAATAAAGAGCTGGTTGGACTCTGTTGTGCTGGTTTCAGTGCTCCAATGGCAAAGCTGTGTGCTGATTTCTGTTTAAATCACAGTTTTTCTGAGGACATGCAAGTTCTTCAGGAAATAGCTGCTTACTCGTGGTTGGTAGATGTCTAGTGAAATTGTTGTGCTTAGCTCTGACTTTCAGATGGACTGCACTAAACAGATGATGTTTCAGGGTAAATTCAGCTAATTCAGAGGGGGGCAGTATTCTGAGCTTCTGCATCATGCAGTTAAGTCTTGGTTTTAATACATAACAGTAGTGAAAACAATGCATACACTACAACATGGTTATTCTACACTAAACAGAGCAGTAAAAATGACTATGCTTTATGTAACTGGTGTAAGGTGTTTGGTCTGTGAAGGAGCCTGGAAATGATCTGCAGTGAGGTGAAATGACAGTGGGATAGACTGAAAATGGCTACTGCCTTGCTGTACAAAAGGAGTTTATCCATGATACAGGCTAACATCCAACAAGGACTGTTCCTGCAAGCCTGTCTTTCTTCAAGCATATTTAAAGTGAATAAGCTTTATAGAACTCAAAACCTCTTCCTTCATAGGAAGGAACACTGAAGTTTGCTTCTTGCTGCTCAAGCACTCCCTCTCTTAAAGCACAGTATTTTTGGTGCTTCTTTGAGAGATGCTGTCTGGGTGTACAATTACCTGACTTGCTGGTCTTTCTTTGCTCCTTTGCTCTTGATTGCATGGGAGATGGTATGTGACTGCTCTTCCCCTGAGTCTGAAGCTAGCAGGATACACAAGGCTATCCTAGGGAGAAAACCCTGATAAATAATTAAAAAATCCTAACCCCAAAGTCGAATTCAAGGTGGAGGACTGTTAGCTGACATCTCTAATAAAGGCCTTGCAGCACTGATGCTGGTAACAGGTCAGTGATTGCAGCGGCCTGAGAAGAATGTATTAGGAACTGGAATAGGGATGTGCTAAATTGGACAACCAGACATGTTATTTTGAAGCACTGAAATGTAATGCTTGTTTCTGCCTAAATACCAGCATTTCCTTCTCAGCAAATTGGGCTTTGTGCTTTTTCTTGGCTTCTCTTAGCAGTCAAATCTTTGATCAAATTAAGTGATAAAAGCATCAGAACTCAGTGTTAAGGCTGTGTTGTTTAGAGCACAAAGGAGACAGTAATAAAATACTGAGATTAGTTTGGACCAAAGTATGATTTAGCAGCATTTAATTTATATTCAAATGTGTTAATTTATATATTTAGGTGATGTAGAAAAAGAGTAAAACTTCTGATCTTTGAGTATGGTCTGCCTGTATTATAGCTATCTCTTCTCATTTGATTCTTGGTATGTGCCAAGGATCAATGTGCAAACAATTAGGGCAGAAAGATTTAATCTGTCTGCAATCCTGGGAAATAGGAACTGGAACTAGGACTGCTAGGAATGGATATGATGGCCAAGTAATCAGTTATAATGGGAGGTAGGAAGAATGTCCCTTTTAGCCAAGCATCGCTCTTATGGGGTAATAGATACTGTAGTTGTGCACGCATTAGAGATAGATTAGATAGGAATTAGAAGTCATTCCACAAGAGAACAAGGCTTGCTGTGGCTGCTATTAATCTTATTGGTGCTACTGATGTCTAAATGCCTCAGTTTTGGTATATGTGCCTGCTGTAATGCAAGTCGATTTTTCCTGTACAGTCTGGAGAAAAGCTGTGCATCTGATCCCACCTATTTTAATTCTCTCTTCTCACAAGGATTGAAATGTCCTGCTGTTGCTTAGTTTGAACAGATGATGTCCAAGCCTAGATGAAACACTTGTTTACTGAAAATGGATTACTTTCGAATTTGACTGCGATACCAGTTGTTTGGACACTTGATCCTCTTAAGAATTGAGGAGATAAGTATTTTATTTCTTTCAAAAAAAATAAACTAATACTCCCCAAAATAAATTTCAATGAAAATTTAAATGGCCCGTTGGAATATTTTTTGAAATGGAGTTTGGAGAAACAGGAGAGATTTGAAGTGATGAAAGTGCAGATGTTTTTATTCATGTGTGAATCAGAATGGCTGTCTGGTAGGCTGTCTGCACTTGCCACAGAAAAGTGGAAAGTGATTAGGCTAGTAGAGGAAAAAACACCAAGGGATAAGTAAAACTGGATATATTTGATGATGCAACACTCTAATGTTGGTGGTAAATTTATGTGTAACTGATCCCTAGCTATCCCCTGTGTTTCTTTATTGCTGTTAAAATTAATGGCTTTTAATAGCAGCAGATAAAATGGGAGAAGAGTAACCTCAAGCGTGGTTTCTCTTGTTACATTTTTTACTGTATTTTGTTAAAAAAGCCAAACACATGGGGTCAGGTAAGAAAGCTTCCTTAATTGATGCATTTTCACTTTACATTATATGTCAAACATTGAGATTTTGACAATGTGGAGGAATAAAAAGCAACCTAATGTCAGCCTTGTCCTCAGGAAGTAACTGCAACATCAGAGTGTAATGAGTAGAAAATCCCGATTTCTCAAATCTCCTGGGGTGATTACAGCAATTTGTGTCCAGAAGAGGTCAGAGAACAATTGCAGCTGCTCCTGCCTGCAACAGGGCACAGTCAGCCTGTGAATCTGAAGGCACATTAACAGTCTGGTGTGATTCCTGGAGGGGTAACCACTTCCTGCACACCAGTCAATCAGAAATTTTGCCTGGCAGAAGCAGGGAGTGAATGGAGTTGTCTTATTCCAAGCCTACTTTTCACAGTCTGCCACAGCCTGCTTTATTTGAAGCTGTTGATTACCTCTTGGAGCTTTGGCCTCTCTTTTTGTGCGTAATGCACTATGAGAAGTAAATGCTTTCATCAGGAAAGATTTGAGAGCTACAGAGAGTTAAGTCTCGTGTCCCGTTTGCTGATGGACAGCTAGTTTTTTGTTAGGAATTCATCCCTTGGGACTGTTTCTGAGATCCTATGATCCACATAGTCTTGGTTTCTGTGGTAAAACAATCCTTACATGAAGAATGGTGAAAGATTAAGCTAATAGGAAAAATGTTTAATATGTGTCAGACACTGGTTTTACATTTCAAGTTATGCCCAATGGATCTTTGAAATAATGATAATATTGCTGCTTCCTGGACCTGCAGAGAAATGAGGGGAAAGCTTTATCCCTTTAGAGAATATCTCAGCCCCCAGTGATTAGATCTTACTGATATCATTAATCATTAATCATCAGATAAATGGTGTGTTTGGTCATCTGCTCTTAGAGATAGCTGTGGGACCCTGGGTTGGGTGAAGAAGGAAAACCATCTTTTAGTCTTTTCTTTTTTTAAACTTCAAATATCTAGAGAACAATACCTTAGTGGAATGTTCTTGTAATTCTCTCAACCAAATTACTCCTGCTTTTCTCTTAGTTATTGTACAATATGTAGTTTGTGCCACAGGTGATACCACTTAGTCCATACAGCATTTTGGAGCCTTTGCCTGATGCTGAACATGTGTTGAGGTTTTCCTCTTGGCCTAAGGGTGAAGACTCCAGTGTTGGATAAACTCAAGTGCTTCTGAAATGCAGGCTGGGAAAAAATATACCCCAGGCCAGTTTCTGCTACCTGTCACTGGTAAGTAATTTGTGTTTTCTAAGTATTGCAGGACTTAGCTGAAAGTAGGGGAGAGTTTGCAGTTCTTACGTGTCCAAATCTTGAGTGTGGAGCTTGCAAAAAAACTCCAAAATGTTGAGCTGTGTTTCTGTTCTTTTTGGGGTGGGGGGTGCTGCTACTTCTGTTACGAAGTGCTACTGATATAATCAGGGATGGCTTGGGCCATTCTTGCACCCCCTGGATTGGGCCTAGCAGAGAGTTGAGTTTAATTTTTTGCTAGATTTTCATTTTAACAAGGATCCAGTAAATGGATTGTCAGGTAGCTAAGACTTAATGCCATCCAAACAAATTGTGGGGTAACAAAGCCAGTCATATGAAGACTGAGGTATTTGGCCCTAGAGGAAGATGCCTGCAGGTATTTATTTGCAGATGAACTAATACTTAGGCAAATTAGTTCTTGCAATCTAAGTATATCCTGCGTATGTTCCTGGAGAAAGGGTACCTACCTCTGGATCCCTGGCTCTCAAAGGTGCAGCACCAGGGAAGGACAATGCCATTTCAGTTCATTCCACATTCCTGCTTCATACTTATCTGCATCTTTGGCAGATGAGCATTTACACAGCACTTACACAGCATTTTATTTCATATTTTGATGGTGGTTTCTGATACCTTTAGCCACATTGCCAGGTGTTTTCCTATCCTTCTTTTAGGTAGGGAGCTGCCTACCTTGCTTATCCTTCAGTCAGCTGTCAGAATCCAGCTCCCTGAGGTGTTGCCCCAGTGTTCTAACTCAGAGGCATTTGTAAGCTCATGTAGATCCGGGGCAGGCAACAGCAAACACCAACCTTGTGTTGCCTGTTTTCCTTCTGCATCCTTCTGCAGCCTTGTAGGCTGCTCTGCTGCCAGGGACTGCAGTGAGTCTGCTTTCTGACTGGTATTGGCCAGAGCTTCCCTGCTTCTCTCTGGAAGATGTTGCCTCATTAAAATGAAAATATTTTGTCAGTATTTATCTCCTAAATACTCAACCAGCAAAGTCCTGATATGATTCAAAATCAAGATGAAGCGTTTGGCTTCAGCGGTGTTTTTTGTGGTGGCTGTAGCACTTCCTGTAATGATTTTGGTTTGATGTGATCCAGGAGCTTGCAGTAAGTATGTTTAAGTGCTTCAGAATGGATCTCCATCTTCCTAGCCCTGGACCTCTGCTCTAGGAGACATTGAAATGTATTCTTCTGATTCTGGACACAAACAGTTGTGAGTTGCCACCTGCTTTAGTTTAATCCTGGTTCTATAAGCAGGGAAGATTATGGTGACAGTTGAATTTCCACATCTCTGTCTCTTCTTGGTATTTAATTGAATGATTTATCTCTTTTTGAACTTATTTTCAGGGTGAACCTCAAAAAAGAAATAACAAAATCCCTGCATTTCCTTGCTTTAAAGTTAGCATTCAGCAGGCAGCAGTGACTTGGCAGGGAAGCTGTGGAGCAGTGAGCAGGCGTTGGGTGAAGGTAAGGAACAGGGTTGGAGGTAGGGAGTGTATTAGAGAGCAACATTTCAAGATAGGGAAACATTGGCTGGGCCAAGTGTTTGGTGTCTGTTCTGGCTGTAAATTTCTGTGATGTCGCTTAAATGCAGTGACAGCTATAAGGAGGACTAAATGTAATTCACTCATACAAGAAATGAAATATTAAGTGTATATTTGATTTGGTAATAACTGTAGGCAGAACACACTAGGTTTATCAGAGGCTTAGCAATGACTTTACTGTTTCGATTACTGCTTGTGAAAATTGCATCTCATTCTGTTGATACAACTATTGCAGTTGCTCTTGATAATACCATAAATATATACAGATACACAGACTTTGGAAAAGTTATTCTGATCTGGGTTTCTTATAGTGTGTGGATTAAGGCTGACAAATATTGGGCAACCTAACAGGATTATTTTTAACACACATTTTCATTAAATGGTTATCCCTTGTCAAATTGAAAAGCTATTTACTATGCTAAATATGCTAATTTTACAGCAAATTTTAAATTTTGCTACCTTTCCATTATTTAGCTGTGATGCTGCATTTGGTGCTACTAAATCCCTGGGATTATATGTGAAATAGTTGGATGGCTGGGTTGCATTTAAATTAATTAAAGCACAAATGTTTAAAATAAAATGTTAAATATTGCTGTGTAGATATTCAAGAAGCAGATGTGATTTCACCACTTATATCCCCAAATAACACATGCAAAAGCAGGTTGAGAAACATTTAAATATGCCTATACACTCAAGTGTAGCTTTGCAGGTTTCCCAGGGGAGGGAATTTTGTGTGGCTTAAGGGAAGTTGATCACCGCGATGGAGTAGTTTTGTTTGAAGAAGCCTTTTAGGAAAGGGCTTTCCAAAACCAATCATCACACAACTGGTCCCAGTTGTTGTGCTGAGGTGAGCAGGCAGGGGCTGCTTGAAAGGGTGCTGTGGTGCCCCTTGAGCTGGCACATGTGGTTCTGGAGATCTCAGCAAGTGGATGTTCCCATGACCTGCCACCCTGCCTTGTGCCTGCACAC
This sequence comes from Corvus hawaiiensis, assembly GCF_020740725.1. Lineage (NCBI taxonomy): Eukaryota > Metazoa > Chordata > Aves > Passeriformes > Corvidae > Corvus > Corvus hawaiiensis. The sequence goes on along the minus strand of NC_063215.1, from coordinate 15,567,815 downwards.
ACACCATTGCTCTGCTACCTCAAATGTTCTCTTTGATTTGGGCCCTGCCACAGCAGTTAATCAAAAATCTTATTTTGGAGTGATTTGTGCCGTATCACGTTCCCTGCTGCAAGCAGTACATGTGGCTGTCACCAGGGGGGCTCCTTGGTAAAGAAAGCAGCAGCTGCTGCAGCAGTTCAGGTGACACTGCCAGGCGCTGGCTGTTCATGAAGTGCCAGGTGGCTGTCACACCTGGGGGAGAGCTGTGCTGCAGGAGCTCTCCCTCCCTGTGTGAATATGAGTATGGGCCACACTGGCTTGTTTACTGCGTGCAGTGCAAGAGATTACATGTGCAAATCCTGCTCTGCACAGCATTTCATAGCGGACTTGTTCCTTCAGTGGGGTACAGGCTGCTGTGTTTATCGGGGAGCTGCCTGTTCTGCAGCATGGATGCTTTTCTTACAACCTCACAGACATGGGACTAAATGGAAGTGCCTCGTTAGTGCTAATTCACCGTGCAACACGACTGCTGAGGGTGGGAGTGGTTGTCTAGTAGATGTGTCATGTATTTTAGTGAATGCTAGACCTCTGCTGGTGCTCTCTTTCACCTACCTCTCTGGGAGCCCTTTCTGGACTGTGCTGTGCTCTTTTTAGGGTGCTGGGGCCATAGCAACAAGCAGTATAGCTCCTGTAGAGAAGGACTTCTTAGGGTGCCCCCCCAAGTGCCCTAAGTAGGAAGAGATCCTAATGTCTGCTAATCTTAACTTCTTCCCTTAGGAATCAAGGTCATGGCTCTCCTTGAAGCCTTCAGCAGATAAAAGCAGTCCAAGCAGAAAGGTGGATTTAATGGGGTGAGAAGAGAGCAGAGAGGGCCTTCTCGTTCTGTCCTACAGATCCTCTAATTGGAGTTGGTTCTCAGGGTAGTGTCAGTTCGGGAATAATTATTTGGGTGCAATCACACAGCGAATTGAGGATGAGGGGTTAAAGGTGGGTTTATTAGGCCTGACCCTCTACTGCTGAATCAAAGCACCAGGTGATACTTAAACCAGGTAGAAGGCAGGGTGCGTCTGACTTGCGGCAACAAACCATGTATTGCTGTGCTGGTAGTTAATCTAAAATTCACTTTAAATGGGCTGTGCTGTAAACGGAGGTGTTACATCTCCTGAACTGCACAAGTGCAGGGGTTTCCTGGGGTGGGTTCACTTGGGTGGCTTTGAGGACTGAACCTGTGTTCATACTGCTGCCAGCACAAAGGTGCTGGGATGTGGCTGCTGGCAGGGGATGGGGCTGGCTGCAGTGTGGTGCCCAACCTCAGCTCTTCCTGCTGCAGCCTCACCACCCCTGGGCACAGCAGCATCTGCTTCTGACTGTGACCAACACCCATCCAGGAATAGCTCTCCAGCAGCAAGTGCAGTTCAGAGCTGCCACAAATGCCCGGTGTGAAAATTCACTTTCCCCTGGCTTAGATGAGCCCTGTAAGCCATTTTATTTGGGGATTAGTTGTGCCCTGCTTATCACATATTAAAGACATAGTAGGTTTATCTTGCCTTCTCTACATGCAAACAGTCAAAATCCACCTAGAAGTGCCATGGTAACGGGCTGAAGCTCTGCTGTCTGCAGTGCTGCAGGTGCTGTGCCTGCAGCCGCTCTAGGTAATCACCAAGCTTTGTTGACAAAGCATGGGGTTGTGAGACTCACTCTAAATATTTGCCAGAAAATTGGCTTGGGAACGGTGAATATTATGACACAGGATAGCTAAAAATAGAGTTCTCACTGGTAATTTTTCGGTGTTTGGTTTCACAGTGTGAGATGTGATTTTCAGAAGAGCTGTACATCTGTGTTCTCCCCTCCCTGTTCAGTCACAGCATCTTTGCAAATCAGGCCTTTTGTGCCTCCCAAAATCAAGTTCTTAAATAAAATAGAAGACAGAGTAATGGAAAAAAAAATGTATCCTGTAGTCATACTAGTGAGGGTTTATTATGGGGATTGTTAATGCCCCATGTGGCATTTTAGAGTTCACCAAAGGGAGATTGGAAAGGAAGTTTCACAGTTGTGTAGGACTTGGGAACTTAGCTGCACAGGCTTTTCAAGTTGTTTATGCCAAAGAGAGACAAAAACCTCAAGAGGAACAAGTGGGCTACTGTGAACCACAAATAACTTGATCCTGCCCTTGATGAAGTGAATGCTGCCACTCCGTATTGTCTGTGAGAGAAGGCTGGGAGGCTCTTGCAAACCCTACCCTAATTAACTGACTGCTGCCTTAGTGCCTCCCAGGAGCCTGGGGTGATGCTCTGTTGTGTGCTGTGGGAGTCCACTTGGTCCTGAGGCTTTGCAAATCATGTTCAAGACCTCCTGAGAGGTAAGTTAAAAACATGGCTTTTTTAAAAAAAGCCATTCTTGCTTTGGGAGCCCGTAGAGTTTTCTGGTAAGGAGGCTGCTTCTTGCTTTGTGCTGGAGGTTCTGCTGAGGCAGAGAGGCACAGAATTGTTTTGCTGTGGGCTTTGTCTTTCTGTCTCTCTGTTTACCATGAATATCTTTTCCCCTTGGACCTGGGGATGAGGGTCCTGTTTTCATGCAGAAGGGTCAGGCTTTGAGATGGAAAGGGGTGTAGTGCCCTTGAATTTTTCCTGCTGGGTCTCTAGCTCTGCGCTTTAAGGTAGAACTAACTTGCAGGAAGGTTCAAGCCTGTGTGTCAAATGAGCAAGACATTCTGAACTACTGATCTTGTAAGATTGGCCTGGAACGTGTGGATTTCTGATTCACCCTTGATTAGTGATGATCTATCTGACCTTGCTGGAAGCATAAAGGGGTGGGGAGTTAATGTGCCTCTTTCAAATGAGGGATGAAATGGGTGTTTTATGGCTGTCTTTCAGGGAGTGGAGATTGTAATAAAAGCCACTGTCCCTAAGCAGAATGTTGAATTCTCTCTGTGTGTTACTATGGTGTTCCAGCAACTATGAATTGCCAGGTACTCTTTCAAAATAATGGTTTCTTTAATTATTTATACCTTAAGGGTCAAAGAAGGTTTTGTTTTGCCAGGTTACAAGAACAACTGGATGAGTCAGAAGAACAATTGACAGTGCCATCAGAGCAACCTTGATATTTCTAACAGGAAGTTTATAATTAAGCTGAATCACCGTGTCATTTGTGTTACCCAGACCAATGTGTCCAAAAAATATTATTAACCTTGTCTTGTATTACAGGGCTGTGTCTCCATTCACAGAGCTGAAGGTTGCTAAAGCTCACTGTTAGCTGTGGTTGTGGTGCTGATGCCTTGGAATGGGATTTGAGGTGTGGAAGCATCAGGTCAGTGCTGAAGCACGATGGTATGTGTTGTTCACTGGGGTTTCAGTGTGCGTGCAGCCTCTCTGCATGATACTTTGGGTACAGATTCCTGAACGGGTGGATTGGTCTTTCTTGGAAGTCCATAAGAGAACTCCCCCAAGCTAGAGCTTTTCTCAAAATCAAGCACTTGTTGCTAAATTTTCACTTTTCAAGAGGCTTCATGTACTGTCTGGAAGAAGCGTAATTTCCCACAAGGCAGCCACATTTCCTTGGTGTTGATCTTAATTAGGACAAGAATGACAAATAATGTTGCCCTTAAAACTTAACGAATAATTTCCCCAAACAGTTGTTAATTATTACATAAAGCCACTGCCCTCAGACTTCATTGACATGCTACAGAAGATGCATATTTTTAAATATCACTGTCAAAGGGATATTTATTCAGCTTGGGCGATGAGCTGCTGGGATGGAGCAGGCCTGTGGTAGCATGAAAAGCAAGTACCACATGTGAGATACCCTGGGATTAGTTTAATTTAAGTTTCCATGCTTATGACAAAGGAATTTGTATCTGGGCTGGTAAACCCAGTACCCCCTTAGAGCTGATGAAGGGGAAAGGGCAGCTTATTTGGCCAGTGTCAGACAACAGCTTCCAGAGGGATGGAAGGTGCCTCATTTCTTTTCTTGAATGGCACAGGCAATCTTAGAGATTAACTCTTGTTTCGGCATTTACATCTGGTGACATGAATTCCAGCTTTACACAGCTGGAATCACATAATCTCCCTGATGCATCTGAAGCTTGTGGGTTTTGTAAATGGGATTCTCAGTGCTGCCCAGCTGCTGGTCCTCTGTATCACACTGGGGTCAAGCCAGTCCTCCTCTGGTTCCCTCTTTTGTACCTCACACAACCTTTTTCAGACCTTTGCTGAGCAGGCACTCTGTTTACTGCTTAATCCCCAGGATTATGTGATTGCTGAAATGGTGAACCCAAGGAGGGCAGCTTACACTAATGCGCTGGGCCGTGAGCGGCAGGCAGGAGCCCACAGCCCCTGCAGCCAAATCCAGCCCTGCCCATCTGTCAGAGCTGCCCTCCATGGGCTCACAGGTTGAGTTTTTAAAGGCTGCCTGTTGGGGTGGGAGCTGCTGCATCCTGGTTTCAGCAAAGGCTGATAGGCACAGAGAAGGCAGTCATGGGGCAGCTGTTTGGATGGGAGTGAAAGCATCACACTATCTGCTGAAACCCACAGTCATGTATTGGCTGCTCGCATCGCTTCACCTGTCATGCTCACGAGTGCCTGTCTCCTGAATTTGCCTCTTTTGCTGCTGATCTTGTCTGTTACCCGTTTTGGTTTGTGTTTTTATTTCCTCTTTGTGTGATCTGTTTTCCCTCTGTCTCTCTTTGTACATGCTCCCTCCCTCTTTGCCCTGATGCTCTGCTTGCTGTGGCATCAAGGCAGCCAAGATGAAGAATTCAAGCAGTGTGATGTTCATATTGGGGCTTTTTTTACTTGTTTGTTTGGTTTTTCCTTTTTGCTTTGTTTGATGCTTGTTGTCTGCAAAATGTGGCTGAAAGGGTTAGAAAGGGATGTGGGAGCATCTCTGCTCAGGTGGGTGCAGGCAGTCCTGAGCTCGCATGGAGTGGAGCTCAAGCCATGTCTGCATCCATGCAGGCAGGTACCTGAGCTGTGCAGCAGCCCCTATGGGCACAGAGGCTGCCTATAGGAACCAGAGCTCTCTGGATAAAACCTTTGTCCTGAGGGAGCATATGAGAGATGCAGACTAAAATTTAGGTCATGCTTAATCTGTATCAAAGATTAACTTGTTGAATGGATCCTCATAAGCACGTCATGGATGTGAAGAGTATGCAATATAAATGAGATGAAAGTATGTATTATGGATGGGCATAAGCAATTTATATGTTAGCTTATGTGTTTACTAACTTGCGTACATGTTTATGTATTCGGATTGTTATTGACCCTTTATGTGAAGACTTTAAAAAGGACCTTCATATAAACATTCATGCAGTCTAGCAGTGGCCTGCAGCCCTAGAAAATGTGTCTTCTGTGCTTTCCTGCACTAACAGTGTTGTACTGTCTTATTCTCTGAAAAGACCTCAAATGGAGAATTCCCTCTCTTTGTTGGCTGCTAATGAATTTAACAGGATCTTGGAGGGAAAACTCTGAAGCTTGTAGTATTTTTTTCCTTATACTGAAAAAACCAGTGATTAGGACAAAGACTACCTGTCTGATCCCATCTGCTGCTCAGAGGTGCACCCTCTTCCAAAACTGGGCTTATTTTCTGTGGCACCTCACTCCAGAGTTAGATCCGGGGCAACTGGGGACCATTCATTAGCAAGCTCCATGTTTGCAGAGATGCTCAGGCTTACCTGGGGCTGTGGGATAGCATCTTCTGAAGAGTATTGCAGGTCAAGCCTGGCCTGTTTGGGAAACATTGTTCTGGGCAGCTTAATGTGTGGAGGAAAAGCAGTTTGCTGATTGTGTTGAGGATTTAAAATGTAAGATGCAGCAATTTATTATCAGGCTGCTTCTTGCAGCAGCTTTTTGCAAGGTGAAGAGATGAAGCAGATGATTAGATCTGTGAAGAAACAGAGTGGTGATGCACAGCCTTCCCTAGGGTGGGAGTGGAAACCAGCCAAGCACATCTCTCCTGTCTTGCAAAACAAACACGCTTCCCTCATAGGTTGAAGGAACAATCTGCAGCTGGATGTGCTCTGCTATGGCTGCTTGGCAACTCTTGAGTGCCCTGTTGTAGGAGAAAACCCCTTGTGTTTAGTTCAGCCTGCTGAAAATGCTGTTTGCAATCAACAAAAGAGGCCAGAACTGATGCCCCACCACCCATGTTTTATCCACCTACTATAAAGCAGCCAGTGGCTAACCCCAGCTGGAGCTGTCCCTCAACTTGAGACTAAAATCCCAGGGTATCCAGTCCTCTTAGCAGCCAGATTTCCTCTAAGCTTGCAGTGCTAGTTGCAACAGCAGCGAGCAGCTGGTCCCCACATGAGGTGTCCCCCTCTTGGTCCCCCTGCCAGCTCTCATGGTGGGGTTCAAGTGATGTGCTCCACAGGAGTGTCCTTTGCCTGTAAAACTTTTCCCCTCTTATGTTCCATAGCCAGGTGTTTGCTGGGCCAGGGAAAGCCCCTGGATGTGCATCCATACTTCAGGGGGAAGGTGGCCAGCTTGTGAGTGATTTGAATGGGTGGAGAGAGTTGGGGCTTCTGATGCTGAAGCTGCAGAATCTTTGAAGGCAGCCTGGCTCTGCTCAACTGTTTCCAGAAACTGAGTGCTGTGGCCTTCAGGAGCAGATGCCCCACTCTTCCCTGCTCTTTGGCTTCCCAAGACATGCAAGGTGTATTTTGTGGCTTGGCTACCTGGAAGCAGAAGACTTTTATGGGGAGGGAAGCCTGTCCTCCTTGTGAATTACGAGCCTGATGGAGATCATCTATTCTCACCTGGGAAATGACAGAATGAGCCCAGCCCTGAGGGACTCTGGAGCCTGGGGTTAATTTAAGCAACCAAAATCAGATGCCACCCTGAGTCCCTGAGGCAGCTGAAGGAACTGGACCACACTCACCCATGTTTCTAATAAAGCTTCCCCCTAGTGCTGTGCAAGAGACTTCTTCCCTCACCTCTGGCTGGGAAATAGGGGCAGTATTTAAGGTATGTGTTCTCTTGCCCAGTGCCTGTGTTATTTGGAGCCTTCCATGTTCAGTTAGTGCTTCATTATATCACTAGCAGTGTTACCTTTGCAAAGCTATGCTCAAATAGGACAGGAAACATTTACATGATGTGAGCTCTTCCTGGCTCTCTTGCTGCTGAGGGTCGCTGCTCATCCTGCTTCTTCCTCACCCCAGCAGATGACCCCCTGGAAAACTCATCTGATATCACAGTGGGAGAGAAGACAAAAGCCCATATCAAGAAAATTATGGCTAGCAGGACTAGGGAAGAGATTTTTCTGCACTGGTGAGGCCACAAGTTGAGTGCTGTGTTTAATTCTGAGCCCCTCACCTCAAAAAGGACATTGAGGTCTGGAGCTGGTCCAGAGGAGGGAAATGAAGTTGGTGAAGGGTCTAGAAAACATCTCTTACAAGGAGCAGCTGAAGGAACTGAGGCTGTTTGGCCTGGAGAAAAGTAGGCTTAGTGAGGACCTCATTGCTCCCTCCAGCTCTGAAAGGAGGTTGTAGTGAGGTGGGGATTGGTGTCTTCTGCCATGTCTCAAGAGACTGGACAAGAAGAAATGGCCTCAAGTTGCACCAGAGAAGGTTCAGGTTAGATATTAGAAATCCTTTTTTCACTGAAAGGGTGGTCAGGCATTGAAATAAATTGCTCAGGGGGGTGCTGGATTGACCATCTCTGGAAGTGTTCAAGAGGCATCTGCATGTGGTACTTGGAATATGGTTTAGGCATCAATGTGGTGGTGCTGCATTGATGGTTGGACTGGATGATCTTGAAGATCTCCTTCTACCTTAATGGCTGTGTGAAAAGGTGAATTATAGGACTGTGCCAAATCTGGTGTGGTTATTGAAATGAACAGAAGCACCTGGAATTAGGTGGAGTAATGGATAAACCCAAACAAAACTGAAGAATTACTGAAAATACTGAGCTGTTCTGGAGTTCTTTAGTAATGAAATTAACAGTGAAATTAATTAGAAGCAGTGAAGATAAGTCACAGTGGAACACATATCTCATGATCACCCTCTATATTTTAGAGCTTGTCTTTGAGACTTGCATGGAAGAGAACTACAGTGAATGAAATATGGAGAATACAAACAAACACAGGTAATGTTTTATTCAGTTTAGGGAGAGGCAAGATTTAAATTACACAGGTTTGAATTCTGAGTCTGAACCTGGAAGCTGCAAGTTCCAAGGATGGCATAATTTACTGCTGTATCATCATTTAATGATATTTAAGTGCTTGCAGTCCACAGGCAGTATTTTTTAATTGTTTTGCAAGCATAATTTAATTCAGATTATTCAAGTCATCTTCAAGATAAGGTCAAATCCCAAGGTGGGATATTTTGGTAGATAGGAAAAAAAAAATCTGGTTTTGAATGTGTAAGGTTTAGCAGTTGTTTCATGTGCGAGTGGTCTGATAAAGCCTTAACAGTAAGAAATGTCTTTTTTTAAAACACAACAGATGACTGTGTTGAGAGTACGTTTTCTAGAAATGCAATTCCCATATTAACAGCTGCCTCTTAAAGACTGCTTTTCCTTCTAATAGGTAGATTGTTGGGTATTTTCCCTTTGGGTGCTCATTTCCCTACATAATGCTCCAGGGGTTGTTAAATTCATTGAGCCTTTGTGATGACCTGGGGCATTGCTCAGGCTGCAATCAAGGATAGCATGGTTTGTGTCCACACACCACTCTCACCTCTTCACATGGAGGTAAGTGTGCCAAAGGGAATGATTGCCTTCCACCTGAAACTGGTGGCCAAGCTCTTGCTAGTCTGTTCAGACCCCTGAGGTTTTATGTGGTGCATTTAGAATGTCTCTGTTGATTCCTAGGCTGGCTGTATCCACTCATGACTGCTGATGGAACACCATGTCTACTAGCAATCTAAAGTCATGCTTTGACTCATGCCTCTGAGTCTGAAGTACTGTCTGCAACCTTTCTCCTGCTGTATTCCTCCCAGCAGGCATGGGCAGTATTAATATTTCAGCCCTCTTATTTTTGAGACCATGCTGTTCTTGCTAGTGAGGTTTTCACCTGTGGTTTTGGTTGCTTCTATTACTCTTTCTCACTGTCTTTCTTAAAACCCTTCTGCCCATATGTACCAGTGAGCAGATGTTTCCTCTGGAGATGCTGCATTATGCTCAGGCCTCGCCTGCGCGTGGGGAATTTTCTTTTGTAGTAACAGCTTTATATGAAGTGGCAGGTCACAGCTACATCCCTAACAGACAGTTATCATTCCATAGCTTTAGTTTTGTGTGCTCTGGCCTGCTCTCAGAGTTCCCACCACCAGAGCTGAACGTGCACTGCACACACCTCTGAGCTGGGATGAGTGTACCACAGAGCTGTGATCCCCCAAAGCCTGGTTGGACCATGGAGTTTGGGACCATGAGTTTCTAAAGATGCTGTGACTTTCTTCCTGGCTTTCCATGGTTGATGAAGACTTAAATAAAAAGTTTTTTCAGATCTGGGGAGAGCAGATGTGTCTCCTTGTTGCAGCTGTGGTTGGGGAACACACCAGGTGGTCAAATAGCTGTCTGTAAGGTTTGTAACTGAAGTGCTGTGGGTTCTGAAGCAGCAGGAGACACGAGCAAAGCATCCTTCCTCCTTCTCAGACCCACCAAGCCTTGTGTGCTGAGAGTGAGCTCTTTCCACACAACTTCTCTGAGCTTTTTCACTCACACACTGTATATCTTGACCTCACATGCTGGATATCTTGACCTCACATGCTGGATGTGGATCTGACCTGCAGTGTGTGCTGGGTGTGGTTGAGGAGCAGGCTGCAGGATCATGCTGCCAGTGGTGATGGTGGCTCCACGCTAGCCACAGTCCTTCAGCAGATAAGGTCTCTGACATGGCTGGGCTGTTGGGTGCATAATTCTCCTCTTTCAGACTTGGTGAACTTTCTTTCAAGGGAAACTCAAATCCCGGTTATGTATGCTGGACTTCAGACAGGTACACTCACAGTTGTCACTGCAGAGGAGAAACTGTGTCTTATTAAAGAAAAAGAGGCTGGAAAAAGATGGAAAAAAGAATGAAAAGAACACATACAGGACTCCACTAGTTTGGTTTAAAACCCAGACAAAGGACTTTTGCTCTTTGTCTGAATGACTTGCTTAAATGACTGGGGGGCTTGGGCAGGGGAAGAGAAAGTTCCTGTAATGCCGTTTGGAAATGTCACTCCTTGCTGTTCAAATACCACATTGCACTAAGGCTTGTAAATCACACATCATTTCCTAATTAAAAAATGATGAGCGTAATTGTGTCTTTCACTGCTGCAGCAGAACCTTGCTCAGACACGTGCTCTCAGGGTCTCACTGTGTAATCCACCACGCCTGCCTCCTGCTTTTCCTATTTGGAGCTAGACTCATCACAGAAAGGGGTTAGGCAGGTGACCAATTTTCCTTGCTGGCAATGGGATGTTGAATGACTGATTGCAAAGAAAAAGCCCACGAAAGCCTATTTTCTATGTGCTAAGACATGATTTGGAATTGTAGTCCAGGCATAAACTACCACTACAGTAGGGTGTTGAAGAAACCTGTTGGCTTTCTGGTTCTTGGTCTCTTTGGAGACACTGCATCTGTATCACTTGCTTTAGTGTAGCATTGGGATTCATAGTACCAGTAATAAAATGTCTTTCTGGGTATATCTGTCCTGAGAAAATTTAGAAGTGCATTTTCTGCTGTGGTGCAACTCTCCTCAGCAGAAAAGAAATTGTGCTCTGTAGACAGCATATGCAGAAGAGTACTTACAAATTTTATGGGCAGAAATTAAGCATTTTTGCTATGGGCTCGTGGTAGGCATTTCAAATAAAGTAAAAGTGGCTGTTTTGCAAGCTCTGGTTGTATTTTTCTGTCTCCTTCACTAATTAAAGTAATGAGTGTTGCTTTAGTTATCCTGCTGTGAATAGCAAGCCACTTGGGAGAGAACTAATATTGACAGGAGCTGTTAGATATTTAAGATTTTTTTTTGTGTGTCCAGTGAGGCAAAAGAGTTTGTGGGCCAAGCATAGCACAAGTATCTGTGACCTCCCATGGAGGCTGCCTGCTGCCCACCCTCTGCAACCTCCACAGCTCAAAGCCTCACATGCTTAGCCAAGCTGAGCTTCCCCTGCAGTGCAGCAGGCTTCTTTCTGCTCATGTTCCTTCTTCAGGTGGTTTATTCTCCCAATTAATAAGTGAGTGAGTGTGCTTGTGAGGTCAGGTTGGTTTGGTCACTGCTGGTGGTGAGGAGCCAGCCAGTGGCTCTTCTTACCAACCTGCAGCCCAACAGATAAAAGGAGCATCTCTTCCAAGTCTCTTGATGTGCCTCCCAACTGTCTGCCTCTCAGTTCCTGTCAGCAGGGCAAATTCCATCCTCACATGATCCTGAGTACATTTTGGAGCACAATGAGTGCTGCTCTGTCTTTAGATGTCCTATAGGAGAGGGTGATTCAAAGGGCAGGGGTTTGTTTACCTGCAGAAGTCAGAGGCCATCCCTTGTCCCAGGACAGGTGGATTCTTCCTGAATTACTTTACCTTTACTTATGTGCACCAAAGGCATTACACCTTACTCCCAGGTAATCTGCTCTGGATCTTCACTATCCTCACTGTTAAAAATCCTTTCTCTTGTCTACTCTAAGCATCCTTCTGATTTAAACCTTTTGGTTATCCTGACAGAGAAGACAATTAATCTTCTCTGCTTGGTAGCTGCTTTTCATGTCTTTAAAAGGAAGTATCAAGTCTCTCGTCAGCCTTTTGCCTCCTTAACTGCCTCACCACCAGTTAGTCCAACCTTTCCTTTAAGGCCATACATTCCTGGTCACTGATGATGCCTGTTGGTCTCCTGGGTATCTTTTCTGAAACACATGTCCAAGGCTACATTTAGGTTTGCTGTTGAGATCTTAGAGCTGTTGATTCCTGGGTAGTACTTGCCTCCAGCCCTGCCAGGTGCTGCAGGATGTTTGTTCATTCTGCATGGTGTGGAGGCACACAGTGCTTGCAGGGCACTGCTTGCTTGTGATTAGTAGTGATGCCCTGATCCTTTTTTATTAAGTTGCTGCTTTACCATCTCTTTGTCATCCTGTATTTTTCCACTGTCCCTTTGAATTGCATCCAATTTATTTTCAGCTTGATGTTTTTCTCCTTGTTTTGCTTTCTTCTCATCTAAAAATATAAGCTATATAGCCTGAAAATATATGGTTGTACTTCATGTAAGGAAAGAATAACACTTTGCATGTTGCTCTTACCTTTCAACAGATCTAGATAACTGCCTGTCTTCTCTGAGGCTGCATGAAATTGTTGTTAGCCACATGGAATATTCCATCAGAACAGTGCTAATTTCCTTCTCCAGCCTCTCAGAAGAGCTGCGTTGTAATGCTGAGTAATTAAGTAGTACTTCTATTGCCCTTTTAACCAAGGGTACCATAACCTTGCTTTAAACTGGAAATTCACAAGGAAAGCTTATACCTGAGTTCTGGCCCAGCAAGATCCCAGGTGAGGTGCTACTGTGAGGTAGTGATGCTGGGACCAGCGCTGTCCAGTGGGACTGCTCTGGTGGGGGAGGTAAGTGAAGGGATGCTCCACACAGATGGGTTAACCTTGTGCTGTGTATCACATCAGAGGGAGAAGCACTAGCTTTGTGGAATCCTGTGTCTGTGCTTGATTTTCTGTGGTAAGAAATGCCTGTATCACTGTGGAGCTGAGCTCAGCATCAGAGGTGTCTTCCCAGTGATGCAATCCTTCAAAGCACATGCCATGCTTCCCTGCTCTTCTCCCTTGGCAGATGCTGTCTAGGTTTTATGGAATGTGTGACATGTGCTGATGCCATGATTTGGGTCGCCACAGCCCACAAGGAGCTGTTTGCCACATAAGCCTGTGGGGGCAGGGAGGGGTACAGGCTGCATGCTCAGTCTCCCCTGCACAGGGTACAGGCTTGCCCAGGGGCTGCGGTTCCAGTGCCAGCAGAGTGGAGGGTGCAGACAAGATGCTGGGAGGGGTTCCGAGATGAAACTGTGCTGGCTGGGCCCTCTCTGTCCTGGGGCAGGCACTAGGGCAGTGGTGGATGTCTCCTGCAGCAGTGGGCAGTGGTAGAAGCACATGAAGAGATGGGCACTGATCAGTGCAAGGAGCTGGGTGTCCTTGGTGGCTCCTTCTTCAGTGTTTCCAGGCATTTAGTGGAGAAGATCAAATCACTGGTGTCTCCTATCTCATCACTGGAACAAGTCAAGCAGAGCTATGGAGCAAGTCCAGGCTGGCCACGTTTGCTTTTGAGGCCAGTGTGCTTAGCTCAGTCCTAGGGAGGGGGAAAGAAAAAGCCAATGGAGAGATGGAAGTTTCTCTGCTCCTACTCCCATAATTTCAGAGTTAGATTAGATACTAGGAAGGAAGAAATTCTTTATTGTGCAGATGGTGAGGCATTGGAACAGGGTGCTCAAAGAAGCAGTGGAGGGAGGGCCCATTCCTGGAAGTGTTCTAGGCCAGGCTGGATGAGGTTTGAGCAGCCTGGTCTAGGGGAAGGTGTCCCTGCCCACAGCAGGGGGATTGGGACTAGAAGATCTTTAAGGTCCCTTCCAACCCAGACCATTCTACAAAGCACTGCTTAACTCCTGCCGTGGTTTCTTGAGCACATGCATCTCCCAGGAGTATAGAGAGGGTTAACTGTTACAAAGACTAAAACAGATACAGAAGCAGCAAGGGCTGGAGTGATGTGTCTGTTCAGCAGAAAGTGGGGTCTGGCAAGAGGCACAGAAATGGCAGTTTTAATTATAAATGAATTTCTAATGCAATTTGCACTTAATGCATCTGGCGCAATAATTTTTCCATGGGAACTTCAGGATGCTGGGTTGAACAAATTGACTGCAGCTTTCACTAAGTTGCACTAAGTTGCTCTACACAATTGCATTTGTAATTCAGCAAATTCCTGACCTTTGCTGGGTGAATAAATTTGGACAGTAGAATGAATGCACAAAGATGCTTTTTGCTTGACATTTAGACCCTATTAATGAACACAATAAAAAAAATTCTAACAAATGCAAGTTATTTCAGTAATTGGAACAGTAATGATTCAAACTTCATTTTCTAGTTACAAGTTTATCACTCATGTGAAGCTTTCTAAGCTGCAAAGCCAGACACCAAATTAAAAGTAGTAGGTTGGCTTTCAGTAAGATACACTGCCTGGAAATCACCGGACAGGAGAAGTTTAAACTCAGCCCATAAATTCAGGTTTCTGGCCTCCCCACTGTGTCATTGAATTCCAGGTAAGAAGATCAACAAAGTCTAGTTCCTTGTCTCTGAGCTCAAATCCAGTTCTCATTGTGGTTGCTAGTGATGACTTTTTTGGGGTTAGTGGTTGTGCTCTGGTCAAATGGCAGATCTTGGGATCATGCATAATTTCAGAAGTTGTTCAGTTAAGGTCAGGGACTCTTTGCAGATTGTTTTACCAACTATCAACCTGCAGTGAAGTACTACCTACAGTGAAATACTGATTGTATTCTTTCTGTTCTTTTTTTTGTTTTTGGTTTTTTTTTTTTTGGATAGATGGACGGTGAAAAAGATGCTGTATATTTTCATCTTACATCTTTGACCCCTCCCCAAATGTTAAGCTGGAACAGAGGGTATCAAAGAAAGGTGTTTATCCAGATCATCCTTCTTAGAGATGATGTAAGTCCAGCAGGATATAATGAATTGTTGTTGTTGAATCTATTGGCAGTTTAACAGGGAGTAAGGTGTTTCTCATGCTGCTGTAAAAAGCGAATGTGGTTAATTACAAGAAGGAAATGAACAAAAAATTGAGGAAACAATCTCCCATGTTCATCACACTTGATAAAAGAGCGAAGCAGATGGAGAGGAACAAGTGCTTGAAATATTATTCACGGAGGAGTTTAGTCAGTAAATAACTCACCTGCAGACAAGTGTGAGCAGATGATTTTTATTTGGTTTTGTTAGGCAGGTCAGAAGCTAGAGGAGGATAAACTTATTCCTGTGGACATGGATTTGTAATTTGTGTATGTGTCATTGCTTATCCAGGCCCTCTGTGACTGGGAATCATTTCTCAGTTTCCCCTTGCAGAAGATGAAAACAATGACAATTGCTAACTATTTGGAAGCTGCAAGACTCTGTAAACAGGTAAACCTTTTTGTTTTCTAAATAAAGTAGCCATGCAGTGTCAGTGCAAAGTGAAGCTATAATGTATTTAGTTGCAATGGTTGGACAGTGCCTGTTTAGTCTGATTAATTCTCCTGCTCTGATCATCTTTTGCAAATGCCAAGGAAACTTTGCGTTTGCTGGCTAAAATGCAGGACTTCAAAGTGGCCAGCATCAAGGTGTCTTCTTGGTGGTGCCTCTGTATCTTATGCTGTGTCCAGACTCTGCTCCCAATGGAAATCACTGCCATCATTTAGTGCTGACAGACGGCGCTGAGTACATCATCCTCAGGGTACCAAATGCTTCTGACATGATGCAAATTTTTATGATGGCTCAAGTCTTAATTTGCTGGCTCCTGTGTGCAATGAAACTAAGGGCTGGGAGCAGCAAACCCTGATCCTGGACAAGACTCCAGGAAGTTTTTACCCCCTCACTGTAACCCATTAGTCCTTTCTCAGTAGTCACAAACTGGTTTGGGACCATTTCAATAATAATTTGTTTTGAAATTATATGGCAATGTGGCACCAAGATTTACAGCACACTTGTGTATCTGAGCTGTGTCAGATCTTGGTGACTTTGATAAAAGCCCCTTTGGAATAGGTGGGGTTTTGGTGTAAGGACTGTGTGTATTAAACCTCCATGCTGAATAATCTTGCCTTTATCAGGCCTGGATATGCCAGGTCACTGACCTGGGTGTGTGTCCAGCCATGGGAAAGTTTGTTGGAGCTTAGAGAGGAAATACTTAAAACTCTTGTCCTGAGCTCTGCTGTTTCACTGACTACAGAGTTCCCCTTTGGGTTACATCTGTTCCCAGGCTCTCCTGAGACTTACATGATGATAAGTCATTTAGAAGTTGTGGCAGGTCCTAAGTACTTGGAAGGAAATTACCCAACTCCAGCTTATCTAAAAACCCAATTTAGTTTAAATGAGTGCAAACGGTGGGAAGACAAGGGACATACCTTCAGGTCATTCACCTTTCTTAGACACCTCCAGTAAATCTTCCTCTGGAAGAGCCTTTGATTATTGGGAACCTCCCTTGCAAAGTGAGAAACTTTTGGGGAGAGAGCTGATGATTTGGGGAGCAGAGGAGCAGGGATATGCATAAGGTTTTGTGGTAACTTGTGTGGGGTACTTCTGAGGCCTCCCGTGGGCATTTCAGGGTAGATGGTTTGATTCAGGAGCTCTTTACTTAGATACAATCATACAAGCCAGATCCTGATCTGCAGAGTTTACAGCTGTGGGAGCAGCAAAATTAATGTTAAAGTTGTTTATTGTTAGAGGCAGGCAAGCAAAATGTCATGTATGAAAGATTTCTTATAAGGGTAATGCTGAAGTTTTGTTGGCAAACTTGGAAACTTGTAATTGTCTTGTAGTTCAAGCCCCTTCAGGCTGATTTTATTTGGATACCTCCCCCATTCCTGAACTGTACTCCTCAGATGTTTCCGTGGCTGGATGCAGCGACTGTCTGTCGATTGCTCAGTCAATAGGCAGCCAAACCAGCTGCCCTGTGCTGGATGCTAACGAGCACAGAGGCTGATCTTGCAGGCTCTCCTAATTGAATTTTGCTTACAACACAACAATCAGTCATTTGGTAGGATGAGACCTATAAATAGTCCTCCTGTCTCTTTGTGTAGCTGTGCATGGGTTGTCCATGGATCTGAAAGCTGTGCCAGGGAGTGATGCCCTTTGCAGAAGACTTTACAGTATGAGAGAAGGACTCACAAGTAGAGGATGCTGCCTGAATAAATGAACTCCAGGGTTTTATATCCTTCAGCAAAAAGTCTGTCTGGATTCAATAGGGATAAAAGTAATGGTGAAAATAAATTACATCATCTAGATTCTGAGGCAGTTCTGTTCTTTGCATGTGGTTTCTAGATCATCCCAGAGAAGAACTAGCTCTCCATTAAAATCTAAAGAATATTGCATGTGAGATGTGATGTGTAATGTCCCTGGGCACACTGGTGAAGGCAGCTGCTAGCTCTCCTGCAGGATCACAGGAGCTTGGAGGCGAAGCTGGATGCCTTCACAGCCTGTGAGGATTTGCTGTACAATGACTTCTGGTTTAAAGACTTATCTGGGCTAATGCAAAACTATCCAAGACATCGCAAAATCACAGAATCCTTAAGGTTGAAAAACATCTTTAAGATCATCATGTCCAACTATCAACCCAGCATCACCACCATGTTCACCATCAAGTCATCAAAACTTTGATTTCCTTTCAAAAGTCTTTCAAAGACTTCAGTTAATTTTTTCATGGACTGCAGTGACTATACTAATGCACAAAGATGAACACCCCCAAGGCCTCCAGTTCACCAGTTGTCTGGTTTTAGGTGTTCTTAGGGCAGAAATTGTCTTTTTTCTTGTCTCAGACAATGCCTGTTGTGTTCTTGGCACAAAACAGGTAGCAGCTACTGTGAGAAGGCAGACTGCAAGTTTCTGTCCACATAGAGTGTGATCTGATTCCAGTAAAGTTCTCAACTTGCAGGTCCTAAGGTTTAACTCTTAAAAATCGTTTCCATCACTTATTCAACAAAATGCCTTATCCAGAAAATTCGGCACATGCCAGGTTTTGTCAGAGCAACCTATGCAAAAAATGGTTAGGTTTTACTGATGTAGTATGGACTAGGTTGAAACATTTGAGCATTTACTTAAAAGATGGTAATCTGGCATGTTTAAAAACAAAGATTCTTGCTCCTCTAATTTTAGCAAATGAAGCTGCTGCCCAGGAGCTCACAGTAGGCAACGACATTTCCTTGAATTCTCTAGGTCATGCTGCCCTGTTTTTTAATTGGTACCAAGCTGGGATTCTAGAAGCATCCAGGTATTTGGTCTAAAAATCCCCACAAAAGCTCTTTCTCAAAATGCAGTTGTATTTCATTAAAGAGGGTTGCCCAATGTAACACTGATGAGAAAACTGATAGTGGAAAAGTGCTTCTTTGGTGTTGCTTTTGATTAAAGGCATGGATGGCACAGCTCATGCAAAATGACTGCTTTAACCAGTCTGGCTTTAAATCTGTGTAAATCACTGAAAGCCAAAATAAACTGTGTTTAATTAACAGCTTCCAACACAACACAACTTCTTTGGAGTGTTGCATCTGAGACCCCTGTGGCTCTGAGACTTCTGCTCTGTGGGAACCTGACATGCTTCCAGTTGTTATTAGGCTCCTTTCACATCCCTGATCTCCCTCCAGAGGTTCCCAGCTGTCCCATCTCATGTCATGTATGATTCTCCAGAAGCTTTGGATGGTCAAAATGAGTGGGTTAAGGGGGTAAAAAACCCCTGAACCAAGACAGAACAATTTCTTTTTTTTTTAAAGCTATCCAGATCACTTGACTAAACCAGGTTTAGAGACTGATTACATGAGCTCTTATGCTGGAGGACTGGAGGGAGCAGACAACTTCAAAGGGGGTAAGAGATGGGGTTGAGTGGAGGGTGGTGTTCACAGGAGGTGACTGACCAGCTGAGTGTGATGCTGGGAACCTGGTAAGATGCTACCCTGGGCCAGCCAGGATAGTGGGCTGGATCTCGTGGCAGCCCGTGGCTGAGGGTGGATGGGTGCTGGGGACAGCTCTGCTGCCCCGTTGGCTGTGTGCTCCTGCCGAGGTTGACCAGGTCCCCTGCTCTGACATAGCCAGGTGTTTGTTGTCTGAAGCAGATTTTAACCTTCCCTTAGACTGCTCTGCTTGCTGAGGAAGAAGAAGTAATCTGGTGAGCAACTGGGAACGATCTCTGCTGATTTCACTAGAGCCAGGAGAGGACAATTTTTAATTGCTTTAAAAGCCATTTGAGTTTATACCTGTTGGAAACCTCCTGGCTGCTCTCCTTTTTAATGTATTTTTTGCTTTCTGAGCTTCTTTTCCTCATCTCAACAACTTTCCTACATTCTCCCTTGAGCAAAACATCTCTCATTCTTGTAGACAGCACTGCTCTTCTGGGGTTTGGAAGGAAGCGCAGGAGCATCGCTGGGAGAGCATTGCTCCCTGAGCCAAGTAGTTTCCCAGAAAAGGAAAGTCTTGAGCTTATTCTGTTGTGATTACCAGACTCTACTCAAGACACTTGGAGCATATGAAAACCTGAGCAGCTCTCTTAATGAGACCCTCCCATACGTACTGATAGACTGTTCTCTGCTACTTCAGAGTGTCTCTCAGTGAGACTCCAGATGTGGCTTTGCCACTTTTGGGGAGATAACCATAGTCTTTTCCAGTCTTTGAGTAGGTGGAGCCATGCACTGTGTGCATCTGCTTTGCAAAGTCACTGTGATCTTTTTGTTGATTTCCCAGGAAGGATGGCAACTTGGGACAACCCATGGATGTTTCTGGCAGCAACGTCAGATGTCAAAATGGCAGCAGGTCTGTTGGGGCAGGATAGAGGTAGGTTCTTTCCTTATGAAAGAAAGAAGAGCTGTGGGGCAATCTGAGGAGAGCAGCCATGTCTTTATCCAAGAGTGAGATTTAGAAACAGGATTTGGGTAATAAATACAGGCTTCATGCTAGTTATTAAAGCAAACACTGAGTAACAGAGATAAGCCTGCTGCATTTATTCGTGGATAAGAATGTAATATAGAGGAACACAGAAATACTTTGTCAGAGGAAATCTGCTCCTCTGGAGAGTGCTTTTAATTGCAGTTGCCTCAAGGCAGCTGGACCCCATTTATGAGGTGCTGCAGGGGAGAAAGAGCTTGAAACCTCTTTTGGAAAAGAGCAAGGGCTCAGACTCAAGTGACTGCTGCATAACAAGTTCCTGCTCCTTACCTTCTGGTCTTGTTCATGCATTCGCTTTTAGCCATGGCAAACATGGAATAATTTGGCTTAATTTAGAGGCACACGTGAAAACTAATTGCCACACATGTCCCAGAGGCTCGAAGTGAGTGTAGTTCAGACCATTAGTGGGGCCTAGAGGAGGCTTGTTAAGCACAGCAATTGTATCATGACCCTAAT
Organism: Corvus hawaiiensis; assembly: GCF_020740725.1. NCBI lineage: Eukaryota > Metazoa > Chordata > Aves > Passeriformes > Corvidae > Corvus > Corvus hawaiiensis. Next base: position 15,547,806 of record NC_063215.1, on the reverse strand, counting down.
GCCTACTTGAAGATGAGATAGGGCATGTTGGTGCAGCAAAAAGAGGGTGCAAAGCAAGAGTGATGCTATTGAATCAACACCAGCTCCCTGCCAGAACAATACCTCTGCTTTGGGGCACAGGAGACTTGGAAGGAGAGGTTAATGTAGGATTTAAAAGGTTTTACTGCAAACTCTGTGTCTAAGAGACAGTATGAGAGAAGCAGAACAGGCAAAGAAGAGCTTTAAAAAGGGAAGCAAAATATGTTGTGCTTTTGACATAATGAGATGGAAAAAAGGATCTGTTAGGTAGGAGCTAGATAGAGAATGAGGCTGCTGTAGTATGGCATTCAAAAAAATTATGGAGTGAATGAGGGCAAAGTGGTATGTTGGAAGGCAGCAGTCACCAGGTCATGGTGTTGTCCATGAGCACCTCAGCTTGGGTGGGGTTAATTTTTACAGTGGGTGAAGAAAGAGCAGTTTAACTAGAAAGGGAGGGATGCACTGATAAATCATCTGGGAAGGTTATAAACAGTCATCAGCAGAGTTTTCAAGAACAAGCTACATGAACATGTGCCAGGGACAGGCTAGGATCCTGTGCTTCACTGTCTTGGTGGGGTCACTTAGACGATTTTTTGAGGACCTTTGCAGTGTCTGATTCAGCTGGAATGAATATCTTCTTTCCTCGTGTAATCAGGAAAAGAAATCATTAGTCATGGGAGATCTGGGAAGACAGCCTGAATTAAGGCAACACTTTTATTGTCCTGAGTCCGTTTCTGCTGCTGAGGATGTTGAGAAGAAGAACTAGAAATGGTGGTGGTCCTGACCCACAGGATATGTCTGGGTTAAGGAGGAAGCTTGAGCTGAGGTTTAGGCAAAATTTTGACTACAGATGTAGTAAAATGCATGTCTATCTTGGTAAATCTTACTCCCCATCATTGCTCCTGGTTCACCAGGGGCAAACAGAGGTACAGGGGTAGTTATTTGGGCTCCTTTCATGAAGCTGCATCCTGGGTGGCATGGTGGGAAGGGATTTCTGGGGGATCTCACATGTCCACTGTCTAAGTGGGCTGTGACTGAGCGTGTTAACAAAAATAAATCCAGATTGTCCTTGAAAGGTATGTAGTTCAGAGGTTCTGCCTCTCAGGTCCTGTCTCTTCTTCCAAACTTGATTCCTAGGGAAAGTGGTGGGGCTGATCTGAGAGTTATAACCTCTGCAAGTAGGAAGGACTGAATTCAAGCCCAGGTTTGCTTTTGGTTTGCAGTAGATGATGCACAACACACATTGCCACAGTGCATTGTGCTGGATCTGTGTAAGCAAAGAGTGAAAAGGTGGCCTTGCAAGAAAGGTACCTGTGTAAAGATAGGTGTGCTTTGAAGGGAAGGGAGAGCAGCCATGACAAACACCCTTGTCAGTTTTCTCTATTTCATGTATATGCAGAAACAAGCAGTGCTTGAATGACTGGTAGGATAGAAACAACAACCTATCATTCTTTATTTGATTTAGTATGTCTTCCAAGCATTTAGTTTAACACTCAGGTGCACATGTAGATATTTCTGAAGTTGGCTGTTAACCTGAATCTTAATAAGGTCAACAGTCTTAGTGTAATCCAATAGAGCAGTGCAAATGAAAAATGCTCATCTCAAACTGTCTTTATTTTCTTGTCATGTTGTATGTCCCAATCACTCAAGTTTGTTCAGTTAATAATAATAAAAGGCAGCATGAAAGAGAACTGTTTTCTTGGAAACTGGAAAAGGTCATGTAGGAATGTAGGTCTGTGAAATTCTGTCCTGGATTGAAATTAACCCCACCCATGGTCAAAAACTCTCAGGTGTAGTGTGTTATCTCACCTCACTATGGATGTAGTCCTATTTCAGGTCCCAGCCCTTCCTTGGATACCTCTAATAGAGTGACTATCAGTAAATTAGGATGGTTTTAAACAGCTGAGATGGTTTTGAAAAAGGAAACCGTTTCAGCCCTGTTTGTTTTTGAAAGCAAGTGCCCTCATCTCAGCAAAACACAATTTTCTGCACACTAAATCGTATTGGGCTGTTATAGAAACAAGGTTAATAACACCAGGATGTTTTTGCTATTGCTGAGCAGGGCTCGCACAGAGCCAAGGCCTTTTCTGCTCCTCACCCCACCCCATCAGTGAGTGGGCTGGGGGGCCACAAGGAGTGGGAGGAGACACAGCTGGGACAGCTGACCCTGACTGACCCCCCAGACCATATGGCCTCATGCTCAGCATATACAGCTGGGGGCAGAAGGAGGAAAGGGGAGATGTTCAGAGTGATGGTGTTCGGTCTTCCAAGTCTGTGTTATGTGTGATGGAGTTCTGCTTTTCTGGAGATGGCTGAACTCCTGCCTGCCCATGGGAAGAAGTGAATGAATTTCTTGTTCTGCTTTGCTTGTGCATGTAGCTTTTGCTGTTAAACTGCCTGTATCTCAACCCTCAAGTTTTCTCATGTTCATGCTTTCAGTTCTCTCCCCTATGCCACTGGTGAGGGTGAGTGAGCGGCTGTGTGGGACTGAGCTGCTGGCTGGGGTTAAACTGCAACATATACAAAATACTTGAGGAATTCAGGTTTGGTGGAAGCAGCTGGGAGGACGTGTAGAAATAGCATCCAGGATGGCTGGGATGGATGCTCACTAAATGCCTCAGTCAAATGTGGAGAGGGCAGTGACGAGGGGAAGTCTCTTATCTGCTGCCGCCACCATCTGCTGTTTTGTCTGTTTCAGAGTCCCACCTAGAGATGTCCCTACAGACCTGTCAGAGCTAAGAATATCTGGGCTCCTCCATGCTTTCCTCCTGTCCTCTGTCCATGTCAGTCTTCCTCTAGTATGTCATTTAATAAACCATGTCTGAAGGGAGAGGAATGGCTAAAGATGATTTTGAAGTGAAAGATGACCCCTCTGGGGCAGCATGGTCAGAAGATCAGAGGGACTGATCCCAGAGTGCTGCTTCAGCTGTCTCCTGTCCTCTGGGAGGGAAGGGCAGGAGCTGACAAGGTTTCACTTTCTTTCAATTCTCCTGATCTCTTATGGTGTGGATATTTTGATGTGCTTAGGACTTAGAACCAAGGAGTTTGCATAATTAATACCATGTTTTTCTATTGCCTTTATCCGTCATCTTGTTACCACCAGTTACGTGAAGATCACACGCAAATAGGATGAAACATCAGCTGTACTTCAGCAAGATTAATTTTTACGGGTAGATTTTAATGAAGATAGTGCATTGCATCAACCCATTGCTGGTTATCACTTGCCCTTCCTGCATTTTAACGTGTTGCTGCTTAGGGATAAGGCTGTTTAATTGATCTCCAGTTGCTCTTCAGTGTTTCTGCAACATGCAGCAATGTGTATTACAAATATTTTTCACCACTGAAGGAGTGGCAGCTGTAGCAGATTAAGGAACTGGGCTGGTATGAAAAGAGACAAGGGTGGAGAGGAAACATGCTTGGCACTTACGGTTTCTCACAAGTCTTTTTTAGACGAAAAGCTGATTTCTCTCTCCTTTCTAGTGCTGCTCTTCAAGTTGAGTTGGAGAGCTGGAAATAGAGAAATAAGTGATTGCTTTGGAGGAATGCTCTTACCCATTTGTGATTTGACCTTGTGCCAGTGCTGCTAAGTCATTAACCAGTGAATTGACTAAAATGACTCCTATGAATCACTGAAATCACAGTTAAGATGGCAGCTTGATTTTCTCCTTTGTGCCTTGCCTGCTGCCACCTTCTCTTGGACTCTGGCTTTAAACTGTAGTGCTGCAGTTGTCTGCATGTCGTGACAGCCTTGCCTGGTGACCTGAGACCCAGCTGTGTCCTGGTTACTGAACAATTAATGGCAGGTAGGAAAAAGTGGCCCCCACTCCCAGAAAGCAGAGAAGACACAGGGTGTGATGAACCCCTGTGGCTCACACCACAGGGGGGTTTGTGAAAGGAGGCTGGGGCTGTCCGGTTTGCAAAGGAGCTGAGCAAAACAAGCTGGGAGAACAATTTGGAGATCCTGCATGGGGGTGCTGAAGGTCAGCTTGGTGTCCTTCACTCTTCCTCCTCATCCAAGAACAGGGGAAATGCAGTGAAAATGGAGGTTAGTGAGCCTAATGGGAGTGAAGAAGCTCTTTTTTAGGTCTGTTTACTGTGGGCCCTTACTGAGGCCAGGAGCTTAGCGTTTTCCAAAAACTCAGACACCAGCATGGGTAATGAAATTTCCCATTTCAGGGCAGAAAAAGATGGTATGAAGTTTGTGTGTATCCTATTTCATGGGAAATGCCAGTGAGGGCAGATGCTTCCCTTTGCAGGGGGTTAGTCAGGGCTGGGGCTTCCCAAGCAGTCTCCCAGCCCGTCCAGCTCGGCAAGCTTTTGTGGGGGTCAGACACCACCTTGGGCGGGCAGAGACGTGCAAGGCTTCTATGTGTGCCTCATGCTGAGAGTGGAGCTAATGCATTAAGCCGTGTTACCTGCTCAGGTGGAAGTCTAACAGAGAGCTTTCTGTAGGAGCAGAGCCAATAAACCAGACCTCAAAAATGTTTAAAATGCATCCGACCTTTTAAAACTTCCAGCATGACTCTTTTTGTCTCAGCTTTTTAGTGGTCGCCGTGGCACTTGAAGCTAACCACACTTGTGATGTGGCTTAGAAAAACAATTTTGTGACAGCCACTTGTCTGCAGAACCCATTTTGGCTCTTGAATCCACCTGCTTGATCCCTTGGGAGCCTTTTAAGCCCTAAAGAAAGGAAGATGATTATTTGGAGAGTTATACAGTGAGCTAGATGGATAGACAGAGGTTTTTGCAGACCTCTGTCCCAGACCCCTCACCTCAGGCTTCATGCAGTGTTGGGGTCCCTCCCCTGCCGTGTAGCCCTGGGAGAGGGGCCCTGAGGGCACAGACACGGGGTTCCCTGCCCCTGCTCAGCCTCGTTCCCATTGGTTGGTTTGTGTTCCCTGCGCGGGCAGAAGGACCCTTGGTCCCGTGACTGGAACAGTTCCTGGGCAGAGCCCCGGCCATGCGGCTGGAGAAATAAACATCTCTGAAACAGCTAGCAAGAATCTGTCTGTCCATATATATTTCCTTTCCACGGGACTCCTGGTTTGATATATGCGTGTTGCAGGATCCCCACTGCAACAAATGGTGGAGATTTGAGAGCAGAACGATCCCCGATCCCTAAGCGACTGATTTGTGTGAGTAAACCCTGGAAACTTTGGATTCCTCTTCTTGGTTTTGCTTTGCTATTCCATATCTAAACTATGGAGGAACCGTGGGAAGACTCTTGGCTCTCAGAGCCGCATATGGACATTTATCTTAAACTTAAAATGATTCTTGAACAACGATTTGTAAATTTTAGCTTGATTCAAGCTCAAAAAGAACTGAAACACTTCCTGGCATGGTTGTTTAAGAACTTTTTCTATGTTTCTTGGGATTTAATTCTTACCAAGGGCTTTTGGAAAACCGTTTGGACACAGTTAATACTGGAGTCAAAATATATGCCGATGGAAGAATATTTTCGTGAATATTATTTAGTTACCGAGACTGTTGAGCAATGTCAGCTGTGTCCTGGCGAAGGGAAGCGTGGCGCAGGGACCGTGCGGCCCAGGCCACGTGCACCGAGCGCTCTGCGAGCAGCAGCGAGGCAGTTCCCGCGCGCGGGCGGAGCCACGCGAGCCGCAGTGTCGGTGGCGGAGCGAGGCGCGGCGGGACCCGGCGGTGCCCGAATGGTCCCGTGCAGCGCGTGGTGGAGCGAGCCCCGGGAACGCCCGACCGAGAGGGGCGGCGCGCGGGCAGCGGCTGGCGGCGATGGCGGTGGAACGGAGCCGCGCCCAGCCGAGACGCGCGCTGGAGCGGAGCGCGGGGGAGTCATCGCTCGGGGGCCCGGCCGAGACGTGGGTGCAGCGCCCGACAGCGGCAGCGAAGCTGCGACCAGAGGAGGCGACGCACGGAGAACTGAGCAGCGCGGCCCGGCCCGGCCCGCACAGCCCCGAACGCGACCCCGGGAAGAGCGCGCAGGCACCAGCAGCCCCGACAATTCCAACACGGGAGCGACCGAAAGAGAGAGCAAAGACGCAGCGAGACAGAAAACAGCAGCCACTCGGAAAAAGGAAAAGATCATAGCAACTAAGACCTTAGGGATAGTAAAATGGTATAATGTTAAGCAAAATTATGGTTTTATAACAAGGTGTGACAACCAGCAAGACATATTCGTGCATAGAACTGCTATTAAAAAGAATAACCCTGAAAAATGGATCCCAAGCTTGGGAGATGGAGAAGTGGTGGAATTTAATATTGTACTAGGGAGAAAAGGGTTACAAGCATCGCAGGTCACTGGGCCTGATGGTGTTTCTGTAAAAGGCAGTATATATGCAAAAAATCGTAGTCATGTTAGACAGTATCTCCATTGTAAGCCCCCCCTACAGTTTCCCTTTCCTAATCCCACCTTTCCCTTTTACCCTATGTCCTATTACCCCCAGTGTATTCCCAGTCTGTTTTTTCATCCATGGTTTCCCTCACAAAACCATGCTTTTGCCAATTGTTTCCCCAAAAATCCCTTTCCAATGCCGAGTGGGGGATGAAAAGGGGGAGGGAAGAAGTTAAACCCTCTCCTGCCTCAGTTTCCCCACAAAGCATGCTCAGAGAATTCTGTCTCCCTTCTGTCAGCCCTAAGATGTTCCACAGAATCTGTTTGGACATTTAAAGACTCAGGAGGGTGGCTTGTTTTGTTTTGAAACTGTTCTTGTTATGTTTATCCAGTTGTTTTCATTCTCCTTTTATTAAAATAAAACGGGTGAGGTGTTGGGGTCCCTCCCCTGCCGTGTAGCCCTGGGAGAGGGGCCCTGAGGGCACAGACACGGGGCTTCCCTGCCCCTGCTCAGCCTCGTTCCCATTGGTTGGTTTGTGTTCCCTGCGCGGGCAGAAGGACCCTTGGTCCCGTGACTGGGACAGTTCCTGGGCAGAGCCCCGGCCATGCGGCTGGAGAAATAAACATCTCTGAAACAGCTAGCAAGAATCTGTCTGTCCATATATATTTCCTTTCCACGGGACTCCTGGTTTGATATATGCGTGTTGCAGGATCCCCACTGCAACAATGCAGGGCCACCTCCCTTCACAGAGCTGCTCAGGGCTGGTCATGTACTTCTCTGCCTGCTCTGTGCTGGGATCATACAGAGATCCTGTGACCATTCCCTGTGATCCCTGGGCAGGCAGTGAGTGAGCTGCCTCCTCACCCACAGTGGGTGCTGGTGCTGTAGGAGGGCTGCTTTGATTGATGTAATCTAATTTTTCCAAACATGGGTTAAAAAGTTTCAAGCTATTCAGTTTGGAATGTAGTATTTTCCTCCTGCTCCAGTTTTTCTCTTTTTTCCTTTTTTCACCTTTCCTGCCTGTTTAGTCTCCACGCTGGAGGGCTGGAAGCCACGGAGAGCTCTGAGTCGGTGTTCAGGCTGCGTTAGATGCCGTGGGAAGGAGACTTTAGTGCAGCCTCTGTCTCTGCCAGGCCATCTCCGGCAGCCATCCCCTGCAGGCATCACCGACAGATGGGTGATGCCTAAACAGCAGCTTTGTGTTAATTGAGTTAAAAACCAGCACAATCTCGTAGAGCAAACAGGATTTCTTAGCTCTGGAGCTACTTTCTTTTCTTGTTCTCTCCTCATACTTTGTGTGTTTTGGTTGGAAAAAAGGAGAAAAATCAAAACTCAAATTGCGTTATTTTTTTTTCCCTTTTTTTTTTTTTTTTAAATATTTCCTTTTTGAGGTAAAGAAAAAAGCAGATGTTTCCACTGACAGCTTTGAATAGTGTGATTCAGCCACTTCCAGAAAACTTTTAACATTCTTTTGAACTGTCATAATTTTTTATTTAGTTGAGCCAGGAAAGAGTAATTTTAGTGCTGTCCCTTGATGTATCTGCCGGTATGGTTGCCATTATTTTCTCTCTTTGATAGAAGCAATTGTCATGTTACTTTCTGCCCTGGGAAGCCTCAGCTGCCACAAAGGGCTGCAGTCTGATGGGATGTCAAACCTCATAGCACTTGTTAAGCTGCCGTGACTGGCAGCATCTGTGCATTCGCAATGACATCTCTAAATCCATCCAGGATACAAAAGTACTCTAAAATTGTAGCCTTTATGTGTGTGTGTGCTGTATGTTTTATTTATAAAGCTTTTAGAGATAGCAGCTTGTTCTCTAATTTATTTTGGGTTGGTGAGGAGGAGGAAATCTCACTGGCAAGATAGGGAATTTGCATTCTGAATTTGAAAGGAATGTAGAAAAAAAGAGGAATTAAAAAAATTTCTAAGGTTCTGGGACATGTTTGTGTGAATAATAATGCTTCCAAAATGATAATGGATTGTGTGTCATCCATTTGTAGAACTGTAGAAGCTGCTATGATAAATAAAATATGTCACATTTTAAACAGCATGGGGCCTGTGAGTGTCATTCATCAGATACAATTAAACATGAGATTAATTGCCTGCCTGCTAAGCGAAAAGTGGCAATGTCACAGTTCAGCTCTTGTTTGCTCTGGACACCCAGTTAAGGGCCTGCACATGTTTGATGACGAGCTGTGAAGCCAAAGATGGGTAAATCTGCCACACTCTCCAAAGAGCCAAAGCTGTGCTGTTATGATTCAGTGTTTAAGACCTCTCTTATGTATTTGTAGGGGCTTGACCATGACTGCCACTGCTGGATACTTGTTCCCTGCTGGGTGTGGAGCCCTTGCAGCACCAAGCACCACCCCACTGTTTCTTCACAGTGGTCATGGACATCTCATAGAACTGTGTTGTTGGGTCTTTCCAGCCTGACAGTGAAGTGTTTTGCTCTTGAAGGATGTCCTAGTTTAGAAGAAGAAGAGCTATTCAAAGACATGGCCCCAGCCCTTGGGAACCTCTAGTAGCAGCATTGCTTTTGCACAGCTTTAGAGGTGGATCAGAACCTGCTAGAGGAGACCTGAGCCTGCCTTGAGGAGGGAGAGAGATGCCGACTGGCTGATCTCTGGGGTCAGTGCCATGTCTGTGTTTCTGTTCCACACCATGGAGTGACTGCTGCTGTCAGGAGACAACTGGAGTCTGAGATGTGGCAGGTGGGACCGTTTCTACAACTGATGGAAAGGCAGCAGAACATCCTTTTTTTATTCAGTCCTGGCCTGTTTCTCTTTGCTTCTTTTTGTTTCCAGTTCCTAGCATGTGTTGGTGCTAAAATTAGAACTCTGAATTGCTGTCTGCTCATTAACTAATAATAGGCAACTCCTTAGATGCAGATCATGGACAAGTGCCTATTAGCCATTCCAGGTTTCACTGTCTGCAAATTCTTTACTGGAGACAATAAATGTTGGCATGAAATTACTTGAAAATTGCTTCTGGGATCTGGGTGTTGTAGTCAGAGGTGAGGGAAAATGCCTATTTTTTTGTTTTCTTTTCCTTTGACCAGGCCGTTGTTGCTTCTAAGTCTTCCTGTGCAGATTTAAAGTGCTTTCTGTTCTGTGTGGGTCTCTAAAACAGCTCTATACTATATGAAGGTTTCCATCTGCATGAAGGTTCGATGAAAAATACAATTGTAAAATTGCAAAATTCTACTTTCATTTTGGGACTTTAAAATAAACATTAGCCTCCTTTCAGGTAATGGAAGTTCCTATTTGCCTTCAGCTATTTAGCCACCTAATGCCCAAGGTTATGCTGGTCCAGCAGAGGATGTGAGCACTCATATATCTTACTAGTAAGATGATGAAAGTATGATGAAATCAGTTGTGTTGGCTTTTGTAAGACTGTGCACTGCAAGGTGTGTGAACAGATAAACTTAACTCCTAATCATAACTTCATGATTATGAAGCACCATGCTCAGAAGCCAGGCTGGCTGTGGACAAGACAGTCATTTAATGTTACTCTCTGGTCTTGTGTGTTCTTTCTGTTTTGAAAGCTCCCTGGAGCATCAGTTTCTTGTGTTCGGCAGCGAGTGTGCACAGGGCTTGTAGGCTCTACTGGGGTATGAAAACACAAGGGGTCAGGGCAAGTGGTGGACTGCCACTGAAGATGAGGCTGATGGTGTCAGTGGCAGCAGCCTCAGTACTGAGGTACTTCATCCCGAGAAGACTTTGCATCATTGAACTCTGAACTTGACAGAAAGCAGTGCTTGGACAGTTTACTTCAGCATCTTGCCTGGGTATTATGAGGAAGGAAATAAAACTGGTGGTGAGCACCGAGCCAGATCCTTTGGTTCTTTTTCTTTTCAGATTTTGCCACTGTAGCTGAAAATATGCTACTGCTGCCCAAAAGCTAGCAGCAGCATCTTCCTTTACTGAACTGTTAGAAGCATCCTGATCCCAGGGCAGGACAGCTCCCTTGGCTCCATCCCCACACAGACCCCCTGCACACCTCTGACTGGAACTCTGCTTGGCCTGCTGGGAGTGCCACCCATATTGCTCACAGTGCTTGTCAGCCCAAGATCTGGCTTTAGGTGTACAAGTCCAAATATCTCAAATGCAGACAGAGCCATTAGCCTTAGAGGTCAGCACTGAAGCCTTTTGTATACACAGTGTGGGGTCTCCCTGTGTTAGGAAGTTCTCATAAAATTAGAGTGTGATAAAATGAGCATTAGCAGGAGAGTAAATGGATTTGCTGGATTGTGCCCAATAAAACAGCAAAGCTGAGACTTGTCTGAGCAGTCCCAAGCTATTCTAGGGCATGGCATTGTGTTCTGTCAGGCTGCTCTTCATCTGCCACCCATTCCAGTCCTTCCTCCTCATGTGCAGCATGGCTGGGGACCTGCCTGGATCCCCATAGGCTCTGAGCTTCCCCGGGTCCCCATGGCTTGTGTGCAGCAGCTTGGGGCACGTGTCCACATCCATCAGCTGACTCAGTCATGGCCGTTGATCTCACTTTAGAGGAGGCTTCTTTTGGTCTTGATCATGATCCCTGGGGACTGCTGCACCTGGATGCAGCTCTGTGATTTGGCCCAAGACTCAGAAGCCTCAGGGTCCTCCTGGATGTACTTGATGGGAAGATGGGGATGAGCTGCTTGGGCTGATTCTGGCTGCCCAGCTGTCCACTGCAGTAACTGTGGCTGTCTATTACCTTTCTGTACTTGGCTGGACTGTTCTACACAAGATTTTAGGCTGACCTCCTATGGAAATGAAGCCGAGAGTTGCAGTCTGTGCCAGAGCATCTGCCATTTTGCTTGGAAAGAAGAAGCCTGCACATACATGGAAAAGCTAGTTTCAGTTCCATTTTACAGAGGGGCGGTGGTCAGCGGTCTCAAAGCTGTAATGTCCTGGCAGGGGTAGGTATGGAAGAGCTGCTCTGATGTGCTCCCAGAAGGGAAAGACTGCACTGAGAGCTCAGCCCGACTGGATACTCCTGCCACAAGGGTGTGGTTATGAAATTCCCAACCTTGCAGGAAGCTTTGAATTTAAAGTCATAGAGTCATTTAAATTGGAAAAGACCTCCAGGATCACTGACTCCAACCGTTAACCCAACACTGCCAAGTCCACCACTAAACCATGCCCCCAAGTGCCACATCTATGTATCTTTTAAATACCTCCAGGGATGACTCAATCACTTCCTTGCACATCTCATATGTTGTTAAGCCATGAGGGAATCCTGCCACAGCGTAGCAACAAAACTCCACTGGTTTGGGGCTTTATTTTAGGGTATTTTACTTCCCTGTATGAGATAAGTCAAAATGCCAGTGGCAGTGTGCACTGAACTCTGGCTGAGCTCGGGCTGCCTGTGTTGGGGGCAGCCTGCAGGGAGAGCTGGCCCTGCTGTGGAGCTGGGGCTGGAGCTCTGGGCACAAGCAGCAGCAGCTGACATCAAGAGTGTGCACTTGAGGGAGGGGGGAAAAGTCTTAGAGGGGAGCCTAGGTCCTCCTGATTTTCCGTAAGGTCAGGGTGGATTGCCATCTGCAATTTTTTAATTTCTTTTTTTTTCCCAGAGAAGAGTCCTGTCACTTCTTCCTCTCTTCTTGCTGCTCTTCTTATTTGTAGGGCTATGCTATGAACTCTAATGAGCCTGAAAAAAAATGGATATTTATTTTTCTTCTTGGAGATCCTTTGCCTTTCTCTTTTGGAAAGCCCGGACCATTTCCATGATCCTGACTCCATCACAGTTCCGTGAAAACTTGTGTCTGCACAACCAGAGGGGACATCAAACTGCAAACATGAGAAGCTGGGGATGGCAGAGGGGAGAGGGCACTGGGCATTGCCAGCTGTCTGTCAGAGCCTGCTGGGAATGCAGTTGTGCTCCCAAACTGGCCAGAGCACTGGCAGGCATGGGCTGCATCGACTTCAAGTTTTTGTGCTGGCTTTAAGAGAGACCACTCCTGTCTGAATTTAGGGTGGTTTGGGCAGGTGGTACTCAACTGCAGTCTAACAAATACAGGTATAAAGTTCTCAAAAAAATTTTAAGGAACATAAAACTTTAAAAGGTGAATTTGTGTCAAACTGATGGGGTGATCTTGCTCCTGAAACTCCTGTGTTCCTGTAGGAGCCCTGAAGCCAAATTTGGTGAATTGGCAGAACAGGGTCTTCATCATTACTACAGAAGAGGATTTAGGCACCTAAATCACACTGATGCTTTCAAAATCTTTTTTCTCATTACTGTGTGGCTTTGGTAAACTTAGTAATCAGAAAACTGAACTTTTTTGGAGAACACATCTGAACTATAAGAAATGCCCTTTTTTTTGGAGAAAAAAAAAGGCTGGAGATGAGAGGAAGGAAAAGTCATAAAGCTCTGACAAGCTCTGTTTTTAATGTTGATAGAATTCCCCCATGCACAACTCCATAAATCATATTTTCACAGAATTTTGAAAGGCTTGATATTTGAAAGTGACATTGGGAATAGCCATGCTTTATCTGACAGAGGAAACCAAATGGGTGTGTTTCTCCTCTTGATGTTGCCAGCGATCCTTGAGACTGAATGCTGCAAACATTGGTTTGAGGATTCCAAGGGCTGGATGATGTGGAGAGCAGGGGCTTGGGGTTTGGGATGGAGAGTGGAGCATCTTCTCCAGGCAATGTGTGTTCCCTGGGATCTGGTCCTGCATGGGAGCCTCTGGGGGGACAAGGTCCCTCACCACAAAGCAAGTGAGCTTCGCTTTGCTGCAAGCAAAGAGAAAAGCTGAGAGATGCAACCCTTATCATACCTTTCACCTGTCATAAATGTTTCCTTCTGGTTTGGCTGAAGGAAGGTTTGGAGCAGTTTTTATTCATGAGGCTCTGCTGGTCCCTGAGAAGCTTTCTATGTGAGCATCCTACAGCAGGCATGCCTGGGAACAGGGCACATAATTTTCTTAATTTCGTGGAGATCAAAGAAAGTCACATTTGAAAAGACTGTGTGAAGATGAATGTTTTTCAGAATTAAAGATCAGGATTAGGTGTGGGTCTTCACGTCACGGCATCTCTCTGAATGTTTTCATGTCAGCATAAAAAACAAGAGCGAGGCTTTCTGACCTTGAAAGAAATGCCTGAGGGAAAGACTCCTTCATGAAATTTTTAATACTCTTCCTAGTGACTTTTTTTTTCAAACTGCTGTAGCACGATACAGGTTTGAACTAATGAATGTCACGCTCATATGGGGCAGTTCCAAAAATGAAAGACCTTGAGTGACTGAACGCTATTACTGCACTATTTGAAGATGTTATCAGCATCACCTACATTTCTGACTTTCAAGTGTCTCAGTATCTTATAGTTAGCCTGTCTGATGCATGAGAGGCACAATCTAGATCTAGTTTTAAACCCATCACAAAAAACTACTCAAAAAAGAAAAGTACATAAAAGAGAGCATTAAATGCTGATTATTTTTTCATTTAATTTTCATTTGCTCTTTCATTTAAAGTAGTATTGCCAAAGGCTGTTCTCAACACCAAAGTTCCTCCCAGATATTATGTGAAGTAGGGATCATTTTCAGATCCCTTTGAAAGCCATTTTTTTGAAGGTCTTTGGAAGACATCAGATTGTCATTGTGGTACAAGCTTGGGTGCATTTTGTGCCTTTAGCAAAGCACCTCAGTCATACCACTTCTCTCCTGGAGAGGGAAGACATCCTTCCTGTCAAACATTCCCCATAGTAGATGTGTTAATTGCTTGAAGGAGGCAGCAGACACTAGCTCAGGTCCTCCTCCTATGAGATGTTCTACTCAGGCACAAAAAATTGATATGACGAGCTGCTCAAATGGGGCTCTATTGCCATCAAGGCAGGTGTTAGGGTTGGAGCTGGGTCCAGGTTAATGATAAAATATTTCCTGATCTCAGTGAAGACAATGTTATCCCTCTCTGTTTTGGGTAGAGTATGAGGATGTAGGGGTCACCTTTGAAACACAGCAGGCAGTATGCAAAATGCAGTGTACTGGGCCTGGACAGATTAAGTCCTGACTGCCACTGGCTTTCTGGAGCACTGAAATTAAGTTACAGCATTTATTTCAGTCTCAGTTTCTCCAGAAAAATATCTCTCAGTGTAGAAATTCAGCCACAGTCGCTAATTCCCAGACTATACAACTTCCTCAATTCAAGGTTAACTTTTTGCCTTCATTTCTGCTTTTATTTCAAGACCATTGCATTAGCTGTGTCTCTTTAAAAGTCTCCCTGGCTATTTTTTGTCTTGAAGTCGTGCAGAACATCTCTGTACTAACATTAATTTTCCTCCTCCATATCCCTTCCCCTGCTGCTTCTCAGGGTAGCAAAACTTTTCATGAATATCAGTCAGGACTTAAAAAGCTGGAAGAAGTAGTGTCCTGCCTGAAAGCTGCTGAAGTGAGCGGGGGGCTTATAGAACTGGATAGAGCACAATATAGTCAGGACAAAACTGATCTAGTTCAGTGATGCAGAGGCTTCTGTGGGGAGGTATCTCCTTTGTTGAGCTGCAATGTGATCCCTGGATCACTCGTGTCAGGGAGGGGTGAGCTTGTAGAGTGCAGTGAGGGGTTGTGTCTGGTGCAGACTCTTCTGCAGCACCACTTCTGAGCTCCTCAGTTTAAGTTCCCTTCAGTTGTTTATCCTGCAGTTCAAAGATGTGCGCAAACTACAAACCCACACCTTTGCACTACAGAAGAGTAAGATCTGAGGAGTTCTGGCTATTTGACACAGATGTGTATGACAATGGACAGTAATATCAGCAACACCACAGACTTCCTAGTCATGAATCCCCTCTTGCCTTAGGAGAAGAGATGCTTAACCTATTTTAGCAAGTCACAGCAGACAGTGCACCAGCTTTATTTAGGGGGTCTGTGCTGTCTGTGATTCTTCCATGCCAGAATGGATTCATCTGTGGTCTTGTATGGTACAACTTGCAAGCAATGCGAGGATGTTGTAGGACACACACTGACTTCTGATTGACAGAGGAGACAGTTTAGCTGGAATCTGCACCCAGAGACAATCCCTTGTTGGAGATGCTGGTGCAGCCTTGCTCAGGGCCCACAGCCTGTGGCTGCACAGAAGGTCCCTCCAGCATGTGGTCTGCAGCTGCTGTGAAAGAACCCAGGGAAGCTGCTCGCTGCTTCTGCTGTTGGAGATGTTACTCCTCCTTTTAGTGCCGTTACCATCCAAGAAGGCTATTTCAATAAAATCCCTATGTCACGGGACTCAGCTTATAGAGCAGGGCTGTTCTTGTGATGGGGCCCTGAGCCAGTGCTTCCCAGTCTCATTTCTGCTGACCAGCAGTATCTCTTCTACTATGGAGACATGAAGGGGCCTTGGGTTTTTCTTGGCAACATCTCATGTAGCAGCCAGTGCAGGGTGTATTATCAAATCCTAACCACAGCCCCTTTTTCTTTATGTGGCTGCCCAGCACAATGTCCCAGGGTGGTCTGGTGGGGTTGAGAAGTTTTCCACCCATGTCCTGAAGCTGTTTGCAGCTGGAGTTGGAAAATTAACTTAAAACAATGAATCAAGCCAAATATGTAAAACAGCTTTTTAGTGGTTGGCAAGGTGGTTTTGTAATGTGAGTCTTGGGTTCTCAGTTCCCTTTTATTTTCATAAAAATGTGGAATCAGAGAATCACAGAATCATTTAGGCGGAAAAGAAATCTAAGATCTTTAAGTCCAAACATTAGCCCAGCATTGTCAATTCCACCACTAAACCATGTCCCTAAGAACTACATCTTTAAATACCTCCAGGTATGGTGACTCCACCATATCCCTGGGCAGCCTGTTCCAATGCTTGACAGCCTTTCCAGTTAAGAAATTTTTCCTAGTATCCAATCTAAGCCTCCTCTGGTGCAGCTTGAGGCCATTTCCTCTAGTACTATCGCTTGCTACTTGTGAGAAGAGGCCAACCCCAACCTTGCTACAACCTCCTTTCAGATGGTTGTAGATAAGGTCTGCCCTGAGCCTCCTTTTTCTGGGCTAAACACTCCCAGCTCCCTCAGCTGTTCCTGGTAAGACCTGTGCTCCAGCCTTCCTACAGCCTTCCTCCACTCTCTTCCCCCAGTTCCACATCAGTAGTGGTCCAGCCTGGCACAGGCTGTAATTATGTAAGCACAGCTGGTACAAAAAGTGAAGGTTGTGGCTACTGGGGAAGCTGTGGGGAGGGGTGCCTGCTCCCCCTAGACCAACCACCAAGGACACGCCCCAGTCCCTTGCTCTGACGAAAATCTTGCAGACATCTTCTTGGTGCTCACTGCTTGCACCAGGGCAGGTGTATTCACTTTGGTCAACAGTTCAGAGGAGTCAGCCCACAGCCATAGAATTTCTCTCATTTTGTTGTCTTTTAACAACAAAGTCCTGTAAAGATAAGATAAAAATTACTGGGGAGGGGAGGGGGGGAGGCAAAGGAACTGCAGATTCTGGTTCAGTCGTATCTTTCTTCCTTTTTCTATAGTTTTCCCCTGAAATAGCTCTAGCAAGAAATTTAATCTTAGCCTGCACAAGCTATGATTTTTGTAGAAAGTATAATTCAACAAAGAGGAAAAAAATCCAGTAATCTTGTTTTAAAATAGACACACAGACTGGTTGTATCTGGGTTATTTTAGTCTGTATTTTTCAACACATTTTGCAATGGCAGAAGAAAATATGATTTTTACTTATATGAAGATTGTTTTCATCTGAACATTTCTCATTTATTTTAAGTTTACCAGGAAGAAATGCAGCTTTAGTTTCCTTCATTAAATTGAAAGTCGGGTTGGAAATATATAGTATTGTCAAAAGGGAAAAAAATTCAATGGTTAAAGAACTTCTCTATCAGGAAAAATGTTTTCCTGCATACAAAATTATACCTGCTTTTTTCATAAGGAAGGAAAAATATTACTCTCACATTTAAAATTCCTATATTTGCAAATGTATTTTCTTCACCAAGAAGAAAATGCTAATGGAATTTGGTTACTCTACTCTCTAATGCCTCACCATTCCACTCAAGATGCTCAAGAACTTGTGCTGCTAGTAATAAAATAGCCCTGGCAGTCCCAAAAATTACAATGCATTATAAAATTTCACAGTACAGTTTTATAACAGTTTTATAAGTTAAAATTACTCCTTCCATAGTGGAAGGTCAGCCTTTTATTTGTTCCATGGAGAAGGTCAATAACAGAGTTGTTTCAAGGGTATAGAAACCACTGGACAGATATGTTTTTTTTCCCTGGGTGTGCAAACAGGAGGTAAGTTCCACAAGTGGTTGCATAATCTGGGTACTTGGTAAATGGTTGTTTTTCAAAGAAGAAAAGTTAAAAATTTGAAAAGATTATTTAAATACTTGAAGAAAAATGGTGTTTTGCTCATTGATAAAAATGACTTTGGTTATGAAGTAGTTCTGGTTAAGAGGTGGTGTGAAAAGTTTTGTAAACAAATCAATATTTAATAAGGGTGAAAGGGAAGCTGATGGATCTAATTAGCTGAACATTAGGAAATGTTGTTGAGGGAAGATAAAACCAAAAATTAAAAAAATTTGTAAATGAGGTTAAGGAGCTGGCTGCCCTACAAAAATAACATTTGTGTCTTAAAAACTAATTAAATGACACATCAAAAAAATCAGGAAAATTATCATTTTGCAGCAGTGATCAGCTAGAATATGAATTTTTCTAGGCACAGAGTTAGTGAAGTTTTATATCCAATATCTAACATGGTGTCTGAGACACCTGCTGAGATGAAAGTGCCTGTTTCGCTTCATTGCCATTAAAACAAGCTCTCAGTGACAGACCAGATAAATGCTGGATAAAGCTGAGACTAATCCCTCTCCTACAGCACTGCCAGGAGCAAGAATTCTTGGCCCATTATGAGTTTGAGTTAAAAACCATCAGATTTTAGAGGAAAATACTAACGATGCTCACTTTGGTTTCATTGGTTCAGTTTGCTTTCCTCATATTCTCCAGGCTTCTTCCTAGGCAGAAAGGAGAAAAACTTCCTTCATAATCAGAAATAAAAGCAAAGGTTTTCCCTTTAACACTTGGAGCTGCAACTTAAGACTTTATGGAAAAATCTCTACTGCCACTGGCCCCTGATTAAATTCCAGTGCAACCATAACACTTCTCTGTTCTGCCACAGTGAGCGTGGTCTAAGGGTGCCCAAGGTTGGGGTAAAGTCTGCCCCTATCAGCTGTTGTGTCTACCTGGGAGAACACAGGGCTTTCCACATTAAAGGTGGAGCAGTGCAGGAGGAAGTCCCCTATGGAAAAGGTGACACCGTGGGCTGGTGTCCTGCTGGGACACTGCGGGCAGTGTGGGCTGAGCCCTGCTCCGGAGCTCAGAGCTGTAGCTGGGAAGTCTGGCATGAAGAAGGGGCAGTGACCTAAACACAAGTGCCTTTCACCACTTCAGTGGTCCTGGGAGGTCCTAGGGTGTCTCTAGCAGAACACAGGTCCATGCAGACATTGTGACATGCCCATGAGCCCTCTGCAGACACCCCGAGAACCCTCAATGGCACTCAGTGACTCTGGTTAGAGAACTAAAATGATCCCTAAAACACCAGGGACTATGACGGCAGTTTATACGCTCAGTGTAAATGTAAGTATCTGAAATTTAGGCTTCTTAATCTGAAATTGAGTCATGACCAGGTTCTCACCAGCATCATTCACCGATGGGCACAGCATCACTACTGTGGTTAAGTGAAGTGTGCTCTGTTTGTCAGGAGAGCTAACTGACTTTCCAGACAAACCTTTCTCCACTCCAAGCAGGCAATCCTTTCAGCAGGCCTATTTCCAGTCCTGACTGCTGGATACTTTTCAGCTGTAAGATGGGAAAGGGAAAATCTTTCTAGTATGCCCCGAACAGGAAGGGAAACATGAACTCTGGCCACCTGGCTTACCCCAGCAGATGCTCAGGGACTTACTGGCACAGTAGCTCTGTTTTGTGTCCTCACCTCTCTCTTGCCTTGGACAACACCTCACAGCTGGACACGAGGTGGGGATGGACATCATGGGACATGCAGAACATGTCCGGGTAGTGGAGGAGTTGCTTTGTGTATGAGCCACCATCTGAAGTCCCTTATTTCCTCAGTTGCCTTGTGATTATAATCTGTAGCTCAGATCCTTTGTTAGACTTTAGAAATGCTCTTAGCCTCCTGGAAAATGACTTTGTGGGGTCAGAGCTGCCATGTTCACTCTTCCCCTGAGGCACCCATGAGAGGATCCTTCACCCCAGGAGCCTTTTTGGGTTCTCCCTGTGTGGCAGATGCTGTCCCACCCTTTCTCACAGTTTTTTTTTTTCTGGTCCCTTGCTGCACACTGGCCTTTGGCTCACGCAGATGCTGTAAAGTGCCTTGTGTCTCAGTGTTTCACTTGGCTGTGGGTAAAAATATGTGTGTGTGTGTATGTGCATGAGGGAGGGAGAAATGGTGTTTAAAATTCACCAACTTTGAACTTCATATTACTGCATGTAAAACAAACCCCAAAATCATTTATTTCTAGGCTCCTGCCTTGATGCCCATATTTTGATTTAATCTTAAAATATTTAATCATTTCCTTGGGAAATGACACTGAAATTGGACAGATGGTTTAAACTTAGCTCTCTTCCCTGGAGAAAAGCTGCTCAATTAAAAAAATTGTAGCTCTCACACATTCAATTCACCCTTATCAGGCTGTCCCAATTAATCCTTTAAATGCAGTGTTACATAACGTGGGATCCTCTCTCCCTCCTTTATTTTTCCATCTTGTCATTATTTCCTCCGTGTTTGCTTACCTGCGTGGCGCTGTTGGGAGTCAGGAGAGAGCTGCTGCAGGAGGAGAGGGGTGTGACATTTCTGAGTCACATCTATTGGAGCAAAGGCAAGGACGAGCCTAGCCATCACACCCAGCTGCTCATGCTTTTACTCTCTGATGTTATTTTTCTCCTTGGGCAAATGATCTTTGCAAATCCTTAAAACAGCAGAATTAAATTTCTATTATGCTGTTTTCTGAATAGCCACATAATCCCTTTCTGCTGCAAGTGCAGGGAGTGCTTGTCTCACAAGGTATTCACTGTTTGTGAAAACATGTTTCTGTGTGTGCTGGGGAAGTGCAGTTGGTTTGCCTGCTGGGCTCAGAAAGACTGTAAAAAATGGCCATAATAAATCCCACTGGAGACTGGGAGATCGAACTCTTTTAGTCTCGCCTCTGCGTGGTACTGCCTGCATCGTTTCACTCCACCACAGTAATAAGAATATTAATTTGGATTTAATAGGTTTGCATCTTATTCATGCAGTCAGAGAGGACAATGTTCTGCCTTGAGGAACCTCAGTGCTTGTTCCACTGCTGTGATCCTGTGGAGGGGTAAAAAACAGGTCTGGGAGCAGGCACACATGTCAGGTCCCCCAGTTTGCTGCTGCCTTACCTTGGCTGTGTGCTGGGCTCAGCACGGACTTGGATGAGTTGGGTTCAGGGCACCTGAAGGTGGCTTGGGCTGCCATGCACCCTCTGTACCCTCTGTGTGCTCCATGGGCACCCAGCAGTGCCCTCTGTGTGCTCCATGGGCACCCAGCAGTGCCAGGGTGGGTCTGTAGAGCCCGTGAGCAGGCTCAGACTGCTCCCATGTGGAGCATCACTTGGAGGTCCCACTGGAGAAAGCCTTGGGCTTGCGGAAGAGCAAAATTCATACACAGGCTGGATTTATTCAGGCTACCTTCAGATTGTAACGGAGGAGACTGCCCCAAACTGACATCTTTGACCACTGTGGTTCTGCTTGAAATGTTACAGCACCACGTAGTTTTCTGTTACTGGTCCAGAGCTGATATACAGGGCAATAAAACCTGAAATTTGAAGGGCTTTGAAGCTAGTCCTGTTTTAAGTGGGAGGTTGGATTGAGGACCTCTAGCAGTCCCTTCTAGCTAAAATTTTTCCATGATTCCACAGAGAGAGAATATTAAGTGCAATTTTTAACAAGGGCAATCATCAGGAAATGCCAAACAGAATTTACTGTGTTTTTCATCTAAATAAGTGAATAGAATAAGGCAATCTGCTTTACATATTTATTTAAATACCTTCCTAGAGTGTTTGTGTTTCTCCAGAATAATTCCTTTGACTTCTAACAGTACTGGATGAATGGCTGTGTCAGGAGGGGAAAATCCCACATCTTCAAATATCTGGAATTTCCTTTGTATTCTACAGTCATTAAAACAAGGTTTTGTTAGTTACCTGGAGCAGATATTTTTTTATTATTATTTTTCTGCAGGACAATTTAATTTAATTTAATGTCAATTCAGAGTATATTTGGATGCTGAGCCATGAAAGTAGAATATTCTGTTTGAAGAGATTTGTGGGGAGCCACTGAAAAGTAGCAATGTATCTAGAGCTCTTTTAATTAGTCTTTATATCAAAAAAGGGAAAAACTTACTTAACACTGGTGCAAGTCAGAAATAGAAGAACTTTATTGACAGGGCAGAATTTTTTCACTGCTGTTTGTTTTTCCAGTTGTACATCCAAGGCTGTAATTAAATTTGGAAGGTAATGGGAGACTGCTTACCTAGGGAATTATTCCACTGCTTCATTTTCCAGGAATTCTTCTGGGTATTCAGGGAAATTTCAAGACCTCTTAATTCCTTCTTGTTATTTTCAGATTTATTTCAGTGTGTCAAATACTGAACCATTAGTATCTCTTAATGGCATATACTTGAAGTGAAAGCAAACCATAGCCAAAGCAAATCTTTAGGGCCTAAGACATCTGTAAGCTTTGCCAGGATTTCTGTTACTTGGGAAGGTCTAAACACTGATCCTCTTTAAATCCAAGCAGTTACAACTATGCATCCAGAACTTCTTCGTAGTAAAAAGTCTGATGCTATTATGTTTCGGTAATATGTTAGCAGGAAAAGCATCTTTGACATTTAAAAAGGGGAATTCTAAAAATATGAATTGAACCATTGATCTTATTATCCTTCTGGTGGATTCTTCTCCTCTTTTGATGAAAACATTTTGACCTAAATTTTCCCTGCTGCGGTTCCTATTACAAGGCTGAATTGAAACACTCACTTTTTGTGTCTTGGTCTCCCCAGTTGTAGAAAAAATATTTTCTGGCCATGAAATAGTGTTGGGAATTTAATTTTGTTTAGATTCACCAAGGGTGCTGAGGTCCCCAGTGACGATGGGTTTTGAAGGTATCAAATCTTTTTGTTGCAGCTGGAACAACCAACTTTCTTACAAATATTTTAAATTATTGTAAGAACAAACTCACATAAGACCCTGACTCTTTTGTTCTAAGCAGCCTCCTCTGAATGCTCCTAATTTTTGAAAATTAATTATGAAACACAACCATATGTCCCTGTAATTACAAGAAAATAGATGGAAGATGAGGACACTGACTGCATCCCGTGCATAAATAAATCTCCTCATCAAAGA
Organism: Corvus hawaiiensis; assembly: GCF_020740725.1. NCBI lineage: Eukaryota > Metazoa > Chordata > Aves > Passeriformes > Corvidae > Corvus > Corvus hawaiiensis. Next base: position 15,525,131 of record NC_063215.1, on the reverse strand, counting down.
CGTCAGCCGTAATCGCTCCCTGGGGAATTCAGTGCAGCCACACACCCATGGGCTCCATCTGTGGCATCCTGCCATACTGCCAGGCATTGCTGTACCACGGTACTAAGTCTTCTGGAAAGGCATTTACAATAATAACCTGGTGAGTCTTTAGCTCAGAAGCGGAGGAGTGAGGGCTGGTTTTGTGCTCGTGGCTGAGGCACTCGCCCCTCACTCTCTGCCTTTTCATAGGGACCATTATCTCTCATGCCCCAGCCGCCTCTGAAGCCTGGGGAGTGGTAGGAGAGAGCTGGGTACGTAGTGTTGAAGCTCCTCTTTGGTCCGGAGGTGCTCAGGCTGAGCAGAAGCAGTTCAGTGCCACCTTGGCATGGAGATGGCCCTGCGGAGACCAGAGGCTGGCAGCTGCTCAAGGGATTGCTGCCAAGGGATCCTGGAAATTATTACTCAATACCTTTAGGTTTTCTGCAGTCAATATCAATGACAAAATGTACACATCTGATTCAGCCATTGTGTTCCAGGGTTAATTTACTGGCTTGTATGGAGTTGCTACTCCTAGTCATCACCGATGGGGGTGGAACAGAGCTCCAAAAGGGTCTTAGTGAAGGTTACAGAGATGGGAACCATACCTGGCAGAGCTAAAAGATTTACCATACTGTGGAAGTTCTTTTCTTTTGACTGACTGTGCTGGAAGAACAGCAAGGATATGCTCTTCAAAGTCCAAGTCAAAAAAAAAGCGTAATGACTAATCTTGACCCAAACAACAGTGTGTGCGAAACTCTTTCAGGCTTTCATTTGATCTCTGGGAGAAGATCCCTGGTTATTGAATTTATGTCATTACACTGCTCTCTCCCTAGGACACTGCTGCCAGTTTTCATCAGGTGGTGCTTTCAGTTAAGTGACTGTCAGGAAAAAAGAATAGGAAGAAACCTGAAGCTGTGTTGCTCATGACAGACTCAGTATCACAGTATCCTCTTCAGGACTGTCATCACCCTGCACGGAGCCGTTGTTATTAGAGATGATTCCCTGTGACACCATGTCATTTAAAAATTATTGCACACACTTTGACATTACTTTGCACATCTTCTGTGTGGCCATCCATCCATCAAAGAGGCAGCTTGAAAAATGAATGCCCAGCTGAGCACAAAAGCATATACAAGTCTAACACACAATAATTTTGTATGAAAAGTTGTGAATGAAGCTCAGCTCCCTTCTTGCCATTTTTTATCTCTGGACGCTTTGTTGGTTTTGTATTTTAAATGTGCAGTAACCACTATAATATGTGCTCTATTTATTAGACTAACAGTTAAATATTTATACTCTTTTTTTACGGACTTTGTCTATAGTTAAATGCCTGCTGTCAACCATCTTTCATCTCCAGCAAATAGGATGAACAGATGCAAAACCAAGTATGCCTAAGGAACACAGACTTGAGGTCCAGAATTAAAAGTCTTCCAAGAGGAATAGAAAATCTGGTAGGACCAAAGAAAGCTGGCAGTCCTACTGGGCTTGACTAACAAAGGTTCAGCCAAGGAAATTTTTAGTAGAACATCAAAAAGCAGAAACGAATTGTTTTCTTTTTTCTCAGGACCTGCCTGCTGACTTCATGACAACCCATTCTTCCCTTTTTTATACTCTCAATTCCCCAGGTGGTCCTTGTGGTAACCTTTGGCTTTTTGTATCCAGAGAGCAGGATATTTCCTGTGGTGTGTCAATAACAATTTGGTTTTCTCTCATACCAAATTGAAAAATTCAGCTGACAAGCCCAATACTGGCAATTCAGCTGACAAGCTCAATACCTGTGACTTAAATATGTGACAAATGTGAGCTGACTTGAACAGTCATTTCAAGTAACCTGTCAAGATATTGAAGATCTTGGGTCAATATGAAAATGAGAAAAAACGCTGTTAATATCTATTAGCGCAGAACTAGCATTGACACAGTAGTATGCCTTGAAATGGGTAAGAGAGAGGCATATGACCATTGTGCTTGGAAATAATTTGTGATGTCTAGAGCAAGGTGAATATTGAATACATAGCCTTTTTTTTTTTTTTCTAAGTTTGGATTTTTGGTTTTGAGATACATTATATCCTTTATTTCTAGTAGCATCACATGTGATTCACAGCCCCAGAGAAAACCATGCTCAGTTTTGCCAGCAGTTGGGTTTGATTTTTGTACTTGAACCTATCTTTGAAATTCTCCAATTATAGAAAGGATGGAGTTAGAGGTTGGTGTTACACAAACCTGTCAGCTGAACTGCAGCCCACTGAAATGGTAAGTACTGTGAGACATTCCAGCATCATGAAGTTTGTCCTTAACTGGAGTGAAAAGCTGGAATTCTGAAATGTTTTGCAGAAGAGAAAAGCTAAAAATGCTTCTGGTGGAAACATCAGACAAATTCCTTGAATTGCAGCATTTCAGTGGGGTGTCAAACTGTGCCATGGATGTCAGGCAGCTTCATCTAATAAGGTGAAAAATATATTCCACCCTGCCCTGTTGTGCTCTGTTCTACTGTCAGTGCATTGGGAAGAGGACAGTTGGACATGAAGGAAGACAATAAATTTTGGTTTTAAATTATTCAGAAACTTTTTACCATGGAACATATCAAGACAGAACTCTTTCAGAGAAATGGCAGAATACTTCTTAATACAATGCCATTTACCATGTAGTTTAACAATGAGAGATAAAATATACACATCTTCCCTGATTGCTCATCCCTGCCAGCACTTCTCTCACCCCATCATCGCTTCTTCTGCAGCTGAGGCCACAGCTGCCCCTGAGGTTGGTTGCTGGAGCTGTGGTGGGTCTGTGCTGGGATGGTCTGATCAGGACATGGTACTGCTGTGCCAGGCAGGCTGATCCTCCTTTAAATAAAAGGGGAAATTTTATACCCAAGGTGTTCACAGCCTAAATTGAGCTGAGGACTCTGTGTTACCCCTTCTCATGAACCTGGTTAAATATCTCTGGATGATACACCTTTGAAAATGGAGGGCTGTGTGGCCTGGGGTTGTTGTTTTCTGCCGTTGCCTGCTTTGAGTGTGGGCTATTTTGGGAGGGATCTCTCTCTCTCTTTCACATGGTGGTAGCTATGAATGTGTCCTCTTTGGAGTGTGGGTGGGCAGCCTGGAAGTGTCACATCTCTTCTGCTGCTTTGGACAGGCCGCCAGAGCAGCAGTGTGGTTGCCCTGCAGCCCGTGGCCAGCAAAATAAGATGGTCACTTGAGCAGTAGGTCTAGTTAATGAAAAAGCTCCAGTGTCAGCAGTGACCAGCGTCTCCTTGTGGCAGTCTTGTCAGTCAACACAGTCACAGGAGGAAAGGCAGTCAAGAGTTTTACTGAGAACTAGATTTTAATCAGAGAGCAAACAGGACATGGTGGGATTCCTGTGTGTGCTTCCGAACCTGACTTGGATGCTACTGGGAGTTAACCTCAGTGTGATACTAGAAAACCCTCCCAGCTGCCACCCTGCACCTTCAGGAGCCAAATATGAGAAATGTGAGCACACAGTTGATTTATTGACACCGACTCCCACTGGTCACAGCATATTCCTGGCTTTGGAGATGGATCCTCCGTTTATTCTCCTACTTTGGCTCTTCTCAGCTAAAGATCTAAATATTCTTAAGTGAGTTTATCTCCAGATCTGTTTTCTCCAAGTGTGTAGGCATGGATGAGCACTTGGCTATGGAAATTACAGTCAGAGTTATTCAAGTGTTTTAATTGTAACACTAGTCTTGTGGAATTTGGAACACTGTCTTTTAAATAAATTGCATACAGAAGCACTAATTAATATTCTGATGGGGTGCTGTTTGTGTGTGTGCCTATCTGCCACATAATGTCCTGCTAACAAAGCACAACACTCACATCCGTACAAGAAATTAATCATTCTTCAGTGAGAGAAAATGCTTCATTTTACTCTCCATGCCATTCCACATGTCCCATTAATTAGCATTCATTAAGCACCAGGAGCATGCCTGGTGCTGCGTGGCGCAGAGCTTGCAGGCTGGGCATGGGTATATACACTGAGGCAAAGGCCACACTGGGAGGGGTGGCCACCCAAAACCAAGCTGTGGGTGGAGACTGAAGAGGGGAATTGAAGCTTCACTCCATAGACAAGACAAGGACAAAGTGATGGCAGACTTTGTAAATTCTAGTTTGCTGGACATTTAAATGTGTCTGAGGTAGGGATCCTCTCATTGTGGTAGTAGGGCACATGGGATTTCTGACATGGTTGTTTTGGGGGCAGGAGCAGAAATCATCCTGTTTTCACTCATACTGTGGTATATATATGAAGTATTTGAGTCCCATGCAGGCTCTGCATGCCTCAAGTCTCCATTTTGTGCTTTGGTGGTTGGTGGTGATGTAATAAATGGAAAGCACATTTCCATTTATTGGTGGATGGGGATTGGATGGCAGTCCTTGCTCTTGTTTATTCCAGTTCAGCTTTCCTCTCCATGAGGTGTTCATAGGGATGCAGCAGAGCTGGACCTCTATTAATGACAGGCATTGGAGGAAAAGATTGTGTTTCATTAGACTGCACGAAACCGCTGTTATCCACTTTCATGTAAACCCAGATGCTGGTGATTGTAAGGGGAAAAACCTTTTGGCAATACATGGGATTAAATGAGAAAATGTGATCACTTAAAAAAAAAAAAAAAAAAAAGGAAGACCTGACCAGAAAAGAGAGACTGCAGCAGCAGTGGCTTGCTTGGCTGTCATGCTATTGTTATATTTTAATCTCAAATTCAGAAGTAATAGCAAGGATAATTTTTCCGCACTAGGGTGAAGATCCATTTTTTTATTCTTTCAAGTGCTGTTTGCTTGGCAGGGGATGGACTCCATTGACAGATGATTTATAAACTCTGATCAAGAGCACAGAAAATCCTCTTGCCTTCTCTGGCTTTTGACAACCCTCCAATTGAGTGAGGCAGCAGGATCATGGAGCAGAGATGGAGACGTGCTGGTGGTGCTGCCATGATGCTGCCCAGCTGCTGACCTGGACACAGATGGGCTTGGATGGGTCACAGGCAGTTGTTGGATATGTGCCCACCCTGGGGATTGGCTCAGAGCACTGCTGGAGCAGGGTCATGTCTGCAGGGAGTCAGCCAGAGAGCAATGCCCAGCACAGCACAGCCTTTGACTTTGGCTTTGAAACCAAATTCTGGGATTAATAAACTGGTGGATTAATATGCTCCCTACGCTAACACTGTGCTCCTTTGCTGCCTGCGCTGGCTTGAGAAGGACAATATTAATATTGATGTGGCAGTTATTTCTCTTGTGTGACATTCAAAAAATGAATGTATAATATACAGAGGTCAAGGTAGGCCACTCCTGACATTTCAAAGGGAAGAGGAAGTGAAGACAGAATAGCTCTCTTCTTCTATGAGTTTGACATTCCTATGACCATACTTCTGACTTAATTTTTCATCACTGCAGGTGACTTGTAGGCACTGCTTTATGTACTTATACACATACATAAACACACAAATATGCCTATATATGCATAAACCCCACTATAGCTCAAGACATTATCTTGGTTGACTTGCAGTTCTACACTCACACACATTGGAATATGCCTTTTTGCTGATACTTGATCAAGGACCAATCACTAATAAAGTCCTAAAACTGGCTTAAAGATCCTAAAATGATAAATCTCTTTTCTCCAGAGATAAGAGGTTTAATTTTGGCTGAACAATCCTCCACACGTTTTGGTTCCCAATGATCCATTTGTGGCTTAACAATTAATTTTCATATTTCTGCTCTGTGAAGATGTGGAATTCATTTCCTGCTGGAGAGGTTATTGGAATGATAATGTGCAGGTGGCTTGAGATGTAGAATAAATATATTATGCTTTGGTATGTCTCATTTATTATGTAAATATGGAGATGCTGGGTGCGGATGAAGCAGTTTGACACTGCAGCAGGGTGGTGCCTTGGCTGGCAGGCACTGTGAGGCTGTTCAATAATTCAAATCAGGCACTGACCACAGAAGCTGTGGCTTCGAAGAGGGTGCCCTCCCTGCAGAAGCTGGAGGATGTGAGGCTGTTCTCATCATTTTATTTTGATGGCATCTACAGCTGCTTGCAAGCAAGGAAAGGATGCAAGGCAAAGGATGCAGGACCTCTGATACTACTATTGTATGCTTGCTGTCCTTGGAAAGGCCCTTTATTTCCTGATTTTTCCATAGCAGCCCTCATCTACTAACGTTGGAGGAATAAGAGAATATCAAGGCCCCACAATTCAGTGCCCAGATTGGTGTGGGTGCATTTAAACAGCTGTTTGCTCACTGATTGTGAGACACTGATTGTGTTTTCATTGGAAACATGGCCTCTCTCAGTTTCTGTTGGCTGTATTTTGGGACACAGATTGATTCTTACTGTTCTGGGAATTGAACCCAAGGAAATCCTAGCTACAACCAAAAGACTTTGAAGAACAAGTCTATGTTATTTGTCCTAAGATCACTGTTTCAGAGCAGCTGTGTCTGCTGGTCCCTGTATCCTGCAGCTGTGGTATCATGAAAGCATCATTGTTATAGCTCAAGATGGCATCAGACTTGGTCATGATTTTCTGAAGCAGGAATCCTCAGGAAAAGTGTGAGAAAAATAAAGACAAGGAGGAACATTTTTCATCCTATGCTCCCTGTACTTCATGATACGGTGTCTGGGAATGATGGGGGAGCTGGCCTGTGCCCTGGTGCTGGGGTGAGGGCTGCTCATTTTCAGGCTGCATGATGTTACCTGGCCCTGAGTGATGCTCAGGTCTCATAGGGAGCCTGGCTTTGGGTGCTTGGGTCCTGCTCTAGATGCTAATACTGGGTTGTCAGTGGGTTTGGTGTATTAGGACCACGTCTGCAGGAAATATTTTATACCACCATGACAGTTGTTTTCCCCACTTTTTTAGGTAGGTGCAGCCATAAACCAGGCACTCTGGGAGAGTTACTCTTTGCACAGGGATTGGCAGTGCTGCCAAGGGACTTGCAGCTCGAAACGGTCCTCTTGTTTTGCCTTTTCTTTCCAAACCCCACTGTTTTGCATTCAACTATGCTCAACAAAAACAGCTGAGACAAATCTGCCACTGCTGCTCAATTCACAATGATTTACAAAACAGATCTGAGCCTGAACAGTTGTTACACAAATTAGGACTCAATGTGCAAATGAAAACTAGAAAACAAACAAAATGCAGCACATTGTTGCACTATGTGCCTCTCCACAAGACAGGTTTGAGATGGGATGTTTGCTCTTTCTTTCCTCAGGAAAGCACTGCTGCCAGCTGCTTTCCCTGTTGAACAAAACAGTGAAGCCTGGGAGAGGCTCACTCTGCCATCAGATAAACGGGGGCTCTTCCCGTTGCCGTCATGAGTGGCAAAGTGCATCCTACGAGAGCAGAGTTTGGCATCATATAACTAACAAGTAACTCCTGGAATTTTTCCCTCTACTTGCAGTTGACAAAATGTTAAGAGACTAAGCTTTGTACATGCCTAAGACTTTGAATGGGTCAACAAATAAATAAATATTCCTCTACAAAGAAAATGCTTCCCAGAAATCAAGAATTGCTAATACAGGGAGGGATGCTCTGAATGTGAGCAATGAGGGGAGGAAGGGGCCAAGTGATGAGCAGATGGGGGATTGTTACCATGACCTTATCTTCCTTATACTTAAAAAAAAATTCTCCTCTCTTGCATGCCATGGAAACAGTAGTATCTGCCAGAATAAACACTGTTCAACCTAATGACCATTCTCTTGAAAATACCACTATAAAAAATTCAGCATGTGTGAGCAGTTTATGAAGTTCTGGTACAGCCTGACCTAAAAATTCAAATCAGAATAGTTTTTTGCCAGTTCACTTTGACTGAAAGGCTGATGCACAGCTGTTGGTTTGGGAACTGGGTGATTTTTCGTCTCTTTCAGTTAATGACCCAAAACCAAAAATAGTCCAATGACTATTTGAGTCAAATGACACAAGCCATGAGCTCCCTTGGACAGCCTTGATCTTGGTGTGTCAATAACCTTTGCTCTTCTACAGTCAGATTCAGACAGAGTTTCTCTGATACTCCTTCTAATACTTCTGATACTCATAATAGTTTTTCTTGGATACTCCCAAGAAGTGTCAATCACAGCTTAAATTCAACTTTCATCTTGCAGCACCCTGCCCTTGCAGCTAGATGGTGGAAACATGAATTAGGTGGTGCAGGAGGGAGAGGGAACATCATGGTTTCTGGTAAATGAACCCAAAACAGGAAACATGATCTCATGTTACAGAAGCCTTTGTGGTTCTCTAGCCACAGACAGAAACAACAGGTGACGCAGAGCAAAGGAAAGAGCTGAAAGCTGTAGTGCTGCATGAGTCTGTACAGAAAAAGCCTGGTCTGGAAGAAGTGATGGTCATGGATACGTGTGAGTCAAAAGCAGGAGCTATTTCCAGTTTTGCATGGGGCAGGTCTCAGGCCCTCTCTGAGCCTCAGCTTCCCAGCATGGACAGGGCTTGCTGAGATGGTTGATCAGCTCCTGCAGCTCTTTCCTTGGTCCTGTCACACCTGCTTTTGCTCAGTTTTTCCTTGGTGAAGCACAGCACTTAAATAAAACTGCTATTTCAGAGTGCTTGCTTTGGGATCTGGGGATTTTCTGAGGTAGGATAAAAGCTATTCTTTAAACTCCTGTGGATTAAACCATCATTGAAATAATGTAGAAATATTGTAAAGGAAATTCCCTTATCCTTTCAGTACATCTGTGCCCTGCTCTTCTTGGGTTTGTCTGGAAGCACTCAGATTCAGGAAAGAAACTTCTTGTGATTTTGTCGTTGCAGGTTTGTATAGGCAGAAGGTTTAGGTGTGCTGCTATGTGAAAAGGTTACCTTTTTCACTGTGGTTTTAGAATTATTTAGGTTGGAAAAGACTCAATCCTATCATAAACCTAACACTGCACCAATAAACTGTGTCACTACCTGTACAAATACCTGTCTAGATATCTTTTAAATAAAAGCAATGGCAAAATCATCTGAACATAGATTCTCAGGGAGTCTGTGCATTTTGAAAATGCCTGTCTTGGGAAAGGAGTGTGTACAAGTGCAAATTTCAAATGTAAATCAGAATTATTCATGAGTTTATAATAATCACTCATGCCTCTCATCCAGAGCTAGTGGCTCTCTTGTGGCCTTCTTTCATCCCTCTGCACACAGCAGTTGTAGCAGAAAGTGCTATTACTGCATGCTAGCTTTCTATTAATAATGCATTTATTAAAAGTGCTTTTTTGAATGTCTGCATGCCTTTTCCATAGAATAGTAATGTGGTGACAAGCATAATTTATGCCTGCTCTTGTAGATCTTTGCTTTTTGCCCCATGGCAGAGAATTGCCAATGTCTCTCCCTACCCCCAGAGCCTGATGGGTGGGGGGAGAACAGGTGTCTTCTTGGCTGCCACCAGTCGCAAAGCCTTGTCAACCCTTGTGTGGGATGAGTGGGAGTATCAGAGGGAGTGAATGGCATTTTAGTAGCTTGTCTGAGCACAGCACAGAAGAAAACATTGTATGGAGTCAGCATAGCCTTCTGGCTGGCTCTTGGCATTGAGGGAGTGAATAAAACAATAAATTCAGTTTAGTCAGTGCTGGTGGCCCCACTGGTATTGATGTATTTTCCTTCTGATCTCAGAGCATTCCTGCTGTGTAGAATCTCTCTGTTATCAGATTAGCTGTTGTGATACTATTGGTTTGGGAAAAAAAGATTTTGTTGCTAGAGAAAATTGCACCTTTTGGGAGAAATATCAAACCCTGAAATATTTCAAATCAAAATCATACCTTTTCATTACTAACAAGCCAGGACAATAAATTTTGGTCCCTGTCTGAGGAGTGGGACAGACACCACTTCCTGAAAAGGCAGCCCTCTCTCTTCTTTTCTGAGGGAGATGTGTGGTATGTCCACAGGCAGCAGGATTGCAACAGGTCCACATTTAAATTTCCATATGGCACAGTAGTGCCACCATAGTGATTGAAAGAGGTTTCCAAAGACTTTAGAAGAGTAAATGCACACCAGATTGTTGTGGTGCTATCCAGAGGGACCTCAACAGGCTGAAGAATTGAGTAGAGAGGAACCTTGTGGAGCTCAACAAGGGGAAGTGCCAAGTCTTGCACCTGGGGAGGAACAATCCCATGTCCCAGTACAGACTGGGGGCTGGCCAGCTGGAAAGCAGCTCTGCCGAGAAGGCCCTGGTAACCAGCTGGCTGACCATGGCCCGGCAGTGCACCATTGTGGCAAAGGCCAACAGCCTCCTGGGCTGCTCTGGGAGGAGTCTTGCCCCAAGGTAAAGGGAAGGGACCTTTCCCTTCTGCTCAGCACGGATTAGTACACATCAGGAGTGCCGAGTCCATTTCTGGGATCCTCAATACAAAGGAGATGTGGATACACTGGACTGAATCCAGAACAGGGCCATGAAGGTGATGAACAGACAGGAGAATTTCTTCTGTGCTGAAAGCCTGGGAGAGCTGGACTGTTCAACCTAGAGAGGAGAAGGCTCAAGAAGGGCATAAATACCTGATGGGAGGAAGTGAACAAGAGTGAGCCAGACACTTGTCTCTTCTCAGGCTCTTCTTGACAAGATGCACTGGGTGCAAATTAGGAATAGAAAGGAAAATTTAATCTGAATGGATGAAAACACTTCTTTCCTTTGAGGGTGGTCAAATTGGCACATGGCTGCCTAAAGAGGTTATGGAGCCTTCATCCTTGGAACTATCCAAACCCCAAGTGGACAGTCCTGGGTAACCTGCTCTAGCTAGCCCTGCTTGAGCTGAAGAGTTTGACAAGATAATTTCAAGAGGTGTTTGCCAACCTCAACTGTTTAGTGATTCTGTGCTATATTAGTTGTGAACATCTGCTTGTGGCTGATAAATAAAAAGTGCTTTGATTGAAATGATTACTTTAAAACTTGAAATACAAATAAGAAGGAAACCCTTAAAGGAGCCAATATATTGGACAATATATTGGTCCAATATTCATTGGTAATGACACCTGCCTGTTTTTAATGTTTTTTAGATTTCCACCTGGCAGAGATGAGAGATCCTCATCTGAAAGCAGTGGCTTTTCAGTGTTGCTTACACTATGATAAATGGAAGCCTGACATATCTCCAAACACAAGAAAATGTGTGTTCCTCAGATAAAATGTCTGTCCTGGTTATTTTCTGAAAGCAGCACAGGGCAGTTATGTATATTCAAAGCCTAAGAGACAAAGGAATTTTTTTGATTGTTTATCAAGCACCACTTTTTTTCTAACACATTGTAAATGAATAAAGCTGTCATTAAGCTGAGATAAATTACTTGAAGTTCCTGGGAACTTATTACTGGTATCCCTTGTTTAACAGCTCTGACCTGCCCTTGCTAATGCTTTGTTGTTTGTCTGCAGCGTGTGGTGCTGAGGCTCCTCCTGGACAGCTCCACTGTGTCTGCAGCATTAAGCTCAGAGCTGGATGCCACATTTTCCTCTCACTCCAGCTTGCATATGACAGATGTATAGGCATACAGAGTATTTATTTTACAGATTAACTTTACAATTTCCATCTATTCAAGAGCTGGTCTTTTAATTCCCCCCTCTCTGCCCCCCACCATTGCAATCTACATTTGTAATATGCCTTGGATCATCATTAGTCAGTCACATCTTTTATTTCTCAGTATTGGTTGTTCCATCACCCAGGCAGGGAGTCACTGAAGCAGTTGTTCTTTGTTTGGATGTTTTTTCCCCCTGTAGTTATTTACACAGCCATACAAAAGGTATCAGGATGCACCAACTATAGTGACGACCAAGGCACTAATTCTTAAGCCCTACTTTTGCTAGAGTAGTTATTGGAGGAACATTGGCATCCTTCTGTTGTTTCCATTGAAATACAGGGTGTGATGTGTGGGCATAAGACCCCAAGTAAACCCTTGGGTTTACTACCTTGTAGAAGGCAAGTCTCACATTTTCAGTACTATGGGACTGACTCATATATTTACAAAAGCCTCACTCTGCCCAGAATGGAGCAGCAGAAACAATGCATGTCATTGGAGATTAAGAAGAGGATATTTGAAAGTGCTCAAGTCCTGTTTTGAAAGGTAAAACAGACTGTTCAGCTTTTGACTCATTATAACTCAGCCTTAGTTAACCTTGGAGATGTTCAGATCACCTTTGAAAATGAGCCTTAGGCTCTGAAAGAAGAAGTTGTTGTTGAAATATTGCCTTTGGTGTTTAAATAATAGGCCCTCTATATTTACCTGCCAAATGTGCAAGTTAGCCAAGCCAGTGTGCACACAAATGTCTTTACAGGGCAGCAGATTCAGTATTTTGTGTTACTGCTCCAGTGCCAATGAGTTTTCCTAATTGTATGCATAGATATGTTCTGAAACTCCAGCATCTCTGGTTTTGAAAATTTGTCCAAACTCATCATAGTATGAGAAGTCTCTCAATACTTTTCTCTTTTTAAAAAACTAAGCTCTATTTTAAGCCCATTAATCTTCCTTCTCACATCTCTAAAAATCCTAACTCAGATGCTGTATCAAAATCCACCCCACTAATTCATGCCTGCTTTCGCCTTCAGACATCACATTTCTGCTTTCAACCTGTTACATACATAACCTTTATGAAGACTGCGAAATACCTTGCATTTGAGGGGCAGCAGAGCCAGCTGGTGCATCTCGCAAATAGCATCTCTACACCTACATCTGTTTGATGGTATTTTGCACTGTGTATACATAAAAATGTGCACCACTTGTTTCTCTGTTTTTGATAAGAAGGCATAATCAGCTCTGAACAGTTCAGCAAAAATGAATAACTGTTATTTTTAAGTGCACTGGAAAAGGGAGGCTTTCAGGCAGTGTGAAGGACATTCATGTGTCTGAGTCAGGCTGAAAGTCAGTGAGAGTTGAGGGCTGACTTTCTCTGCCCACCCACCCTCCAGTCATGGCTCTCTGCATCAAAAGTTGTCCAGGCTCTGTTGGACCTTGCTCATGTGAATGTCCTCAGAATATCCTGTTTGGTGGGATGTGTGAGACCGGCATCCCTGACTATTCAGGTGTTGCTGTCTGGGCAGTTGAGTTCCTCCATGTGGTCCTGTGGGCATCACCTCTGTTTGCCTCCCTGCCAGCAAATAGGCTGCATCAGTAAATGCCTCACAGGTAAAACCACTCATGCCTCCATACAAATAGACACAGTTTGAGTCTGTCCCCCTGCTCCATGTTGTGTGTCATCTCACTCCAGGAATAGCCTGCTGATGGCCATGAGAGGAGAAGCCCGTGGTCTGTTGGGGCAGACCCTGCTGCTTTTCCCTTGTAGTGCAGAACAGGAGGTGAAAGTGAGACAGGGAGAGGGCTCAGACCTGGAGTAGCTGATGATAATGACTGGTTTTATGACTGGTTTTACCTGCTATTTGTGGACTTGTGGGACACCAGGGAGCAACAGGCTGTACAATGACGTGGTTGCTCTTCCTGGGGCAGCTTGTCCATCTGCTCCAGACAAAAGTAGACAAGCAAATAACTGGTATCTAACACCAAGTCACCTGAAAAGACTGACCCATCCAATGAATTTCTTATGATGAATCCCACTGTTTCCATAGAGATCTTCAATTTTACTTCTTAGGGATGTCAAATGAATCAGAGATAGCTGATAGGGTTGTATTGTTGTGTGTTTCAGGCCTTTCATCACTTGATAAAGCAGAAAGAATATAATGGAAATAGAATAGATTAGAATAGAACAGAACAGGATAACTATTTCTGTTGGAAGGGACCTAGAATGATCATCTAGTCCAACTCTAGTCCATGTTACTGTCAACATGTCTATCACAAGGGCAGAATCTCACTAGTCAATTTTTCATGGCCAGGTTGGGACAGGGAAGTTTCCAGGACATTGATCCTTGTGGTGAAGTAGCTTCTGTTTCTCAACCCAGAAAGGCCTGCAATTTGTTAGTTTGGAAAACGGGCACCCTAGCAATTACTGAGAATGTCCCAAAGCTCAAAACTTGGACTGTGAACATGACACCACATGACAAGGTTTCATGTGATGGTGCTGCCTGACTCTTTCCAACAAGCTGCATGGACACACTGGTTCTCCGCTTTGAGTGGCATCTCCTGGGGAAGAATTATTACAAAGCATCCTCTTGCCCTGTAGCTGGCAGGTGAGGACCTTTGCTGTCCCCAGCAAGGTCCTGCCAGCTGCCCAGAGCCTGGGTGCTTGGTGGGGCTGTCTGACCACGTCACTGACTATCGCTCATATCTGCATTGACGCAGTCAAGGTCTCAGTCAGATAATCTTGTGTGGTTGCCCAGGAATGCTGGGAAGGAGCTGATCTGGCTGGCAAGTGACAGGCACTTCTGCAACTGGAACTGCTACCAACCAGTTGGGCAGCCCCCATGGAAAAATCATATAAGACAACAAACTTGTCCTTTATTAATAAATGCCAGGTGACAGACAGCTAGATAGGAGACAGAAGCTTGATTAATTCATTGCTCGTGTTTCCTCTTGAAAGTGACACCACCTTTTTCTTTGTCTGACATATAACAACCATGAACTGAAGGTTAACACATACGATCAAATTTCTTATTTATTTTCCCTGGTTTAGAGCCAACACTAACCTTGAAACACTCAGATATAACTAATTAGAGGTCTTGTGCAGGGAGTGATAGAATGGGAACAGGAGCAGCCCGGAGCTCAAGCCAGCTGCTGGCCAGCTCCTTGCATCTGCCAGGCTCCCACAGCTGAACATAAAGTGGACAAGACTTCTTCCTCCAAGATCTCTATCCTCTTCCTCACCAGCTCCAGGAGAGAGGATGTCTCCATGTGCCCAGAGCTGCAAAGCTGGCTCTGGCTGGAGGCAGCTCAGCTTCTATTCCAAAGGTAGCTTCCAGCGCCATGGAGATGGGAGAAAAATTCTGCAGGCAAGGGGTTTAGACTGCTTTAAGACCAGAAGTCCTCACAATTATTGCAAATGCTGAAGAAAAACAACAACAACAACAACAACAAAAAGGCAAAAAAGGTGCTACATTTTCCAAAAACCTGTGAAGTGTTCTGGCTCCTTCCATCCACCTCCTTTACCCCAGCTGGCACTGGGCTGAATGCAGGTGGTAGAGAGAAAAATAGGAACTTTAAAAAGAAAACAGGCATTTTTGTCGTTGCTTTTCCTTGGTATGGAAAAATTTGAAATTCTGGCAGAAATGTTTATGTGGATTTTTTTTCCTATGAATTAAAAGAGAAAGGATTTAATTTATTTCCTCTTGCTAATAGGTATTTTAGAATTTCTTGTATTAGGCAATTACAGTCTCTTTAAGCATAACCTTCCTTTTGCTTAAATGTCATTTACTTCCAGAATTTGAATTTGTCCTCCACATATTAGAGATACAACAGGAGGCAAAAAATGCATTTATTCTTTGTACAGTGTAGCTTTGTTTCTGCCAAATAGCTATTTAAGATGTTAAGTGACATTATTGGAAACTAAATAATGCATTTTCACTTACTTAATAATAATATTAACAGACTTTCTCTACCATGTTATTTTATGTATTTTCTTTTAGAGCAGAGATCCAAGACCACAGAAACAAGCTGTAAGAACTAAAAATGTTGCCACACCATCTGTAGGGAACATGAGGGCCAAAGATGCTGCAGAAATAACTGGTATCATTTGGAGCACGAGCTACCCCATGTTTGGAGATCTTAGTGTAATTTGGCAGTTCTTCTCTTCTGTCTAAACTCTTGTGGTTTTCCCGTCCTTGATGTCAGATTTAAAGATTTTGGTGCATACTGGATTCTGGGCACAGATTTGTGGAGGATATAACCAAGCTGAAACAGAATCTGTCGGAAAAGGTTTGTGTTGTGATACTTATGAAATGTAGATAATCTCAAAGGCTCAAGAAGTGTCATGCCAGCTTCAATGCTTTAATCAAAAGCATCTTCAAACTAATTGATCTGCTCTTGTATTTTCCATCTTCTTGTAAACCAGTCTGCCATCACCATAAAGTCATGTAATTGCATGATACAGTGATAACACCTTTCTGAGAATACCTGGTAATAACTAAATTTTATAGGGGACCAAATCTTCACATTCACAAAGGCCACTGCCTCTGCCATTTGTGTGTCTTGAATTTTTGGAGCTAAAAAATGGAACAGTGTGTTGTGACATTATTTATGATAGTAACGATTGGGGAGAAATTTTAAATTATGGCTCTGCTTGTAAATGAAGTAAACATTGGTGCTGATGGTGAAAAGATTCTTTCCTATCATGAAATTTCTGGCTAAGAGTCTTGTTTAGCAGAAATTTACATATAGTCAAGTAATTATTTTTCACTGGAAAATGCTATGGCAAAATTTCATAATGAGGACACTCATTATGAAAAAGGCAGCTCTGCATGTAAACCATGTATTCATCTGAAGAACATGGGAGCCTGATGTAAACACGTCTGGTGCATGCTCAGGTGAGAATATTTAGATTTTTGGGGGGAGTGCTTGCTATTTCTTAATTTTTAAAGTTTTTTTTATGAACTGTCTTTGTGATGTATAGTTCTGTAATATAACAGTGAACAAAGAAGATGTGGTGCATCAGTAAAACCAAAGAAGAGAATAATGTGTGTTTCCTATTTTTCCTTTTTTGTTAATGAATTCTGTTGTTTCTGCTAATGTGGGACACCTGTAGAGCGCCTGCATGAGGCAATGGTGATGAGTGATGGGTTCACATCACAACCAGTCCTAGGATGCACAACAAAAGCTGTCCAAGGAAAGCTTTCAGCCTGGATTTGGTCTTCGGTGGTGTACAGGGTCTCACCTGGGAGTCGTTAGTGGGAGAGATGGTTACAGCAGCAACCACACTGTAAATAGTTTTAACAGTGTGGTGAGAGAGCAGAACAAATTAATTCAACATGCAGATGTTAAATTCAGAAACAGCTAGTGAAATTAAAAGGTAGTAATTAGTCAAAAAAATGCCACACAGAAGAAGCCCAATCCCCCTCCTGCCCGGAACAGTCTGAAATGCTACAAACCCAGGTGAAATGTGTGTCACAAATCAAAAAATAGGAAGTGTGATAAAGCACAACATGGTCAACAAAAAGTCAGGGTGGCTTTAAAAAGAAAAAGATGAGTGTCTAAGAAAAACAGAATTATTTTTCTAAATAAAAATAATGGCAAGGCCCATAAAATATGTGAGCTGAAATGTAATCAGGAGACCAAGAGGGCTAAAAAAAGCATTTGGAAAACACCTCACAAAAGGCACTCAAGCCAAGAGTAAAAATGTTCCTTAGGTATATCTAGAGAAAGGTAAGGAATTGGTAGAAAAATATAAAAGGGACCTCTACTGATAAATGGGACTTCACAGAGAGCAAGACACAGCAGAACAGCCCATTGGAACTTTGATGAACGCATTGCTGAAAGTGTTGAAGACATTCCCACACTGGATACATTCATCAGGGCCCGTGGTTCAAAGGAGTGAAATCAGTGTGAAGAAAATATGTGGGAAATACTAGCTCAAATAGCTGAATTAGTGTGGGCCAAGGTTTGTAACCTCTCTTTGCAAAGTGCCTTTGTGCCCGATAACTGGTGAACTGACAGTGTAGTTCCCAACAACCCAAGAGACTGTAGAGGGGCCCATGGGGATGATGAACCAGTGAGCTTGACTTCCATGCCCTGTAAAATGGTGGACTTCATAATAAAGAATAAGTTTTCTGAGTATTCTTGAGCTGAGCAGTTGTCATGTTCCCATAACTCCTGAGAAGGAGTTGTCATGGGAAGGGAATCCTGCCCCACCATCCTGCTGCAGTTTTGGAAAGGTTTCAGGAAGCATGTAGATAGAGGGGATCCAGTATACATCATGTGTTTGGTTGGGTGGATACTTGGATGAACACCAGATGTTGCTCAAGGAAATAAGCAGCTTCACTGCTTACAGGAGGAAAGTCCTGGCCCTGGGGGAAAGCTGGTTAACTATGGGGAAGGTTAGCAATTGGGAAGGCTGTTTAACAAATGGAGAGGATAGGGCCTAGTGGTCACTTTGCAGGATGAAGAAGAGTTAGCATGGGAGTGATGAAGGCAGTGGATAAAGTGAAGACAGAACTACCATTCACCAGATCCATCAGCAAATAGCTGACATTCAGAATGGATCAGAGAAAGTGGTGAGACTTGCAGGGTCTCCCTAAACAGCATTTCCTATTAGGATCTCTTGTCCTACCCATCATGGCCCCTCTTCTGGTGCTGCACCCTGCCTAGAGACAGGCATGCTAAGGTCATGGCCTTGGTCTGTTTGGGCTTTTGAACCCCTTTTCACCTGATGAGGTGGGCATCTCCTGGTTTGGGAGAGAGTATGGTGGAACACAAGGCTATGCCTTCTGCTCCTAAAAGATGTTGCCTTCTTTGAGAGCTGGTGGTCTTGCTCACTTGCTGAGGTTCAGTCCTGGGGCACTGCATCTTGTGAAGGAGGAGGATGCTCAGAGTCTTATGCTCTGTAGGCAGAGAAACAGGAATGAATTTAACTCAGAAATATTGTAGTGAAACACAAGGGGGAGGACTGGGGGGTGGGGAGTGTAATACCCTGCTGGGTGATAAACAGAGATCCCTGGAGCCACAGATGGACAGACAATAAACTATAGGTCCTCACAGCTTCTGCTGGATGCACAAAGCAGAAGTGCAGGGTATCTGAGATTCCTGTGCTTGTGTGACACTGTGTGTGTCTGACAGAGCCTCGTTAAAGAGATGCCACTTGCAAGCCCTGTGCCAGCACCGGCCTCTCCTGCTCAGTTCCCATCGGGGCAGGCGGGTGGTGCCGGCCAGGGAGAGCACATGGCTCGCCTTTAAATACGGCTAAGGAAAAATTTATAATGCCATGCTTGGTTTTCTGATCTGAGGGAGAAAACAGTCAGGATGAACTTCTTCCTGACAATATTTATTACTGTGTTTGCTGCAGTTCAGAGGCTAGACTAGTAAATCTGAGCACATTGATGAGGCAGTTTTAGCTGATATAATTTCTTTGGTATGTATACTGATATCTCTGGAAAAAGGGCTGCAGTCTTTAATGGAGGGATGCAGTGAAATAATTTAGATTTATTTTCCTGGTAATGCACTGGATTCTGAAATAAATTGTCTATTTTTCATGATTTAGGACAGAGTGGGGAAAAAGAGAGGTGTGAGATATTGGTTAGAAAAATGCATCAATGTATAAATTAAAGTGCTTTATAAACTAATGATAACTTCATTTTAAAAAGTTTGGAAAAATTTTGTCTTCAAGGGTCAAAAAGGCATGTAAGTGGTTTAGGACAAAAATGACGATCATGCTAAAAATTACCTTTTTGTTAGCAGAGAAGGGGTAAATATTTTTAAAAAAGAGTTAAAAATATGGCTGTATGAATGATGTACTGCTTGGCATTCAGCTGCTGAAATGGATTCCTGCTATTTGTAGCATATGAATACAGTGTTTAGCAGTAGCTTTTTCAATATTTATTCAGTTAGCCATGGGTTGTATTTGAAACCTATTTCTTTTGTTGTGTATCGTAAATGCGCTCCTTGGACTCCCAACTGGAGAAAAGCTGAGCTCTTTGTTTGAGGTCACACGTCTCTCATCCCTTGGCAATCACTCCATATTGTCCTTCAGTGAGCTCCTTAATGGTATCACAACAAGCTGCATATGGCTCTACAATAAAAGGAATTATTATATTAGTGGAAAGCACTGGGCTCTATCAGAAATAGAGTCAGCCTAAGTAAGGAAATGACTGTACCATTTTGTTTCCAAATACTTGCAAGTGATTTATTTTAAAGCAAAACAAATGAATGCTGTGTGTATTCACACTCAAATTATCAGAGGAAAGGCCGAAGATACCACTAATCTTAGTTATTCCAGTAAATCATCTTCCTTGCCAATAATGAGATATTTTTGGTTTATATTTGTTTTAGCATTGTATTCTTAAACACATTTTAAAGAAAGCACTCTGGAGATTTTACAGAAGAAACAGCACAAGTAAACATGGTAATTTAGTGACCATAAACCTCACATCTTCTCTAACTGAAGCTCATCAAAACCCAGACTAGATCCCAGCAGCATTGCTTTAGCTTTTCAGGGCCCTCCATGAGCATAAAACGTAAATGAGAATGGATTTTGTCTTTTGATTTTTATCTGTCATACACAGGCATAAAATATCCACTTGGGCTTTCAGCTCATCTCCATTATCTACCCCACAGGTTTGATTCTCCCTCAGGAGAGGGTGCACTGAAGCTCCAGGGATGCACATTAATACTGCTCCTGGCACGCTGCACTGCACCCAGTGTTCGTGGGAAGCAGCACCTGTGTTACAGTACAGGTGATGGCAAGCCCTCGGGTCTCAATCTCTCAATCATCTCCATCAGTAGCTTGGCTGAAACGCATCCGTGCAATCTGATTTTCCTCCCATTGAAGTCTGCTCATGGGAGGCTGATTCACAGCCCATCTGTATTTCATCCCGACATCAGATGCAGATTAGAGGGGCTCCTGGGTCTTGCTGTTCACAGTGGGCAGAGGTGCCCAATGACTCTGTTGGTGTTTGGGTCAGAAGCCTTATTTTAGAGGCTTGCTGGGATGAAAGAAGATATACTGTGATCAGAAAGGTGGTGTCAGAGGGAGAGCTGTCAGCTGTGGGTGTAGATCAGTCTCTCTTTTGGAAAAAGGAGCTGGTGGTAATAGCCCTGCAGTGTATGTAACAGCACTCAATACTTACGGACAAAGTAATCTGACTAGTGCTAAATGCTCTCAGCAAGGAAATCAGGGAGACAAAAAAACCCCCAAACCCCAGCAGGAAATGCTCATCAGTGAAAAGATTAATGCAATGTATAAATCTTAAGATGGTTTCAAGCACTTCATGTAGATGGGAAATGCATCTCAATAATGCCAAGCTTTGTCAGGTGTTTGAAAGATGAGAAACCTAAGTGGCTGTGTCGGGTGCAGTGGTCAGTCCATTTTAATGATGGTCCAAATAGTGCTATTGGCACAAAATAACCTTAAGCAAGAGAGACTAGATCTTTGAAAAAACCTCTTCCTAAATAAAATCTCTTCCCAAAGCGAGGGAGTTCAGTTGCTGTTCTTGTATCGAGTAGTTTTGTAAAATTTCTGCTTTTCAGGAGGCAGTTTAGCTAAAACTATGAATATTGCTTTGGAGTTTTATAATATATATAATTTTTCAAGGCAAAGGGGAGATGGGCATTATACATGTACATTTTTTATTTCAATTGATCTTGTAATTTTCCTGTCCCAAAGATGAAGTTAAATATTTTGTTGCAGCTGTGAGACAGATGTGTGCTGTGTATCTTCAAGTAAGTCAGATTAAGAACAGCCCTTTATCTAACTGTACAGCTTGTCCCTCAAAACCATCTAAATCTGTGGAATTAGAAGCTGCTTAGTCCTGCTGGGAGCACATTACAAGAAAATGTCTGTCATTTAGTCTTCCTCCTGTAGCTTTCTTTATTAGATTATTCCTTTATTTTTAGTTATACTCTGGATAGCACAAATCTGCTCACATATAGGCACTTTTAGATGGTGTTTTGGTGGCTCATATGACTGTATTTGAAGGACTCTCTTCCTTGGAAGGGTCCTATTTCAAAGGGCTTGCAGAGGCTCAAGAAACACTCAAGAATACACCTTCAGGGAAAGCTTGTTCTTATAACCAGACATGTGGACATTCTGGTAGTGTCCAACAACCGTAGCAACAGACCCTCTTTTGCAAGAGGCTATTGATTATATTGGCTGTAATAAATAGACAATCCTAGACACAAGTGTGCAATTCAAGGTCTGTCTACACTGCAGCTGGTATGGGCATTTCCAAACATGCTGTTGCCTACCCAGCTCACAGGCATGAGCTGTGAAACCCAGCCTGGTATTCCTCCCCAGACTCTCCAGGGAGACAGCGAGGGAATTCAGGGATGGAGATGCTCAGGCAGCCTGTCTGAGTTCAGGACATGACTGGAGATTTGCTGGCCTCTTAGTTTACCAGCCTGATCTCTCCATTTTAGAACGCACAGCCCAACTCCTTTTTATTTAGTAGAGTAGCTGAAACTTGCAGGTATTTCACTGGAAAGTAGATTCAAAGACACCTAAAAAGTTACTCTGGAAGGATGCCCTCAATACACACATAGGGTGGACCCTGCTCACGTGAGCCTGGGAAGCCCAGAAGGAGCCCAGAAAGACAAGAACCAAAGGCACCCATCCCTGTCTAAGACTTCCTGTAGTCCTCTGTTAAACTGGGCATAAACAGCTTGCCTGAGACTTACAGGAATTCTGTGAGAGATGAAAAAAAAACCACTCAAACACCCGGGCAAACCATTCTTCCCCAAACCACTACTATTGATTGATGAACATTTTCTCTTCATTCCCTGCAGATATAAAGATATTTCACTTGCCTGTACAATCAAATCTCTCCCTTGATATCACAGTGTCAACGTGTGCTGATCACTAGAGCATCCCACAGGCTGCTGGGAGTGCTGTGTGATTGCTCTCCTTATTTGACTCTGGTGCTGATGACTCCCATGATTACTGGAGCACAAAAATGTCAGCCACTGTATCTCTGCAGTGGATTTTGCCAGTGATGACCCTTTGAAAAGCTGATGACCAGCAACAGGAGATACGAGGTGACTGTCTGGCTTTGGGTGTAGGAATGGCTTTTCTATCATGGTGTTTTGGAAATGTCAGCTGTAATTGAAACCTAATCTTCCAACAGGTTTCATCTGGCTGTTATTTGCAGACAATGTGAATGTTGCATTTTAATAAATGGCATCTAAATGAAAAGGTTTTGTTGATTTAGTCTATTTTTTTTTCCCCAAAAGGACACTGACAGTTGGGGTGTGGGTCCTAGATTAATTTGACTTTCACAAATCAGATACTTCCTCTTCTCCAAATATAATTTAAAAAGAATAATCTGGATAGCAAAAAGCAAACATCCCAAAACTTTGACCTGCTGTATCAGGACAAGCAGTTATGCTGTTTGGGAACTGGCAGAGCTGAAGGGTAGGAGCACAAAGATGAATCTAAACTTGTGTCTGCAGCTAGCTGGTGGATACTGCCCAAAAGCAAGGAGCAAGCAGATTTAGATCAATGTAATCAGAATTTAGGCAGCACCTATCTGCATAAAAGAAATAAGAGATATTTCTTACACTTAAGAAATATTATATTTTTATATAAGAAATAAATTGTGCAAATATAGTAGAACATGAAAAGTTGCAGAGGAAGTTAATCAGAAATATGAAACTGTTTCTATAGCAGAAAACACTGAATAGGCTAAACTTTCAACACCAAGAAGAGATGACTGGGGGTGATGTCAGATGGTTAGAAGAGTGAATAAAGGATAATTATTCACTATAATTTGTAATAGAGTGTCATCAGAATATAAGGCACTATTAGCAGAAAATTTCACACAAGAAAAAGGAAGAAATTTTCACACATACACAGGACTGAATCATGGAAGTTGTGAAAAAATGTGGTGGCAAAAGGAAAAGAGAGGCTGGAAGATGTGGTCAGTTGTGTCAATCAAACACAAAAGTCAGATGTAGCCCCCAACCCAAGTATTCTCCAAAATGTTGTTTGCTGGATGATCTGGAGCAGTGGCAACAGTGCACGCTTCGCACATTTCTTACACCTTCACGTTGCCACATGTTGCTATTCAGTATTAGAAACTTGTGCGGCGTGTAATGATATCTGACTTTGACTATTTTTTGAAAGGCATTCAAGGAAGAGCTCCTCCTGCCATCTTGGCATGGATCCCACCACTCTGAACCCCATTCAAGCCTTGGACAAAGCTGTCCATCAGCTTTCCAGAATTTTCTGTACTCATCTTTGACCTCAGCATAGAAGCTCCTTGGGTGACTAATGTCATGTGCTTGGGGTTGAATAGATGTGCCAGTTCTCAGGAGCAGGTCACCTCAAAGGATTTTGTGATCCGGGGTTGGACAAAGAGCTACTTGATCTTCCCCCAGAACAGCCTTAAATAGACAAGACTGTGTAGTTGGACTGTAGTCAGATTTGGGCTGGTGATAGATATTGGTCCTAATGTTACAGTCCAGCTCTTGAGAGATTCCTCCAGGGACCTCACTTGTGGGGCAGTTATGTGGCATAGTACCAACACCAGTACTTTATAGCTGTCCTGACTGCTGGTTGGCATGATGTAACCCAGCCGGCAGCTAACCACCAGACAGCTGCTCCTTTACTCCCTCCTCCCTCCCTGCAGTGGAATGGAGGAGAGAATTGGGAAAAAAAGTCAAATTCATGGGTTGAGATAAAGACAGTTTAATAGGACAGAAACAGAAGGTAAAATAACAGCAACAATAATAATGATACAAGAATTAAAGTATACAAAACAAGTGATGCACAGTGCATTGCTCACCACCCACCAACCGATGCCCAGCCAGTTCCCCAGCAGTGGCCCCTGGCCAGGTTTCCCCCTCGTTCACATGATGACCATGAAGCCATATGGTATGGAATATCCCTTTGGCCAGTTTGAGTCAGATGTCCCAGCAGCATCCCCTCCCATCTTCTTGTGCACCCCAGCCTACTTGCTGTTGGGGTGGGGTGAGAACCTGAAAGGTCCTAGACTTAGTGTAAACAGTGCTTAGCAACAACTAAAACCAGTATGCTGATAATAATCAACATTATTCTCATCCTAAATCCAAAACACAGTACTATATCTGCTACTAGGAATAATATTAAATCTTTCTTAGCTGAAATCAGAACAATATTCACCCCTTATTCTCTACCATTTATGTCATGCCCAGGTCCCATGCTTTTCAATAGATCCCAAGTAACCACCATCACTTTTTCTGTCTTTTGATATATAAACACAGGTATCATTCCCCTAGTCCATTGACTTCATTTAGTCCATGACTTTGGGTTCCATCTGTCATTGTAGTCCATTGAGGCAGGAGAGGTGGTGTGCAGTGTTGGATTGTTGCCTGCTGAAGTCATTCCATCACTGCTGTGCTTGTCCAGTTCTATCTGAGCACTTTGCCCAGTTTCATCAAAGTTTATTCTTTGTTAATCTGGGTGATTCCTACCGTAATACTCTCGATGTTGCACGTAGCCACCTCAGCAGTGGTGACATGAGTGTTATATGGCAACTAACATCATACAATCCACATCACTGGCTATTCTCATACAGAACCACATCCCTTGGAAGCAAACTCTGGACTTCCCTATCCTCCCACATTACCCACCAAGTGCACCCAGGTCCTTGGGCAAAAGCAATCCATGGATGGGTTTGTCACTGCCTGACACAGGAATAACCCAGATTGTTTTCCCCAGAATCTTTTTTCTGTGCACTACAGGGACTTTATCCCCCTTCCACAGTATGTAAAAGTTTTGCTTGGGCACAGCTGGCCCAGCTGGCAGATCCTCTAGTGCTGACTGCCCAGGTGGCCTTTGCTAAAAGTGTATCCCATTGTTTGAAGGTCCCACCACCCACTGCTCTCAGTAAGAGTCTATTCCATCATTCAATTTTCCTGGAGACTGGTGCATGATAGGGATGTGATAAACCCACTCAATGCCATGCTCTTCAATCCAGGTGTCTATGAGGTTGTTTTGGAAATGAGTCCCCTTGTCTGGCTCAATTCTTTCTGGGGTGCCATGTTGCCGTAAGACTTGCTTTCCAAGGCCCAGGACAGTGCTCCAGGTGGTGGCATGGGGTGTGGGATAGGTTTCCACTTATCCAGTGGTTGCTACCACCATCATAAGCACACGGTGCTTGCCTTAGTGGGTTTGTGGGAGTGTGATAGAGTCCATCTGCCATGCAGCATCATGAGTATCTACACTTGACACTGTTCCTGACAAAACTGGTCCCCTTTGTAGACATGGAGACAGGTGTCATGGGTTCAGGTGAGGGTGTCGCGGGTTCGGTTTGTAACCGGGCGGAAACACCAATTTAGTGTAGTGGTTTGGTCCAAAATACTCATTACTGTTTATCTGCTGTGAGATAAGAATTAGGAGAAATGCAAAACAAGGCACCAAACTTGAAAGAATATAAAGAAGTTTATTAACAGACCTAAAAGAAGAAAAAAAAATTATACCACCTTCAGAACTCTCCTCCTCCCCCCACCTTCCTCCCTTCTCCCACTGACAATGTGAAAAGACAACCCTTAAGATGTTCAGTCTGTTTACCACTTCCATAATAACCTTGTTCAGTCCATTTAGAAAGAGAAGTCTCTTCTTGCTCATGCTATGAAAACATTATCACAACGAGACAGCCGCCCACTTCCAAATATTGTTCAGTCCATTTAGGAAGAGGAGTCTCTCTGCCTGCGTGTGAGTCCCTTCCCCCAACTTGCAGCTTTTCCCGCAACTGCTTTCGAGGGTCCACTCTTGAAGTTTTTTGGGGTACAATTTTAAGGTTGAGCCGTTCAGAAACAAAAACAGAGGCCCTTCTCCTTCCCTGGGAGCAAAGGGTCTTCATCATCTTCATCGTTAGGACTATCTCTGGGAGCATCTCTAGGAACTGAGGTTTTCTCCTTTCCCATTTGGAGCAAAAGTCCTCATCTGGTTCATCTCTAGGGACTGAGGTTTTCTCCTTTCCCGTTTGGAGCAAAAGTCCTCATCTGGTTCATCTCTCCCTGTCCAAACTTCTCATGAAATTACAGCTGCGTCAGCATCTGCCTATCTCAGCGCAGGTGCTTTTGCTTACGAGTTGAACACTCCACCCCCCATATCTTCATGAAATTACAACAGGATACTCTGATATATCATAGCTTCACAACAGAATTTCAGCTTTAAGCATCTCCTCTCTCTCTTCCCTCAGGTTTTCAGCTCTTCACAGCAATAAAAGGGTTAATCTCACCTCGGCCTTGCAGCTTTGCAGCTGGAATGTTGAATTTTTCTTATCGCAGTGGAGAGAGGGGAGAGCCGAGCCGCTCCGGCTGCCCACGGCAAGGCCGTGGGGTGGGTTCCACAGCTGGAACAGGTCCATCGGCTTCAGGATGGCCGTGGCCCGGCCCGGCCTGGCCCAAGCAGGGCCTGGGCCCGCTGGCCCCCGCACGGGCCCGCAGCCACCTGTGCCAGCGCCGGAAACGAGAGAGAGCTTGGAGGGGAGTTTGCCTATTCTTAAATGTGGATCACAGAGGTAATCACAACTTTAAGTGGCTTAGAGAATTGTCCATATTCAAACTGGCCAGCTGATAGGTTCTATCAGTTCCCAGAGGAAACTGTAAGCACCCCTTAGCAAGGACGTCCCTTCCGGGACTATGCTTGCTAACCTATGACAGAGGGGCAGCCTAGAAAACACATTACTTGAGCCTTGCTGTTAGACACCTTTTGAAGAGGAAAGGAGCTTGACTGTTAGACCCTGCTTTGGTTGTGGCTACATCTGATGGGCCGGAGACTGTTCTTTTGTGTTGAAGACAACTGGCATAGCACAGCTTACATTCATACATTTATATTCTGTTACTTTTCAAACTGTGAGGGCTGCACCCTGACATGGCCCATGCCATCCCCAGGCCATACCTGGGTGCTGTCTGAGAAAATTCTGAGCCCCTAAGGCTGTACCAGGGGAAGCACATTGAGAATTTGATGGTGAGACACACTCAGGCCACCTGCAGTGTGTGGTGTTAGTCAGCTGCCCTAACAGACTCCCCTGTGTGAAGGTAGGTGGCCCCAGCTGCCCTCCTCAAGCCCAGAGGAGGTAGCATGGAGCTGAGTCCTGTTGAGGCTGTGTGCTGTCCCACCCTCCTGGCTGTGGCACCTCCTGGGTGGTCTCTCAACCTGCAGGGCTGTGATGTGGCAGGATGGTGTCCTCCTGTCCAGTGCAGCCATGCCTGTATTCCCCCCACATCTTCAGCAGCCCTCACTCTTCTCCACTGATTCCAGAAGAAAGCTCCAGAGAGGTGTATCAGACTGCTTGAACTGTCATCTTCCCCCTCCTCTCCCGGGCCAGATGCCTAAAATTGCAGTGGAGCTTTTCCTAAATTACTCACCTAAATGAGACTGACTGGAGCCTGTCCAACGTGTCTGCTCTAATGGGTGGTTTTATTGCCTCAACCTCAATTGTTTTGGAATGTGCTTTGTTTATAGCAATAATTGATCATGCTTTGTTACAAGTGAATTAGTGGCAGCTGGAAGATCTAAGCTCTAATTTTCCTTCAAACAGAGAAAAATTTTATAACATCCATTGCTCACGTATAAGGAAACCTCTTTTCTTTTTCCTTTTGCCCCTTTAGTTTTGGAAATATATTTCCAGTGTACAACCCACAGTGGGAGTCCATCACACACTATCGTGAGTTTGCTGCTCGGGACAAGTCTGTCATTGGTCTTTTTGATTTAAAAAGATTGTTTGATGTTTTTTCATAAGACAGAGTCTAACAAAATACTGTACAAATATTTCTCCAACATAATACAGCTTTCACAAGGCAGCTGAAGGGAAGTATTCCCAGATTCTTCAAGGAGAAGCTTTTGTGCTCATTATTACTAGCAAGGCCAATTTTTTATGCACAAAGAATATGCTGGTGAGGGAACCACGAGGCATGATCTGCAGCAAGTGTACCCACTTGAGCTCCTCAAGGTCTGCAGGATAGTTAAAGTTTCTGTGAGATGGATGAAAACCTTTGAATAACAAACCCCTGGCATTTGGAATAGAGTATTTTAGAACTGTCTTCCAATTTAGTGGTCACAGAAAGCAAAGTGAACAGTCCAACTAAATAATGTGGCATTTTAAAAGCCACTTCAGGCCATGTTCAGACCTGCCACAGTTCTGCAGTGATCCCAGTTTTAAGCACTTAACAGTGGCTCTTGGTTAAGCACATGTCTCAGCTCTGGCTATCTGTATGGTAATGGAAAGAGATGGTTGCTTTCGAAGATGGTCTGTATCTTGGGAGAGCTGGATTGTGCTGTGGAGTTCTTGGTTGCCCTACACTTGTTCCCCACTGATGCAGGTGGGATAAGTCTGTGCCCAACTATCCCTATGGGCTTGGAGGAAGATTTTTTGCTTTCCTGCCTCCATTTGCCTGCCTTAAAAAGTCAGCTTAATTAAAGATATTGGCTGTACAATTCCAATGTGAAAATTAAAGTATATTCAAAAGGCTTGAATAAAGACAAAATGGTTTAAATGACACATGGTTTTTAGAGCATTGGCTGATGTTTTTTAATAATGAGGGATATTAACTTTAGTTCGGGGAAGATCAGCTGCAGATCTGATTTTACGTCTGAAGCATCTCCTAAGTAGTCATAAAAAAATTGTTTTTCTGGGCTGGAGCAGAAAACAACCAGAAGCCAATGACAACACAAACCAACCCCCAGATTCCATCAGATAAAGGGAAAGAGCAGGTGTCACATATTTCCTGATCTTTGATCCCTTTGCTTTGAATGTTTCACAGCAAAAAAATGCTTAAAAACTCTTACAGACTTTTGCTGTGTCACAAGCTATGCCAAGACAGGAATGCTGCTATGGTCTTCTCTGCTTGAAGGAAAATATTAGACAAAGCAGCTGTTCTGGTGGCCATTACTGTGAGTTTAAAAACATTGTGTTGACTAATTTGACATCTTACACACTTGTCATGTTTTTGTTTGCAGCAACAAATCCTGGTGGAGAGTTAGTCTTTAAAGCACTGTGGGTTCAAATGCATCCACCAAGCTTATTGACAGCGGTCTTTTCAGCTAGAGAGATGTAGCTCTCTGGCAGAGTCCACTATGCTGTGCTCCTTGGAAAACTCCCCCAGAAACCTAAGCTCTCATTTTAGACATCTATACAAGTGTCTTTAAGCTTCAAAAAGCCTGAGCTTTTGTGCATCTCTTGGCTGCTGCCCAAGCCAAATGTCATTGCCTGTCCTGTTGATGTGAGAAGAGCACTGACAATTTGCAACACTTCGTGCCTAACCCTGTGCACTAAGCTCTTTAAAATATGGAGCTTCTATTGTTTGCTAACCTTTTGAAAATAGCTTGACTTAGAAGCCTGAAAGACAAGGTCACCTTGAAAATGGGTGCTTAGTTGTGAATCCAAACCTGACCCAAAATTTTTGTCTTGTCCGGTTGGAAGATATCAGATTCCTCTGACCCAGTTCCTGAAGATACGGCCAAGTGCTCTTTTAAGAGCTGATCACAGCTATGAAAAAGTTTAGTGCACATCAGTGGATATTTGTACAGCTGATCGAAGGATTTAAACTCAGGCACCTAATGCCAGCCAGGGAAAGACAGGGCTCTACAGAAGATCTGCTGGAGCTCCACAGTTTGCCTCTTGGTCTGAATCATAGAGTCAAAGAATACCTAGAGTTGGAAAGACTTCACAAGGATAATCAAAGTCCTACTCCTGGCCCTGTACAGGACAGCCTCAGAGTCCCACCATGTGCCTGAGAGCATTGTCCAAATGCTTGTTGAAGTCTGGGAGGCTTGGTGGTGTGATCACTTCCCTGGGGAGACTTTTAGAGTGCTCAGCCACCCTCTGGATGACTCTGTTAGGAAGTACCATGGAGAGCCCAGCTTGGTGGATGGATCAGGCAGTGTTGGATTGTCCTGCTTGGTTCTGAGGCACTTAAGTTCTTGGTTACCCTCTAAATGGGTTTCTTCCTTTCTTTTGCAGTTGGGATTAAACCAAATGAAAGAAAAAGTCCTCTAACCTTGAAAAATTGAAGGCTAGGGTTGATTTTGAAAAATGAGCCCTTTGCATTTTTTAATAGACCCCTTTTTATTCAAGTTTAATGAAGGCAAAAGAAAGAGTTCTGAAAAATGCAGCCAACCAGGACAAAATGAATAAAGCCCTAGAGAAGTCATGCCTGCAAGTTGGAATCCCACTGTGTAGCAGTATATAAAAAAACAGGAGGAAAGGAGGCAATTTTAACACTATTGACAGGTCAGAGAAACACAGAGAACAAGTTTAACCCCTTCAGAGCAGATGATGAGGTTTTGAAGCTGTATCTTTAATCAATTTAAATTTTTCTTGCTGTTATCTCTCTGTCCACTTCTACCAGGCAGCACAGTTGTGTTGCCAGGTTTGGCTGCATTTGGCTGCCTCTGCCAGCACTGCTCACACTCGCTGCTGCTGCTGCTGAGGGTATCCTGCTGTGCAGGATGAATGGAAAACGTATTTGCAGCTCTGGGCTCTCCAAGTGGCTGCGTCGAGAATTGGGATTCCCCCCTCCTTTCTACCTCTGTCATGCTATGCAGAAAGGTCTGCTTTCCAATTTCTGGGCAGGCTTTTGCTGACCTGAATTTTGTCTGGTCAGAAAAAATTGGCACGGTAATGTCTGGCTCTGAAACTTGTAACTCTCCCCGAGGTGAAAGAAAATTGTCTTGGGTATGTGAGTACCTGCATGAAGGTGTTTGAATTCCGCTTCTGTTTTGTTGAAATCTAATATTAAACCCAAGGGTGCATGAGATGAGCTTGTTCTCTCCTAACTTGAGGTGCTCAATTCACAGATTGTTGTGTCCTGCTGCACCAAACATCTGTGCATGTGATACATGTGAAAAGTCGCTGGTGTATGTACCTCAAAAACAATTTGTATCCTAAGCAGAGAGACAGCCAGTCAGCTTCCCAGACAACTTGCTTTGGGAAAGCTGTGCTGCTGCTCACACGGAAGGTGGCATAAGGTTTCCAACAGAACACTTGAGCGTGTGCTTCATTTTAAAACCACAGGCTGTCCTGAAGACACCTTGGCCATATGGGCTGGGGTCGGTTTGCTGACATGCTCTTCTTTCCTGCATGTACCCTCTTTCCCCATGTGGAAATTTTTCCTGTGGGGTGGGTCTTGGAGTGATGTCACATTTGCACAGATTTCTGGCTCTGCAGCCCACCCCATGCTTGCAACAAACCCTGTGGCACAGTGCATACACTGTGCATTGCTTGAGGGGCACAGGCAACAGTGTCACTCTGTTTTGGTGGCTGCAGGGATCCCTCTTGCACATGTGGGACACATTTAGCAATCTAGGGGGGACTTCCCAAGTACATGCCCCTCACCAGAGGCAGGATGCTGCAGTGAAGCAGCTGGAGAGGTTCCTGGGCAGCCTGCATGAACACATCTCAGTTTAATGCTCATTGGCATTAAGTCCTTTGCACCCAAGGTCTGGACGTGGATTTCTGCCTTGGCACTTGTTAGACAACTTTCATATAGAGGCTTAAGCGTCCCTTCACAACACACAAACTTTGGAGCTTGTGTTTGGCTCACGTCTGGCTCCCCCTGTGACTAGGACCTGCATATTCTCTTAGAGTCTTATTTGAAAAGTTATCTTCCTAAGGAAATGTAGGATTTCCTCTATTCCTGAGTGCATTTCTCACCGAGTAACAGCATTGTTTGTCCATCTTACGCTCCATTTCCCACCGTGATCTTATCAAGTTTCAAGCGGGAGGGAAAGGAAGCAGTCAAACACAGCAGCACAGCAATACAGCCAATACAACCCCGGAGCAACACAAGCTCATTTTGAAAAATATTTTGACTCCTGGCAGAATTTTGACTATTGATAGCATTGTATAAGAAGATGCAAGAAACAATCATGGACTTCTAAACATGACTTTGCTTCCAAAGGGACCCTTCTTTTTCACAAGCCCTGAATGCCCTTCACTGCATTGTGCTGCTTGTACAGACATTCCTGGAAATTGTGGTTTGTGCCTTTACCAGAGTTTTGTTTCAGCACAAAACCAGGGCTGGAAGTGATGAACAATAATCATGATGTGACTGGGTTGTTCCATCTGCAGGATGGATTATTGAATCATAGCTCTGGGGCACTTCTGGTCTGCGCTGTGAGAGATTCTTGAACTCGTCTTTTGAGGCTTTCTGGGGTAAAAATTATGAAGAGCAAAAATTTCCAGGTATTTATTGTCTAAATAAAAGGAAATGAGCAAACAGAAAATGAAAGCTGATTTCCAAACTTAAAAAAAAACCAACAAAATTTTGCTTCAAACTGTCTTTAAAAAATGATTTTAAGATTTTAAACTCAGAGAGTTCTAGTACCAGCCTTCTTTATTGAAGTCAGTTTCCATAGAAGCCTGTTAAGACTTCATTGCAGAGGGTATAGTTTTGCCAATGATAATTTTGGTAGGAGACATCATGCTAGTCATGGACATTACCTTTAAAGCATATACCTCTCTGCATATAGTTTTGGTGCTATTACTGAGCTCATGATACATGTATGTATGTATGTATTTTGTATTCCCATTCATGCTAAAGATATAAATCATTGGTGTTACAATTTCCTGCCTCATTTGAATTATTACCATGAAATGCAGGTACTTTTTTTGCTGTTAACTGCTGTCTTTTTAGGGTAGACATCAGGAAAATATTTTTTATTAATATAACACTTTATTTTGGCTTACCTAACAACTAAGAGCAACTAATGGCAATCTCTTTTGCTAGAGATGCTAACTGCTGGTAAGTTATGGCCCTAAGAGATGAATTTCAATTTATGCTTAGCCAGTTGGAAAATATATTCTTTCTCTGAGAAGCAAAATAATTTACTTTTCTATTAAGTTAGGAGTTATTTGAACACAGGACTGGTTTTCAGTACTCTATGTATACATCCCTCCTAGTAAATAAAAGAGAGCCAAGGACTGATCTTTGTCTGGGAGGCCAAGGAGAACAAATAGGTTCATGTCCATTCTGCTCCCTCCAGAGAGACTGGCTGCATCTACACTTAACAGCACTTGGCCCTGGCTCTCCCCTGGGCCCCATATAAAACTGTGATTATTATTTTTACTGCGTTTTTCCAGTTCAACTTGTCTGAAGGATAATGAGTGAAGTGTTGCAGCCCACCACAGCAGTGGGTTTTTTCATGCTCCTGATGTGTTTTGCTGCTATTTAACACAAGGACAAGTGAGGTTGCAAAGCCATCCGGGATAGTGCTGGAGGACTGGTGGTGCAGAGGGAGCCAAACACGGTGCTGTCCTCTCAAATCAGTCTAATAGTCACACTGGGAGAAGTCCTGCAACGAACCATCTCAGCATGCATGTCCAAACCCTGCTTTGCAGACAGCTGGTGGGGAAGGTTCAGGACAAAGCCAAGAAATTACCTGACTGAAGCAGTGCTTGATGATCAGGGGCTTAGTGCTGTGCTTTTCCCCCTGTGTCCCTTACTTGGGATGTAGATATATTCTATGTGAAAAGCACTTTTTCTAGGGAGCTTTTAGTAGGAGTGAAGGGTGGGGAGGGCTGGAGAGTTGCAATTTTCCCCTCCCCCCCACCACCACTGCTTGCTGCAGTCTGCAGCCTTGCCCATGCTATGTGATCTGTGGCAGAGATGATTGCTTTGGGGATGGCAGCTCAGGGGTAGGAATGAAAGGAGCCACCCTAAAGCCACGTCAGAGCCTGGCAAGACTATCTTAATGTGGTTTTCTGTCCAGCTTTTAGGAGTCACGGGATGCACCTTCTCACCAGCCTCACTGGGCTCTAGGTGAGCCTGATCTGGAGAAAGGCTGTTCTCACCTTTCTTACCTACAGGCTAGGGAGAGAGGAGGGCATACCTAGGACTGCCCAGGCAGGAGAACCATGTGTCAGCAGCAGGATGCATCTGCAAAGCTCTGGGCTTGCAGTAGGAGTTGGGTTAAAATCTTCTAGATACCATTTTCTGCTGCTGGTCAA
The DNA here is from genome assembly GCF_020740725.1 of Corvus hawaiiensis. Classification (NCBI taxonomy): domain Eukaryota; kingdom Metazoa; phylum Chordata; class Aves; order Passeriformes; family Corvidae; genus Corvus; species Corvus hawaiiensis. Next base: position 15,490,673 of record NC_063215.1, on the reverse strand, counting down.
ACAGATGCTGGAACAGCACTGAAAGAGGCAAGGATGAAATGTGGCTGAATGCTGCTGGTGAATGACAGAGCTGTATATAGAAAACTGTTATTTTGGCAAATATTGTTGCTTCTGTTTTGTCTCCATCATCTGAGAAGGCAGCTCCTGGCATTCCAATAAAACTATGGAGTTAATTTTAATTACCGACAACTGCAGCTTGGGTTGCTATGGAAACACAAAGAACTGCCACTTCTACAAGTTCGGTCTGTAACTTGCTGTCTGGAAATATCACATGGGGTCTGATTCCTCTCTTCTCTCTATCAGTAGCAAAAAAGGCATGGTCACTGTATCAGCCCAGTTTAAACAATGCACAATCAGTTTAGGTAAAAATAAAACCCCCACCTTTTTTTTTTTTTTTTTAATAGGTACCATTTCTCTGTGGTTCTAAAACAAAATTGGTATGTTCCTAGCTTCCTAATGACTTGAAAAAAAGTCCCCAGTCAGTTGATGAAGGAAAGTAGAGCACAAAATCATTGATATTAGAGTTGAAAAACAGATATTAGGTCACACAGTCCCCTTACAAAATTGCTCCTATGCTATTTTTTCCTACTACTTTTCACTCTCTTATTAAAAATGCAGCTGCATTTGTAATAAAACCTCCTTCAGCTTTAGTTTCAAGGCAGAATGTTATACCTAAATCACGAGTTACTGGACAAAGAAGGTTATTTCCATTCTGAGCTTTTCAGTTTGCTGCTGTTTTCTTAGACTGAAGTGTCTCATTTTTACTCCCTGCCTTTTTCCTGGGAGTAGCTTTGAAAAGTCAGAACCTGTACACTTTGTCTTCCTAAAAATTACAGAAAAAGCTTGTTTATTTTCTGCATCTAGTTCACTAAAAATATTGTTGAACTGATGCCTGGAGTCAGTGCTATAATTTATTGAAATAAGTGGAGTAAAATCCATTAACTCCTGGGATTCCTTTCCCTCTAGTTATGCTTTACATTATAAATTATGCAAAGTATCTCTGTTGCTGCAGGTCCTAGAGGGGCTGGACTCCCCTCACATGACTCAAAGACCTCTCTAGTACTCTTTGCAAAACAGGTTTGTGAAGAGCAAATACTTACGTACTTTTACCAAAGGAATGCTGAGTGGGATTAGAGTTGTGTCTTCAGCTTCCTCACAGTAAATACATTACAGATTTCTATGGTGCTTATAATTTTTTATCCCAGTACTATGGTACTTGAGCACAATTCCCACTGCTTTCAGCTAATTTTCCCATTTTGATGGCAAGAACACACTGTCTCCTTTGGGGAGGTACCCATCCCCTTTCCCAGAGGCTGCCCCAGCTGCAGTAGTCACCCTGACCAGCTGCTTCCAGTCACTTCCCTCTCCAGCATCTCCAGTCCCTCCAAACTGCACTCAGCTGTCAGTGCCAGTCTAAACCTGGTCCACCTTCAGCTTGTGGACCTCCTCCTAAACCATCCATCTCAGGAGTTCAAGTGCCACAGACTCCATGAGACAAAGGCAGAGCAGGTATGCCCAGACTTGGACCTTGGAAGCCTGAGCTGCCCTACAGAAATGTTTTTCTCTCTGTTGACTTTGTAAGGAGCTTGGGCTGGTGAATCTCAAGTCTCACTATTAAACTGTTTGGACTCAGCCAGGGCATTTTGACCAAAATGGGACAGGGATCCATCCTAAGAGCAGCTCAGTCAGTAGATCTGAGCATGCCTGATGTCTCCTGGGGACAGCCTCAGGCGAGGTCACTGGCTTCCATGGGGAACAGACACATGTTTCCAGGGCTTCACTCCAGCAATGCCAACTTGCTGCTACCCCTCTCCTCATGACACACAGGGCTTCCTGGATTTCAGTGCTCCAACCATTCCCCTCCAAAAAGTTGTAAAACCATGTGCCACTATCCCGAGTAAGGCACCTAAAAATTATGAGGAACTGGACCTATCAAGCTTTCTTCATTCTCTGATTATGTTCCAGCTAACTCTTTTGCTTTCAAAATTGGAGGATTTATAACCGATGGTCTGGACAGAAGCTTTGGAGGTCTCTGAAGCACTAGGGAAGTGGCCTGGGTTAGAGTGCAGAGAAAGTCAGACAAAGGGTCTCAGTGAGTATCTTAAATGAGAGAGAATAATTCCTCTTATGTTTTACAATGTGTACTGCTTTGAACTGGAGATTTAGGTGAATGCAAGAAGGTTAATTAATGCTCAGCTCTATCTAGAACTTTCCTCCAGTTTGTCAAACTAGGCAGAAAGTTTTAATAAATGAAAATAGTGGGTCTGACACATCTCTACTGCTATACTTGGAGAATGGATAAAGAGCACAGACTGTGTGGCAGCTTTTGTGGAAAACGTTCAAATGGCTGACAACTCACATCTGAGCTGATGAATGACTCAAAAAAGAGCTTAGCTCTCAATCTTACTGTTGGCACCCACAAGGAATCTGATTCCAGACACGTGTCCTTTTGTGGTTAGGAAATCCATAGCTTTCCCCCATGCTCAGCTGTTGGGAGATCACAAGACGGAGGATGTAAGTGCACCCCCGTGCTGAGCCATGTCTGGCTTTCCAGGGAACCTGCCAAGGACACGAGGGAGCCAGATACAAGCTACCGGTCCTTCTTCAGCAGTTTCTGTGGCCAGGATGGCTGTGCCCCACCTCTGACAAGTCAAGTGGTCTGTTTTCTCTGTTTTCTTGAACACCCCTATAGGTAAATTTGAGACAAATTACATTATTGATTACTCCTTGACTTTCTCTGGTAAATTTATATGGTCCTTTCATGCTGGGGAATCAAAAGCCACCATGAACACAGTTAGTATGTCACTTCTACTCTTTGGGAGTTTTGTTGGGGGGTGATGGAGGCAAACCTCCACCTGCAGGGCCAGATATGATTGACTGTTTTCCACTGTAATGAGCCACTAATTTGGAACTTGTTCCTTTCTTTCAATTCTACTGTTTTCTTGACTCCTGTACAAATTGTTTGTTCACGACCTGTTTCAAGTGAAGATACCGTGCTGGTTTTGTCTGAATGCTTTTTGTACAGATACTGCTTTCACACAGTCTGGGTTGTCTCTGCATAAGCTTCCTTATGTCTTCACAAGGCAGGACAATTTTTTCAAATGACCACAAAGATGGTAAGATGCAGACTAAGTTTTTTAATACTTCCACTGAAAAGACATGCATTGGAAATTCATAATAAAATACTAATTAGTACATGTTTTTAGCTCATCAAGGACTTTCGTTGCAAAGTCCTTAAAGTGAAAAAATTTAAAATGTCCTGTTAAGGGAAGAGGCTGACTGTAAGATTATTCAGTTGCTTTGTTTGCAAGTGAAATGCAATCCTGACTTCTAAAAGTGAAGGGGGAAAAAATCCCCAGCAATTTCACAATATAATTGTGAAACAAAAAGGAGATAAAGAAAATCACAGCTCTTGAAATTGTGGAGGATTTTTTGGAGGAAGACTTTGAGACAGTCGTAGAATAAATAACATCTGTCTGCAACAAGGGGCATGCGATGCACGGTGACAGGAACTGGTCATGAACTGCATTGAATTGTGCCATATAACTACACTGCAAAGCAGCTACAGCAGCAAGTGAAGACTGTGTGGGATAAGCTCTTTGTACCTGATGCTGTGGGAAGTCTTTGGCCTCTTGTTCTCCAAGATGAGCTCTGCATTTGGGGTACACAGCCCTGAAGTACAAGGGGTCAAGGGCATTAGCTGAGACATACAAGGGAAAAGGGGCCACTGTGAAGGAGCATCAATGCTGTTTGGGGCAATTTTGGGTGTGCTGCTTCTGGGGAGGTCCAGAATCAAGAGCTTCAGATGGAGAAATTTCACATTCCCATCATGGCAATGAGTGAGTCTAGAGGGTCCTCATGTGCAGTGGAGGGCATGTCCAGAGGTTTTGGGGACTCCAGACCATGTGGAAAAGATAGCACAGATTTAGATGCACCTGAGCAGAAGGAGGATTTATGCCCACCTGGAGAGCCAGACTGGGGCACATGTCCCTGAAGAAACCATGACAGTGAATGTGAGCTGCCTTGCCTGGTCTCCAGGTGCCAACGTGCTCAGCAGCTGTTGAGCGGGTTCCAGAGGGTCAACCTGCCTCTGCTTTGATGCTGAGGGCTTGGTATGCTCTCCCCAAACATCCTCAGCAGACAGTTATGGCTTTGGGGGGGATCTAAAATGTACTTAAATGAGATACACAAGTCTCCTTCTCTGTCATGGCTTGGTGGGCACCAGAAAGACCAGAGAAACCCTGGAAAATTCCCTTGTTTTATTGCAAGCTTGTTTTATTGCTGCACTACATGGTGAGAGTCCAGTTGCTGCAGCAATTGGGTTTATTTGGTGCATTTATGCAAGAAGTGCTAAAAAATAGACACAGAGAAGCTAGGAAAATGCTCCTGTGTCTTCTTCTCACCTGGAATGGGTCTCCTCCAGGGACGTCCCAGCAGCAGTTCCACCTCCTCGCTGTGGCCCATCCCATGTACCAAGCTAAAGGCACGATCACAGTTGGTATCAGCAAAAGTCATGCTCTTGTTACACATCAGGAACTCCCTCTCTCTTTGGGTTCTGTACTTGTGACTTCTCAGTGTGCTTCACAGTACATTCTGTGCCCATTTCCTTGCAGAGATGACTCATGTGATGGAACGTCATGTTTCTCAGTGAGTGATGACAGTAACTGAATAATTTTAATGCCTCTGAATGCCAAATTTTTTCAAACATGTTTCTGTTTTGTGTGTAGTAGACTCAATGAAAAGGACAAAGCTGTCATGTGGTTTTAGAATTCAACTTCAGTTGCCGATTGTCTTTTTCCTGATTTTTCTTCTTTTCTGATTTCCTCCTGTAGTTTGTAACACTTCAGATATGTCTGAGCAATGATTTCTTTGGTAACAATCCTTCCTTGTATTAAAATGCAATATTTTTGCATTTTAGGAGGCTTTCTAAAACCCAAATTACTTTTCCTGTGTGAGATGTTCCCTTTTTTCCCCTTCAGTGTGTTTAATTTGGGGGCTACTCAATACAGTATTGCTATTCTTTCCATGGTTTACATGGTGATCAAGGAATGCGCAGAAGAAAATTCCTTTTTTATAAGATTTTAGGACTTAATTCTGATGCCTTTTTCTGGTCTTAAAATCAAGAATCAAACACGGTTAGAAGGGAAAAAGGGGTTTTACCTTGGTATTTATTTTAAGAATCTTTAGGTGCACATGTCCAGGTGGAATGGGCTGAAATGCACACTACAATGCACACCCCCAAAAGATCTGGTATAACATTATAGGTCTTACTAATTAGCATATCTATCCAAAATTCCCCAATGCGAGGCTCAAGTGAGCCCCCCTCCCCAAGGAACCTTCCCCTGGATGGTTCTATCTTAGTTTACAGAATGTGTTCTGGAGAGGACCTTGGGGTCTGGGGCACACTGATCCCTAGCTAGGAAGCTTCTAAAATGTTTAATCTCCTAGCTGAACAAACAAGTCCAAGAATGTAGGCAAAAAGCACTAGGAATACAGAAGTTGGAAAAAGGTATAACAGGGGTATAAAAGGAAAGGCAAAAAATCATCCTGGCATCAATTCCATACCACTATATACTACTCAAAAATAAATGTCAAGTAGCATGGAAGGTGAACTGAAGTGAAAGTGAGGCATAAGCAAAGTATCTGTTACACTTAGCAGTTTTGAAACCTTCAGTCTATCATTTCATGTCTCTGAACTGATGAGAAGCTCTAAAAATTGAATTTGTGCAAAGCAAATGCACCGACTTGGTGACTTTGATACATCTTGAGTGGCCTTTTGGGAGAAGCAGAGCTGGCAGTGGCAGCCTGAGGGGTATTACACCATTTACCCAGCACACCCAACTACTGATGCCCAGGCAGGGCACATGATTCTGCCTATGCATTCTATACAGCACATAGAAAGAAATAACATCCTCCAGGAGGTGACAAAAAATGGGGGCTGAGCTTCTACCCTGACATGTGCTCTCCTTTTAGCACAGAAAGGGCCAGAGGGGAGGAGGGAGAGAGCAGAGCTCGCAGGGGACAGGAGCTCCCTGTAGTACCCAGGGTTGGTCTGGGCTTAGATGTGGGTGCCTGTGACGCTGGAGAACAGGTGGAAATATGGGAGGCCCCAGACCTCCAGGGCAGGGCAAGGCTTGAGCAGCCCTGTGGGCTCCTTCCCTTGCTAATGCCATAGCTTGGAAAGCCTTTCAGCTTTCAGGCTCTCTGTGATCATCATTATTTTCTTCAGAGAGCCTTTCCTGAATGCTGCTGTGTGCCTTGCACTACTCGGGGTGCTCCCAGTAGCCTCCCAGCCAGGAGGAGATGGATCTCCGCAGGCCTGAGTTTGGGACCAGCCTAATTTGGCATTGATGGGGCAATCACTTCATGGCATCTGGCAGTGCCTTGCCTGACCCTGTACCTACCCTACAGCCAGCTCTGCTTTTCTTTCCCTTGGCACTTCATCCTTTTCCTTGAGGGACTCTGACTTGCTGAGGCTTTGCAGATGAAGGGGACTCTGTATGCTTGAGCTTATCCTTACTTACTTCTATTTCTGTTTTATCCTTTTAGAGCACACACTCAAGTTGAATCCATTACTCCCATTCTGAACCCTGTTTGACTAAGACACTTGGTTTTGGAGAGGATATCACAAAATGGAGAATTTACAGTAATACATTCTCAAGTTTCATCACTCTGTATGAAATACATATGCCTTCTTTCTTACTTTAAGGCATTATCTTTTAGCTTTGCATCACTGGTGCTTATTATGTTATTCTCTGCTTGTTGCACCTTCCTCTTCTTTCCTTCCTCTCTTTCATGTTCCTTAATTTCTGCTAAAATTTTCAACCATTTTTTCCTGCTTTTTGCTTGTAAAAGCAATGACAGATCAGCATCAAACAGCTGTATGAGTTCTAGTAACTATTTTTATCTCTAGAGATTTTAAACTTTGTCAGAACATCCTGATAATATACTGATTGAAATTCCCCTCTGAAGTCTCAATTTAATACACACTGTTGTTTCCCCTGTAACTCTTTGCAGAAAGACACTGATGTTTTTATTTAACTTCTTGAGAAGACACAGAATGGGAAACAAGCAAGTAACAAGCATTTCCAAATCCCAATGCTATAAATCTGTTTTTTTCCCTTCTGCTTATAAAAGTGGCAAGTTATTTATTTTATTATCTGATATCACACCAATAACAAGAAGAGTCTGTTCCATGCAGTCCAATTATGAAAAATTGCCTGAGATAAAATGACTCACAGTGGGCCTGTTTTTCATGGCACTGCTGCAAGGAAATATTTACCTGCCTGAAGTAAGGAGAATTTACACTTATGTTGGCAGATGAAAACTTCCAATCAGAAAAAAAAGACATTGCAAGATAAAATGTTGGTCAGTCACAGTTGTTTGGACCATTTTCTTGATGCATGAAGTCTAGTTGGACTCCAGATGTAGAATTTTTCTAACTTCAGCCAGTGGTAGAGCTTAGGGCATTGGGATGGATTGGAGGGTTCCCTAAATTCCTTTCCAAACTGGTTTTCTGAAAAGCTAAGTACAAGTTTGACTATTCAAATGCTTTCTGTTCAGATGTGAGAATGTGAGGGGATTTGACTCTTCTGGGTTTGGTATTTTAGTTGGTTAGTGGTAAATCATCTAAAAGACTGCATCATTCCCTGGATGTGTGTGAACTGTTGGTGGAAGAGAAATGTTGGCAATGCATATCAATAATAAGATTAGAGTGTCAGTTATTTTATTTGGTTATATCCTGTTCCAAATGGCTGGATCCCCTCTTGTGCAGCATTACAAAATGGAAGTATGTAGAAGAAGCAGAGATCAGACTTCTTTACCAGAAAGCCATGTAACAGAGGATTACATATTTTTTCCGTATTATCACAAAAAATCGCTGAAGTCTTGACCTCCATTAGAAGGGTGCAGCCTGCTAAGGCTTCAGCCTTTAGGAACAGCTATGAAATGCACAGATTCTGTTCACCAGGCTTTCATATCAGAGTGGAAATATTCTGAGTATATGTACATGGGCGTATAGACAAGTATAGAGAGAGAATGACTGTGTTGGTCTGCAGCTGCTTCAGAACACTCTGTCCCATCCTAACCTCACTTTTGTGCTTCCCACAAACCAGGGGGGCTGAATGTTCTGCACCATCCTGGCTGCTAATATGGGCACTGGTGCTGCACTGGTTGGGCATCCTGAGCGGAGAGGGAAGGTGGTTTGAAGGACAAAAAATCAGGAGCCTGCATCATCAGTGGGGGAAAGATCCACCGCTGGAAACAAAGAACGTTTCTCAGTTTAGCAGCATTTTAGTTAAGATTTAATGCTCAGTAAGAGGGAAAAAAAATTGTTTTCTTAATCATGTTTATGTGACATGGGGGATAAGGCTGTCACTTTGGGTGCAGGCCAAGTGTATGAGTTTTCTATTCACCTGAATGGTGGCACATGCAATTAGCCCTGAGAGTGCCATACACAAATTTCCACTCCCCAGACCTGCCCAACAGTCTGATAATGACTCTGCAGCCATTCCAGATACTGAGCACGAGAAGGGAGCAAGGACAGTGCGTTACTGGAGCTTTCACTAACAAGCAAAGCAAATTTTGCTTGGCTTTTTTCTCTCCCCTTTGTCAGTTAGGATGTTCTTGGGAGAGAAAGTGCTTTACTTCCAGATCAAGTGGTTATGATTAATGATTTATAGTGCAGGAACATGAAGATGGTTTACCAGGATGGGCTTCTGTCAAAACTGTGGTGGTGGTAATCACATGTATATGTTAATACATGTAGTATTTTTGTGTGCTTTTGTCCGGATGTATTGCTGGAAGTTTATACTAAGAATATCTTCTTTGAAATCAGAAAATAACCTTTTTTGTCTCCTTTGTGTCTTAGAGAACAGCAGTAGGCACATTCCATCCTCCTGAAAAATTCATGCTTGTTCTGGGAATTTCTTGGGCCTCAAGGCAGCACATTTAGAAATGTACTTTTGAAAGGAGAGCAAGAAAGATTTGCTGAGCCACCGCCAAGCCTTGCAGAGGTCCCTGCCCTGAAATGGTTCTTTTCCCCCAGCTAACCTCCATGAGCCTGAGCTTCCTGCTCCACTCTAGCCTTCATTGTGCTGTGGTGCAGTGGGCTTTGCTGGACATTCCCTTGATGTCTGATGCAATCCAGTCAGGATGGTTTGCCATGTGCTGTGGTTTGCCACATACTGTGGTAAAAAAAAACACAGAGTAAAACAATTCCTGCTCTGCAGATTGCAAACCTGCTTTGAGGCAGACATGCAGATACAAGAAGGTCTCACAGACTGTGAGGATGAAAAGAAGAGGTGTTAATGAATGAAAGAGCATGCAGCTAACAGGATCATTATTGCCTGGAGCAGTTATAAATCCATGGAGAGGTTAAAAAAACAACTGTGCTTCAGCAGTGATAGAGTGCCTCCAGGATGCTTCTGGGCCCAGAAGATGGCCTGCAGGGTGTCCCAGGAGGACGTCCACCTTGGACAAACAGCTGCAGAGAACTTCATATTCAGGATGAAAATGATCCTACCAGGATGAAGCATCAGGACTGACTGAGATGCTGAGAGCTCATTTGCCATTATCAGGTTGACATCCTGTCCTGTACCAAGTCTGTAAGAGCTCACAAAAAGACTGTTACAGGCCACAGATGAAGATGCTTTTCCTCTTTTTTGGTTTATGAGACAACCTCTCTACGAAAAGGGAACAACTTCTGACCTTTCTGACACTAAAATAGCAGTCTGGCCACTTCAGCCACCAGGTGTTTTGTGATGGTTATATGTGCTATCTCACATCAGTGTGGTCTTCAAAGGCAACAAGACCACACAGTTTCAGTGTCCATTGGTCTTTTCTTTCATCAATCTGTCCGTGCATCCATCCATTCGTCCATCCATCTGTCCATCCATCCATCTTTCCATTTGTCTGTCTCTACTGCCCAGCAAATATCAAGTAATTTCAGTTCTGATGGAGGGATCTCAGAGATGATTTATTCATATTTATATCATGCCATTTGACCTCTATCCACTCTCTGGAAAGAGGAGAGACACTAATTAATGTCCCTGCACACTGAGAGGTTGCAGTGAGAGGTCAAGTATATTTGTAATTTGGAATCAGCTCAGCACCTGCTGTCCTTTCTTCTGCTGGCAAGCAGGAGTGTGGCAGGATAAAAGGATGCTGCTAGCAACCTTGGTGGTGTTGTGCTGGCTGGAGACCTGTGCGAGGCAGAGCACTTCTCTGTGGAAACCCAGTGAAGAGATGGATGCATTTCACTCACAAAACACTTAAAAATAGTCCACTGGAAAAATAAAACAGATTTATATATATAATAACAAAAAGTTCTGTATTTGCTGAAGCTGTTCACAGGCAGTGTGCGATGCTACGTCTTTCTTGGAGGCCACAAACTAACCTGTGCTCCATTAATTGCCAACCTACCATTTTTCCTTCAGCACTATCATAAAGTGCTTTACATGAGAGGGGTGAGCAGCCCTTCTTTGCTTTCCTCAGGTGGCCAAAAGTGTCCAGAAGAAATGGGATAGGGACAGGAGGGTTTTCACATGGGACAGGCAGACCCAGTTCCAGCTAGATGGATTACCAGTCTGGGCTGAAGACAGTGAGTATTTGTGCTGACCTTGGTGGTGTGGCAGGGACAGCTCTGAACCCTGCCTTTTTTCCTGGTGATGCTTGCAGGGAAAGGGAATCTTGGTTCTCCTCTTGGGCTGGGTTTTGGACATCCCCAGAATGACTTAACAGCACCAGGTGGATGCCACCCTGGTGAGACAAACTGTGGTATCTAGTGCCAGCCCTCTCTTTCCCCATCTCTGAAGGGTGGAGAGTCTGGTAGTGCTGCTGTGTGCTCTGGTTATGACTCACAGTGCAACTAACCCATCCAGGGTGACAGAAATCCATGTTACCTCCTTGTGTAGAGGAATGGGAAGGTTCCTCAAATACACTTTGAAAAATTGCTCAGAGTGCGATGTCAAGATCTGCCAAGTGGAGCCATCTGACAGACGGTGGTGAAATGCAGCATGGAGCTGATCAAGTTTTGTGAGGATATCAAACATTCATTGCCTAGGCCACTGCAATCCCCTCCTGGGAATATGCACACAAAGGTAGAAGTGTTGCATAATGGTTTATGAAACTCCTATTCAGAAATGCTCCAGATGGCACAGGGATTCCCCCAGTTGCGTGGTTATGAACTGCTATCAGTCGGCAAAAAATGATATTGAGAGAAAACTGCCTGGGTGGAAGTGAGCCCTTTTACTTTCCCTCCAAATACTACAGTTGCTCTTTCCCACTACTGCTTCTTTGGTACCCAAGGTATCTGCCGACTGTGGTTGCATGGATGAGCTTTTCATGGCACCAGGGTCAATGGCATAAGGCTGTGCTATCCTGAGATTCACAGCACCTGCATAAATCTGCCCATGTTTACTTTTATCCAGGCAGTTGGGAACCATTCTCGTGAAACCCATGCATGGTGTGCTGTACTAGCCATACTGGCCACAAGGGCTTCATAGCTGGCTCAAGGCAAACCAGCTTGGTGCCACTGCTCAAAGACTTGAGCCTGTCCCCTCTCTTGACCACTGGTGCCAGGAGGGTCTGTGCACCTCCTGAGCAGGACAGGCTGGTGGACTGGCTCAAAACAAGACTTTTAAACCATTTGGCTTGCCAGCTGATCTGACTTGCTGTGACACCTTGCTCGGGGTGTTTACCACCAGGCTTTGTTGTCTCTGTTTTGCTCTGTCGCAGCTGCAGCATTAGCAAGTATCCAAATTATTTCTGTTAGGGCAGGATGGGCTGCAGGTCATGCTGGGACTGAAATTATAGCTGTACTATATGGGCACAACTGTGCTGTCTCCTCTTTACATCTGTAGCTGTTGTCTTTCTTGGCTCTTTTTTTCCTGTGCATCAGCTGCTTTAAATACTCCCCATTCCTGGCTGTGGTGTCTAGAGAGATGGCTTTCTCAGATCAGAAGATAGTTGTTCCTCATCTGGATAAATATAAATATAAATATAAACCAATGTAATATTTTAATAAATATAAATATTAAAGCCAGATAGAAATAAAACAATTAGAACCCTCTCAGGCTGGGGTCCTTCAAGTAAGACAATCACAGTTGTAAATAATAATAAAAAGTGATGTTTCTTGACACTTGCTGTGTTTGACCCAGTGTTTGTCCAAAGCAGAGCTCGACATGTTTGAAGTCGTGCACAAGGTGTTACTATAATTCTCTCTGATATTCCCAAGAGTAGTTGTATGTGTTTGAAGTGCTGGTTGTGATCAGTGCAGTCTGACTCCTGTCTGGCTGATTTCCTTCTCTGTGTAAACTTTGCTTTCCATGAATCCTCATGAGTTTCCAAAGTTTTCTTTCCGTGAGAATGTGTGTGACCATAACAAAATTATTTGCCTATTTGAGAGAAGCAAACACAGCTGGAACAAATTCATTTTTAAATCATTGTGAGTATTTGTGAAAATATTTTCTGGTCGTATTGCCTCTGCTTTGTCTTTTCTGACTGATACTTGCACAGAAATGTGGAAAAAAAAAAATCTGTTTTTTCTTTTGATAAGACCACTACATGTCTCAGCTTTTAATTGTGATAAAAAACCACCTTTGACAAATCTGCCAATTTAAAAGTCAACCTCCATTTATTGAAATGAAATGAAGGAATTGAACTTCAGTTCTCCCAGAGAATCACTCTTCTCATATCCTGAGCACACATTACTTCTGGATCTCTGTGGAATACAATAGGAGAGAGGTTATTGAATTGAAGTTTCAAGCACAGAAACAGAGCTCTGGCCAATTATATTTTTCAGGGCTGAAATGGACTAGGCAAAAAAAAAAAAGGATATCAAGCCACAAACCAATGTGATACAGAATCAAATCACTTCTGAGACAAAATGATTCTCTGGCTGGAAAGGTGAAGGAAGTGATGCTGTATATTTATCTTTAATATCTACCTGCTCTTCATGCCTTTCTTCCTGACTTTGTCTTCTATCTTAATCTTTATTGTGTGGCTGCTTAGAATTCAGTAATTGTACCAAGTATTAATTGTCAGAGTGCTCTTGCCTTTTAATTACTGGTCTTGTTGAGAGTGTGCTGGACAGTCACCTGAAAGCTCAAATCATGTGTTCCTTCAGGACCTCATGAGGACAGTTCCCAAGAGGTCACCTGCACAGGACAGGGTAGGACAGACTGACTGCCAAATGTCCTGTTTGCTGCAGTGAGATGAGGTTTCATGATCAGCTGTTATGGAGACAGTGCTGACTTCCCAGTATCTTCCTGTTCCTGTTGGAAGGGCACTTGTGTTCCACACTTGGTATAACATGGTGAGCTACTATTTTCTTTGAATATTTGTGGCAAGTTTTACTGCAATTACTTCCCTTCACATCATACCTTGCCCTGGCCACCCTGTGCACCTTTACACAAGATTCAGATGCACCATCTGGGGAGCAGTCTGTAGGTGGTTGTGGAACCCACTCACACAGCTATTAGCTTCAATGTTCTAATGTCTGCATTAATCATCAGATTGACTCCTTTGTGTTGCATTTTTAAAGAAAGTCTAAATTGCTCTATTTGTTGTAATTATTTACAATCTCATTTTTATCAACTTTTCTTACACAAATTATTTCCTCTGATGCAACATAAGTGACTGAGTTTTTACAGACCGTCGTTTATGGTGCCATCTGTGATTCTGTTATTTCAGGAAATTTTCATTTTCTGACTCTCTTCATGTACACACCACAAATGTGAAATACATGATATAAGGAGTCATTACTGGTCAAATCTAACAAGATACAGGCAACTTGAACATGCTGGGATAAAATGTTCAGAAAAAATAGAATCGATGAGTTGCAGAAATTACCGCAGCTTCAGAGAAAGTATTTTTACTCTTTGTATCAGTCAACTGAGTATTCAGATAGTGCAAGTTCTCTACAAGTAGTATTTGCTTATCCAAATGAGATACAAAGCCAATATGCCTGGATAGTTTATACACTGTTTGAAAAGTTATTTCAAGGTCCTATTAACCAAATGGTTTTGGGTTAATCCAATGCTGAAGACCCAAAATTTGCACTATGGACATTTCAAGGATGCTTCAGACTAGCTTCAGCCTGTTCTCATGGATTGGAGAGCCACTAGCAGAGCCACCACCTTTGGCTTTAGCTTCATCCAGAAAGAGACAAGTTTGCATGGTCCAGTCTCACTCAGCAATGGAAATCAGTGTTGAGTAGGGGTCATCATCAGGAAATTTTGCTTCATAAGCAGTCTCTTGATTTGAACCAAAATGCTACTGTAAATGCACCTAGACATTGTTTATAATGGCAACTGGAGCAAAAATATCTGTCAAAACCATTTCTTTGTGGAACATAGGAATTCAGATCAAATTAAACTATTAAGTTGAAGTGTCTCCATCCTACAACCCCCCTCCCCACCAACAAATATCCCAAAACCCCATCTTTTTTTTGTCAAAGGTTTTAACTAATAGTCACAGATTTCAACTAATGCCTTTTCTGTCAGGCCCAGCCCAGGGCATCAAGTGTGTCCATGGAGGTGGGGGTGAGCTGAGGCTGGGCAGGACATCAGCATCCAGCGCGGGCGTGGTCACAGCAAAGCTGTGGTGTAGCTCAGGCAGGGACTGAGGATAGGACCTCAGCTCAAGCACAGCTCCAGGGAAGAGGGGTGACCCTGGCCCAGGCTTTAAGTGAGGCCACCAGTCACCCAAGCCCAGGCTGAAAAACCCCCAGGAGCAAGGGGAACTGTGTTCAGGACCCCAACCTATGTAGAGTAATTCCAAATATCCATCTTAAATACCTTGCTTGCACTGATAAGTGAGACAGAGACTTTCAAAATTATAACATGTTATTGATCTCTCACTTGGCCACTTTCTGCATTATTGCCTTAATCTGGAAGGATTTTAACTGCAGTGGAGTGGATGTCACATATTGCCCTGGAAACGCCTGCACATTGTATCAAGTAATACTATGTGAGGGAGCTGGTTTCAAAATGCTTTCCTTAGGAAAATTTCCACTCTGACAGTCCATGCCTAAGTAAATACTGGAGACTTCAGCCCTGAGAGCTGGAGGTTTTTTGTGGGTGATGGACATCAGGCAGCAATAAGGTGAGATCATGAGAAAGTAATTTTTTTTCCGTGTTTTTACAGTGAAACAGTAAAAAGAATGAGTTGGTAGACTCCAAAGAAGGTGGCCAGGTTGCAGTTTGGATTTACTATTTTCTGTGGACAGATTTACTATATTGGACAGAAAAGTACTTGCCTGGGACATGCAGGGAGCCTTAAAAGTTGAGGGAGCAATGAGAAGTGGTTCTCAGACTCCTGATCAATTGAGATGTTTCCCATGATTACTAGAAAATAAAACTGATCTTCTGTAATCTCTAGTCACCTGGGAAGGTAGATAATTGAGACTGGTTACCAAAACAGTAAGATTTTGTTTGGAAGAAATAATGAAATTAAAAATGCACGTTGTCTATTTTGTCTTTTCACCCTTGGTATTAAACTTGGGTGACATTTTTCAGTTAGGGTTTTGAAAATTTTGTTTTCAGGGGGCATAAAGGAGAAAGCAACAATAAAAACACAATATAATGACCACAGAACCGAAGCTTTTCAAACCAGTTGCTGTAAGATCTGCAATGAAGTTGTGAGGAGCAGCACTGATGGACAAGGAACAGGATATGGTGCTTACCTAAATTAGCTCAGCTCCCTTGTATTAGAGTGAAAGCCTTTACCATCAACAATTTGCAGGAATTTATAACCAGAATAAATGGGGCTTTCTGATTTCTTTCAGCACCTTAATTAGTTATGATGCCCCCTTCCTAAAGACATTACAGGATCAGAACTGGCATCTGAGCTAGGAATTGTGTTGCCTCATATCCTGAATACCTGGGGCAGGATGCTGAGCACATTCAAGCTCATCTTTGTTTACACTGTTGGCTTTTACAGTGCTGGTGGGCACATGTACAGACTTTTTTTCTAATATTGAGGGAGGATTGATGAAGAACCTTCATTCTGGGCTCTTGGGAAAAGTGCTAAATTGTGAATAGTACTTTTGGCACCTTTGGAACATGGGACAACATCTCCCTCAGCTAAGGAGCAAGAGGCAGCAGGGCTGTGCTGGGTATGTTTTAAAAGCCCAAACAACTCCGGGAACAGGCAGGTACCTGCAAGCAGCTTGGTGGAAAGGGGAACAGGTTTGGGCTACAGCACTGGCCTGGATGGGAGGGGAGCCAGTGTGGAGGAGCACCATGGCAGTGCTCCATGCAGCAGGTTCTCAGGTGCTATGGCCCTAAGGAGTCAGAAATGGGTAAAACCTACTTGGCCCATAAGCTGGGTGCATCCATACCACTTTAAAAGAGTTTGTATGTGTTTTAATAACCATAAACACTACTTTTCAGCTAGGTCAGTTTAGAGATCAGAAGAACAAAGTGTGTATCAAAGCTGGCAGCAGACATCCCTCAGAAAGGGCTGTCCCTGGCTCTGTCAGACAGAGCTGTGCACTGGCCCACGCAGTCAGTGTGTTTAGCAGTTCAAGAGAATTAAAATTAACTCATTGGATTTGTCATTTGCAGAGTTTTATCCAGCAGTCACATTTAATTTCCCAGCTCTCAACGCCTGCAAACTAATTTCTACATCTGTATTGGGTGTGTGGAAAGCAGGGAGGGGTGAGAGGAAGCATCAGACTCAGAAAGAGCCACCGTCAATTTAAACATAATTTAAACTCTTGGGGCTGAAGTTCCAACAGAGTGGTGCAGTGAATAACACCAGGTGCGTGCTGGCATGAGGACCAGATCTCACTGGTTATGGTTCTCCCTGCCCCTGCCTTGCTCCTAGCAGGTCATGTCTCCTTTTTGGAGATGCGACCAGCTATTTTGTTCTATCCGCATTACTCATGAGGGTAGATCTGTTGTCTCATTGATTTCCTCCTGCCCAGACACCTCAATTTTCTCTGCTCTGAGAGTTTTGGTTCCCCAGGCTTGTTGGGGGTTTAGAGTCCCCCTGCTCATGCCCCTGCATCTCCCAGCATCATTTGTGTGTTGGCTCTAATTCCGCATGTGCCATCATCCCTTGGATGGAGATTAAGCCTTTTGAGTTTATGGAAGTGCTTCTCTTCTCTGCGGTTATCTCTTAGCCAAGTTACCCAGATTTAATTGCTTTAATAATTTCTCAATTCCTTCCAGACAACTAAGTCATCACTATTTGATTTTTGCTTTTAATTGTTTCAAATTTCTCAGTCTTCTAGCTTTGTTTTGTACTGCAGGCACGCCTAGAGACCTCAGAGCTGATGAAAACTTTTCTGGTCTTGTAACTGGACTTCTGGATGAGCCTAGGCACAGGGTTAGCCAAGAAGCTGAGCCCCAGGCCCAGCCACCCAGGCTGGTGCAGAGCAGGGATAGACGCGCTGCCAGCTTAATGTCTGGGGAACAGGTAAAAGCCGAAGGGGAGTTTGGGCTAGAGCTACAATGGATGTGCAGGGGAGAGTGCCCAAAACAGGATGTTCCATGAGATTTGCTGAGTGTCCCCAGCTCCCAGTGATGTTGGGAACAAATCTAAGAATTATGTTTTTCCATGTGCAAATGCTAGGAAGTGTCTGGAAGGAAGGTTTTGAATCATCTTGTAATGTGCTGCATCATATTTTCAGGTTTTTTGGAAGCTTTCCATCCATATTATTTGTTTGGAGTTTACTATTTATTTGTTGTTTCTAACCTTTGGGGTTGAAGCAGATGTCTTGAAAGTAGAGTTTGATGGCTCAGAGATGAGTGCTAGATTTCAGAGTCTGTCCTTGGTTTGAACCCAACCTCACAGGCTTCCTGGGGCAAGAGGTTGGTGAGTTTTGACTCTGGAGTTTCATACTTTTTATTGTCACTACTGCCCAAATTGTAAATTAAAGTGCAATCCCAGACTGCAAAGAAAGGATGGGGTTGCTAAACATGTAGTGAGAGGCATGTCTGTGTGGAGTGAGCACTTCTATTTTTTTATATTTCTTTCCATGCATCTTTCAATTTATTAAATATTAATAATTTGTTGCATCTGGAAATTGACATTAGGTAGAAGAAATAGAATCAATTTTTAATAAATGTGAGCAATAAATAAAACATTTAATAAATTATGCATGGAAAAAGATTACTGAAAGATTAAATAATGATCTTGTATACATACTCAAGTTATTATTTATTAATAACTTTTTGCAGAGCAGCATTCATGACACTCAGGAAAAGTACAGTTTCACCTGAAAAGTACACCAGAAGAGAGGGGCACTGCAAGTTTCCATTTTGTACCTCAGTGGCTTTCAGATTAAATGTCTTTCATGGATGACGAAAAGAAAATGTTTCCTTTCTCTTGTCCCAGCCCTGGGACTGTGTACTCCAAACTCCACCTGCTACAAGGCTGAGGCTTTCTGTAGGACAACTCTTGTGAGTCTGTTACTCCCTCCTAAAATATATAACATTAAAAAAAAAAAAAAAAGAGCTGAAAAACCCGGCGGCTGACAATTTAGTACCTGGGACTTTGGTTCTTAACCCTCTAAATACATTGCTTTTTACAATACTACTTCTTCATATCTAGAGAATCAGGTGGTTGTATCAGATGTGGCTCCTGAGGTGCTAAACTCTGTTATGAGGCAATAGAGTTACTAGAAGAGATCAATATATTTGCAGCTAAACTTGATTATTACTGAAAAGGTTTGGCTTTCAGCAATGAAGATTCAAATACAGTTCAGACACCTTCCCCTCTACTCCTCACAAAAAAAGTGTTTTAAAGCTGTACAGTGCTTAAAAATGCTGTGCAGAAAAAAGAGATTTTGATTTCTAAAAATGAAATGAGCAGTTTAAAAAGCAGATTTATATAATTGCTAATGAATAACTGAAACAAAATATTAGTAGAAATAAGGTTTTTTGGTTGGTTTTTTTTGTTTGTTTTGTTTTGTTTTTTTTTTTTAAGTTTTAACATACGTAGGCTGAGTTTTTCTGCAGACCAAATGAGTGGGAGTAAAAAATCCTATTGATTTTTTTTTTAGGAGTAATTGTGTGTCAAGAATTTGTGTACCCTTTTAACAAATTTTTCAGATACCAATTGGTTTACTCTTTTTGCATTTCAGTGTAGTGTTCAGTGGCAAAACAGTCTGGAGCAGCAGATTGGGACCCGATGTGGGCCTCCCAGAAAGTGGCCATGTCTGCCTGCAGTCTGGCACCTCATTTGCTTCTACTCAGAATTAGCTCAATGGTAAATATAACTACTAATTATATTTTAACCTACGTATTTTCTCTCTTTTTTTCCCCTCATGTTTCTTTCTTAGAGACTTTAATTGCCAGTGGAAGACTTAAAGGAGGCATTTTATGCAGTCCATGTTTAAGTACCAAGCATTCAGTAATATCACTTTGGCATCTCAGTGGAAAAAAAAGTTGAAAAATGCAAAGGGTAAGTGGTGGTCAAACCTGACCAGTGCATTTCTGAATGACACCAGGCCACACATTGCTTTCATGTGGCTCTCTGCCACCAACCCTTTCTTTGCTCCACTCTGGTGAAGTCTCAGCTGGAGCAGCACTGCAAACAAAAGACCTGGGGTTGATCCCACTTTGCCTGGTCTCATGGGCACTTTAATGCAAGTGTGATTTAAAGGCTGTCTGTCTGCATTTCCTGTCAGAGGGATGGACAGGAATACATGTATAAAATCAGATTATGAGCCTAGATATGGTAATATTTAAGAGGAGGACGAGGGGAATTGGACCCTGCACCAGAAGCATGCTTTGTTGACAGTTCTGGGATTGCTCACCCACTGAACAGAAATCTCTCCAAAGTCTTTTTTGTTTCCAGCCTGATTTTATGATCCTGAAGGAAACCACGCTAATATCAAAGCATGTTTTTTAAGAAACAGGGAGATTATTTTCCAGCCTGTTCAGGTTGTACATTGCCACTGCCAGTGTTGCCAAGCACTCCTCTCTTTCAGTAAAAATTAAGCAGATGACTGTTCTGAACTTGCAAACAGAGCTGGCTAAGATGTTGATTGCAGTTTTGTGTTGAAATACCGTGTCAGAGTCTCTTTAGAAAGTGCCTGGAAGTGATGGCCCTGTGGCATGCAACAAACAATTTCAGGAAAGCCTCTTCTGAAAAAGAATACAAGGAACAAGTAGGTGCACCAATAGTAATTTTGCCTTTTTCTCTCAGTGCCAGTAATGCTTATCATTGATCCATCCCTATAGCACCTGGCACTCCAGTGTGTGTCTGATTGACAGAACAACAGTGCTTTACTGAATCCTGCCTGCGGTTTTCTTCAAGCCATAAGATTTGGTTTCTGGTCTGTGAGCAAGCACACCGGAACACAAAGCCTGACGAACCACTTCCTGGTCCTGAGGCAGCCTTTGTCCAAACCTAAGTGTGAATTTTGTCAATAAGGCTGGTTTTTGTTATAGATTAGCTTCATCTCCTTCGAGCAGCTGAAAGGACTAAGCACACTCCGGGTGTCCCTCTTATACTACACCATAGGAGGTGCAAAGTCTGAGAGAGCTCAGCAGTGTGAGACCACTCCTAACATTTATGTAGTAACGGTATAACACACTGATTGGATCCTGCATGCTCTGGAGAACTCAGAATCTGTGTCTTGTGGGAAAACTGATGCAGTGCCTGCTCCTTCCCCTTCTTTCCACTATCAGCCAAGGAACAGATCCGAGAGGGCAGCAGCACATCTGCTGTGAAACCTGAAAGGACTTCAACATCTGGAGTTTTCCACTGGGAACAGGGATTGCTGTTAGGTTGTAAACATATATTGCAGATGACATTTAGAGTAAAGATGGCTGCTGGGGAAAAGAGGTGTTTAAAACTCCTCTTGCAATTCCTGGGGTTTTTTTCCACTTATATGTGAAAGAAATATAGATGCAAAGTGAGAGGCAGGGGAAATTATAAACCTGGTACATCCAAAATGACCATTTAGATTAACAAGTATATTTTTAAACTCTTGGCAGCACAAAGTATCTCCTTGAATAGAACAGAATAAAATAGAGTAGAATATTTAGTTGCCCAAGATGGATCTTTTGATAGGAAGTACTACAGTGAAATAATGACATTTACTAAGACTCCACCCTGTTACACTGAAAACAGAAGTTAAAAGAGTGCTGTGGGAGAGCATAAGCAAATGTGTTTATTTGTGCATGTGTAGATTCAGACAGAGAGAGAGAGATAGACTAGCTCTGTGAGAGAATGGATTTGACAGTTTAAAAGCTGTTTCAAAAATGTGGGGTGAAATCTTATCCTCACTTAAGGCAATGGGCTCCTTGGTTTGAATGGGAGAAGGACTTGCTGCTGCTATTTTGCTATTTAGTTCTCCAGTGAGAGAGGCAGTTGTGTTTAGCTTTACTTGCCAGCTTTCAGCTACGAGAATAATTGCAAAATCCAAATTTAAAAAAAAATTTAAAGACACTGGACTATTCTACTCTTGCAAAAAAACCCCTGTGGGCTATGCTACACTTGAATAAACAATTCCCCTAGGACAGATACTCAGGAACCAATGGTAGCAACATCTCTTATAGTTCTAAAGATTTGAGATTGCCAGCTGTGATGACTTTGCAAAGCAGTTCAGTGCTTGAAGATAATCCTAGTTTAACAGTGAATGTGGTAAATAAAAAATGCAGATGGGTGTAGCTTGGGTTAAAGTCTCAGCAAGCTTACTGTATCTAGGAAGCTCAAGAAGGATTGAAACTTACACATTTTGCATGAAAAAGTTGAATTATTCATGCACTGAATCAGTAAATGAGGTTACAATGCCATGGGTGCATTGACCCTCACACAAGAATTATAATCAATGGTTATTATAATTTTTCCTGGATTTGTTCAAGGATAAAACAGCCCAGCAGCTTTTTTAAACTTCAGCAGTTGCGATGAGATGCTGAAGTTTGCCCTCCTGGAAGCTACCAAATAGTTGCTGTAGAGAACTGGAAGATTTTTCTAGGTGACTCCTGGTTGTCATAACACATGGGTATTGAAAGCTTCTCAAGGACAAAGAGTATTTGGAGGGGCTTCCAAACAGGATGGTCCTCAGGTACTGGAAAACATTCAGCAGCCTGGCTTGCAGTAGCAGCCTGCTTGCACTCAAGTTGCTCATGTGGCAACTTTCCAGTCTGAAAAGATCATGTCCCATCACAATCTGAGCTGTTTCTCAGGAATTTGGCCTGACTCGTCATGGTTTCCCCCTCACGATCAGCAGTCTCAGGAGAGGTGAAGAGCCCGAAGGCAAAGAGAAATAAAGATGGCTGGTGCTGTTAGGCTTTAGGGCTGAAGGTGGCTGCCAGGGCCATCGTCACAAATGCATGATTTTTTTCACAAGAAACCCAAATCTCAAGATAAATTCACCCATTGTGGGATGAAAAGTTGCAGTGAGCCCTGTAGCCTATACTGGCCATATCCTTATTTCTGGAACTCCTCCAAAGCAGTCTCTGGCCACACAGCCATGCTCGAGCACTGACGCCAAGGGCTTGCCTCCAGGAGGGAGACACATGCTTGTAAGTACATATTGCTGCTCCTGTTTGACGTCACCAACTCCATTAGATAACACCATTTCTGTGGTAAACCCGTATCAGCCAGCTGTGATTTAAGGAGCTTTACTCTCCCTTTGCTGTGACTACTGTTTGTGGGTGTGAGCAACTCCATTCCCTGGAAACGTGTGGAAATAGCTGCTCCTAGGCACTTGGTCCAGAAGTGCAGATGTCAGCAGCTGGACTCCAAATTAATGGTTGCTTTTGTCTGACTTTTCTGCTTTGGGCTTTACCTAGATCATGGTGGTGATTTCTCCTGTCATCTTTTTTAAGGTGAAACATTAGTGAAATGCTTCTCTGTGGTGACCGTCAGTTTATGCTTCTGTTCTGCTTCTGTTTGCAAGCACTGATTCGGGCACCACTAAATTATATAAGAGGCAAGTATTAGAAATTGAAGGGTTTTAATGTGTGAAGAGAAAGGCACTTTATTGATACTAGTTTTGAAGAGCCTACCACTTGTGTGAGTTACAGAGAAAAATAAATTGCTACCATAAAATGCAGAAGGCTAAAAGGTGCTTTTAGTCCAGAAATCAGATTCACGTAAAATAATATTACCCTTTGGTTGTCTGTGCCAAGTTTTTGTCCTCATATTCATTTTACTGAAGGATGAGGCATTAGCTAGTGAACCTGAGCCTGAAGACTTTGCCAGTCTCATCCATCAACAACAGCAGATACATGAGAGGGTGAGACCAGCCCAGGAAAGTAATTTGCAGTCTGAGTAGAGGCACCCTGACACCTGGGCAGGGTTTCAGTCTAGAACTGACTGTAGAGTAGGTGCCTACATGTGCAGGGGTATTTAAGTCCTGTTGGGTCACTGTGAGTCCAGCTGATGTTCACAGTGCAGCCTGGGGAGCGATCCAGCTGAGCAGCTGTAGAGGGTCTGTTTTAGGATATATTGGCCCCTGGGACTGACTCTCTGCAGGCTATGCTGAGACCTTATATACCTAGTGTGTCTGTAGCACCCTCGATCTCCATAAATCTCATGTCTGGGATGCATACATGTAGCTTGTTACTCCCCTTTCCCACCTGGGTGGGAGCTGTATCCTGCGGCCTCTTTCTTTGCATGGAGAAGACTGGATCCCAACTGCTTTGTGCAGTGTGGTGTGTGACAATAGCCATGAGAGACACTGCTGGCAAGATCACTTCCCCAAGGAATCATGAAATGCACACAGCCTTCTTTATGTCTTAAACAGCTCCAGTTGCTCTGGCAATCAGTTTTCCTTCCTTTGCTTGGGAATAGAGGACACCTTCCAAACCTGCATCCTGAGAAAGCAAAACACTCGAGCCTGGCCTCATCCCCAACATGGAAGTAGCACATGAGATGGCGTGGACAGGAGGCAGGCTCCCTGCTTGGATGTGGTGAGCAGACTTTCTTCCTGTGTGTCTTCAGAGGTGGAGGACTGAGAGCTCTGTGTCCAGCTGGCAGCAAACTCAGTATGAGCAAGTGTGTGGGTGTCTGCTTTCTTGTCTCAAACAAACTGGTGTAGCTGGGAGAGTGAACTGAGGCAAAAAACAACTTTAGTCCCTGTCCTGCCATACCTGAGATGCTCTGTGGTCTGTTTGGAAGTCAGTGTGGTTGGAAGTCAGTGTGGATTTTCTCTATGGCCTTTTTTGTGAGTTTTGGACTATTCGCATTCCCTTTTGAGAGCATGTTGGAGTTTTTAGGAGCTCCCCTGTTTTTTTTTTTTTTTTTCTTTTTGTTTCACCTGGGTGTGTGGTCAGTCGGTCTCGGCGTTTGGGAGAGAGGGAGTCTGCTTCTTCAGCTGCTTTTCTTCTCTACTGGAGAAACCCCGGGATCCCAAGACCGCCCTCCCTGCCCCGCTCGGAGCCGGGCTGTGGCCGCCCTGCCCCGCCGCTGCTTCGAGCCTTCGCTGCGTTGTAGCCCTGCTCGCCCTGCCTGCCCAGACCTCCGGGGGGTTCTCCGTTTGGATACATCTTGTCTGCCACCTGGGATTTGTGCTTGTCCCTGCCGTTCCAGCCTGCTGTTCCTGAGAGTCCGGCCGGACACCGGGATCAGCTGCCCAGGGGTTTGTGAAGCCTTTGTCCCATCCCTTCCCGGGATCCCAGGGCACCAGAGCCGCGGGTTTCCCGAGCTCGCTCCGGAGCGCCCCCTGCAGCCGCGGGGGAACCATCGCACCTGCCCTGCTCACCGGGAGCCGCCAGCGCCCCTGCCGGCTGCGAGCGGAACTGCACCCGAGGGGAAAGGGCCCGACAGCCGAGAAGGCTGGCACTGGGTTTGTGATTGTTTGCTGTTATTGCCATAGTTATTGCTGTTTGTTTGACTGGTTATATATATAATAGTAAAGAACTGTTATTCCTATTTTCCCACATCGTTGCCTATAAGCCCCCTTGATTTCAAAATTATAATAACTCAGAGGGAAAGGGGGGTTGCATCTGCCATTCCAAGGGAGGCTTCTGCCTTCCTTAGCAGACACCTGTCTTTCAAACCAAGACAGAGCAGCTCTCTGGTTTTCTGGCAGTGAGTGTACAAGCAGGAAGAGTAGAAATGGAGAGCAAGTATGGAACATGTTATTATTAAAAAGCTTCTCAAAATCCTTAGGTCATTTGCAGCTTATGTATGAATCCTCTTGGTCTGTTCTGCTAGAATTGATAGATGTTGACTCAAAATACTTTCAATTCCAAAGCTGCTGTCAGTAGTACTTTGTGGATGCTAAAAGGCAGGAGCAGAGAAATTTTCCAGCTACTGAAGCATTTGTGAAGTCTTTCCTTTCTCATGCTTTACCTGAGAAACAGAGAAATCCAGCTTCTCACAGATTCTTTGTGAAAGCTTTCATTCTCATGCGAATTGGATGGACAACAGTTTGAAAGAATGCAAACCATTTCCACAGGTGCAGGTTGTTGTGAGAACAGTAGAATTGTTTTTAGTCTTGTGAGAATAATATTTGGAAATGGAGGTCTTACTGCTCAACCTATCACCTTGAGAGGTGGTGGGTGAATAGGCCAATCATGTAGTTTCTTTATTGCGAACCACACTCTAAAAGATGAGCTTTTCATTAAATGGCTCACCTCTGCTTTGGCCATATCACCTAACCTGGATTCATGTCGTGATTTCGCTGTTCTCTGGGGAAGACAGTGACAGTACTTAAGTACACACTCCAATTGTCCGTCTCAGAGCAAGCTGGAGAAGTAGCTGTGGGTACAGAACTGCCACCACTCAGCCAGTAACAGTGAACAGTGATCACAAGTGGTACGTAGGATGGGAGAACATCAGAGGCCCTGATGCAAGGACTGAAACTCAGTAGCTGTGCTGTGCTCTTCAAAATGATTTTGAGCTCTTCAGAAGTGCTTCAGAACACTGGTAGCTTCAACCAGCATGGTATGTTTCAGGGAATTCAGAAATGATGATGAATACTGGAAAAATTCAAAAGATTACCTACCCTCTTTACTGTTATTCATCGTAGAGTGGCTGGGATAAAGGACTAGACAGCAGAGTAAATTTGTGTGTTAACCTCTGCAGAAATGTGAGGCTGAAATATCTTGTACTTTTGAGTGTTCATCATCACAATTTTCAAGTGTTTTTTGGAAGCACTAGTGAACATATCCTCAAAGAAGCACTATAATCATCTGTTGCAGATGAGGAACAAAGGCTAAAAGACTCCATGGTTTAATGAAGATCACGGAGAAGATATAAATCCTAGATTGCATCTACATCAGCACTGTAGTCCACTCAGAATTACACTTCTGAGTGAAACTCCTGCTTGTCCCCTCCTGCTTGTCCCCACCTCCAGGGGCGTGGTTGCCACCAAGGAATCATGTTGGATTGCATAGACCACACTCCTTTCACATGGGCCGAACAAGGAGAGCGAGTTCCTGTTTCTGGTGGGTGTCAAGTCCTCAGGACCAGAATAAAGCTGGTGTGGAAAAAACACCCCAAATGTGAGTCTGCTCCTTCTGTGTTTGCACTGTTTGCTAAGGGAGGCTGCCTCAGTGTCCCCTCACAGCAGCTCTGTAAGTGCAAGCTCAGGCTTTGAGCATGAAAGGCAAGTCAGACATAATGAGATCACCATGAAATACAACAGTTTCTCCTCAGCTAATGCCTGGTTGTTGGAAGCACACTTTGTCCCGTGACTTTGATCTTGCTTAGGGATCACCAGCAGGCAAGTCTCCACTCAGAGAGTGCCAGTGCCATTCCTGCCAGAGCATGGGTTTCATGCTTAGCAGCTATGAAGAACCAGCTGATCTAGTTCAATTGCTTGAACAGAGCCTAAACCACAAAGTACACAAATGAAATTAGAGTATGTTTCCTGGGTAAATGTTGTTTAATCAATAGGGAAACTAGGGGTCTGGTGAGTTAATAGGATGCAGAAAGCTGATATGCTGATTTGATTTTGGTAGCCTGGAGCTGAAGTTAAGAAGTCTGGGGTTTAGCCATATTTCTGACAGTGAATATTTAGTCAAAAGAAACCAAACCAAACCAAACTCCACTGATACATTTTTGGTTATTTCAGCTTGTTGTACCCAGATAATAAGTTAGGTACATATACATTACACGATAGATCCTTGAAGAAAGAAAAATGTAATATTTCACCCATCTCCTTACCTTGTCTAATTGTTACTTCGTGTTGAATGAATGGTGAATAAAGAAACTGAATTACAGAAGCAGAGCTACTCCATGTTTGGTGGATGTGGGGGATGCAATGTCCCTAACACAAGGCTCATGAGCAGGGATGGGCTGGGGGGAGAAGGATTAGCTGTCATTGGGCTGGAGCTAAAATCTTTTGGGAGAAGTGGCTTTACTGGTAATGCCTATCATTTTTTTCTCCATTTATAATGGGATGTCATGGTCAGGAAAGCGGCTGATGTGCATTTGCTAAGCAGCAGCCACAAGGAAAAGAAATTGGCTGCCTAGAGACCAAGTGTCTCTTTTCAGCAGCCAAAATGCCAGCATTAACAAAGGGAACAAGATTTTCAAAGCTGGACTGCAAAATTAAGGCCTCACTGACAACCTTGGCAAGGTTCCTGCTGACTTCAGGAAAACTGAATTTCACCCAAATCATCTAATTCAAATGGGAACTTCTTGACCAAAGAGTATTTAATACTGACTGTGCCTCTGCTGAGTGGACTTTCAGATCATGAGATTATGTTCTTTATTTGTCTGTCAGTAACTGCTGTAATTTGTGTCCACACCTGCAATTTTGCTGTGATTTAAGCCTGCCCATGCAGCAGTATTAATAGCATTGCTGGGAGAGAAGCCATGATAAGTAAGTCTGTCTGAAAGGCTCCTCACAGAGCTTTGAGAACGCTGCTCCCTGTGATGCAAAGTGCTGATCCAGTACAAACATGCTGTGTTGGCTCAAAGTTATTTAAGAAATGCTGACAGACATCAGTTTTCACAAGGAGAACGTGTGGTGCATGGGTGTCCTCTGCCCTTCTGCTGCTAGAATGAAGTCAGAGTACAAGTATGATGTGAGTGCAAACCTCATCTCTTTATGCTGATGGGTTGCCTCTGGTGGAGATCCACTTCTGACCAGGATTGCATTGGGATTACCAGGGGTGGACCAGCACTGTCCAGAATGGTGTCCGAGGATCAAGGCACCACGGCAACAGCTGGCATGAGCAGGACACTGCTGGTGGCTTCTCTTCCTCTTTCTCCTTTTTCCCAGTGTTTCTATTCTTTTCTCCTGTTTTCCTACCATTAAGACCAGCTGCTGACTTAGTCCCCTTGGTACGTTCTCAACTAATTGTCCTCAAGTAATTCTCCTATTGAATTTATGTAAGAATTTAAGATTAAGATATTATCATCCTACCAGCCCCTCGGTAGATTGCCTGTCAGTGCACAGAGGTGTTATTGCAATCAATTCCAGTGCACAAATAGTTGCATTATCCCTGAATTAATGTGCAAACTCTCTGATAGAGGAGAACAGAGATGTGGTACACATTTATTTGTGCTTTAATTTTTTGCTGCCATGCAAAGCTAATCTAGTTTACAGAAGCCCGACAAGTGCAGAGGTGTGCATTACTGTAGGGATGTTCTTTATTGCAGAGACTCCAGTATTTCCAGCAGTATGTCTGCAATACTCTTGCATTACAACCTGCCTTTTACACGTGATGAGTAATGTATTCCACTGCACATTTACAACTGAGGGGAGCCTTCCTTTAAATTTTGACAAATAGGTAGGAAGGAAGTACAAACATATTGACTAGAACTAACCCAAGTCCTCCTTAGCTGCAAACTTTATAATAAACTGACAAGAAAGCACAAAATATTTAGTCAGCTCAGCGCTCAAGTCCAAGTACCACAGCACATTAAAACACTTGGGATCATCCAGTGAGAAGTGGTTAAGCCAAAACTCCACACTAATGATGGAGTTTGTTTTGTATTTTCATTAAATATATATAAAATGTCTTCTGTGGAACTTTAGGCATAGGACCAGGTTCCTGTTGGGTATGAACTACAACCACTATTCTCAACAGCTACAATACAAACTGTTCTCAAGGGTTCCTACTGGTCACCTGTTGCTTGCACTTCCTCCAAGGAGGAAACCTTGTAGTGGAGCATCACATTATTCTCTTGCTCTACTCTCTTGACTGAGTTTCAAACAGAGCCAACAAAGCAGCTAGCATTATTCCTGAAGGTATTGTTTAGACATTTACACTTATGTTCTGCCTTTTCCATGTTTGCTTCTCATGGCTGCTGTGGCACTGCAACAAACACCCAGTCCTGTGAATGAGCATGTGTATGTGTGAATGAGGTCACAGTCCTTCCAGGATCTGTTGTCACAAGCCATATTTGATTTCTTATTGCCATTTGACTCGTGGAGAGTTTCCCTTCTACCATTAGGAGCAATGACTCTAGGTGGGGGTGAGCAGTGAAGTGCAGTGTGTTGCAGGCTGTCCTGGGGCACATTAAACCAGAAATCCCACGTGGACCTCCTCTGGGCACCTGTGTTCATATTGATGCTTCCCCAAGGGTTATGTAGGGGAAGTCACTGCTCTTAATAGTCCAGGACCATTGCCCAGCATCTCACGTCAATAGTTTCTGAATGCTCCCATCAGTCACCAACTCATACAGAGGGACAAATCTGTATCCATTTAATCTGTAAGCAGCTGCCTGACTCCATCTGCATGTGACTCCAGATTTAAAGAGATTTGGGTTGTGAAGTTTAGCCCATGCATGCCACAGAGTATTTCTAACAGAATAAACCTTACTTTTCTTCAGTCAGCAAGGTTGTTTTTGAATATTTTAAGCATAAAGTGTGAAGAGTTTTAACCCCCTTCTAGGTCTTGCAATGCCAGCACAGCTCAGATAAAGTGAGGGGAGAATGACAAAGATGCTGCATTAGTAAAAACACTGGAAACAGCCTGAATTTAAATCTCCTTCTTGTTAGATTCAAATTAAGTATTTTGAGATATCCTGATCATTAATTAGTCTTGAAAATAAAAGCTTAGAAAATTACATTACATGCTTACAGTGGCATTGGTTTTTCCTTCAAGCTTCTTGAAAAATTAGCCTGTATTTTGAGAAGAAATTGTGAAATTGTGCTTATTTTCACTTGAAAAATAAGATCCTTTAAAAACATTGATTGCCTCATTATCATTCAAAAATGGCTCTCTCTGTGAATGACTCTCTCTATGAATGAAAGCCAGTTTTAAATTGAGTGTTCCGAAACATTAGAGTAATTATTGACACAAGAAAATAAATATTCACATACTGAAAAGTAAACAGGAAAGAGGGCATTCATTCTTTCCATGAAATAATTTAGCACACTCTTGAGCGGTAATTGGGTGCACAAGCCAGTGTAAGACTGCACACACTGAGGTTTATCCCTGTGGAATGATTTTGAAACCATTACCTCTGCAGCAAACTCTGAGGTGCAGGATGTGGAGGGAGGGAGGAGAGGGGTCATAAAGACAGTGTGTACACGGGGTGTATTTTTGCCTCTGTGCAGGAGCTCTGGAGCATGTGTTCAGTGGGCTGAAAAATGACTCAACAAAAACATGAATTTTTTTCTTACGTTTTGAGCAGCACTGCCCCGTCACTTTAGTCTGAGTGTGGAAGCTGTGCTTATCCTACTGAAATTCTACTCTCTAGACCTTTCAAATGCATGAATCATATCCACATATGGGTTTCTGCCTCAGCATGGTGTTTCACTTCATTAATAGCTTCGTTATCTTGCTAGCTCATGGACCTTTTTCAACGTTGAAGTCAGGAGTCACAATTTTTCTGTCAAACTGTCTGATGTCCCTGCTTCACTTGAGTCATTCACCTACCTCACACTCCTAAGATGGCACGGGCTCAGGACAGAAGGGGTCAGGGAGTCTCCTCACGTGGGAAGAGGCTTAGTGCAGACGTGCCAGGGCATCTTTTGCACAGCTGGAGGGCACAGAGGCCCTGTAAGGAGATCCCCCTGCAGGTGCACTGCAGGTGGAGAGGGCTTTAACATTACCAAAGGAGCCTGCACCTTTCCAAGCACTAAGACTAGCACGTGGAGGAGCATTATGGCTGGGGCTCTTTGCTCAAAACAGATTTCTTTTCTTTTTGAAAAAGTCTTAAGGGTTCAATGGAGATTTTCCCATCTGATCATTTTAAAGAACTGTGCAAAGCTTGATGTAAACTTGTAGAGTCTAGAACATGATTTTTAAGATAAGATGCAGTCCAGTAGTTAGAGGTCTCCATGGTCCCAAGTTTCTTTTCTTTCCTTAACCTTGGTGATATGAGTCTAGGTTTTCCCTGTTTTAGCTTGATCACCTGAACAGTTTTGCTGTCAAAGGGTCAGAGGTTGTCTGTCCTTCTCTGTGTCTTGCAGGGGTGTAATTATTAATTGAAAAAAAGCAAAAAGCCTCGAACTTGTCCCAGTGTGGAAGAGATCTGAATGCTGGTCACTTTTTTGTGAAACTGGAACTTCATTTTCTGGATGCCTACAGGCTTCAAGCTCTTCAGTCTGGAATTTCATTAAGTTACAGTTCAGTAAAGCAATTAAGTAAATGATACCATTGAAGGTAATATTTGCTAATTCTGTGGGCTAAAATACATTTGGCTGTGGTGCATTTAAAACAAATTTAAAAAATAGCTTTAATACAAAGGTAACTTTGCATCCTTAAAAAAAATACCAGGATATTCCACCACCTAACATACAAAGACACTTGTCTCCTAGGAAGGGGGTCTCCTGCTGTATACTCACATCCTCCTGCTTTGGCAGGATCTAAAGGCAAATCCACTTGGCTGCTCCACAGCCCAGTAACCAGGCTGAGAGCTGCATCAGGCAGTGCTGGCATATGGCCCCCACCAGCATCGGACATGAGGACATGAGTGATGGCTTGAAGTTGAGGACATGCCTGACAAAAGGCATCAGGAGTCACAAGGGACCCCACCCCTCACAGAACTGGGAAGACAAAACCAGAAGTAACTTACATACAGATTTATAAACTTTTGCCATCACCTAATCACAACTTTTGCATAAAAAATTATAGATACCCCCCGCCCTTGACTTTCATGGGACTGTTGTACCAAAGTGCTGTCACTCAGAGATGCAGCAGTGGCTCCCTGTCTGCTCTAGCTGGCTCTTGTAACCCCCAGTCTCTCAAAAGAAGTGCTCAGACACCCACCCGACAGACGGATGCTGTGTGACTGCTTAGACAGAGACACAGCTTCTGGCTGTGCTGCACATCGATGGGAGGACGGGGGTCTAGCAGGGGAAAGCTGCCAGCCTGCGCTTTCTCAAGTACTTGTTTAGCAACAACTGAACTTGTTTTCTCACTTACACAGTAAGAATCAGTATGGGTTTGGATTGGCTGGGTTTGGGTAGACTTGAAGGGGAACTTTTCACATGTTTGAAATGCTCTGTCTGGGACAAGTTGAAACCACTTAAAGTCCCCAGACGTGGGAGAGTTGGCAGGGACTTTGTTGACACATCAGATTATATAAGCACTCGGCAGCTTTTCTGCGTGTGCATGGGTGTGTTGTCTGTGTGTAGGAGAAGAATAGCAGTGGTCCCGAGCAGCGACCATGATGCACAGGCATCCCATAATAACTTCCATAAGCTGAACTGTCATGTTAAACTGCATGAGATGGGAGGGTGGAGGAGGGAGGCACAGCTTGATTTTTACCTTCAGCAAAATCCCACTTTGGTGTGTGTGGGTGGACCTGACATTTAGTTAAGTGCAACAAGTTTGAACTTGGTTCCCTCAGTTCCGGGGTAGTATCTCACCAGTTAGCAGGTCCTGGTGGTAACACCTAATGTGAGCAGGGTTTATCCTAGCAGAATGAAGGAAAAAGCTTCAGAGATTGGGTCTTATGTCCACATCAGTGGTATTTTAGGTAAGCAAGGGAGGCAATTCCTGCCTGGGTCCCCAAACACAAGGATGAGCCAGCTCAGATGGCCTTGTGCATGAGCTGGGTCTCCAGGTCCTCAGGGAGGCTGATATATGGGATATTGGAGTGTCCAGGTTGGGGACAGCACCTGAGTTTGAACTTCTTGGGCTCAGTTTCTTTGCAAATAAATTAGGATTTCTACTCATCTATCTCCCAGAATAATTGTGATTAAAAGGCTTTGAAGGTGTTCAAAGGATTAAAGCATTAAAACATTTTCAAGGTGAAAATTGCCATTCTGGGCTAATTCTCTGATAAAATCTTTGAGGATCAAGTGTATGAATGACTTGAGAAGATATTGTAATGCTCTGAGAAGCAAAACAAAGTGACAAATCAGAAGCCTGGAAATCCAAGATGAATACAGCTCTTGGAAAGCACTCCTAGGAAAGTCTCCCAGTTCCTCTGTGGTAACTTGAGTGAAATCTGAGGTATGGCCTTGCCTCAAAAGGGGTGATTGCATGGGTTGGTGATGAAGCTCATTCTCACGTGACAGTATAACCCAGTAGGAGACCACTCTTTTGACTCCTGTCTATCAGGCAATGGATGTGCATTTAGGGCCAGACTTTCAGAGTTGGGAGGAACCACAGCTGTAGGTGTCACAGCCTGAAAACCAGGCCCTGAACAGCTGAGCCCAAAGTACATGGGGGGGGGCTGGTGGCTGCAGTGGGCCTTGGATATGAACCTCTGTGCTCTAAAGGAAGAAGAGGGGTTGAGTTGAGAGCTGTCCTGTGGTGACCACATTGCAAAGACCAGGAGAGACATTTTTGGAGCTCCTTATGGGCAGCCTGGTGCCACTGCTTTCCTCTGCACTGAGTCCTGGGCTGGTCTGCATTGCCTGAGTGCCTGTCCTATTATTTAGCACACAGCCCTGGTTCCCTCAGCTCTGCAGGGATCAAGCAGGTTGTCCCAACCTTTGCCACTGTCATGGCTCCCTTGAAAATTGAATGTGTGTTGAAAAAAAAATGATCAACCTATGAGAGTAATTCACCCTATACTAACTGAAATGTCTCTGGCAGATGTTCATATTGTCTGATTTTCTTTCCACTGTTGCAGAAAACATTTAGATAATAATTTTAGGCCAAAGAAGTTAAATTGTCTGAAATGCCTGGCTCTGAATCTGTCTGTTCAGAGGTATAAGAGGAACAGAAAGTCCTCAGCAAACTTAAGAACTTTTCCAGTACTCTTAGACTACCTTCATGAACATTAGTGTCCCACTGATTAATCTTTCACTTGGATTTACTTTAAACACTTTGTCAGTCTTGGGTTCTGTAGAGCACAGAAGGCTGAACTTGGTTTAAAGGCCTTCTATAAGCTTGTGTTGGACTTTATGTAACTTGACTTTCCATTTGTAAAAGTGTCTGTAGCATTTATTCACAAAAGAAAACAAAAGTTGGGAAGAAAAAAGTTTTGGATTGAAGGTGTTATTTGTCCACAATTCTCACGGACTTCCTAATCTGAAAAATTTACCAAAGGTCCTTATGTTACCCAAAAGTGTTGCGTGGAGGAGGTGGAAGGTGTGTACCTATCCAGACAGATCCCTCACTTTGTAACTTTTTTAGATTAATGAAAAACGGTTTTTAAATTTCCTCTCTTGTACACAAGTCAGAGAAACAGCAAAGTATTTTGGCATCCCTACTGTCTGAGGAGTAGTTCAGATGCTCTTTATGAGTGTGGTTTTTTATGGGAGTTTCTGGTTCCAAATGTTTTTTGTAACTCTCAGTGATTCCACCTAGCAGTAAGATCCTGTCAGCTTGACAGAGACTCTGCTTTGAGTTGATTTGAAAAGAGGATGACCCTTTCAGACTTATTCAACTTTCTCTCTCCCTCCTTGTGCAATGGACATTGTGAATAGCGCAGAGTCCAGGAAAACACACATAATTTTTCTAAACTCATGAGGCTTGCAGCAGCCCTTCTCTGGCTTACCCACCACACATCATATACAGAAGAAATGTTTTCCCTCTGCAATTCAATGTCATCTTCATCTGTCTTTGTATTGATTATATTTAATATTGTGTTCTACTTTAATAATCCTCTTTCTTCAGGACCTTGTGATTGTACAATAGCAGAGTTTATCCAGTCTATTTTTTTCTGCACAGAACAGGGATTTTCTTGTCATATTGCACTGTGCTCAAGAGAGCTGAGCAAAGGGACCTAATCTCCATAATATTAATTTGTCTGTGCATTGAGGAAACAAAAGCATCAATAAATCTTCACATGTTAATTTTTTGTTTGGTTTTGGGTTTTTTTGTTCAGCAATCCCAATGACTTATGTAATGAGTTCCTGGGCAAGGGGGAGGGAGAGGCAGCCAGTGGTCTCAAGTTAGCAGTGAGTCATAATATATTTAGAGGGGATAATGCAAATGCTGGAAAAATAGAGGAGGAGGCAAGACAGAGAAAAGTACTTTCCTTGATAGGAAAGCTATTAAACATTTAGCTCAAGGGAGCGGAGAGTATGTGTGCAGCTTCCGTGGCCTTTCCTGGAAAAGCAAGGGTAGGAAAAAAGGAGGGTGTAAGGAGGATGCTAAGGACTTGGAAAAGGGGTATACCTGGCTGAGGTGTGGACAGCAAACTGAATGCAGATGTGTGCTCCAGAAAGCAAGACCTGGAACAGAGCATCCCTCCCTACCAGACACAAAATGCTTTGTTTTCCAGACCTTTTCAGTCAAGGAAAATTGCTGCTCCAGATTTCTCATACAAACCTCTCCTAACTCACTGGAGGGAAAGGTAGGTGACAGCTGCTGCCTGGGTAGATGCCACCAATTGAATCGGGAGCCGCTGGAGCTGAACGCATCCGTGCTTAGAGCTTGTGCTAATTGAGTTTTTCCATGTCACTCTCACTCCCCCCAGACAGACACACAGCCCAAACTGGTTCAGTGGAGCTCAGTGCATGTCCTTCCTCCCAGAGCCAGTGTGAGCCCAAGGACACACTGCAGCTGGTACTGTGGTTGAGGGTGTCAAGGGCTGCTGCTGCAGCAGTTTGTAGCCATGTTGCTCCCTATAGGATCCCTGGGCACAAGTGGGCCTGTGGGCATCACAGAATCCCTTGGTGCCCTCCCGCTTCCCCCTGCAGATGAGACACCTGCTCTGTTTTCTCCTGCCTCCAATGTGTATCCTGTGAACAGGACAGCCTGTCCATGGTGTGGAGAGCAGTGTTGTGTTTGATGAGAAAAGGTCTTGATCATTTTGTCTATATAAATTTTATATAAATATTTGTATGGTTTTTTTTCTTCTAAGGGAGGTATATTTTCATGTATATGATCTTTGTCATATTTAAACCTCTCTGCTGTAAAAGAAAAGGATGGTGGATCCAGAGGGTACTGAAGAACAAGATCAG
This sequence comes from Corvus hawaiiensis, assembly GCF_020740725.1. NCBI lineage: Eukaryota > Metazoa > Chordata > Aves > Passeriformes > Corvidae > Corvus > Corvus hawaiiensis. The sequence continues at coordinate 15,454,489 of NC_063215.1, read as the reverse complement.
CCCAGGACTAGTGTTAGTGAGGGCACCTGGGAGTAATACAGGAGTAATCCAGGACTGACACCAAGCCTCTTATTTGGACCATGAGTGGCATGAGTGTCTCTGCTCTCAGTGTCAGTGCTGTGCAAAAGAGCTCTCCTGAGAAAGCAGTGGTCTGATCCTGCACCCCTCAGGCAGTCTGATGGGTGGCCACAAAGCACAGTGACAGATTTACATGAAGAAATCCAGCAGAAAAGCTCAGACCTTGGTGTCTCAGAGGAGTGGTCACTGCTCGCTCACTCTTTGGGCTATCTCCTGGATATCAAGGTGCACATCCCACACTTTTCCAGGATGGGAAATGACATGTGCCTAAAGGAAGTTCCACAGCCTATAGGGTACCTGATGTATTTCAGAAGCAACGAGAGGGTTAAGAGGCCAGGGATTAATTTCCAAGGGACAGGCATTGAGAATAAGCTACTGAAAGGAACTGGAAATGAGACTTAATGTGGTTGCGGATGCTGCAATTAATAATGCAAGAGAGAGATGGATCTGAATCATCTGAAAGTAACCTACCAAGACAAGCTCGTGGCTTTGAGAACAGAGTCTAGTCATGAGGCATTACTGCTGCAGGTCGGTGTGCGAACACCACTGCTCTGCCTTTTCACCTCAGGACAGCCACAGAGGGCTCAGGAAGACCTGTCTCCACATCCCACAGTGTGAGAAATCATGGAGTGTGCTGGTAGGAAAGAGGTAGCAAAGTCCCCATGCCTAGCTTACTACTTGAGTAGACTTGTTTTAAGAGCGCCCCAGTGTCACCTGTAAACACAGACATGTGTAGGAAGTCATGAGTGCCTTGGGTTTTTTTAAGAAGAAAATAAGATCATGCTGTTACCTCAACATTACTCTAATAATTCTCTTCCTGTCCTGCGTGCATATATCCTACATATACCTGCAGTTTGGCATTTTCCTAGCATGACTTGTCAGACAGTATCTCACTTTTGTGCGCACTGCTCTGCAAGAGTTCCTCAGTCCATTGCTGATATTTTTCTCTGGTTTCTCTCCTGTACCCAGGACCAACCATGGTGCTGTGTATAGAGGGGTCTCTAATGATGGCTGTATAGGGAGAGTATGGCACTGGTATCTCCAGTGAGATACCCAGTGAGAGCTTAGCCCAAGCACAGGGGAGCTGCAGAGGGAGCTCTTACTGCTGCCAGTTGCCTCCACACAGCTCTGTCATATTGCTCATCCAATCTCATCGCTTCTGTCTGTCCTTCTTTTCTGCCCTGATGCTTTTTCGATACTTCTTCTAACCAAGATTCTGTATTTGTGTTTACTTTTGTCTCTTTCACATGGTGCTAACCCATATCTTCCCAAAGCTGCCCGTTTGAGGTCTCCCTTGGCCCCAGTATTGTCACAGCAGACAGCCAGAGCAGCCTGCAGAGCAGTGAATGGCCCACAAAATGTAAATGGTAAATGGTGCAAAACCATCTTGGTTGACCTTTGATGACCTTCTGTGGCTTTTACACAGGGTTCTTCATTTCCTCACTTACTGCACTTTTTCACTCAGTTTTTTTCTTGTTAAATTGTTTTTTTCTTTTAAGTTCCAGAGGTCTCAGCTGCTTTGAGTGACTGACAATTCCATATTCAATCAAATTACTGATGGTTTTCTTAATCTGCTACCTCTGCTCCCTTGACATATTTAAAAACTTCTTAATGTCCTTTTGAAATACTTTGCTGCTGTTTAATGCTGATACCTATTAGACTGGTGTAAATAGACTAAAACTGCATTCCAAGCAACAGTTAATCTGAAATTACATTAAAAGAAGAATTTGTCCTTCTCTTCAGTTGATGTTGATGTTGAAGAGACCATTTGGATAAAAGAAGAGACTTAGCTATATCAGGCACTCTTAATATTCCTACGCAGCTGAACAGATCAGCATTGACATGGATCAGAAGGCATAAGAGAGTGGCAGCTTTGAGGAAACGTTTTAATTACTCAGGGATTACGCAGCTGTGCTGAAATAATAGGGGAAGCATGTCCACAGAAATGAGCCTGAATTGCTTTCAGTATTGCTTGTTCAGGAGTCAGATGCTCTCTGGCTTTTTCCTTGACTTTAGAAGGGAAAAAGTGGTATTTGAAGGAGATGCCACTACAGCAAAGCCAAGCTTGATTAACCAAGAAAGGGCCACCTGACATTTATGTTTATATCTCTTGCAATGAACCCCTGATATCTCTGAGGAGAGCTGACCTATTGAAATGCATGTTCTCTCACTTTCTCCTCATGTCTCTTCTTGCTCTTTCTCTGCTGTTACATTCAGCACCAATTTTATCAGGCACCATGCTGGACCCTAACCAAGTCTCTCAACTTGTTTGGGTGGGCTCTGAGCTTTGGATAGTGCCAAACAGGATGTGGTCCCCATCTCTCCAAGGGCTACCTGAACTACTTGTTCAGATCATGGTAATGCCCAGGGACCAGCTCAGTGCTGGCTGAGGTTTGCATCACTGGCACTTGGTGGGGGATATCCTGTGTCATCTCCCCAGCGGAGTGGCAACACATTTCTGAGCAGGAGGAGCTGGGGGTGGACTGATAAGGTGGTTAAATACAGACACAAGAGAAGGGCAAGGTGGCTTGCAGGGACAGCCTGTGGTGAGTGAAGGGCATCACATCTGCAAGGGTCAGCAAAGTACTGCCAGTGGTATCAGACCTGGCCTAGAGGATGCACCACCACGTGTTGTGAAGGAGCAAGACAGAGCATTCCACATCAGCTCCCCATGACTGTGTCTGGGCAGCCTTCAGTACCACAGCAGATTTGTTCAGAGCTTGCTGATACCTCTGCACAGCACTGCAGTTTTCAGACTGCCTGTGTGGCCTGTTGTGAAGACTCTAAGGGCTGTCAACTCCTAAGGGTGTAAATCGCTTCTGAAAATGAGAATAGGTGGAGAGGGACACCCATGACAAAGCTTGGAGCAATGTTACAAATAAACCCTCCCAGATCCTGCACTGAAGGATACGCATTTGCAAGGCTAGCTGGGCAGTGAACAGCTAAACTGGTTGGGTTTTTCTTTATTGAGCAGGGTAAGTCCCAGCTGTCTTTGCAGATCAAGGCCATAGATCAAAGCACGTGAGTAGCTCAGGGGATACCAATAGATCAAGGGTTTGCTTAAAATACTTGCTAAGAATATCCTGACTCTCCACAGAAAGGGTTAAGATGACTAACAATTACTATTTCATCTGGTTGTTGAGCTTCAGTAAGACCAGGAATTCGATCACAAAGTTAATCCCAGTGAGATTTTTTTAAAGTTTGGATGATAGTTTTCCATTTGCAAACAAAACTGTTTGGGTTTTTTTGTTTGTTTGTTTGGTTTGGTTTGGTTTTTTTGTTGTGGTTTTTTTTTCACAGGAACTCACTAAAATTTCAGATCTTCATATTTCCAGGAACTCTTGCCACCATCACCCTTCACTATTACTTTCTGTAACAGGTAGCCCCCTGTCTGCCACTTTCCAACATCTTGTGCTGATAGGGGCTCACAACAGGTAGTGGTATGTGTCTGCCTCTCTGTGTAGGATAACTGTTTGCAATTAGTGTTGTGTCTTCTATGTCCAAGCTGTTGCAACAGGCCCAGCACACTAAATTGGCACACATGTGGCAGCAGATTAAACTGGAACAACAAGAGTGAGTGTGTGCTTGTCTGCTTGTGCCCTGGAAGTCATGACAAGGACACCTGGATAGGTTGTTCAGCAGCTCACGAATGACTGCAACTAATGGGAAGTTGAATTAACCCCACACCCACCTCAGTTTATTTTTGTGTGCTGTGTTGACCCTGCTGGGGTACTCAGGAAGGGAGTGGTGAAAGAAAATGCTCCTGCCTTCCCTGTTTAATCTGCAGCCACCTGTAGGTCAACACGTGGTCAACTTTGATCTTGGCCAGGTGCATTCTGTATGTTGCTCTGCTTTCCTCTCCAAAGAGAGTCATAATCCCATTCCGTTATTTCTTTCTGTGAAGCAGTTTGAGACTTGTCAAAGAACAGGCAGTACATGAAAATATTGCCTTGTGTGGGGCTGTCAGCTCACCTGAGGATATCACCTTTATCACTGTGGTACATCTGAGCTGGCAACCTGAAACAGACTTCACTGCCATCCTGAGGAGGGGACTTCCAAGAAGACAAGATCAGCCCAAACTTAAAATATGATTGTGGGAGTTATGGGAAATTTATTTTTATGAAAAGCATGAACATTTCCTTACTGATTTCAGTGCTGTGATCTTTTAGGACAGGAAGATTAATCTCATTTCTGGCACTGGGAAATAAAAGATAGATGTAATTCCCAGTGGGTATGGAAGAAATATCAAGAGCTGTCAACAGCTGAACACAGTTACCTTGTTGAAATGATGGAAGACCTGTGGTCAGATAAGAGCTTTTAATGATGGGCAGCCAAGGCAGACAGACAGATAGGAACTCAGTTACATGCTGCTGAGGTGACTACAAACCTGCTGGAAACCTGACACGTGAGAGACATTACAGACATGAGCTTGTGTGCATATTTTGCTTTGTTATTCCAACACCAGAACCCCAAAACACCATATTATACTTGAAAGTCGCCTTGTTTCAGAAGTCTGCCTGGTGTCACTGCAAACATCTTTTGGTTATGGGGGAATACAGTCTTTTGCAAGAGAGCCAGTGTTAAGCGAGAACAAAATAATGCTGAAGACAATTTACTTTTGTGGAAGACAATTAGGGGGCTCTTCCTTTAAAAAAGGGGACCTACTATTAACAGGAGACTGTAGACAGAGCACGAGGAAGTTGGGTTGGGAGTCCACAACAGTACCTTGCAGTTTATGAGTTATTTTTTACAGAGGAGACCAGTAGCTCTGATAAGTGTTAAGAGCCTGTTATCCTATGGCAGATACAGAACAAACAAAGATAGTGTGGAGCCAGCCATGAAAACGATTGTTTGTTCTGATACAATGAGAAGTTTATACATAGACTGTGGACCCAGAGTTAATCAAATCTCAAAAATTACAAGCACAAGTACTCACATGTGCAACCATGCTTGTGTCTTTGGTAAAATGTGATTGTTAAAGAAAAGAATTGGTGTAAGGATTTATGTTATTGGAGGATACACTGTAAGCCAAACCTCTATCTCCTCTGGGAGCAGAGTTCCAGTAATTGTGTTTCAATGATTAATAATTAACACTTCAGATATCAGAAGGAAAGAGCCTAACTCAAGCGCAGAGTATATACTTTAGTAGAATGACATTTACAGAAATGTCACAAATACAAAATTTTGTGATCAAACCTACTCCCACAAGTGATCACAAATTGCTAGCATCTCACTTCCACCTTTTAGGGGAGAGCAGGATGACACAACCACTTTTACAACCTTCTCCATTCATGACAGCTTCATTCTTTTTATTTGCAGTCTTCTGTGGGTATGGAGCCCAAAAGCCACATGTGTCTCTGGCCCAGATCCATGAAATCCACCCACAGGCAGTGCAGATAGTGAATGGCATCATTTTCTGGCAGTGGAAAGCCTGCCTCTGGACAGAGGGAGATGAAACACAGAGCCTCCTCTACAGCACAGGACAAGTCTCACAGTGGGCAAGGAGGACACAAACATCTGGTCCAGGACAGGACAGGATTTTTTTAACCTTCTCAATCATCCTGCTAAGCCAAGCCAGTCTCCAGAGCAGAGAACCTGAATGAGAATCCAGGGCACCTTTCAACATAGTCATGCTTTGTGCTCTGCCATATCTTCCCTGGCAAGGTGCCCTGTGGCTTGGTGAAGGTTGTTGGAAAGCCTGCCCTGGTTTGCTTATCCAGTCTCAGTCTGCCAAGGGGGTTTTCAATCAGCAGTGAGTCTCATTTCTGTGCTGCAGAGAGCCAGAGGGGTCACTGGAGTTGATGTATTTGGGTTTCCTTGGCTGGTGACAGGCAGGTGCGTGCTCTGTGCTATCATCATTGCCTGCCTTGGCTCTCAGGTGTGCTGCCAGACTGGCAGAAGCCTGGCTCTTGCATGGAGTGACAAGCAAAAAAGAGTAACCTCCCATTCTTGGCTATTCAGAGAAGGGTGAAAACAGTCACTGAGACTGGGGCATCAGCAGGTCCAGCACCAGACCGAGGCTCTGAGCCTTTGGCAACCTGAGACTCTTGGTAGTACTGAGGTTAGAAATCCCTAGCTCAACCAGTAGAGTTGTGCCAAACAACGTCCTTCAGGATCCCAACTGGCCAAATCAGTGCTCACTGTGTTCTGATGGTCTCTCACAAGCACTAAATCTCACTGTGCTCTGGACTCCAATCTTGACAGATGCAGGATGAAATTTTCAGAATCTGTTCTAGATTTCCACTAAGAAATTAAACACATATTAGACAGTATTTGGGCATTGCGGTCAACTGGCACATGTACACTGTCAAAATTCAGCCTTCAAAATAGGAAGGCCACATCCAGAGGGCCTACTGGGGGCAAAATCTGGTCTGTGCTAACAACCTGTGTGTGCTTGGGAAGGGTTTTGGTGGGTGCTGTAGCAGTTGCACAGACTGCCAGGGCTCTTCTGGAAGTTTGAGAATACAGACCATTGACTTCCAGTGTCTGCCTCTGTTGCTTAATTTCTTGATATAGAAGCTGTCTGTATGAACTTTGATCCTGAATCCAGATTAAAAACCTGAATTATGGCAGCCTTTCTTAAAGCGTTGCTTTTTATGAGTATTCTGGTCATAAGTACTTGAACCAGAAATTGGTGCTTGGACAGAGGTTCTGTAGACAGCTCTCATTGGATGAGTGACAAAAGGGAAATCCATCTTTCTCCTGCCAGGCATGTGCCTGCCTGTGAAAAGTCCTAGGATGAGCAGCTGGAGTTGCCTGGTAAATCTGTTGTCTTTCAGAAGCTACAGATTGGTTTCTTGCAGATATTTATGTCTTCATCGCTGTCACTAATGAACAGAGTTTCTGTGTTCACCAAGCAAATACTCCTTTGAAAACTACCCCAGAGTATTGTAGATACATACATAATCATGATACATAATCATGAAAAATGATACATAATCATGAAAAATGTGCTCTATCTTATTATCCTTAATTGAGAAAGAGTCTGTGTTGAGGGTGGGGATTTAGTCCATGTCCTCAGTGGCACCACCAGAACTGGTGAACATATTCAGTAAAGCAAGCTGCAGGTCTGGATTTCTGAAGTTGTCCAGTAATAGCTAACTTGTTTCTGTGGAAAAAATTCAGCTATATTTGTATTTGTAAGCCTGCTACACTCTTCAAAGACTTGGTTCTATAAGAAGCCCAAACTGATTAGTTACCCATCTAAAGAAGATTTAAATTCCACATGGTCTCTTTTACTCAAATGACGCGAGGCTATTACATTGTTATCATCATTATTATTACATCCCTGGATAGCAAGGCCTCCAAGGGAAGCAGTGGAATAGCAGTCATATTTTTAAGAAAATTTGTTCCTACAAACTCCTGCTGATTTAAAGTCACCTGCTGTAATCATGGATCCAGACTGGTTGAGTGAAACTGCTAGACCTAACTGAGGGCATGCAAACTTCCAGCAGACAGCAATGTTTATATTTTACATAAAATTTTCTCCCTTGGATTCCATTTACTTTAATCTCTCTGTGTCACTGCAGGTTAGTTGCCATAGGATACATATCTGTGTTGGGCCTGAGTTCAGAGGACAGAAGTGAATCTGGAGTGTCACAGGATGTAGCACTGTTTTTTCAACAGGCAAATCTTCCAGCACAGACATTGTGCTTTAATAGGGCGGAATGTTTTGCTGCAGCCTGTGCACTTCTGATGAGCTAGAGAACTAAATTGTCACTAAATGTAGTCATAAATGATCCCATGGCATTTTTACAAATGCCCTCTCTCTGTTAATGCAGCTTTCGGCTCAAGTTCCGGCCCATGAATCCTATCCTGACATTTTCAGCACTTGCAATTGCAGATGTATTCAGTCACTTGCTATGCAGTGTTATCAGGGTTATCAGTCCTTTTAAATCACCACTTAGTGTTTCTCAGTGCATGTTTAAGCCAACTGCAGCTGCATAATCCCTGAACAGGCTTCAGCAATCTTCTTTACTAATGCCCTTGGCTTTTACAAGATGATTTTTTCCTTTTCTAGCCATTGTTAAAAATGGCTTGAGCATCTGTGGCCTGGGCATGTGAACACTACCTTAAAATCAATTTTCCTGTGTCACTGTTCAGACTGGAACACAACTTGCTCGAATGAATCATAGGACACTTTGTGTTGGAAGGGACCTTAAAGATCCTGTAGTTCCACATCCCTGTGCTGTGGGCAGGAACACCTTCTACTAGACTAGATTGGTCCAAACACCTTCCAGCCTGATCTCAGACAATTCCAGGGATGAGGTGTCCACAGCTTCTCTGAGCAACCTGTTCCAGTGCCTCACCACCCTCACAGTCAAGATTTTCTTCCTAATATCCAATCTAAACCTACTTTCTTGCAGTTTAAACCCATTCCCTCTTGTCCTGTCACTGCATGCCCTTGTAAAAAGTCCCTCTCTGCCTCTCTTGTAGTCACCTTTTGGCACTGGAAGGTGCTCTAAGGTCTTCTGGGAGCCTTCACTTCTCCAGGCTAAACAGCTCCATCTCCGTGAACCTGTCCTCACAGGAGAGGTGCTCTGTTACAGCAGGGATACTGCAACACGTGTATCAGACAACAAGGCCAGTGGAAAGAATATATATATATGGACCTATTCTTGATAGATGTTTCAGAGATGTTTATTTCTCCAGCCACATGGCCGGGGCTCTGCCGAGGAACTGCTCAGTCACAAGACCCGAGGGTCCTTGCCCGCGCAGGGGAACACAAACCAACCAATGGGGAACGAGGCTGAGCAGGGGCAGGGAAATGCCATGTCTGTGCCCTCAGGGCCCCTCTGCCAGGACCACATGGCAGGGGGGAAGGGACCCTGACAGTGCTCCAGTCCTCTGAGCATCTTTGTGGCCTCCTCTGGACTCGCTCCAACAGTGTCCTTCCTGTGCTGGGGACCCCAGAGCTGATGCAGCAATGCAGGTGGGGTCTCACCAGAGCAGAGCAGACGGGCAGAATCCCCTCCCTCACCTGCTGCCCACAGAGCTTTGGATGCAGCCTAGGAAACGTTTGGCTTTCTGGGCTGCAAGGATACATGGCCGGGTCATGTTGAGCTTCTCATCAACCAATATACCTAAAGACCTTCTCCTGACGTTTGTTCTCAATCCATTCTCCACCGAGCCTGTGTTTGTGCTTGAGATTGCCCTCACCAAGGTGCATTTTTCTCAGTTGAATTTCATGGAGTTTGCATGGGCCCACTTCTTCAGCCTCCAGGTCCCTCCAGATGACATCCTGTCTCTCCAGCGTGCCGACCACACCACACTGTAACCCTTTGTGATACTCCTTGGATTCTTTCTGGCTGTATCACTGGTTCCCAGAAGAAATATCTGTAAGTGTTCAAGGCCAGGTTGAATGAGACCCTGAGTAACCTGATCTAGTAAATGGCATCCCTTCCCATGCCTGAGGTGTTGGAACAAACTGTTTTTATTATGATCAGGAGTGGATAATAGTCGGTGGACTTTACCAGGCTCACAAGTGGATGAATGGCACTTAAGGCATGGCCGAACCTCTAGAAAATTTTCTGTGATACCAAAGTATATTATTGAGTTGGTTCTCTTGACCTCTTTTCGAAGGTGAGATTCAGAAAATCATGACACCGTAACAGTGTAATTTTCCTTTGGCTACATAAAGCCTGTGACTGAATTGCTGTCTGTTGTTTTTGTTTTCCCTGAAATTTCACTCCTGGGCTCTCAGAGGAAACAGGGCTTGGAGTAGAAGTTGCAGTTTGCAAAAGCTTGGAGGCAAAGCCTGAGAAGGTAGCTGAACTTTTGACTCAGTATTGCATCTTGAGGCTTACAGATTTATTGGTTATATCTGCTAAGGTCAATCTGACCTGTGAGGCTAATACATTACTGTGCTGCCATCACCACGCTTTTACTCATTTGTAAAGACACCCCATTGCCAGCATGACTTTTAGCCAGTTTCCCCTTCAATCCCCAAGCCCTTATGGTTTTGTTTATCCCTTTCTGATAGGTAGAGTGGGAGAGAGATGAAGAAAAATGTATTCCAGAATAGTGTACAGTAGGTGTCCCACGATGAATCATCCTTCCTGCCTATCTACCTCTCCTAAAGTGAGTCATTAGAAGAAGAACACGAACCCTCTTAAGGGTGAGGCTTTTCTTAGTAAGACAATCATTCACTGTATTCTCGTGTATAAGAAGATCCATTCTAGTTAAGCTATTATTGTGCCAACATGAAACAATTGCTGAGATATTTTAAGTATTTGTCTAGTGCAAATATAAGGAGGCTCTGTAATGCTGGTGTTCTGAGAAAAAGGAGCCTTATGGTTTAGTTATAATGCTATCAATTTATTTAATAGCCCAAGCTTCAGTTGGTTGCTTGTTTATTTGTTAAGAAGCTAAGCTGTTCTGCCTTTTCCTTACTTGCACATAGAACAGTGGGAAGTAGCAGGTGGCCAGCTCTTCCTTGAGAGCCCACAGAGACTTCAAACCTTCTGGCCACACTGAGAACTTCCTAATATCATCTGTGTACAAATACAAAAGCAGAGGTTATCCTTCCTGTCTCTGAGTGCCAGCACCACATGTACTTCTGTACTATTCCCTTTGCTACTCAGAAAAATCAAGAACCACATTCAAGTCCTCTGAGAGCCTGGATGAGCCACCACAGCTGGTAAGGCAGTGAAGTTTTGAGTTGAATGAGCCATTCGGATAATTTTAGTTGCATAACTACTGGACCATTACCTAATCAATGAAGAGAAGTTAACATAGTGCTTACACTAGACACCCATAGCTGAAGTCCTGAATGTGTCCCACGTTAAGCATTTATTCCCACCTTCTTTCCATCTTTCTTTGAGTGTCTCATGTAGAAGTCAATGCCCTTCTGTTGTCCTTACATCTCCTTCATAATGTGATCATCAATAAACCATCTCTTGAAAACTATTTGAGCCAGAGAGTGCTTGCACTGAAAAGAGCATCAGCTGTGAGTAAACAAACCACTGTGAAATATCTGACACAAAAGCAAGAACTGGCCTTTACAGAAGCTGTAGACCTGCGTGATAGCACCCTTAAAAGTCTCTGCCTTTCCTGTCTCACTTTCTCTAGCTCATACAATAATTAGAAGGTAAATCCATATTCATAAAACTACCATGATATCATGTGCAATGAATTCATTAAAGTGAAATGACATTCTCTTGAAGGAGCTCAGATGAGAAATGAGAATTCTTAATGAGCTGAACCCTTTCAATTGGCCATAGTGGCTCTGAGCATTGTGCCATGGCTGCTGGAGGTCATGACAGCACAAATGAACTAAGAAGGCTGGAGACCTGGATTAAATTAATTTTCAAGTCTTAAACTTGTTATTCCATCACAACCTCCCGTTTAACTTTGTTCTCCTGCAAGGTAAAGCTGAAATGCCCAGCGTGGTGGAGTTCAACCACAGCAAATGCACCATGATGGCATTCTCTAGCAAATAAATCAAGTGGGAAGCTTGTGGTGTTGTGTTTATTGAGCTTTTGGGGATAAAGTTATTTGATTCATCCTAAAATTATTCTAGCCCTTCATGCTTCTTTAAGATAATCTAACTGAACAGTACAGGTATCTGTGTGACATTTTTTGTCAAGTAGTTTTGTCAAGTAGCAATACTTCATGCTACTGCAGCTGGCAGTGAGGGAAAGATTAATATATTTTGCCATGCTTTTCCCAAATATTTCTAAATCCCAGAGGTATTGTCAGCTGTTGGTAGAGGACAGGGAGGCACCAAAATCCATGGGCTTTCTGCCTGCTTAGTGGAGCCCGGTTGAAGAAGGCTGAAGATTGGGCGTGGAGCAGCAGGTAGATATGGGCCAAAGTTGTCGTCCCTGTGATTGATCCCCAGCTGTATCATTCCTGTCTGCAGAACGAGCCAGATCCTAAGTCTCCACAACACTTCTACTCCACATCTACCTTTGCTGTCCCCTCTCTGTTCCTCTTCCTACAGAGGGAAAAGTTCATTCTCCTGCTTACCATCTCTTGCCTAGGGCAGCAGAGCTCACTTTTTCCTGCTTTTGTGAGGAGGTCTGAGCTGGCCCTGGCCAAGAGCCCAGTTTGCATTTACACTGCTACATTTGCTAGGCTTTCACACTGCTGTGACCTGTCTGCAAGAGCTGAGCAGTACCAGTGAGCCACACGGTTAGTAAGAACCATCTTTTAGAACTGTATCCACATTTTTCAGGGTTTTCCCACTTGAAGAATTCTTCCAAAGCTATATGAAAAAAATCCTGTCTGATAGGATCATGCTCAGGCCCTATTCAAAGAGTCGGTTCTTTAGTATATGATTCTTCTGCATACAGGATAGAGTAAAAAAATATTCCCTTGACATTTTTTCAAAGGCAATTCAATTTGAAGAAAGACTTTAATGGCAAATTTACAAATGCCTCTTGAAAATGTTCATGGCTTTTTTTTAGTCCAAAGACCTTAATCTTTTCCTGTGCAATGAAGAATGTTTCTATTTGCAGCTTTTGAAAACCAAAATCTTGTTTATTTTTTTTTTTATAACCAAAATAATTGTGTGTCTGATATGTCAATAATGCAAAAAATTCTAGGCAGCTCTCTGTATTTATGTCACCATAGCACCAGTCATCCTGGCAGAAACTGGGAACTTTTATAATATTTGCTGTATGCTCAGAGTCCTCAAAAAGGATCTGCTTTGCAGCTTGATTCTCTTTCACTGAAACCCAGTTTTCTGCCATATCTCTTCCACAATGAGAAAAGATGAGGTACTGAGACAGCTGTCATCAAGCAATTAATGAAGCCCAGTCTTAAATCACCAGCCAAAGGCTTATCTTGTCTAGCTACAGTAAGATAAAACCAACAGGATCTTGTTTCTGTTGGGACTGTAGGTAGAGACTGAATATTGAAGACAGCTAACACAACATCTTTATCTGACAATTTCCATTGCCAGCCTCTTCTTGTAGTGTTACTAAAATATTTTCATTTGGGTTAATTTAGTCTGTGTTTAACTTTGCCTTATATGCTTAAGTTACAAGCTGAGCAGAGTGTTTGTTACCTTGGACAACCCAGAACTGACTGACAATAATTTAGGGGTTTTTTTCATTAGAATTTTGTTCCTAAACAGAGATAAGCAAACAACTAGCAGTAGGAAATTCATCCATTTAATTTAATATTTTTTCTATTTTCAGCTTCATTTTTTACAGGTTTAGACCTTATTCTCAGTTGATGTCAGCTGCTGTTACGCTGCTACAGCTGCTGTTGTAGCCATACAGATTTATCTCATCAAGATTAGACATTCTGTCTTTCACTAAGATGTAAGCTACCTTTAAAAGTTTGCTATCCACAAAAGCAGGAATTTGCACCTATGAGCTGGTTAGGACCTAGTCTTTGCATTAACGATTTGGAGCTTTGACTGTTCTTTATTTGTTCATGGTGCTTGTGGATGGTGACCTAACTCACGCAGCTTTGTTTCTACTCCTGTCCGAATGTCTGTGGCTGACACCTCTGGCATAAGTTGTGGTATAGGCATGTTTTCTGCATGTATGAGTGTGCATATTTGAGTCTGAGTGTTGATAACTGCTGGATAACTTTCATGCCAATGCCATCTCTCTTGCAATAATCTTTATGGAAAAAATAGGCAAATATTGCAGAAAAATCAGTCAGAATGCCTGCATTCACACCCACTCACCATATTCAATAGCCCCAGCACATTTGTTTGCATATAGAAACTAGGGAAGCACTAGAGCATGGACCATGCCAGGTCATACCCAGCTCACTCCAATCACCTGATGTCCTCAAGATCTCAGACTTCACTGCTGGTTTCATCTTGTAATCTACAAAGGTCGTTTTTTGTAAAGGGGGAAGAACCTTGACTCTGGTCCTAATTCTCCTACAGAGTTGCTGTGACATAAGGCAAATTTTACGTTCAGCTTCTCTCGATGAGATAACAAGCCTGATTCTCCAACATTTCACAGGAGTTTACTGCTCAATTCATGTCTAAAGAACATTTTCAGAGCTTTTACGTGGTGATGTTGAGCAGTGAAACTTGTAGCTGCTGTTGTGAGACAAATCTGTTCTTGCCAGTAAGACAAATTTATTCCTAGAGATCTGGAGCTGCTATCTTTACAAGGCTTTTCTGAAATAATCCAGTATTTCTCTTATTGTTTAGCACTTACCCCTTTCTTTCTTTCTTTGACTTTTGACCAGATGAGCTTGGACTCCGGACCAGTCTCAGTTTTAATTTATGTTTTATTTGCTGTTTCCTCTTGTCTTGCATACACCAGCTATTGGGATATACTTGCTTAACAAAACACAATGAAGTAAAACAGTGCAGAAAATTTAAGCTGACGTTCAAATGTTCAACTAACCCCTATCTAATTAAGAAAAAAAAGTCTGGTACCTAAAATGTCCACATCTCTTTCAGAACTGTCAGGTATTTACATGGGACTTAATAACACTATTTGCTAATCAATAGTGATATCCATGGCACCCTTGGCATTACAGGGCCTGATATCTTGTGGGAACACGGCTGCAAAAACACTAACTCTTAATCTTTAATACACAGTTCTTTTGTGCCAGGTTTCAGAGGAAGGTAAATTTTCCATTTTGTGTCTTAATCCTTTCCTTAAAAAATAAATCTGCTTTTGGTCACCACTCCTTTCATTTATTTTCTCTTTTAACACATGCAGTGTGTGGTACAAGTAAAGTGCTACCAAGGGTCCAGGAGAGGAATGATGCAAGGTGGCACCAGGTCACATTTGTATCCCTATATCTGCATCTGTACCTCTAGAACTTTATATTGACCTAAGTATTGAAATCTGTAGGATGTAAAAGGACTGCTCAGGTACCATTTATTAGGCCAGGAGCATATCTCTGCCTGCAATACATTTTTACCTACCTTTGATGGGTTTTTTTTCTGTTGCACAAGACTATTCAATCTCTTATTCCTCATATTGCTGCACTTTGGTCACAACAACCTCATGCATTGCTATGGGCTGCTGGAAAGCTGCCTGGTGGGGATGCTGGTCAACAGCCAGCTGAGCACAAGCCAGTGTGTGCCCAGGTGGCCAAAAAGGCCAATGGCATCCTGGCCAGAAGGACCAGGGCAGTGATTGTCCCCCTGTACTCGGCACTGGTGAGGCTGTAACTCAAGTCGTGTGTCCAGTTCTGGGCCCCTCACTGCAAGAAAGACATTGAGGGGCTGGAGCATGTCCAGCAAAGGGCAACAGAGCTGGGGAAGGATGTAGAGAGTGAGTCATATGAGGAGTGGCTGAGGGAGCTGGGGGTGTTTATCCTGGAGAAAAAAAGAGTCTGAGGGAGGCCTTATCACTCCCTGCAACTACCTAAGAAGGAGGTTGTAACCAGGTGGGAGTTGGCATCTTCTCCCAGGCAACCAGGAAGAGGACAAGAGGAAATGGACTCAAGATGCACCAGGGCAGATTCAGGTTGGAAATCAGGAAGAATTTTTTCACATTTTTTAAGAATTGAAAGAGGCTGTCCAGGGAGGTGGTGGAGTCACCATCCCTAGAAGTGTTCAAGAAACAACTGGACATGGCACTTAGTGCTATGGTTTAGTCGGCATGATGGTGTTCAGTCAGAGGCTGGAATCAATGATCTTACAGGTCTTTTCCAACCTTAATGATTCCACGATTCTATTCAAATTTCTGTGCTGTTATTTTAATTGCAAAATAATGAAGGTTTTTCTCAAATTGTTTCTGGACTGCCAATCAAATGTCATCACCTAGTTCTGTTTCAGCCCTGATTTTATTAATATGCTGAGAGAATTTTAGATGGATTGCTTTGCCTTGATTTTCTTTGCAATAGCCTTTCTGCTTAGTCCTTACGGCATTTGTACACAAACATTTTATTGTTCTATTTTTAGTTAGAATTTCAGCCAGTTTCCTGGTATTAAAATGATAGTCTGGCACAAACTCTCAGGGAGATCCTTACAGACCTGCTGATAGGTATGATTAAGGCTGGCTGAAAATTTTCCATTGAAACTCTCAGTTAATGAAAACTGTTTCATGACTCAGAGACAAGTGTTGAGGTTTATTTTTGCCACAGAAGTTTTCATTGAACAAAAACCAAATGCCTGTAGAGCCATTTCAGAGAAGTTGTGGTACCCCATCCCTGGAAGCGTTCAAGGCCAGGATGGATGAGGCTTTGAGCAACCTGATCTAGTGAGTGACATCTGTGACCATGGCAGGGGGATTGGAACTAGTTGATTTGTAAGATCCCTTTCAAGCCAAGCCTTTCTATGATTCTATGATTTCCATCAGTGAGTAGCAGCCCCCATGGAATCTGTCTTTTCCTTTTTTTTTTTGTCCACTAAGATGCAACAAGCCGATACAGGTAACATTGCTACAGGTGAAAGCATCAAGTAATATATATCTGAAGTCTTAAAATAGAAGAAATTGCAAAATGGGCTTAAAAATATTCTTTCTCACAAATGGAGTGTACTGTGTAAGCTGTTACATCTGCAGCTGGGCTTAAATGGAGTCAAAACATGTCTGTGAATAATAAAACATAGCTGTAATCCCAAGTATGTCTTTACAACTCCAAAGATCTGGGATGAGAGGCTTTGTGATGTAAAATATGCTTTCAGAAATGGAGATCAGGGAGAAAATTTAATTCTGAATTAATTGCTGCAGCATCTCCTTTCAGCATCTGGATGCTGACAATAACCCCCAGGAAGTAGCTGGAGGGAGCTGAAGTTTGATCCCTCATATAAATCATCTGTGTTTGTGGACTAATATTTGTGTAGAGGTGGATACTCACCTTCCACCAGCCAGCTGCCATGAGATATTTTTTTCTTTTTTGCTACCAGCTTAGTGCAAATGATAAAAAATGCTAGTAGCAGAAGCATAACCTTAGGTGTCTAATGAACATTCCATGGCCACAAGTCAAAATGTATATCCCAACCCTGGAGGTAAATAAACATCTTGGAGGCCAGTTATTGTAAGGGAGGCTGTGCCTAACTTCCCGTAACTCGAGGAATGTACAGGCCCTAGCTTCTCCCTGGGAGTAAGGAGAGTGAAATTCCTGAAAGTGTGATATACAGCACTGCAATGGGAACTACAATATCTCTGTATAGTTAGTTCTTACACAGGTGATCTGCAAGTACAAATTTTACAGAATTAGATGTAATTATTTCCTCTCTATTTAATATTTGTTGTTTCCAATGTTCTGCTGTCCATAGAACACTAATGAACTAATAGAAGATGAGCCATTATGGAACATGGAGCAAAAATATGTCTGGATATATTTTTCAAATTATATTTGAAAGGAATAAAACAGCAAATGATGTATACTGATCAGAGAATTGATTGAAAAGATTTGATTTTTCAAAAGATAGAGGCTTCCAAAAATGCAAGGTTTGCCTGCAAGGTTCTTGTGGCATGGTGGAGGAAGAATCCTGAAGATCTTCTCTCCAGGAACTTCAGCAAAAACTGAAGATCATAATCTTGTAGAAGAAGAGTTTCCAAGAGCAAAACTCTGATTTTTCATTTGAATGTTTGGAAAACCAGCTGCTTTCAGGTGTCCGCTGTGTCTTTTAAGAAATGTCTTGTTCCCATTCGAACACTGACTTCGGAGGTATTTAGACTCCTAGAGCCTTTGAAAACCTGCTGCGTACCTTTGGACACCTGTGTATATTCAAATTCATTCATGACAACTGTTGATAAAACTCAGTGCATGCTGAAGCTGAAGGCACATTTCCTATTCCCTTTCATAACATTAGGCCATTGCTTTAAGCATTCTGGAAAGATCAGAGTTTTGCTTTGGTTCCAATATTCCTCTAAGCTTGGATTAGTGCCCAAAAATGCATTGACATATAACAACACCTGAATTCAGCTCTGTTTCTTGAGAATGCAAATACATTCACCAAGATAGAGCTATGTGGTTTTACTGACTTTTCCAAGAAAGCACAGATTTGAGGGGGGAAAAAAAAATCATGTTTGTTTCATTTCTTTAATTTTCAGAAAATCTAGAAAGTTTAACTTTTCAATTTGCAGCCCCCTCACACAGCAGTTATCTACCAGACGAACAGAGATGAAATGGCTCTTGCTATACAAATTTAAAAATGTGGGTTAAACAAATGTTTAGTAGAAACAGTGAAATGTTAAAGAAAAAGCAAAAGCAGCTTAAAGCTCAACAGATACAAAAAGCTAGCGGCACAATAATGCTCTCTTTCCAAAGGCACAAAAGATGAAGTGGTTTCATGCTATATGAAGAAGGAATAGCAAATTCTCTTGAGGTACCAGCAATCATGGCTCAAACTCCTAGATCATGTTGTTTAACCTTCAAGTGTTCAGAGCTTCATCTAAGTACTACATGTTTGAGAAATTGGTATCTGTTGGTTCTTTTTGTCTTTGAGGGGTAATCTCCAAGGCAATATTTAATTAGAACAGCAGCTATCACCATGATGTCCCAATGCTGGCTGAGCCTTTCTTAAGTGTTACATGTAGATAAAGCGTGGTATAGTAGAACTTGCATTAATTTTCTCCTTTGCTCTAAAGCTTTGCCTTGCCGTGTGTGTTGTGTGTGAAAACACTGGTAGTTTCCAGGTCCTCTGCACAAGAAAAGTTGTGGTGAATGCATAGGCAGTGGCAAAATGCTCACTGATTTTGATGGGGCCAGGGTTTCAGCTGGGAGTGAAATCCTGGCCCCAGTGCATTTTAGATAAATGGTTTGTTTCCAGCAAACAAATGCAAACTGGAAGTCATCTGTCCTCTCAAACTGAATCCTATTGCCTCCTGGTTCCAAATTACTTTTTGGTGTTAGGAAAACATCCTCCCTTCATGCAATCCTTCAAACAATGAGCTTCCCCAGCATCTGGAAGATTAGAGGGATATATATGTGAGACATAGAAATGATGGCAAATGGAAAAAAAAGGCAAGGAAAGGAAAGGTGTCCTGTTTGCAGATGCGTGTGTTTGGTGGCTGGCTGACTTAGCCAACATGCCATGTGTGATTTTGGTAGTGCATCGCATCACTGGCTCAGCAGAAGGTGAATTACTGCTGTCACATATGAGGGCTAATAAAAATACACTGGTGGCCCCAGCTTGCCTGGGGAGTTTCATGTGAGAAGGCCCAGCTGGACAGGCCTGTTTGCCAGCAGATATGAAATGGGGAAATGCCCCCAGGCTTCGGAGACATTAATGGTAGGAGAAGCCCTCAGCAGGGCCTTGTGTCATGTGATCTGATGTGGAAAGAGCCCACAGTGCCAGACTCCAGATTCCTGTCCCAGCAGCACTGCTATCCTAGTCCTAACCATGAGAGAAAGGTGGCCAAGGAGAATCCCTCCAAGTGGAGGAGTCACTTGGGAGGTAAAGTGATACTGTGCATGCTGGCTCTTCCAGCTATGTGCCTACGCTGTGAGCAAAGCATTTGAAGATATAAAGCCCTATTAAATACAAATAGGGGTGTGGTTTATTCCTAAGAATGTTTCTTCCTTTTGATTTTCAGCACTTTCCTTGAGCCTTAAAATATTTGTCTTTACTCGCTCCTATAATTTTTCCCACTTGTCTGATACTGTACAGCAAGGAGAAGCAAACTAAAATATCAAAGTTAGCGTACTCTATTTTCTGCTGTGGAAGACACTCCCAGGTGATGGTTTCTTAGGAAACAGCAATATATGTCCTCTTAGACAAGAGGAAATATATTCTGCCAGTCATTGGAGTCAGTGTTGGAGCTTATGCTGACAGGTGCTGGCTCTTGGAAGGGAGCAGATGGCAGAGAGACATCCAGCAGATCTAATTAAACAATGAAGCATCACATTAACTATGAAGGAAATGTACTTAAGTCCAGTCTTGTCACACTTGGAAGAGGCTCCGTCGGGATTGCTTGGAGCTTTGGTAAAAAATTGTATGCTATTATTCTTTATTTTATTAGGTGTGTTGACAGGTGGGTTAGCCTGTCCAATACACCCTGATCTGTGCCATCTCCTCCTCAGGATGGGAAGTCCTATCAGTGGCAGCTGATAGGACTTCAGGAGGAACCAATGTGAAAAGTACAGGAGGCAGGAGAAGCAAGATGCTGAACTAAGCCATACAGAATAGGAGGATGCCTCCTGCAATAACCCATAGTTTAGACTTCATCCTCTGATGATTTTTTTCTTTTTTTCCTGGTTGTTTCTTTGCAAACATAGGTGATCAAGAGGTTACTGTCTCTGTTCTCCTTTCCCTGCAATATGAATGCAAGAGATTCAGATTGTTTCAAAGTGAATGCTTGGAAAATGATAATTATTGCATAGTAAAAAGGGTTTATATAAATTACAGGATTTTTTTCTCTCAGAAAATATCTAGTTTTTGTTGAAACCATTTTTCTTTGAAGCTGCAAACCGTTAGGCATTGTATACAGACAGTATACAGATATTACACTTATAACCAAAATATAATCATTAAAACACCACTTTCTAAACAAAGCTGGAAAGTTTTTGTGTAAAAACCATTAGGATCACTCGTGCACAGATACCAATTCACTAAGTGGTAGAATAATGAACAATCTAAGGCATACATTAAAGTGCAGATAATGAGACTCCTACTTATTCACATTTCATTAGCAGTATAAAGGATCTAAATCAGCTCTGTTGCTACTCATTCCATAAAGCATTGTCATCACTTTCATTTAAAAATACTGATCTTAGTTCTCTATAATTACTGTATAAAAGCGCAAGATATTGTTTCCAAGAGATCAGGTTTACTTTCCTGAACAAAAATGAGTATGGGCATCATAATGAGCTTTGTATCAGCCAGTCAGATTTATTCACCCCTACAATGGCTCATCTTACTCTGGAAATAAAGGGACCGCTGGCTGACCTTGTGTTTCAGAGTTCATGGGCTGGGAGCCTCTTTTAAAGCATAGTTGGCCTCTGCTTAGGAGCTAGAGAAGCTGTTCCCTTCAGACAAAATACATCCACTGAGATAAAACTCTCCACATGCAAAGGTCTCAGCAGCTCCTGGGGACTGGGAGCCCCATGAAGAGCTGAGGGTGTGAGGAAGAGGCGGTCTTTATCTCCCTGGGCCCTGCTGCGGAACCAGGAGGCTGCCCCTGTGTTGCAACACCTGCAATGGTCATTGCTGCAGCTGCTGGGAGCAAATGTTACCCAATACTTGTACTGTTATTGCACAATTATACTGACCCTGTCCTGACTGGTTTCTACCATGGGGATTGTTGGTTTGCCCCAGTAGCATAGTATTGCTAGCTCAGTTGCCTGTCTCCACTTTAAGACACTGTAATACTTACATAAATGTTACATTATTGTTTTTTTCCTTCATCAAACTCATAGTTCTCAAATATTTTGAATATAAAAATCTAGAGCAGATTATTCTGAATGCTGCCAACCTAACATTTAATCTATACTCTTTTCTACCTAAATGTGCTCTATTTAAAAACAAGATAGCTCTTGCTTATGTTCAGAGAGCATGATTGATAGTCAATTAATGTTTGGTTCACTGGTACACTTTATCCTGAACCTGCAGCTCATCCTAGACAGGAGTTACTAAACTTCACTGTATTTATGTGAGAAATATTCTTGAAGTGTAGTAACTTTACTTCACTTGAAGGTTGCTCCAAGTAGTAAGTGAAGGATTGGATTGCCCGTGGTCTCCCAGCAGAACTGTGGACAAGACAGACAGAAGACACAGTCCTGGATGTTCTGTGAAGCTCTGTGTGGCCTACTGCTCTGAAAATATAGTACATTACTTTTATTTAAAGTCACTGAACTGATCAATAGAACAATGCTGCAGAAAGATTAATTTTGGATCACAGTCATTCTTGGAAAATATCATGACTGAATAATTGCTTCACAGTACCAAATAAAAGGAACAATCTTGGTTATTTAAGCATATTCTTATTATGTAACAACCACTTTATTTAGCAATAGAGTACTATTTTTAAAACCATGTTACTAAGAAATAGAGCATTTTTGGGTTTGGTAGCGAAATTTGAAAGCAGAAAAAGATTTTTTTCTTTACAGTACCACCAACCCATTTATTGATTAGGTTGATAAAATTTTCTTCTTGTTTTCAGGATTTTGTTTATTTATTTATTCAGTTTGCATAGGATTAAGGAAGTTATACATTTGTGACATGATTTAATTCAAAATTCATTGATGTGTCACTGCATTGAGTAGAGCACGAAAATACTTGGGTCATGGTCCCCAGATGCTACAGAGAGAAGTCCTTCATAGGCTTCACTGGCACCACCATGACTGAAACCAGTTTGATAATCTGGTGGCTTCAGTCAACAAAGCTTTGGTAGAAGTTCTTTTGATTCATAAAAACACAGGTGCTATGCATGAAACTGATAATCAGAGCCCTGCTTATTAAAGAAAACAGACAAAATATTCTCAATATTTTTAGAGCGATGAGCCTGTATGAGCGTTTTAAAATCTTCTATAGGCCTATGTTTTGGTTCTTGAAAAGATGAATTTAAATATTTCTAAGTGCCTTATCAAGGAAGAAAAGACAGGAACTCTTCCTCCTGTGCTTGGCAATTTAACCCTTTAAATCTGTGAGAAAACATATCCAAAATGCTGCTGGATCTACGTGGGAGGTTTTTCCCTTTCCTGCTTTTCACCAGTGAAAATGACTTCCCCAAATGCTGTAGTTAGTAGACTTATTCTGATATTCCCTCTTCCATGCCAAATTTCATTCAAGAAACAAAGTTTGCGTTCAATTAAATGAGGACAAAGGGGTTTGATTTTTGCAGTGATGCTTCCATTGAGCTTGATACATTAATGGTTCTCTGAGCAGTCTCCAAAGATGGAAAAGTGCTTTCTGTTCCAAGCTGAAGGCTTATCAGGCTGGTAGGGATGCAGTAGGAGCTCTTGGGAGGAAAGACAAGGCTGATAACTGCTGTTCCCCCTCCCTGTAGGCCATGGTGGCTTTCAGCCCTCCTATTCGAGTTATTCACTGATTTTTCACGCCCAGGACTTTGTACTGCCAGGCAGCACAAAGATTGGGATCCCACTGACTTCGGTCTTGATGTGCCTGGACCTCACGCAGGTTATATCTGTCCTGAGAAGTGATGTGAGCTGATAGGAGTGGTTTGTACTGCAAGTTATGGTGATGACCCTGGGTCCACACTAAATGCATTTCAATGCTTATGAGGCACCTCCGTCCTGGTCCTGTGCACTGAATGCCTTGTGGACGACGGTAAGTGGAGACAACTGCGGGACAAGTCCTTTCAAAAGTGCACTCATGATCCAAACTAAAACATTATACCTCAATGCACTGATACCGGCAGAAATATCAAGAGGGAAAATAATGGTAAAACATCCTGGTGAGTGGTCCCAGAATTTCACTGAGGATTGTCTTGAGAAGAAAACAAGACCAGGGACATAACAAAGAGTGAATGAAAGCACAGTGACATTTCGCAGAGGTAAATGGATAATAATCACAAAATCCCAGAGAGAAGTTCTCAGGGACTTAATTTTGGTTTTTGTTGTTGTTGTTGGGGTTTGGGTTTTTTTTTTTTTTTTTTGGTTATAAAATAGGTGTTTAGGAGAAATTTAAATTCACAGAATAGAAAGCAGATTATTTGTAAAGTTAAATTTCCCCATACTCTTGTTCTCAGCAAAAGCCCATCAAAAGGAAGAGAGATGAATCCCTTTAGTTTTGTTTCTAAAAGCAAACTGCATATGGACAATGTATTTTACTAGTACCATCTTCATATAAGCTAATGAAATGATTAATATTTTGCATTACTTGCATGCTTCTTAGTCCCTTAGGATCCTCAGTGAGATATACTGCCATCGCTGCCTTCTCCTTTTTCCTCTTTCTTAAGTAAAAATGACTTCTTCCCTCCCCTGGTATCCAAGTGTCTTCCCAAGAAAAAAACAGCAACTCATTGTCATCTGGTTGGGTGGAGAAAGGATGTGCAATGGAAGTTACCCAGAGATGTGTTTCCAGGGAAAAAAACATATGCCATGAAATTCTGAATGAACCAAGCTATGGACTACAAGGACAACAACACAGCAGAGGAGGGAAAGGAACAGGCATTTAAACAAACGTGCATTAAAGCACCTGGGCCTTTATGGTCTGTTTAGAAACTTCTTGCCAAATATAACATTTAATTTCCTTACCAGTGACAGCCTTAGATATTATCTCTTCTACTTGTTGCCAAGAGTTATTATTAATTGCTGTCTGAGTGCTCATCTTTATGCAGCATGTGGAGACTGACTAATGTAGCATTCTGGGACTTTCAAACAATTCACACAAATGCAAGCCAAGGACTGTGGCAGGGAACTTCCACAGCAGGCATGGGAGTGGATTTAAAGTTTATTTTCTGGAAAGATATTAGGCAATCATCCCTTCTTTTACTGTGCAAGATTGTGTTTGGGTTAGAATCTGACCAAAAATTATATGATTGTTGTTATTCTGACTGTTTCCATGGTTCAGTAGAGAATTAATTTTAAAAAGTAATTTCCAGTTTTACATTTAAAGACAGTATTGATACTTCTCCCCTATTTAAATTGTTCTAGTTACTGGCTATTAATCTTTGCTTTTCATAGTAAATTATAATTGCTCTTTGCAAACCCTTTCCCTCTTAACTGCTAATTTTTAAGGGTGTTGTACTAGGAGATAGATTCCAGAAAATTCTTTTTTCTGAGCTGTTTTCAGTTCTACTTATGTTTTTATGATAGACTGATATCCTTACATGCATAGTGAAATCTTCAAAACCTGCTGTTCCTTTCTGAAAGAAATAAAATTCTTCAAAAAATAAAAATAATTCCTTCCTAACCTGTGTATCTGATGTCACTCAACCTTTCTTTCTTAAGATAAATAGAGCTTTTTCTAATCAAGGGGTAGGAAAACAAGGATATTATTTTTCACCAGGTCTGAATGTATTCTTTTCTACTCACCTGATGACTCCACTTATTTGGAAATCTTTAAATACATCTTAATCTGAAAAGGTACACTGATTAGAGTGCTCCTTCCCTTGTTTGCAATCAGCCTGTGTTTTGTTCCTTGAACTTCAAAGAGCTGATTATAATGTATCCTGGCTTCTTCTGGGTCTGGATTTTGATCTTATTGATAATAGCATAAATGGGAAAAAACTTGCTTGAAATCACTGTCTCCTGTCAACAAAAATAAGATCTGACTTGGATTTTATTAAGAGAGAACAGTATTTGCTGTGTTACTCACACTGCAGTTCTCCATCGGTTTTCTGTCTGCCTCCAAATCCTCACTGCAGGGTGTCCACACAGTGTAGGGACACCTCAAGAGTTCTAAACCTTACTTAGATTTTTCCCACTTCTAATACCTGCTTCTGGTGCTCCTGCCTTCTGCATGCTCTATCACAATGCCTCTACAAGTTTTTCACCATCCTTTCTTCTCACAAATCCCTTCATCAGAGCTCTCTGTCCCAAGCTACTTAGCTACTTCAGCTGTTTGATTCACTAGAAATTATTCTAGATGCCACCCGTCTCTCTCCTGTTCTCTGTTGAGTCCTCTTGCTGTGACCAATTAGGACATTATCTGCTGTATGAAATAATGGCTTGCAATATTTGCTTCCTTGTGGGTCACAGCAGTAGACAAATAATCACAGAATTGCAGTATCATAGAATGGTTTGGGTTGGAAGGGACCTTAAACATCATCTAGTTCCAACCCCCTGCCATGGGCAGGGGCACCTTGGAAAACCACTAGACCAGGTTGCCTTGCCTTGAACACTTCCAGGGATGGGACAACCCAGAAGCAGCATTACCCTTTCTTCCTGTTTGCTCCAGCTGCATTTTTGACACCCTGTGAGGAGAGTTGACATGAGGGTTTTGTGAAGACAAGATGATCCTTGACATTGTTCACAGGAAACATTGAGTGATATAATACAGGTTTCAAAGCGTTTATCTTAATATGACTTGGTGTTTGTGGATTCTGTGCCTATAAACACCATATTACCATATTGTATCATAGGACTTGTGTTTAAGCTAATTTGTTCTCCTGACCTGCTCCAACCTGCAGTGCAAACAGATCTCTGATGTGTTGGATGTAGCCTTGGATTTGGTCATTTACTGAGATGAGATTTTTTTTAGCCCTCTGGAGAAAAATGATTCTTCTGTGAATCTTCACTGGTCACAAAAGTAACCAAATGATCAGTTCCTAGACAGAGCTGCATTACATTTTTCTACCTCTCTTTTCTGAGAGCACAGGTCTCAAAATTGTCCTCATTAAGTGGGTTGTAGCTACCATCACCTCATCACACAGCCCACCTTCTAACACAGGTAGCTTTCTTCTGATCAATCACTACAACTGCTGATGTGGAAAGGCTGCACCAAGAACTATTCATATTTTTTGTTGCCTCTTAATGACATTTTGCAAGTGAAAGTGACAAAGAGCAGCCAGTATTATATCATTAACAAGCAAGAAGAAGAGAGAAGTGTGGAGCCGTCAGAGAGCTTCAGCACAGCGCAGTGTGGGACAAGGGATGTCTATTTATTTCCTGGAGAAGTTTTTCTAAAGGAAATGCAGTACGAGAAAAAATCCATTATCTGTTGAGATAGAACTAATTCAGGGAAAATGAAGTCATACATTTACCTCTGTTTTTTTTCCAAAAAACAGTGAGCAGTGTAGATATTATCTTAGCTCTATGAGACATTCAAATGCATTCATGTATGTTGCTGGGTTAATGGCAAACCTGTTAATGTTACCGGTTTCATGGGTCCCTGAACGTAACTTTGCCTCATCCCATGCCTGGCGTTGCAATGGAGACTTTCTATCACCAAACACAAAGTTTGAATAACAAGCAATAGCATCAGGTCAGCTCTGTAGAATTTTTTAGGGCATTATCTTGTAAGACCATTTATTTATTAATGGCATTCAGGCTAGGTGCTCAGAAGTAAAAGCTGTGGGACAACAAACATGTTTGGATCCGCTTTCACCTGGAGCTGCTGGAGAGGAGAGGTAGCTCTGGAAGGATCTGTGGGGGAAAGTGACAGCTCTGAGTTTTGAAGGTTTGTAAGTTATCTGAATATTACCATGTATGAATTGAATGTTCAAAGCAGAGCAAAATACGCCACCATCATTGATTAATGAGACTGTATTTACAAGGTTTGTGTTCCCCCATTTTTATGGAAGAATGACAGTAAGAAGTACTGGAAAAACTCTAAGGGAAGTTCTAGACTTGATGGAGGAAATGGGTATAGTCCCAAAGGCATCATCTTGGTGAGATGGCATCAGTGGTCCACAACATTGCTGCCCAGAATCTGCCTTTAAATCATTATTCCAGACATCAAGAGAGGGCAATATCTCCTCTCAAGAAGTTAATCCCCAGTTCCACAGATATTAAGAGCTTTTCCATGTGGTCATTTGTCTTACTGGAAGTGGCTCCCAGTTGATGGTGTTGATTGCACTTTGGCTGGGAAGCATAAATTTAAACAGAGGAAAGCACTGAAGGGAACTGATACCAGAATTCATGGGGGTAGGGCCAGGAAAAATTCTCCATTTGTTCTTACCTATGTCACTAGATCAGCTTGATGCTGAAGGCCCTTCCCTCAAAAAACCAAACCAAAGCAAACCAAAAGAAGCCCACCTAAACCCCCAAAATTCCAGAAACTGACATTTGGAAGCTGTTTTATAAATGGTGGCCACCTGCCCTGCCTCTGAGTGTCTTCTATATAACTGCAAACAATTATTTTGAAGGTATTATCTCCTGACAAAAATCTCCCAAAATGCGTGTTTTCTATTGCTGATCATAGTCTCACCACAGACAACTGGGACACAGAAATCCATATTTGGTCATATCCAGATGACAGACTCCTGAACATCTTGGACTTTTCAGAAAATAATGATTAAATCACCCTAAGAAAATTTGGGAGTTTTCATTTAGGAAAGAGGAAAGATTTTCCTATAACTGTTTCTAACCATATCTATCATAAAAACTAAATAATGTCCTTCCCTCACTCCCTTCTTTTTTTTTTTCATGAGTGATGGACTATTTTTTTCTACATAGAGGTACTAGCATCGAAAATTGGGGCAAGCAATTGTGGTGGGGTTTTTTTGAATTGTCATGTGAGGTTTTGTAGCTGAGAAATACTGAAATGGATACTGAGTTAATGACACATGTATCTCTTTCTTCCTGACTGCTTAATTTGGAAAACATGAGCATCTTGTCTTGTGTCTCCTCACTTTACTGGAGTTTTCACTGGCGCATATGGAGCCTGGGCATAGATCATAACTCTCCTGTTGCCTGGTGGGGTGGGAGGGGAAGCAGCCCACAGAGCAGGCTCAGGCTGCCTCAGTCATGGTAGCAGAATTCAGAGATGGACGGAGCAGTGAGAAGGAAATTTGTGATAGCAGTTAACTTAGTCTCTAGAATAAAAATTAAGATTATTGACGCAATTTGGGGGTGGTGGGCTGAAAGAGATGTCAGAAGATTTTGTGGACACTCTGTGATTTAAGGGACCTATTCATTTTAGGGATTTTGATCCTGCTCCTCACCTTCCTTCTGTTCTAGAACAAGGTCCATGACTTCCTGGTCTGTCCCACAGCCCTGGAGGAAGGACCCCCATTAACATCTTGGACAACAAGGACAGCCCATCCCCATCTGCTCAGGCATACGCAAAACAGACTTAGGCTGAACCAAAATTTTCATGGAAGGTTTGTCTCCCAGTACTTTTCTGTGAATATAACTTGAATGGTCTGTAACAAACAACTGGAAAGGAGATCAGTTAGCTGCAAATGTGCAATAGTGACCGGTTAGTGATTTGTTTAATGGGATATTTCTCCTC
Organism: Corvus hawaiiensis; assembly: GCF_020740725.1. Lineage (NCBI taxonomy): Eukaryota > Metazoa > Chordata > Aves > Passeriformes > Corvidae > Corvus > Corvus hawaiiensis. The sequence goes on along the minus strand of NC_063215.1, from coordinate 15,425,727 downwards.
AGGTTACATGTGCGCATTTCCAAGTGTGGGACCTCGGCTCACCTGACAGAAAAAGGTTTGAACAGGAGACCTGGTGGGGCTTTCAGCTGCTGCCTGGGTGGGGCTCTGTGGTGTGGCACACAAGCAGCCAAAGTATCAGAATAGATGGCTCTGCATGTCCCTGCTCAGCTTGTCTGCTGGGCACTCCTGCATGCTGGGCATTGCTGTCCTATCCAGACACTGCTGTAAATCTGGCTGCTACCTTTGCTCATTCCTTAGCAGACACTTTCCTCATGAATGGGTTGATACCCTTTCTGGTTTCTTGGTCAAATTACAACCAAAAAATTGCCTTTGTGCTTTCATGCATCCCATCTCAAAATCTGCCACACAGTCTTTTGCCTTCTGGCAGCTCTCTCCTGAGTTGGCTGAGTTTCAGTAGTGGATGAACAAAGCACTTTTAAAACAGGTGATCAGCTGCCATCAGCCAAAGCAGTTCTGCTCACTATAATGGAGTTTTTCTTGCACCCACTGATGATGTCACCCAGGTTCCCTAAAAGCACCAGGGGTGCAGGTGATGAGAACGCATCATTAGCTCAGTGCTGGTTGGTGCATGAGAAGATCCTGGCCATAGCCATCAGGATAATTTTTATAAGCAGAAAGCCTCTCAGCAATGCTTTGCCCCATGAGACAGATTGGTCAGGACAGTCTCCAGGTGCAGCCCTGGTATCGGTCCTGGCCCAGTGGAGTGGGCTGTGGGAGTATGGCAGAGCTGCCTGAGCAGGTTTGCTTAGATTGAAAGGTGATTATCACTGCTGCTCTAAACTGTCCCTGAGAGTACAGCCCAAATGTTATTTGTGTTGTAATAATGCCTTCAGGTTCCCAAAGACATTAGAGGGCTTAGTCTGTTATATTCTCTTCGTAGGAGACTGTCACTGGCCCATGAGCTGCCAGAATAAAGACAAATGCTTCATTCTGTGAACCGTGCAGTTAATAAACCTTAAATCTGTACAGATGTGAAGCCTATGCGTCTATCCTTTTCCAGAATGCTCCCCCCGCTTTCCCAAATCCTCACTTGTCCCTCTTACTATTACTACAGAAACACTGATTTCTCTCCACAATGACATTTTTCCCTTCCTCAGCCTGAGCCCCAGGCCAGGCCAGGGGCAGAGCCCACCCTCGCTGTGGTGGGGATGGAGGCAGCACATACCCTGGCTGTTTCAGAGCTGCATGTGTGGTTTGGGCAAGAAGCATGCACTCACTGAGTGCCGGGCAAAAGACTGCACTGAGGATGGAGCTTCAGAACTGCATCTGGTGGGACACTGGGTTGGCTTTAATTCCTTAAGCTCACAGAAACCTAACACAAGCAGCTCTTCAGCCAGGGAGGTGTTTGATGGCATTAAAAATGATCAAGTTCAATATAGCTTGATGCCTATAAAACCATGTAAGACCTTCACACAGGTTTTGTGGCAAACAATTCCTCTCTGCTTCTGACCTTCTGCTTTTCAAGTAGTCCAGGACTGTAATAGGAACTCTTTACTGTTCTTTTAAGAAACTCTTTTTTTGGAAAAGTAATTCTTTACTGTTCTTTTAAGAAACTCTTTAGTGGGAAAAGGAGCGCTCCTAAGTTGTGGAAAACACAGTATCAAAGTATGTGCAATTAGTAAGTGTAACAATTTGCCTTCCAAGTACATTTATCACCATGTATCTAATCACTCTCTGCTACAGCTGCAGATGCATTGTAGTCTCTTAAAAATGTAAATTAAATAATCCACTGATGAATCTGTTGCACAGATTTAGCATATTGATGAAGAGTATTTCAGGTGCATCACAGAAGCATTTTTTTTACAGGATTTGTCTGGTTATTACCGAGTCTTGGTGAGGAAAGACTCTATGGTGGATCTCTTTGGTCGTCACGAGCACAAGCTCCATCTCAGTGGCTTTGCCTGCTTTCAGCTGGGTTGTAGTCCAAGGATCAAACATTGTGCCCAGCCCCAACAGGGACACCTGAGATCTACACACACGTGCATTAGAACCAGCCCTCTGTGGCCTCTGAATGTCTGAGGCAGTGTAGTCTAATGCAAAAAGGTGAGTTTAAGAGACAGTGCATCTTTGGATCCTATTGGACCTTCTCTGACTCCCACATTTGGAGTTTGGATGTTTTTCTGCCTATCTGTAGGTGCTGTCTAGTAAGAAGTAGATTTCCTAATCTTCCTACATAGTCAGTGGAATAAGAAAAGACTTGACTCCTTCTGAAACTGCTTTTACCTTCACTGTCTCAGTTGTGAGCCTTTGAGAGTTGCAATCCTAGTTTAGGCACTTGAACATTACATTGGGTGCATTTAGACTTGACTTCCATTCTCTCTTTGGTTACAACATTTCACCTGTAAGGAATGAAAGATTTCTGTTACAGTGCTAATACCGTAGCACATCCTTTAGGAGAAACTGAAAGGCAGAGAACAACAGTGATCACAAATGAAAAAGGAAAGCACGGTTGCTAACAGCAGAAAAATAACTTCTGCCCATCCTCCCATCCTGGGTTGTCAGCATGCCACTAGATCTCCCTACCCACTTACTTCTGCCTCCCCTGCTGGGCTGGGCAGCAGTTTTCCTTTCTTTTCTTTATTTTTTCAGTAGAGTTATAGAAATCAATGCAAATAAGAAAAGGAAGAGAGCAAAGGAAATTATGGAAAGGCATGGGTGACAGTTAGGGGGTGGAAGTGAAAGTGTGAGTGTGAATGCTAGAACGAGAAAAAGAGAGAGGTTGCCTTTTAAAAATAGGAAAGAGCAGGTAAATAACCCTGAGTAAAGCCATGAGTACAGGAAAGAGTAGAGTAGACATGGAGAGCACAGATCAAATGAAGAAGAAAATAAATGCAAACAAAGAATGAATAAGAAGAGTGAGAAAACTGAGATTGGATAAACTAATTTTATTTATACTTTCAAATAAAAATTTCTTTCTGAAGACATCCTACATCACAGTTAAAAACAAAACCAAAACAACAAACAAACTGAACAAGTGATGTCAGGCAGATAAGGATGACAACTTTCACTGCCTGCCTTCTTCAATCTTCACAATAAGCATATGCAAATGACTCTAAGCATGGAAATCCTGCTGCAGAAATCCACTTTTGCCAAAATTCCTGCAATGGAGAGATTGCAACATGGATAAACAAGTCTTTGGAAGCCAGGCATGTATCCTACTTCATCTTGAAGCACTTGCCTCCTTTTTCAGGTACATCTATAAAAATGATTGAGAGGAAGATGGGGGCAGATATACACAAGAAATCAATACTTTAATAGAAAGCAGCGGCTTGTGGTTGGGTGTGTTTATCTCAGCTCCCTGGGCTTCCAGAGGCCTCCCTCTTCCCCAGGCTCCAACCTGCTCTTGCTGCTGCTTTTCCCTTGAAGGAGCGTTAGGTTGCTGCTTCAGATTTTTTAAAACACTGATGTGAAATATCCTGCTTCTGTCACCATTGCCTAGTTGATGCTTTTCCTAAGACCCCTTGAAATAGTTGGAGCAGGGCCAGCTGGGACTTACTGGCAATTACTCTGAGGGAAGGATTGAGCGCTTCTCCGTCTTCCATCACTACAAATCAGGCTAGCCAGAGGGAAGAGAGGCTGTTTTTTCATCAGGTAACAGTGTTTGGTGGATGATAAGCAGAAACAAATAAACCTAAACTATAGTTTTTCTATTTCTTGAAAGGAAAGTAGCCTTGTCTACCAGCTTTTGCTAACTGTAGGACTTCTGCTCCACAAAAGTACCTCCTCAGAGATCTGCTCCAGACACACTGTAAGCATCTGCAGATCATGCAGAAACAGGAAATAATGGCAGGGAAGAGGGAAGCAAATGGCACCCTCTTTTCTCTGGAAAAAATGAAGAGAATGGGCAAAATTTTGCAACTCTTGGTAAAATATGGTGTGGGGAAGATGAAAATTAAATACCACCCATAAAAATAAGCAAGATAAGTATAGAAGCACAAATTAATAACTAAATTACTCTGATCTTGCCAAGGGCCTTTCATTTATGGTGTTTAGCTTTAGAAAAGCTGCAGGGAGTCCATAATAGGAGGATAAGTCAATCCAGAAAACATACAGCACCTCTCCTGATATCAGTAGAAGATCTGCTCTGAGCCATGTTCCAGGTTTGCCTACAGTGACCAGCTGATAGTCATGGCAATCCAGCTCGATGTTTGTTTGGTCTGGTGGTAGTGTGTTGAAACTCCTGTCTGCAGCAGGGGAACTCTGCTGTTCCCCTGTCAGCAGGCTGCTGGTCTTCTCCTAGGTAAGGAACGTGCACTTCAGTGTGTGTTCAACCTTACTGTGCATTAAACAGTACACCTCCCAGGAAGTAAAAGGCAGGCTGCAAACCGGCTTATGTTTAGCTAATTGAATTTTACTAGTCCAGTTTAAAAGACTATCCCTACATCTGAATGAGCTGATATGGGGGGCAGTGAGACTTGTAAATAGAACTGCTTTAGTTGGGTGACTTACCAAAAAGACAGGAAACTCAGATTAGTTGTGTGTATGATGGGAACGGAACCATATTGACAAGTTCCTCATACACGACCTCAGTCCTGTTTCTTCCAGTAAAGACACATGATAGTCAAGTTGCTGGTAAGACTATTCCCATGGAGTTGGAGTCTTGGGGTCCTGGATTTGGGCAGATGTGCTCAGCATCTACAAGCCATTTGGAAAGGATGATCTGTGGGTCGTTGTGAAATAAAGTGTGAAATCCAGCAAGTGCCAGCATGAAGGCTGGTGGGAGTCTACTATTCTGGAATGCAAAGAAACTAATTTTGTGGGCCAGCGTCCTCTGAAAATATCCTCACAGATCCTTGTTGATGCCATATTGATACATCTTGAATTCCAGCTCAGTTTATCAGATGGTGTCACATGCTATGCAGTCCAGGGAGATGGCCATGGTTTTAATTTGTTCCCTCTTTCTCCTACCCTCCCCACCCTCCCATTAAAAAGTATCCTTTGCCTGACTCCACCGCAGTCACCCCTTTAGTTTCTCATGATACCTTACCGTATTGTGCCTTTCCAGTTAGAAACCACGAGGACAAGCAGTTAATTTGGCTTTTATTTTCATGACTTGTAAGACATTCTTGTCTTCATCCATTCCTTTGGACTGTACCATGGAAATTTTACACTTACGCCATTTTTTCCCTCCTTCTGGTTCCCGGTGTTTATTTTTGTCTCTTCTAGAGAGTATGAGCAGCGAGCCCTTCTGTTGGTGTGTCTCAGGTTTTGTGCTGCACCAAACTTCTTTGTGAGAGTCCCTCCTTCCACATTATTTTAGCATGCACTTTGTTTAGCTGAATTTTCTCAAAGTTGCAATTTGGGCTGCATTCATTCACATTCATTTCTGAGTTGTGTATGTACAGAGAAGAAGCTGTGCATTTTTTTTTTTCAAGACATATTTACAGTTATTTTATATTTATATAAAAATTACATATATATTATTTATATATACAGAAATCTGACTGGGAAATTTCCTTGGAGATCGCTTGAGTTAACCTTGAATGTGGTCAGTGGTGACACTGCATAAGATGCAGACAACATACTGAGCTCTAACAGAGTTGCTACAGTTCCCACAAGAGCAATTACTGAGGAGTCTCAGTGTTAGTCACTGTAAACAGGGTGAGCTTGGTGTGGATGAGCCTAAAGCAAGTCCAAGTGCTAATCAGCACACTAAAGCACACCCAGGTTCGTATTACAGATGCTGTAATTACCAGTCAGGAGGAATGAGAACTGTTGACAGTGAGCGGAGTCAGCTAAATACTGGTAACTGCGGACATGGATATGGCTTTGTGTTGGCCTCAGAGGTGAAATTGTAAATTGAGCTGCAAGTCAACTTCTGAAAATACCGAGCTTTTGGAAATAGTTCCGTGACATGAGACTGGAAAAGGAGGGAATTCAGAGCTCCTGGAGATTGATGAAAATTGGCAACTGATACCTGGTTTCAATCTCCTAAATTACAATGTACAGAATTGCTGTAGCTGAACCAGGCCTGACTTTGCTGGTGCGTAGAAATAATCTATGTCTGCCTGCTGTGATGGCAGTCACGGCTTTCTCCTGTTGGTTGTCTCAGCAAGCCTCCACCCATGCTGGGAAATTTAGCCACTCCTGATGTCTCTAAAATATGTACAAAGTCAGCTTCTCATGATGTGCTGCCTGAGCCCAGGTGATTAAAATACAGCAGGAATTTCTGCTGCCCTGGGATCAGTGAATACAGATTAGCCTGCTGCAAAGTAAGTTATTAAAAATCAGGAATGCGGTTTACTAATGTAGAAATAAAAAGCCTCAAACTGGATTTCTCTGGGGCAGAAGGAGTGACTAGTGTAAATTAATTGTGTGATGTCACCAAAGCTGACAGGCTTTAAAAATAAGGCAAAGGAGGGGAAATATTTGGTTGCCACTGGAGTAATAACTACAGTATTGCTATTGTCAAGAGAAGAAACTAAACCTGCAGTATGGAGGGTGTAGATGTTTCTATCAAACGGGAGTTTCATGCTTTCAGCACAGGGGTGGGATATGCTCTTTGCCTGACAGATATTGAGAGTGATAATTCTCTAGCAGCTTCCAAGTAAATGGAGGTGAAATTGAAGCTTGCCCTGGGAGATCAAACTGTATTAAGCAATAAAATTTGCTCTGACTTACACTGCGAGCGCCTGCACCAGATCCCAGGTGGGTGAGTACAACACAGGCAGCGCTGGGGCTGCGTGGGTGCCACTACTGCACATCGGTTGTTTCTGTCACAGTTCTTGTTGTTTCCCAAGCACTAAAGCTAACAGTAAATTAACCAAAAGCAGCAAAAGTCGATTTGGCATGTCTCCAAATCCCTCCCACCAGCTGGAACTCATTGTGACTCAATTTTGGGCCAATATTTCCTTCTTGTTGAAAAATTACTCTACCATTCCCTTTAGCTCTTTGACCTATGACTCAAAAAGCAGCGGCCTTAGTGCACTGCTTGTTTGTGTGAGCCCTGGCACTTGATGAAGAGCTCTCTGAACAAAATTCTGTGCCTAAGTAGACAAAAGATACATGTCTAATTAAAACCTCTCCTGCTGCCCCCTCCCTTTTTTTGGTGAAGTTTATTTAAAATGTAGGATTATTGATTTCTCTTCATATTAATTAGATTAAAATGCAGTGGGTATTTTACTCTTTTTTTCCCCCAGAGGTATTATCCAAACTTCATCTAGATTCTTGTCTGCTCAGTTCTGCTTCATATATTGGCTAGAATTTTTCACCCCCTCTGCACCATAAATCACTGCACTGCTCAGTGCCTCTTGCATTTCACCCTGAGAGGTTGCAACAAGTGTCGGAAAGCATAACTAAAGAAATATTTTTGCTTCAGTAAACTTGATTGCTGTTCAAACATCAACCAACCATGCTGTTTGTTTTAAGACACTATTGTTAGCATGACCCCATTAACTGCAAATTTGCTTGTTATGTTCTCAGAAATCTCAAAAATCAATAGGTAAGGACCATGAACTCTGGAAAAGTGCATCCTGTTCATAGGAAGGGAAAGCTGAAAGTGGAGTAGTCTAGGTCACGTCAGAAATTAAGAAGTTCCCCCTCAAAATTTTTTTTCTGATAATCTTCCTTGTGAAATGTTAAAACTTCTTTTTCTTCTTTCCAGGAAATTGGAAAGAGAAAAAAATTGCTTTTTTTAATTAAACATGACCTAATCAATATAGAGAGAGAAGGGGGGGAAATGGAAGAAAACAATAAAGGGGTTTGATGAAGACACCAGAAAAATGCAATGTCTTAAAAGGTGTAAGCATGGGGTCAGAGGTTTCCAAGCTTGTGAAAATTTGGCTGTAAATGGCTAAAGGTAGGGAGAAGCAAGCTGGTTTTGTTTTGATTTGGTTTGTCTTTTTTGTACTGAAAGCAGTCATAGTGAGAGTTACTGAACCTCACTGAAAAATGGAGCAACACATTGCATGAAAATTTGTTTTATTACAATTTCGTTTTCTGAAAATTCTGTTGCTCTGACCTGTACAATAGGTGGGTGCTGAAAAAACAGAAAATCTCCTGGTTTGTTTTTTTCCCCCCCAAATGCTATCAAGACCCCCAATTTTTCAAAAGGAAGAGTGGTGGTAGTGCCAGTGTGGTAACACACACCACCCAGATGGTTCTTTCTAAAAACATTTATGCTGCATATATTACTAGCCATAGCACACATTCTCATTCTGCTCTAGACACTTTCATATGCTGCAGCTTCTTATAATAAACATGTGCTGCTTGGGAGTCTGTTCAGTAATGTGACTTATACGTATCGCACTTCAGTGGTTCTTCTGTTCTTTTCTAAGGCAAGATACTTAGGGAGTAGGAGTTTTGCCATATATGTGTTGCATACGTAGCATGAGGCTGTTGGAAAGCCTTTCACAGGGAGTGAAGGCTGTGGGGTTGGTGGTTTGATGAAGACTTCATTTTGTCCTAAACTAGCCCCAGAAATTTCCCTTTCTTTAACAGATGGGGCTGTCAGCAGTGAAAGTGCCCTGGCTGGAAGCTCTCTGCGTTGGAGGAAGGAGGTGAACAGTGGTCTGCAGCCCAGCACCTTACAGGAGGATGCTCAGATGCCCTCAAGTACCTGCAGCATGAGTGATTAGGGTTTGGTGTGGGGGGAATTACTGTGTTGTGTTTGTTTGTTTCTTTTGTTTTACATCCAGTGAATATTGCAGAATGAAATTGTCTCAGCTGTGGCTACAACAGCAATGAACTGTGCTGTAGACATAGTTGAAAGCCATCCTTAGCCTGACTATTATAAATCAGCTGAATAAATCTATCCAGATTGTCTACTGAAGTATGGAGCAGCATCAGAAAGAGATTTGTTGTGATCCTTCAGCATCGTTCCTCTTTATTTGGGTTGTCTCAACTCTTTATGATCTTGCAGCTTTCCTGTGCTGTTACATACACCAGTATAAACTGTTACACCATGGAATGTCTGGTATGATGGTGTCATGAATAAATTGACAACGTTTTCATGAAAATACACAAGGAAAAGTGTTTATGGAGAACTTGCCTTGCACCAACCAAAAATATTCTGGAGCACTGTGCTGGGAGGAGATAGCAAGATATTATAATTATAATAAGTATAATTAGAGCAAGCCTAGTCTAATCTGAATTTTTCTTGGATGAAAAAGGAAAGTCCTGTAGATGGTAACAAGTCCTTTGGCTTGGCAACAAGCATGGACATAGTATGGCTCCATGCTAGAACTATAACTGCTCTAGGTAAAGGCATTTCTTACCATGGAATCTTTGTTGAATATTGCAAATTTATAGTTGATTCCCAACTGCAGAATTTGTACTTCCTTTCTGTGCAGACACAAATTCCACCAGCACAAAACAAATGTAAAATAAGGTAAACTTCAAACTGGAAACATGATCTGTATTTCTTAGAAGCTACTCCCTCACCAGTGTGAATGAGATAGTGTTTTTCCTTTTGGTCAAATATTTAAACTATTTATCCCACATTTGACCTCAGTTAAGCACTTGTATCTTATAATACTGATTTTGTCTGCATTACTGTGAAGCTACTGCTCTGAAAAACATCATATAGGTACTTCTCGTTTTCTTTCTTGAAGACTTCTCTCCTGAACATTATCTCTGGCTTACAGATGATCAACCCATATTATTAGTATGAGATTAGTTGGAAATTGTTCAGCAGATAATATATCATAATCTTAGATCACCTCAGTGGTTAAAGCTACCTTTCAGTTCTGCAGCATTGAAAGGATTTTCACAGTTCACTTCTAGGTATGCCCAGTCCCTTTTCTTATCTTTATACAGCCACGGTTATAAATTGTACAAGTCAGATCAATAAAAAAGGGTTTTGAAGAAGAGTGAAAATAAATGTCATGCTTCATAATTTCTTTTAAAACATCACTATCTTTATTATTGTCACACCTACACTTAGCTAAAAATAAGCACAGGTTAGAAGCCAGAGTTAAATTCATTTTCAGATATGTCCTTTTTGGGTGTTCCCAAAGAAATATTTGAAACAGTTATTATGCACCACCACTCTTCCAAGTTATATGCCTTCAAAAACTCAGAAGCAAGTCTTCTCCAGGCTTCCAGCCCAAAGGATTCGTGACATTGTCACCCATCTTGAAATCCCCTGTGAGCCTTTCATGCCCTAAAGCACTCTCAGAGGAGAAAACAGTTGCCCAATGCTGAATTTGGGGGGTAAAATAGTGCTTCTTTTGGACTTTCATGTGTATAAACACCTGCTGGGAAGGAAGACAGAGGGGAGTAAGAAAGAGAAAGCCAGACACGGCAGTGCAAGAGGCACTGGGCACAAGTTAAACCACATGGAATTCCCTCTGAAAACACTTTTTTCTCTTGTGAGGGTGGTCAAATCTGGCATGGGTTGCCCAGAGAAGCTGTGGAATCGCCATTGGTGGAGATACTCAAAACCTGACTGGATATAGTCCTGAGCAACATGCTCTGAAAAGGTGAGGTTGGACAAGGTGTCCTCCAGGGGAAGTCCAGGTACAAGGGGCTGAGGACCCTTCCAGCCTCATCCATTTTGTGAGTCTGAAATTTCCCACTGGCTCCAGGAGCTGCATGTATCCTGCAGATGCCTCAACACATTGAAAGGGATGGTGCATTTCGGCATCCCTTAAGAGAAATCTATCTGTGAGTCTCCTTTCGCATGTGTGTGGAAACCTATTTCCTTTGGAATACACAGTATAGAGACTGAACACTTGCAGGGCTCATGTCTGAATGCACAGATATAAAGGCAGGGAGGGAAGGGGGAAATCTTGCTGGGCTGAAAGCTTCATTGTGAGTTATCGTCTCCTGCAGTGATCAGTGAAAGCAGAGGGAAGCCTCTTCCTGTTGGGAGTTACCAGGTCAACCCCTTCATCTGTGAAGACTTGAGCTGTTGAGAGAACCTGCAGAGGTTATATTAGAGTTATGGATTGACATCTCTTGTGTGACAGCTTGATACCTTTAGGTTTACAGAGACGTCTAATTTATTACATCAGGATTACATTCCTCTGAATGTTCTTTGTGATCCAACTGCTGAGATGTAGTACAAATGCAAAAAAAAAAAAAAAAAAAAAGTATGAAAGAGCTCATTTAAGTGCTCTTTTGGCAGTTTTTCTGTCTTTTAGGGAAGGTAGGTTGCTGTATGTATATGGATACTTTTTGTTTTGAAGTGCCCTTCCTACACCTTTGTTACAGGATTTATTGTGGTTTTATGGGTGATGGGATAAAATAAAGTTTAATAAGTCTGAAAGAAAATTGAAAGCTAGAGAAACAGCACTTACTGGTACCTCCTTGGTGGGTTCGTGCCTGCTGCTCTTGTCTGGGGCACTGCTGTGTCCAGCGGCCTCCCTGGACTGTTCCCTGCCCAGATGCTGCTTGTACAACGTGGGGGTTGGAGGGATGTGGAAAGCAGACCCTGTGAAGCAGGGGGTGGTTTGGAAATGTTTAGAAAGCTCTGCCTTCTTTAGTTTTAGCACTCATCTTTCTTTGTCCCAGCTAATCAATAGTCTCTGTTGCATTTGCTTTAGCAGGGGAAGTTTTCCTCCCTGGAGTGCAATGCAAGGAGAGGTATCCACATCTCTGGTGGGGCTTGACTGTTAGGATTTATTGGCTGAGGTAACAGGAGCGCTTATCCTCACACCCCACTGCAATGGTAATTTCTGCATTTTCACACATGCTGCCCTCATTTGAGGTCCTCTTGATACATCTGACAGGCCGTCAAAACAAGCCTTCAAATGACATCATCAGACAACTTGTGCAAATAATTATTTTGAGAAAATCTTATGCACAAAGACTACTAATTAGGAGAAATTAAGACAGAGATGGGGAAGGAGGTATGAGAGATTGAGAAACTGAGAGCGAAAGATGGATCCAAAGCAAACATATGTCACCCATGCTGCCAAATTGTTTTTTTTAAGGGGGCTTGGGGTTTTACATGCATGAAAGTACAGTACTCCTGTCCACCTCAGTAAATGACTCTGTTGTCTCCAGTAGACAAAGTTGGAGGGAATTCAGCACACAGCAAGCCCACAAAATTGCCTGAAAATTAAGCCTGGGTGGAAAAGCCAAGATATCCAGGACTGATCGCAACAGCCTGAGCTTAAATAAGATTGTCTGAGTGGAAATGCGATGGCTACAGGTACACAACAGGAAACAGTGAAGAGGTCAGAGATGGAGTATCACCATAACGAGTGAGGACAGAACAAGGAATAATGGGCTCAGCATGCGGCTGGACTCAAAAGGTGACTACAAAAATGGCACCATATCCAGGCGGTCTCTTTGTTGTTCGTGATGTTTGAAGACTTTCCCAGGCAAATAGTTGCAGTGCAGGCTTTAACAGTGAGCTGATGCAGCCTCGCTTTCTGCTCTGGGAGGATGTATTTGCAGCAGAGCCTCCCTTGGCAGGGGAACTTCTCTGCCTTTGCTGGTGGACTGGAGCTGCAAGAAGGCAGTGTAGTGAGGGAGCACAAACCTGGCATGGGGCAAGGAGGAGCGGATGCCCTGTCCCCCAAATCAGCACATCACAGGGTGTAGACAGAGGTAAACTGCAGAGGCTGTGGAAAGAAGAAAAGTGAGGGAAAGGGGCAGAGCTATCAGAGAGAAAGAAGGGAGGACATACTCTTTAGGAAGGACAGCCAAGGGAAGTGAATGAAGGGAGCTGAGCAGCCCAGGAATAGGATGATTCCCGTGTGTGTGTACACATTGCAGTGGCTGGGGGGCTGAACTTGCTTTACTGAGTAAGTGAAAACACCAGGGCTGCTGGTGCTTACAGCAGAGCTAGGCACAGATGGGCAGCACCAGACACAGAGCGTAAAGCTGCTCTTTCCTGACTCCCCAGGGTCCCATGCTCCAACGGAGGGACTTGGAGAGCTCAGAGAGTCAGAATGCTCCTTGGGAGGTGGGCAAGCTCCGATTTTAGAAGTTTGGGATTACATTTTCTGAAAGCTTGTTTCCAACTTCAGTAACACTGAGTTTGGTTTCCTCCTATAGCAGACAATAGTGTCTTGTTATTAAATACATTGATTGCTTTAAATGGAGATGGATACTCCTTAGCTCTGCTACCCTGGCTCCAGGACTGGTTATTATTTACTTTTGTGCCACACTTAGACTGTAAAATACTTTCCTTCTGTTTATGCCTTGTCTTGTGATTATTTAGAAAGTTCAATCATATTGCTTCTCAGCCCAGGGAGAGAAAAATGAGCCATCCTTTTTCACTCTTTGTGACAAGTCACAATCTCCTGCTCATACCAGTTAACCTCCCTTTACAGCTACCGTGCTTTTAACCCCTGTCTCTTGTGTGCAGAATGAAGAACATAGTTGTACATTAAACCTAATTTTCTGTTAATACAGATTCCTCATCCTTGCTGGAAATGTCTGGTGGCTTCCCAAGCGTTCATTACGTAATTTGTTGAGGTTGGTGAGTGCAAGTGGAATAGGTTTCATTAGTCTGACTAAAATAGCCTAAAAGGCTTGAAGACAACTTTTGAAAAAAAGGAGAATGTATAGAATAAGATACAAAGTGAGGGTGGATTGTGCTCGAATAATCGAAGCTATACCTGGTAAACAAGGCAAAGTGCCACTGCACTGTGCATACATGAAGTGGTATTGCAGGGAGGAACGACGGACAAGCAGAGCTGCTGCTGCTGCTTCAGCGACTGCGCTGTCTGCGAGGAACTGGCTTACAGGAAGGGAGATGCCGTGAGGTTGAAAGCTTTGGCAGCAGGAATTTGCTAGGGGAATTTCCCTGGGCCTGTCCCTGTGGGAAAACTCCCTGCAATGTTTGGGATAATGGTCTTCACACAAAGTGCAGCATGGTAATGAACTGGGTTTGGCATCACCAATAAACAAGAATGGAAGACAATTGAAGGATAGATCTTCAGAATAAATAAGGTAAATAGGAGAAAGAGGACCCTAACAACCCCAACAATACGTTGGTGATCACAACGTATGAGCTATGGAAACATTAATGGAAAATAGCAGAGCCTAGAGCTATTGGGGGTGGGTGTCTAACTCCACAAACAGAGAATTTAAGGTGAGTGGAAACTTTAAAGGAGACTCTCAGACAGACTCAGTGGCAGCTCCCAAGCTGTGTGTGCTGCCCAGTATGTTGTACAACGGTTTTTCCATGCACCCATTAGCAGCTCTTTTGCTGTGAGGAAACTGAACGCTGTCCTTGCCATGTGATCTGTATCTGGCTGGGCTCCACAGGTTCCTTTGAGGCTCTGAGCAGGAAGGAAAGCCCATTTCCAATGGACCCCCTGGCCTGGACCAAGAACTCTGTCACCCCAGTATCACCAGCAAGTGGTATCTACAGCAGCCAGGAAGCAACTGCTTATCCTCAAGGAGATGGAAGACTCCAGGATGTAAAGCAATGCTTTTGCCAGGCTTGCCCATTGGTGCATTTCAGCATTACTTTCACGAATGTGTTACTTAGGTCTCCAGTTGTAACAATTCATTTTTCCTGTCAAAATAATTGTTCCCTTTTGGGGAGGGTATTATTGCTTGCTAATATTTCCCAGTAAGGTGGTACCTGGTCCATGTTTTAAGTCATTCTCAGGAGTGTAGGATCAATCCAAATACCTTCTGCAAAGTATGACTATGCTAGGCAATTTGATGCAATTTGATTCCCGCTCTAATGTCATCCTGAGAAAAGGTTTAATAAAGGACAGCAGAGCTTGAAAAAGAAAAAACGCACATTCTCATCTTCAATTTACATTGTCCTGCACTGCACACCCGCAAAAAATTCAGGGCATAGTTTCAGATGGGAAATATGACTATGGGGAAATGTTTTCTGGCATGTGCATGTGGTTTGTTTACCTGCATCAAGAACAGGGACACGGCTAAAGAGGTCCATTTGTGGCTGTGCAAAGAGCAAAATCTTGCTATCAGTAGATGCTTGCGTTTCCATTGCAAAGATTTAGTGGTTACATGTTGGACAGGTCCGTGAGTAATGGCAGGCAATCTCTCCTGCTGGTGAGAGTACTAATGGAGCTGCAATAAATATTCCTCCCAGCTGAGCAGCCCATGGACATGGAGATGGCTGAGCCACTGCTGCCTCCATCACAGCCAAGGGGATTGGAGCAGGATGGCGGCACAGCCTTGAGATGG
This sequence comes from Corvus hawaiiensis, assembly GCF_020740725.1. Taxonomy (NCBI): domain Eukaryota; kingdom Metazoa; phylum Chordata; class Aves; order Passeriformes; family Corvidae; genus Corvus; species Corvus hawaiiensis. Next base: position 15,410,640 of record NC_063215.1, on the reverse strand, counting down.
TCATCCCCAAAAACCTGGGATGAGGGCTGGAGGAGAAAGGGAGGTGAAAGCCTCTGGAAAACCAAGACACACTAGGGAAGAGGTTCTGGTAAATGTCCACCAAGGCTGCTGTTAGAAGGATGAGGAATGTGATCAGACTGAGGTAAAGGTCTGAGATGACTGATATACCCCTGGGAGAGGAAATACTAATTTCTGAATGACTCAGTCTATACTATTGTTGCCCATGGCTGCTTTGTTTCCTTAAACAACAGTTTGCATTTATGCAGTACATTTAAAATCAGCTTTATGCAGAAATTACTTTAGCAGCCACCAAAAGGCAAAGAGATACACCTAAAATATTTTTACAGGGTGAGTCATCTGCTTGTAAGGATGACCATGACACCATGGCCATTTAATTTGAAGGTGTTATTGATTCATATGCCTGTATCACATCCTGGATGTTGGCTGTACAGGAGACCATCTCCGGGATCTCCTAGCCTGGAATGATGAAGGTGCTGAACTGAGAGAACAGTCACAATCTAGGTTTGAGTTGCAGTGTTATTTATATATTCCTAGTTGTTGAAATTACAGCTCCACCTAAATGATGACCATGACACTGGTAGTTGTCTCAGCACCTGAGAAAGGAGAGGAGATTTAAACTTTTCTGTGAGTTAAGAAATCTCATACAGACCTGTAAAAACAGGAATAATATAATTTATGCAAATTTTACCTACTAATTTGCTCATTATGGACTGTCAATTGTAAGAGTATGACAAAGGGACAGATGATAATCCTATCGTCATCTAAGACATAAACTCTTGAATCTTTTCATTAAGCAATGTGAATGTACAAAAAATAATGACTTGCAGAAACAGTAGAAGGTTGTCTCAGATTTTTCTGCTTTTTTATATACGTATCACTTGATTGTGGCAGTAAATTTAAAATTGGTCTTCCTATATTCACAACAGCTTGAGTCAAACGTCTTAGCAGCACAAACCCCTCAAAATTATAGAAAGGAATTAATTTGGTCAGTACTTGAACTTGTGGAAATGTTGAGGCATGTCCAGCTAAAAGGCTGTTAAATGTCTGCTATCAGACAGGGTTTTAGGTGAAGCTTACTCACCACAATATTAAGTTCTTCAACGATTTTCTTCCTTCAACGATTTTCTTCCTTCCCTAAGCACATACAAAACAATAGGGATGATGGACAGATACTTTATTACTGAGTACTGTTAGCTTTTTCACAATAACCTGAGTACTTTCTTGTTACCATATTAAATTTAGAAAAAACCCTGAATGTATGTGCTAAAATTTGACATGAAAATTAAGTCGAATAAAGAAGTATTAGAAAAATATTCATTTAATGAGGCATATATTAGCTCTCCAATTCTGACTTCACATTTTCTTTTCAACAGTGTTCATCTGTTTCAGGAATCTTTGGGTTAGAAGTGATTTGGTATTTTTATCTTAAGCTCCTGGCTGTTTCCACTTCTCAGAAGTAATGGAAGTTGCTGTTCTCATTTCTGCTTGAAATTTGACAATGGAGAGACCTTTTTGCCTGTGTGTTAACAGAGTTTGACAGATTATATAAATCTGCAAAACACTGATTTTGCAAATGAAGGGCGTAAAATTAATTTGAATTATCCTTTAAAAGAGCTTAGACACTGATTAAATATACTAAATGACATTTTAAATAATAAATTGTTGCTTTGTACAATTGCATATATTAATATAGCTGCATATTTTATGGTGGTAGAAAAGCGTGCACAGCTATAAGAATGCACACTCCCTTAAGTGCAGTGGTTCAGCTTTAGTTTTAAGAGGTGTTCCTCATTTCCACCCATGAGATTTAAAGATGCTGCAGATGAATGATCCATGTAACATTTTGGGCTGGAGAGGGTTACAAAGCCAAAGTCCACACTCAGCTCTCAGCAGCAGGGCTGTAGCTCTCCCCACCTCTGCCCTGGCCCCTATTCATGTAGGTCCCCACTGCTGGAGAGGCTTGCCCAGCTGGGCTCCTTTGCAAGACAGGGCCCTTTCTATAAAACAATAAGGAACACTCCCATATCTGCTGCAATTTCAATTTTTGATGCAAAAATCTACATTTTGATGAATAGCTGCATAAAAATACCTTGAGTAGCTGAGCTGGTGTATACCCAGCTGCACCTGGATGAGACCACTGGAGCTAGCTGCTCCTGTACCCTAGAATCTCTGGGATGAACCTTGTGGCAGAGCTGAGCTGGAGAGCACAGCTGGCACCTTTGGGGTGAGGTCATGCTTTTCTCTGCAGTGCAAGGCTGCATGTGCCACACTTGAAAGCACACTGTTGGCGCATGCTGGCACTTGTCTCTATTAGCAGGTTAAAGGGGCTAGAACTGCTCAGGGGTCCACATTTTCCCTGTTGGCACAGATAGTGTAGCACAAGTGTGATGGGGACTGCATCATGTGGCAGGTCTCAGCAGTGCTGGCTCTGGGCACCCCTACACTGGCTGTGCATGACAGATCCCAATGCTCCTTTTGTGCTCTGTGCAAGACATCTGATGCTTCTTAGTGAGTGATATTGCAGGACAAAAACATGGGCATGGTCAAGGACAGGATGAGTCTGAATTATCTTTTTGGTAGCTCTGGAATAAAGCACAGGGTGGGGCATAACCATAGATACTCTGTGAAGGACTTTTATTCAAGCTGGTGGAGCTGTGTCCTCTTACTGTCATTGTCTCTCTGATGTGCATTTGTACTATGGTTCCTCTTTGATACTGAGGACTCTGTGCTCTTTAAAATTCTTGAGTGAGTCTTTTATAAGTGAAAACAAATGTTAAATGCTCCCCTGATTTGGCTTGTCAGCTGCTTTAGTGAGTCAGGAAAAGAAGGGCTGCAATGTTTCTGCCAGTGGAGTTTAGCCACTGGCTTTTCTGATTTTGCAGAGCTGCTGGGATATCAGCCTACTGGCTGGTCTGGCAAACTGGTCTGGCAGTGATGTTCTGATTTGAACCAAAGTACTAGTATAGAATGTCATGTCAATATGAAGAGAGGAAATGGGTTTAGATTATACAAAATCCTCACAAAAATTGTTGGAATTGAAAAAAGAAGAGAGGCCCGGGCTCCGGCGGGGTGAAGAAATGCAGTCCAAACCAATATGGTTGATAAGAGCAAAACTCCGTTTACTAGCAATCCAGAGGCACTTATATAGTATCCCAGCTTGTTAACTCTTAAGTGGCTTAAAACTTATCAAAGCGAATTTCTACTTCTACATAATTGGACTTACATTGGCAAGCTTCTACAGTTACGTTATGATTAAAAGAATTCAGAGTTCACCTCCCTTCTCTCCCAGTTAGCACATCTTATCAGTACAGCTGCATCGTTTCAAAACTCTCTCTTTGTTCCCAGCCCTGTTTGTTTTCTTCACACAAGAATTTTCTCATGGAGAGTTTTTCTCACACACAGGCCTTTTGCTTACAGGCCTATTGCTACAGTTCTTTTATTGATCCCATAATTCTATCAATGATCCATGCCCCTGATCCTTTAATAATTGCAACAAAAAATATACCTCCTGTTTGTGTTAAATATTTTCTAGCTTTCACTTTTTTTTTATTAAAATAGATTCTTGCATTTCTGGCCCTCACCTCCACCTAATGCCTGTTTTTCTTTCTATCCACTGTAACATTGTTCCTTAAGTAAATACAAAGATTTAATGAAGTGCTACTCAGAGCAATTCCTTTCCCTTTGATGCCCCACTGGAATTTTCTTAAGGAAACCATGTTATCAGGACAAATAATATTCTCCTGACTCCTTCACATATGATTATGTTGTAACAATACCAAGTTCATGGCATGTGAGATGTCCCTTTGAGTCAATACAGGAGTGAAGTAAAGAGGAAAAAATAAATTATTCAATGTGGTTGAGATTTGCTCATGCAAGTGAGTAAGCGCAGAGCTCTGAAGTGTAGTAGCAGTCGGAAGTTCTGCTGCCAGCCTTCCTCTCATAAAATCATGGGTTTTCCTCCCTGTATTCAATGTTTAATATAATGTGCATGGATTGGCAAGAAAACACTGCATGCAAGGCTGGAAGTAGAGCACTGTGCACACTAAAGTGCTTACTGAGCACTTTTAGGAGTATTTAGGTTCTTGACTCTTGGAGAAGGTCTGTGGGAACTGTGTGTTAAATTCCCATGTGCCCTCTCCAGAGAGAGGGAAGGACCCTGAAAGAGATATATATATGCTCATTCTTCCTAAAGCTGCTTTCGTTCCTTTTCCAAATTTTGGGAGCAGGGACTCGGCTTTGTCACCAGGAAAAATTAGGTCTGCTGCTCTCACTCTAGATGGGGACACCTGTGGTGAGTGGACACCACCTTCCTGGAGCCCAGGTTTGAAGGAAATTTAAGGGAGGGAAATAGGTATCCTGTAGCATAGCCAGGTGTCCAGGGGAAACAATGTCAGGAAACAGGTGTGCAGGTGGCTGGCAAGGAATGAACCATTTACCAGTCCCGAACTAGAGCTTGTACTAGGGAAAAGACTAGGGTTCTCCCATATGAGTTCCAAGGAAACTGGTCTAGAAATTCTGCAGGATGTGAGAGGTGAAGTAGAATTCCAAAGTTAAAGCATGGACACAGTAGGAAATGCTGTGTTTTTACTGTATTATAGTCACTTACCTTTGCTTACTCTTGCTAAAGAGTGAAGAGACATCCTTCGACTCAATCAGAGGAACCAGCCATTTTCAGATCCATCTCCTTTGATGGATCCCTCCAAGATCATGGGCCAGAATATCTGGAGCTTGATGACTGGGGAGGGAGATGGCAGCTCACATGAAGAGAAGAATGAGATATGGTGTAATGTACTCAAACAAAGTAAAGCAGTTGTGCTCTTGGACTCACAGCCTTCACAGCGGCTGTAACTATAACTACTGCTCAATGGTAGTTCACTGAGTCACAAAATATTCAGAGAATATTCTGAGTTGGAAGGGTCTCACAAGCATCATCAAGTCCAACTCCTGGCCCTGCACAGGACAGCCCAAAAAACCACATCCTCTGCCTGAGAGCATTGTGCAAGAGCTTCTTGAATTCTCTCAGGCTTGATGCTGTGACCACTTCTCTGGGGAGCCTGTTCCAGTGCCCAACCCTCTGGATGAAGAACCTTTTTCTAATATCCAGCCTAAACCTCCCTTAACACAATTTCAGACTGCGCACTCAGGTCTAGTCCCTGGTCACCATGGAGAAGAGATCAGGGTCTGCCCCTCCTCTTCCCCTCACAAGGAAGTTGTAACTGCAACGAGGCCTCCCCTCAGTCTTCTCCAGGTTGAGCAGACCAATTGACCTCAGCTGCTCCTTGAAACACTGAGTAGTTGCATCTCTTCTGAAGATGAAGGCCAAAGCTTTTATTACCTTTCTATCATCTCTTGCAGATGGCATTCTGTCTTAATTCTGGTCTTATTCCAATTTACATGGCAGAGAGTCACAGGTGTAACTGTTGACATTTACTCTTCTCCACAGAGAAGCCACGTACAAGGACCTAATTCAGCATAGCAGTTTAGTGCAAAGTTTGTCTTCCAATGAAGTCTGACGAGCTTCAAGACAAATATGAGTGTGTGAGAAAGGGTCCATTTAAATGTCTGTTCAATCACGAACCAGTGTAGGGTGAACACCTGACTTCCCACCCCAAGTTAGATGGTCCAAGTCATGCTGGTTTACTGAGGCTGAGAGGGCAACTTGAGCCTCTCTGCAGTAAAGAAAGTATTTTCAGTCTCTAAGGGTGGTGTCTCAGTATTTTTGTAACATTTAAATCATTTTAAAAGGTCTTTAAGAATTTACAGTAAGCCCTCAAGTTCTTCCACAAGCCACAAATTAATTAGCTTGTTCCTTAAATTCCAGCAAGTTAAGTGGAAATGCTTCAGAGGCACCTTCCCTGGAAAATGTAAAACATCCTTTGATTAACTCCACACTTCATGATAATGAAGGCCTGGGGTTTTTTTTCAAGAAGCTTGATGTGATTTTTAAATTTAAGTATCGAAGTAGGGTTTTTGTCAGTGTTAGAGATTAAACTGGTACTTTACTCAAAGTTGGAGGGAAAGAATTTAGTTGGCCACCAACTAGGAGAGATCCTTCTGTCATGAGAGAAGGACCATCCAGCTCTGCCTGTTGGCCAAGGCAGTTTGCAAAAAAAGCCCAGAGCAATGTACTACTGCATGTTAGAGATGGAGACAAACCAGAGGCTGGGGCTGCAAACCTTGTGGATGCACAATATCACAGAACCACAGAATGGTTTGGGTTGTGCTGGACCTTAAAGATCATCCAGTTCCAAGCCTCCTGCCAGGGGCAGAGACATGTTCCACTAGACCAGGTTTTTCAGATGCCCATCCAACCTGGCCTTGAACACTTCCAGGGATGGGGCATCTGCTGTATCGAGTCCATGTGTTAGCTCAGTCCTCACACCTGTCTGTGTCTGTCATGAGTCTGGAGAATGAACTGTGGCTCAGCAGACTTTTCAGGGTGTTTGAGAGAGACCTGTGGACACTGCCCCTGGACAAGGCTATCCACATGTCCTATCAAACCATTGCATTGCCCTGCTGACCAGTCAGCCCTCTTTTTTGCCACAGTCTCTGGAGATTTCAGGATCCTGATGCCTCCTCCTTGGGTTGCCTTTCCTTCAGTGCACACACAGTTGTCCATCTTTTTCAACTGCTCCGTGATGGCACTGGCTTCCATTCCCTTGGTGCTTGTTTCTATGTCCTGCTTCCTGGATCCCCTGGCTGGCAGATTTGAAGTCAGACCTCCTTATAGATGACAGTAAAAGGAAAATAAGCCTGTTGCTTAGGAAGCTGCTAAATGAAAAGGTCAGATAAAATCTCAAGGGATTTGAGAGACTAAAGAGAGAGAATGGGCTCTTCACAGGTGCTGAAAACCATGAGCTGGCCAGTTCCTGAACAGAGAAATCACATTGGCATTTACCTGGAGATAAAATAGTGAGGGGGAGGTGTGCTTTCTTGCAGAAGGTCTAATTCCAATCATCCAGCTGAGTTAGGTTAGTTGCCAGTTCCTCAGAGTAGGTCCTGTGGGGTTTGGATTATGCACCCACAGAAACAGAAGTTGGACATTACACCACTGCTGATACTGAAGCCTCCTCAGACATGGCCTTGGAAGAGCTCTGTGGGGGTACAGTGCAGTAGGGAATTGTCAGCAGGTGCAGATATGGCATATCTATGCCAAAACACACAGCTTCACTGTGAAACAGGCAGCTGGGAGCCATATCTGGTCCTTGAGCCAGGGAATGGCTTCAGCAAGGTCTGAAAGAGTTAGTTTAAAAATCAGGTCTTCCCCACTATAGCTCTGTTCTCAGCTACTCTGTGCAGTGAGACTAAGGGCTCGGGGAACATCTCCGTGACCTTCTGCATCCATGTTTACTTTAAAACTGCTGTTCCAAGTCCTGGGGTCCCTGGTTTACTTCCACTAAATTCTGGACAAGAAAATTTTCCCACTGAGTTAGCTGACATTTTTGCTTTGTAAATCCTGAAATCCTTCATGATCAAGCATTGTTACACCTCCAAAGTGGCGGTATTTATTTTGTGCCAATGCCTGTGAACCCTGATTGTAGAAGAGGACTCCACAGAGCTAGGTGCTATACTGTTATGACCAGCTAGCTGAATTTGGAAAACAGCAGATACCCTACAGTTCCTGAAATGCTTAACATCTCTGCTGGCCCAGAGGATCCAAATACACTCATGCCCCTGTGACATGAGAGGGCTCATTCCCACTGTCTGAATGGTGATTGCCTTGCAGCCCATCACACTGCTCACTTCTCAGTAAGCCCTGGGTGAGATGTCCCCTCTCTCCTCCTTGCCCTCTTCTGCTTGATCCTCACCCCAGATATTTTTTTTCTCTTATGAAGTTGCAGGGGTGACTAGGCCTCACATTTTTGCCATCTCACTGAGGTGCTCAGTTTGCTTTCCCAATATTGGCAAAACCTTTCCAACAATGGGTGGATCCTAAACTGTCAATAACCTTGTTTTAGTCATGTAGTTTAATTTGGACAAGGCAAATCTTGGCCATGGTTTGTTCACTGTTAAGGAATGCTTGCAGTGTGTGTAGAGTGAGAAAACCTCTACAAACTCTACTTGTGGTTGTATCCTTCATGCACGAGTTGCTAGAGTGTGGTTGCTAAAAAGGCTGTGTTGTTTTGCATGACATTGGCTACTCAACACTAAAGTCTCATTCCTATAGAGGGGTAACTTGGTTGAGTAAAGCAACTAACAACTAAACTTCAGCTAAAGACTCTTCCAGCTACTTCATATGCAACAGAATTAAGAATTTGCTGATTATCTGGCTCATAAGGGATTAGACTTGCAGAAGGGAAAAAAATTTATACCTGATCTTTGTTAGTAGCTATATCACAGTTGATTTTGTTTTCCAGAGGAAGCAAGGTAGGAAGCTGCCCAGGATGAAAAGATCTGGGCAAAAGACAGTTGAGGGGAAAGACAGGACTGTAATAAACTGAAGCCTAATGAAAAGGCATTCTTAGAGACAGAACAAATACTTGCGCAGTACGTCATGAAAGTCTGGGGAAGACGATCAGCCCAGCAAAATACTGCTACAGGGTGGTTGTTTCTGAATTACACCTATTTTGGAGCTTTCATCCATCTTCGAAGTAAGAATAATGTAAACCTCTTTCAGTCTCTCAGGTCAAAATGTACTGCTTTATTTTTCCTTCAATGGAGACATTATGGAAGGTTATGAAGTAGAAAACATTGCCATGTTACTGCAGGAGAATTCGGTTCCTCTCCCTCTAATGACAGTTTTGCACTGTAATACACCTATGTTTTTATACCAGCCTACTGCTTTTTTATTTAGGTTGTGACATAAGGCAGGATAGAGATTGTGTATTTCAATGACTGTAGTACTATTTAAGGAGATAGCAAAAGCCAAAATAGTTGAGAGTAAAATACTCAATCTTATTATAAAGGGAAATCTTGCAAAGCAAGCGTGCTACAAGGAAAGGCAGTTGTATAGTCTCAGAAAGTAGGTTAGGGTACCCCAGAGACAATTTAAGTGAGCTAGTAAAGAAAAAAAGATCTGGGACTATTGTGAGATAATATTGTAGAAATGAGTAAATCCAAGGGAAAAAAAAAATCACATTTCATATATACTGTTTCATGTTTTGTGGATTTCTTAAGACCTCAGTGAATCGTTCACATGTGAAGTGTGGGAGGAGAGGATGCCAGGAGGAGACTAACATCTGTGACCCAGTATAACAATGTTGTAGCAAAATTTACAAGAAAAGACTGGGTTTTGCTCCCCCTGATTAAATGTAGGAGAACCTTTTGAGGTGTTTGTTTTTGCTGTGCACAGTGTGTATCCCTGCTAAACTGTTATTGTTACTATCAAGGTGCAAGAATAAAAGCCTGCCCTGACTGAGATGCCACAGTTTAGCAAGATACACAACAGGACTTAACACAATTTCTTGGGAGGGCGCAGGACAGGAGTGAATCATGGCACAACTGTGATGAGGAACATGAATTGTGGCATGTGGGCTGGGAAAGGCTCTTGCTGAGGCTGCTCTGAGCACTGTACCTGCAGCTTCGGCAGCAGCATCTTGATATAGAAACTCACATGGTGCAAATAGCAGTCAAAAAGTGAAGCACTGCAAAATAGAAGCCATCAGTTTAGGCTCTTGCTAGTGAAAGGCAAGTGTTCATGCCTGAAGCTGCTAATGGAGGGGGCTGTAGCCAGTCTGTGCTGCAGTTTCTGTGGCTCTGGGCACCTCTGGGGGTCTGGCACTCTGGACGATCTCATTTGGCCAGCACAAGAGGAGTTCACAGTACAGTCAAGCCTCAAATCTTTTACCTTGGCAAGCTGGTAATCTTTTCTCTTAATGCAGAAAGGATCCTTCATTTTAAACACACTAAATTACTGACAGGAAGAATATCCAGTGGTCCTAGAGCAGCTTTTATGCCTTGTTCAGTTACGCTCTAGTTGTTCTGCCAGCTGAGAACCTGCCATAGGGGAAAACACCACTTACGCTCTGTCCTTATTCCCTTGTAGCATCCCCAGGTGAAAAACACAGCTTTTAAAAGCCCTCAGTATGACCTTCTATCTTCTTTGTGACATGGCTCACTCACCTGAAAATAAGATTTTACTTGTTGGTAAAATTAGAAACCTTTGTGTGAAGTCAAACTTATTTCTACAGCAGTTTGTAACTACACTTATTTCATTTGGGATTAAATTCTGCAGTTTCCAAAGCAATAACTGTGAATACTGCTGAACCTTATACAGCAGAACTGCAATTCTGAGTCCATTACAGACTCTTATAAAATTTCCAAATCAGTTGGAGTTACATTTACAATATAGGAACAGAAACAACATACAGATTTTCATCCAGATGTTACCAGTTTTAACCATTTGGTCATATAACTGTAGCAAAAGAAAAGCTGTGTGCACGCAAGTTTGCTTGCAAACGTTGATACTGATACAGAAAACAGAATTCAAAAATTCAAATAAAATCTTGAGGAAAAGCAGGGGTTAAAAACAGAGGAGAAACTCTGTCCAGTAGTATGTGACAATTAGGCTGATCTTTCATCCCTCAGGATTTCCAGAAACAAGTACTATTTATATTTCTACCTACTGGATGATAAGAAGGAACAAGAAATTTTGTGTGCACAGGCACTGATGAAGTCCAGTTTCCAGTGTATTAGTCTTCTGGTTGACTGCTGGCCCAGTGGATGTCTTATCCTTAGGCAACACAGGGACCTCATAAAAAGGCTCACGTAGCTGGCATTGAGGCATGGGCTTGGACTACAACTTTTCCATTTGTCAAGGCATTTGCATTGTTTTCTCTCTCCACTACTTGCTCAGCCCTTGTGCTTATGATACTTAAGGAACTAGAGTATCTCTGCATTTTTTCTCTTCTGTCAACTTCTGGCTGGGATGAGCCAAAGGGTTCATAAGTTATTTGGAGGAGACAAGAAGAAAGTGTGGAAGCATTAAGCCTTGTTCCCGTAGAAACCTGTCTAAAATGCATTTTCATCAGACCGCAGGAAGGGAGACCTGGCTCACTGTTCCCAGAGCTCGGCCACGGGCAGAGGAATATGCAGGTGCTGTCTGATTTGCATCTTCATGTGCTCAATTCTGTGTGCTGTCAGCAGGGCAAAACTAGACACCAGGAATACTGCCCCTAGTTGCCTTCTTCTGGCTGCTGATCCTGGGTGAGGTGAGGACCCTATTTTGAAAAAGGACTGCATGCCTGCACCCAGAGAAGGAAGGTGTGTTTTCAGCACAGCCTCACGGAGAGCCAGGCAGTGGCCAAAGAGACCAGGATGCTACTGAGATAAGCATGCTTCCAACTGGATTCAGAGAGAGAGAAAGACTTTTCCTTAGGGCTCAGAGGGACTGCCTAGGACTAGCTGCAAACTAAGAGTCTCGCCACCCTCACAGTAAAGAATTTCTTCCCAACATCCAGCCTAAACCTACTCTCTTTCAGTCTGAAGCCATTCCGTCTCGTCCTATAACTGCATGCCCTTGTAAAAAGTCCCTCTCCAACTCTCTTGTAGGCCCCCTTTGGATTCTTGAAGGCAGCAATGAGGTCACTCCAGGACCTTCTCTTCCTCAGGCTGAACAATCACAACTCTTTCAGCCTTTCTTTATAGGAGAGGTGTTCCATTCCTCTAATCATCTGCCCTGAAAGGTCATGGATGGCAAGGAAAATACTGGCTGACATCTTATCTGAAAGTTGATTTTTGCTACATACAACTTTATTTTGCATGTAAAACAAAGTCTCAGAGTTGGCACTCTTACTAGTTTTGAGATCCACCTTTTAGTTTGTACTGTTTTGTGGTGAACCAGTGCTTTGCCATTGCAGGGTTTCACTCCACATGCCACTTAGCTATAGCATAAAGATGCACAGCAGCAGAGCACAGCTGCTTTGAGCTGGGAGAGGGAATGGTTTCACTGTGCCTCGGTAACAAGGACTCTGTTCTTAGCGTGCACATTCTGCATGGGTGCCCTGTGGTCATTATGCTCTGTCACTGGGAATCTGAGGACTTTTCTCACAGTTTATTGAGGTACACCAAGTGGAAGTTGGCCAGAATGAACAGGGTTTCTAACCATTTGGGCCAAACGGACATATTTCTTCATTGTGTCTTTTAGAAAATTATATTCCAGTGTCCAAGTTTTCATGTTGTACTAGGCAGCATGCAGTGGCATTATGGAAAAACTTTTTCCCTCTAGGTCTGTCCACATTATTTCTCCCTGCCAAGCACAGTATGCCCTAAAGCATCTCAACTTGTTCTGCACACTAAGGGTGTCCTTTGGACTCCTGATCACTGCATGAGCAGAGCAGAGCAAAAAGGATTATCTGTTGAAGATGCAGGTTGTCAGCTCAGTGGACAAGATTCTACTTAGGTCTGCTTGAAGAGTATTTTCTGAAAAATGTGTGTAGTGTCTTCCCTGAACCATTTAATAATGAGGAAAGAAAGGGAAACAAAGCCCAGACAAAATCTCCCAGAGGAACACCACATTTTGGGCTTTCTCCATTGCTTTTGCTGAGCATCCATTTCCATGTATTAATAAAACCTTCTGGGACCACATCCTGCTCAGTAAAGCTCCTTGTTTTGCCATCTTCAGCAGGATTTCAGCTCTTAAATATATTGCACTTAATATAAGTTGGCATTCCTGTACAAATCTGAGCTGACATTCCTGTATGTGAGTGGTTACTGTGGTTATCTGGGCTCCTTTTGAAAACATTGTTTTTAAAGAACAGAGCAGCTGAAGTCTTGGAAATAGGGAAAAGAGATGTAGAAGAATAATTAAAATGATAATTGGAAATCATAGTGACCCAGTTCATGGCTTGAGGTGACTCCTGCTTCAATTTTAACAGTTTGGTTCTGTTATAAATGTTCCTTTTTCCTTCCCCACTGGGATGATGTTATAGTCTGGTGCTGATCTGAGCTGGCAGGGTTGAACTGCCAGCCATTTCTATCCTCCTTACTTGCAATACTGCATCAAAGAAGATGAAAAGTCTTCTGTGTACGTATATGTAGCTGTGGCTGAAGGGTGAGCAGTTAGCATTCTGCTAAAGGCCTGATAATGCTGAGCCAATTAAAGATAATTCAGGATATCTAGGTTTTGATTCAGTAACTGTGGGCCAACAACAGTTTTTGCAGAAAAGGAATAAATTCTCTTCCTCGACTATTGGAAGTTTTTGAGGAATTTGAAATTATTTTTAAAACAACTCCTTTAAGAATTGATCATTTTTTCCATCTGGGTCAGTTGAATCTGATAGCTGCAGATTTATGTCAGACAACTTTTTGCTTCTTTGCATTAAAGTTCTTGTAATGTGTTCTGTTGGTCTCTTTGAAATCCTGAGGTTTTTTGTAACCAGCCTAAACTTGAGAAACTGATGAAGACAACCAAATTAAATTTGCTTAGAGAAGAACTGGGTCAAAAGTTTTGGCCTAAAATGTGCTGCTCCTTTTTTAAACTAGTTTTCCCTTTATTAAATTCTCTAAAACATTGAAATGGAAATCTTCAGACTTCCAGAATGACATTTTAAATACACAATGCTTTCTTAATGTCAACAGTTGTTTGTGGGTGTATCTTACAGTTTTTGGAGAATTAGTTCACTCTCTTCCACAAGAAAATGTCTTCAGTTTCCTCATGTAATGAAATGTGAGGCAAATATTGGCGAGGAAAGTCTTGCTCAAGGAGATGAAGTGAGTCACTTGTGGTTGTGCTATCAGTCAGTTGGAGAGCTGGCATGGGTGCTTGGCTCTGGAGGGTCTCACCAATGCAGCTCATTCAGTTCCCAGCTTGAATTTATGGATTTTAACTATAACTTCCAGCTGGAAAAAAGCAGTTGTCTGTATCCTGTTGTGCTTCTGGGAATGGTGGCAGCTTGGCAGGGCTGAGGACAGTGTTGTTCTAATGCAAAGTTTGGGGTGTCAACACTTTCGTGGTTTACAATTGTTTTCCTGTTAAGGGGTGTGCTGTGTGATCCATGACCCATCTTACCAGCGTTTCTGCCCACCAACATCTTTAGTCTTTACTCAGAAATGGGAACTACTGTAAAAACAGGCTATGAATACAATGTTGTTGTTGTAATTACTGTACCAGACAAGATGGCTTATTTCAGGAAGGGGAAAGTAGTTACAAATGTAGCATTTCATAAAAGAGACTTTCATTAAGGTGAGAGGCAAAGTATAATAACAGTCTTCTTAATGTAGACATGCTGTATCAAAGATACCCCGACTCACAGGAAGATTAAACTAGTTAAGGTTTCTACATCAGCATAACTCTTTAATTCAGCACTTGCCAAAAGAAAGCCTGGATCATAAAATAGGCAGGTTCTTATATAGCAAACTATGGAATGTTTTCAGGATTTTATTTTTTATTTTAGGTTTGGATGAAACAAGTTTTATTCACAGTGAATGGTTTACTACTGCATGCATTGGTATAATGAGAGATAGAAGATCCCTAAATTAATGAAAATTATCCAGGTTCTACCTCACTTCTTCCCAATAGAGCTAAACCCTGGGCATATCTATTTGTATATACAGTGGTATTCATATGTGCACTGCTCCCACTAAAGCTCTGCCAGTCATGGTAGCAACTTCAATGGCTTTTCCCACGTCCAGTGGGATTCCTTCAGTGGTGGTCCTGTGATGTTCCACACTAAAAATCTCACTGACTTTCCCAAAGTTCTCCAGCTTTTGTGCCTCCCTGGAGGTAGCTTTACATTGTCCTCCAGACTGTACATGTTGAATTATTTCCTTTATATCTCTGTTTCTATTTATTCCCCATCCTTGCAAGGTGACAGAGCTTCTCTTTGGGACTTGGGGTAAAAAAATAATCTCAGTGGAAGTAAATAAAATTTTTTCCATATTCTCATTCTCCAAATAAGCAACAGCTTCCTTGTGTTATGTAGAAAGCCAGGCTGTGCTGGCTTGATCCCTAGGACTGTCTTTGGAATGAATGGTCAACCTGGGCCAGCTCCTGGGTATCCCCTCTGCTTCTATGGCATGGTTAAATCCCCTGGGCTTGACTGCTCTAGCAGCAGATGGGAACATCAGGGACTTACACTGGAACTTCTACTCCAGGAGGGAAAGGGTGAACCTTTCTGGTCAATTAACACCAAGTGCCTCTTGTGCTGTGGACTTGTGCTGCAAAGTCCTTAAAACCTCAGACTGAAATCAGACACCTCAGTTCCTATCTTTGCCATAGACTTTTTTTTCTAAGTCAGGTGGGTCTATGTCACTAAAGATAACTTTATACACCTGACTCCACTTGGAATGTTAATTTCTGGTTAACTTCAGCATGACTTAAGCATTCGGGTCTAAATTTTCTCTATTTATGAGATGTGGATCCTTTGCTTCCTATTTGCCAAAGCTGGCAAGTGTGTTCATATGAAATAATTTGTATAATAGGACACTGCTACAGTAATTACTAATAGTAATAGTAGCTGCTGTAGTATTAGTATTATTGCTATTAATAGTAATTAATAGCAGTAACAGTGGCTACTACTACTATTAATTATTAGTGTAATTCTGGCATTAGAAATAGTAGATGAGGGTTGTGAATCACTATTTCCTTCAAGCACTTCACTGTGGCTTTAAAGTGGGGAGCAAAACAAGACCACGGGGCTATAGGCTAGACTGTCATTTCATGATAATTTTTATTATGATGGGCCTTTTGGATTAAAGGTATTTTTTGAATCAAAATATTATTTGTAGTCATTCAATATTTCAGAGCTACCCTGTTATTGCTGACTGGCTTTATTCAGAAGAAGCAGGCCTTTTGGAATTCAAATGATATGCAGAGAGCATCATTCACTGGGATGACTCCACTTTTGTTGGCAATCTATCAAATATGCTGTCGGTGGGAGTCCGATTCTGCAAGATGAAGAACAGTCAAATCCACTGGCTCCATTGCACCCCACACTGGTTTTCAGCCAGGTTTGAAGATGGGTTCCCAAACATCCATTCTCAGACACAGCTGGTGGCAGAGTTGATCGTGGCTGCTTGAGATTCTTTCAAAGGTGGGAATGTTTCAGTGGCAACAGGAAAGATGCTGAAGGCTGCCAGACCAGGGTCTTGTTGCTACAGCACCAGCATTTTCAAAAATATCCCCAGAAAAGCATTGCCTCTACCTGTAATATTTTAGTTGGTTGGGGTTTTTTGCTCATCAGGTTTGTTGATAGTTTTAATAATGACGTAAACAGCATCTGTTTTCATTACAATATGTGCACAGTACTCTTGGGGGATAGGTGACCATTGTCTGGTAAAGGGTTGATGGATTCTTCCATCCACATTTAACTAAGAAATTATAGGGGGCATTGTCTTGGTCTGGAGCCAGGAAGCATTTTCCCTGGGCTGGGGTTATCTGTCTGCATGTTTGGGTCGGCTCTCCTGGCACTGTCCCACAGGTGGGGACTCTTTGGGCCATCTGGTTTCATGCAAAGGCTTCTCTGAATGACTCTTTCCTGGGCTACCTGGGAAACCTATCCTCAATTTGGCTGCTTTGCAGCTTTCAGAGTTGTCCTTCAGCCGTTTGACTTCTGTTCTGGGACTGGGTATGACAGGAACATCCCTTCCCTGCTCTCCTTGGGGGGCCACATACTCCAGCTCACTCACATCTTATCTGTCCCAGGGCCCCCTTTCCCAAACTGCCAGGAAAGCAAGATCATGGCAAAGAAAGGGGAGGAAATGTTTTCTTTTTCTTCCTGTCTGTCAACCCTCACATTATTAATGTCTGAACTGTGTCCAGTGGTGGACAGTCGAGTTCATCTGAATTGGTTTCAGGCAAGTGCTTCTTGTTTTTCAAACCAAAGTGCAGAGATCAGTGCTCAGTTGTCTTTTTCCCTGACAGCAAAACACTAATTTTGTGGGGAGGGAAATGCTTGGGAAGATTTAAATCGGGAACCTTTTGGCTCTTGAAACCTGCTGAATAAACACTGGTTTTGTTCCTGGCAGATGTTCTTAACACGAGACTTTAAGAAAGTCAGATGTGAAGTTGGGCTGCCACCAAAGGCATGGGTAGTGCAGGGCAGTGCAATGCACTGGCAGAAAATGGGCTGGAGGAGAGGTGGCTCTGCCTCTCTACACAAAGTTCTTGAGAACTGATGAAACAAAGGGCTAAATATGAGCCTGGTGATATCATTAATGTTGTGAACGAGATGTTGAACCAGAAAAATGGAGAGACCAAGGCACTCCTTCTTGTCCATTACCCTATCTCTTTGCCATCTTTAGCTGGCCTCTGCTCATCCTGCCCTCTTCTCACATCCAGCAAACAGCCCAGGCTTTGGAAGGTTTCCCAGCCCTGCTCCACAGTCCAGCCACTGCAGCTGGAGACAGCAAGCTCAGCTGCTGGTCACACTATCCCAAGCGGCTGGATGAAGACACTTTCGTCAATCAAGACTAGGTTATAACATTCTTTAACAATAATGGGACCTTCTCATGTCTCCAGCTGCACTTACACCTCTACAAATCCTTAAGTACCAAAGTGTCCCAGTGCTTGCTGTGGTAAGGTGTAGAAATAGCTTGTTAATTTAAAGATGCAAACCTGTGATAATATTGCTGGGTTATGTTCCTATGGCTAAAAGCTCTTTTTGTGCACTGTTGTCCATTTGGTTAATATCAATGCCTGGGTAGACGAAAGGTAGAGTCGGGTTTCTGTTGTTTTAAGTTCCTTTGAAGTTGCTGTCAATTTGGAAATTTAAATAACACATGTAGGTGGAGTTCCAGCCAATCTGTAGAGGTCCCATTTGGATGCTGAATATCAGGGTTATTTTCTAATTCATGGGGATACTAAAATGTGTTCTGTGCAAGGGAGGCAGCGAGTGGTCAAGGATACTTGAATCTTTTATGACTTATTTGATAAGTGAATCTTTTCTTTCTATTGCAGCAATCAGACTAATATGAGTTTTCTGATTACTTTCTGAAATCATTCAGCAGTTGCAAATGCTTCAGAACTGTTCTGGTTTGGCCAAATTTAGAAATATATCCTCTGAGAGAAGGCAGGTCACAACCACCCCTCCCCCACCAGGTTCAGGAAAAAAAAAATTTTCCTTGAAGGAAAGTGAAAGAGATAAAAACTATTTATTTAACAAACACACAGGAAGAGGATAATGATGCTGAATAATAAAACCTCTCACTCTGCTGAGAGAAACCTGGGAAAATTTCAGAGTCCTTCCGTAGATCTTTCTCTCCCTCCTTGGAGCTGGGACGGGGTGGTGGGCCCACCTCCAGGGCCAAGGCCTCGGTGGAAATTCCTCCTGATGCATTCTGATGTTGGAACAGTCCAGCAGAGGAAAAAAAAAGAAAAAACAAAGTCCCAGGAAAAACAAAAATTCAACTCTCTTTCTCTTGCCAGAGAAAGAAAAAGGAGCTGAAAAACTGGCCGAAAGCAAGCAGGGTGCTTTCCCCACTCTCGCTCTGCTGCCACAGCTGAAAAAAAAGTCTCTATCTCTGTGTGACCTTGAACAAGCTGCAAACTGCTTTGAAGAAGGTTTGCTCAGGTTTTCCTCCCCCCTCTCAGGCTCAGTTTAAAGGCACAGAAAGGCATAAAATTAATTTCTGGGCATGGGGCAGCGATAGGGGATACACATCACAAAGTCACCCCAAGACAAGCACCTTGCCAGATTTTGTTATTTGCAATACCAGAATTAAACATATTAAATAGAAATGAAAAGTAAACATTGCTTGCTCCTCTATTAAAAGTATTTCCTATTTAATTTCTGAGATGTTACCAGAATCTCCATGATGCCTGTATCATACTTAGAGAATGGATTTGCCTGGTAAAACATGACAAATATTAGCACAAGACAGGTTACAATTTTAGGCACAAGGAATTGCTCAAGTGCGTAATCCTGCCTATGTGATGATCCAGCCCTTACCAGAAACATGGTTATTTTCAAAGTTATAGAAGAGTGAAGCAAGAGAGTGAGCGTGTGGCAACATGTTCACACCTTCTTTCCATCTGCACCTCCCATCTGTTGAGAGGCACAGGTGGTATTTCTCCAGGTTGATGCTCTTCCGTGGGCTCATGTCCTCCTCCAGATTTGTGTAACTCCATTTTTTGCACCTATAAGGTTTTTGTAACCTGTGACAAGGAGCTCTAGAGATGTTGAGTAATCAGGTATTTTCTGCACTCTCAAAATTTTGTCCAGCTGGAGAGCATTAAATAAAACTGATAGGAGACAGGCTGAGAAATTATCATCCTGCTTGCCTTCTCTGTCCCACCTGGACTTTGGAGCTCTCTGTGGTGCCTCTGATCTGTTGTCTCACTGACCTGAAGACAATCGGTGTCTTGAACCTTCATTGCCCTTACCTGTGTCTCTCCCAGCTCGTCAATGCTGCTGGAGGTGGAGGGCACCTGACTCACACATCATGACCTGGACATGTTCTCTGCACAGCCCCAGCCCCACTAGGACAATTTCTTTACTGTTCTTTGCATCTCTCCTTATTTTTATGATCACTACTTCTAACTGCGACTGTGTTGGATTTTTCAAAAGCTATCCCATCTATTAACCATATGGAAAAAATAATTTAAAATTCATCTTAGGCAGGATTAGATTTTTTTCCACGTGTGTCACTTTGTATTTTTCATTAAATTACCTACCAGCTTGCTGCCCAAGTGCTGCCCAGTGAGGTCCTTCTGAAATTCTTCAGGGTTTTTTTTTGTTCTAAATAACTCTGTATCATCAGCAACATTTTTTGATATCATTATTCAAGCTCTTTACAGCTCATTACATCTATTATAACTTCAGCATCCTTTTCCTGAGTGGTAATGGATAGTTCAGAAAACCATCATGGAAATAAAGCAAGAGCTGTTCTTCTCTTGTCTATTTATCCACAGTGAATTTAATTTGCCATTATGGAAAATTATGTTGCTTTAAAAAACAGAAGGTATTTATTTAAACCAGATTTTTGTAAGAAGCAAATAATGAAACAGAAGACCTCTTTCGAGATACGAAATTCTGACAAGTATATTAGGGCAGAACTTGCTATAATAGCTGAGAGTTTTTGTTTATATAAATGAAATAGACTATTTAAGAATGACATTGCTTATTTTCAAAGCTAGAAGAAGAAAGGTCATAAAGCTCAAAAAGGTCACCATGCAAACATCTAAAACAAGGGGTTTTTTTTGTCAAAATAAGACAGTTTTACAGCTATTTCACCTCAGCAGGAATTCAGTGGGGTTTTTGTTTCAGCATGTTCATCTAGTTGAGCTCAAAGACAAGTTAATTGAAAACTGAGAAACTGTTTTAAAATAGGAAAAACCGAGTATATTTTTCTGCATTCTCACAGAAGTGGGATGTGAGGAGAGCAGTCTTAATGGTTCCAGTGTTTTGAAGGACCCTGCAGTTACTGATGGCCGGTTAAATTCCTTTACCACAGAAAATGCCTATGTTAATAAACAAGAAACTTTTTCAATAGCAATCATGTTTCGTTAAGAATTTAAGGACTATGCAACCAAAATAATTGTTGTTTGGGTTTGTTTTTATTTTAAATTGCTATTGAGCTTTGTATCTGTATTTTAGACACCCAAACTTGACCCCAATTACCTGGGAAAAAAAGTTACATGCAAAGAACAAATCTTCAACTTGTATTTTAAAACAGGAAATTCTGAGCTACAATAAAAATTTACAAGCCAGAGGTTTTTGCCAGATTCAGTTTATCCACCAGTCCTCAGATAGTACCTCATGTATCTCAATCTTTTATTAAGTTTTAAAATGTTGTATCCTGGTGAATGCTAAAAAATAAGAATGATTATTTTTTTAAGTAACTTACGCAAGATATGAATAAAATTAATTTGTTTCTATCTGCAGTTGACAGAACTTGTTAAAACTGATGAAAATTACAAGTGGTCAAAGTCCACCCTTTAGGAGAGAGTTGCCACTGTAGGTGTCCTTCAGCATCCTTGGGTCATCCAGCAGCTTAGTGAACAATGGAACCAAAATAATCTTGTGATCTCGCTTCCAAGTCTGTGAGTCAAACACAATATTGGTTTATGGCAATAGGTTAAAATTAAGGCAAATGGCTGGGTACTTGAGTGTATTCTGGCTAAATCTTGATGCAATTTAGCAGCTATTGCAGCTAAACCTTGGCATTGATAACAGAGGTCTCCTGATTTGGAACAAACCAGGTATTCCCTTCTTGGTAATGCCTCTGACACCCTGAACTTGGGCAAGTTTTGATTTTCAGGGATCTTGGTAGTGAAAACTTCCTGCAGGTGAGGTCTCGCACTAAGAGGTTCCTTAATTTCCATAGGCTCCCCCTGGACTTTTTCAGCACTGATCTGATTCTCAGCCAGCACAAGTCCACATAACCCCATTGACTGCAAAGGAGGCTCATTGTCAACAGCCATGGACCGAGCCTTGTTTATGCATATGTGTGTGTTTTACCTCTAATATAAAAGAAACGTGGTAATTGTTTATTTTGGTAATTGTTAATTTTGATAATGGCTGCCCTTCTTCATCTACCCCCTCTGAGGTGTGAATTAGCTTTCTTGCTTTTACTCTGATGAGCTAAACAGGGTGGCCTTCTTGGAGGAGGATTCAATTAACGTGCAAATATCAGATTGTATGGAGAATAGCTGACACCTCTGTCTCAGCCTTTGTGAACTTAGTTCATAAAGCATTGTAAGCAAAAGAATTGCTTCTTTTCTCAGTCTGTAATTGCCAAGTACACTATATTTGGTGTTCAGGAAGATATTATCACTGTGCTATCAGATAAAAATCTGGAACTAATAGGAAACACAAAATTTCATGTCAGGGAAATACAAAACAAGGTCATGTAATTTCTGCACATAATTGTGATAATGTAAGGCCTAATTCTGCAAGACCATGAAATTCATCCACTGAACAGAAGTCCTGATCAGATGGGTAATTCTAGGATTGATTTTCTATTAAAAGAACAGTTGTGAATAACATTCCTAACTAGATTTAAGTTGGGATAACAAGGCACTGCGGTAAGCATTCAGATGAGATGCATTAGATTTGATCATAAGATGCATATATATAGATAAGGACATTTAAATGTTTCAGGGAGTCAGCTAACTTGTTTTTATCACATATAGCTTTTTCAAGCAAATTATAACAGACTGCTTGATTAGGGAGATAGTATCTCAGTTGCTGATTTGAAGCAGAACTTGAGAGCAGATGTTCTGACCCCAAATCAGTGATGTAGTACAAGCAGTCAGATTTCCTTTGACTGCGGTAGTTTCATGGATGGACCAGATCAAGGAGATGGAGTTTCTCATAAGAAGTGGATTAAAAATGTAAATATAAAAAAACCCCCACCTTTTTAGCAAAAAAAATATGAATAGAACTAAAATGCGAAGGAAGGGTGTTAAATGCTGAAATCTCATGTACTAAACTTGCCAAAGCATAATACCTGTAATGGTGTTACCAACTAAAAAGCAAGCCTTGTGTCAGTAGTGTTGCCCCCCAAGTTAATGCAGTGCTCCTGCAATAGCTCAGGCAGCCAGAACACTGACAAAGCTGATTCTTTAAAATATGAAATGCGGGGGAGAAAAAAATATCTCTTAATGCAAAACAGGAACAGGTAGTGGCATGGGGTAAAATAAGAGGAAAGGACTATACTTCTGCCCAGGTTCTGCCAGTCTGGGTCACTTGGAGCATTTCAGAAAGGACCATGCCTGCCCTGGGGAGCTGCCCCCACCAGGCAGCAGGAAGGGATAATTGCAAGTCATGAGGATGTGTAAATGAATGTGGGGACATGTGGAATCACAGCTGTGGTGGGAGCAGTGCTGGAAACACCTCCTGTGCCCAGCTCTCCCAGCCCTGGCAGCCGGTGGCAGGGAGGGAACAGCTGCCAGCACAGGGACCAGGCTGGCCACGCTGCACATGGCTTGGCCCTTGGGGATGACAAGGTGAAGTGCTTTTCAAGGGTGGATAAAGGACTCAGGTGTCTGTGGCCACACCAAAGGAGACAATCTGCCACACCAGCTGGGAGCCAGTAACTAAGGCAACTTGGTGCCCAGTACTGAGCTCACTTGTCTTAGTGCAGAAACATGCTCTGTCTTTCCACATATGATGCCCTGATGTGCCACAGTTGCATTCCTTTTGACAGGAGGCAGGAGCACCTCTTTTACGCTGCTGTTATTGCCGCTCAATACAGTTCATGGAAGTGTGCATGAGCTTGTCTTGGACTAGGTGAGGGAGTAAGCAAGCTCTGACACAAACGCTGCCAATTGAGAGGCAAGATTGGAGAGAGATTTTCATTGCTTTTAGATAAATCTAGTTAGGTTTCCTTATGCTTGCATTTATGGGTATGTTTGAATGAAGAAAAGACATGCTCCTTTTTCAGGATTCTCTTGCTGCCTAGGCACTGTGTGTCTCTCCCTGCCCTTCACCCATGTGTTGGTACCCACTGGGAGCAGCCACAGCCTTTGCTAGCTGAGACTGCAGCTTCTCACACAATGGGACCCTAAGTCAGGGCATCTGGATGCTACCATAAGGTCAACAGCAGCATATGGGTGGAGATGCAACATAAAATTTGGGAAAAAGGGATGTTAATATGAGACACCTACCATTACACTCCTGAATTTCAGAAACATTCAGAAACATTCTGCATATGCACTCCACTCTGTAACTGGGATGATTGGCAGGATTGACCGTGCTCTCATAGTACTGGAGTGACATTGCAGCCATCTTCATCTCTTTCATTACCAGCTCCAGAAATAGAATATCTTATGTTGGCATCTGCATTATTTGTAAGATGTTCTCACTATTCATCAAAATAATTTTGTTTTTTCTCTCCTTCCTTTCCTCTCCTTCCATGTATAAATGCAACATATTAGCTGAGTTCCATGATTTTCTTTCTCTTATTGTTTCTCAGAATTGTACTTCTCTTCCATGTGAGGCTGACCATGCAGTCTGATATTGCTTCCTTTCTGAGAGTATTAGATTTCTCAACAGATGAAATATGGACACTATTAGATGGCATTGACTTTTTTAAAGCTGCAAGTAGTGACTGATAAAATCAGTAACAGATCATTTTAAGTGACCTTTCATCCTAATAATTCTTTGCTTTTGTCTGACACGGAAATTAATTTTATATAATGTGAGAAGATATATGTATGGAGTCTTGAAAGAGCATATTTTCTCCTGAGTTACTGAGACTTGCAGCTGTATTTTCTCTTTGAAGTTTGTGTCATTCTTTATGGTAAATGACTGATGATGCTCTCTGGCTCTCAGTGTTAAAATTTTGTGCAGTGGAAGATGTGGCTAATGTGCTGTATAGGTATTGCAGTCACGCTGAGTTTTATAACTCCGTGAGGGTCTGCAAGAGGCCACCTGTAGCTGACCCTGCTTGGCTGTTTGAAGGCGGGAGTTTGCAAGGGTTTACTGTCAGAGACAGAAACATCCCCACTCACCACCGTGAGGTCAGTAAAGATGAAGTCATGAAGGTGGAGTGGCAAAGGGACCCCTGCAGTGCTGGAGTCCTCTCTAAGGCTGTGACAGCAGCTGGAGAAAGCGCATGTGGCTGAGGATGAGGGTGGTGGGATGAAGCCACTTGTCCAGGGGCTGTACTGTGCAAAGAGGTTCAGAGCAAACTCAGGCACATGCATCTGGGGATGGTTCGTGATCTGCAAGGAGAAAGGTTTGCATAAAGACCTGAAACAAGGTCTAGCAGATCCCTAACCCAGAGGTGTTGGGTTTTCCTCATTTACCATAGATGGATGGGTAGAGTAGATCTGCAAATCCAGAAAAGGTAGTGCCCCAGGCTCCTGTGGAAAGGAGCTGCAGGTACTCATTAAGTGGAAGGCAGAGCTACCAATCATGTTCAGAGGCCATTGTCTCTGCACATGTGAAAAAGGACTGGGTTGGGAATGCTGCATCCTGCAGCATTGGGATTGGGATGGGAATGGAGGCAGAGAGTGCAGCTATTGCTGCTGCTGGAGAGAGACTAATGGCACCTGCTTATGTGAACTGTGGAGATCGAGAGAGCAAGCTGGGGAAAAGCTGTGCTGATGACAGAGCAGTAATATTGTTGATTCATATTGTAACATTCAGAGGGCAAATTTTGGGTGTCTGCTCTGTTGAATGCTGGGTAAACATGTAGTTGCCATTAAGAAATCAGAACGAATGTCAGCTTTGCTTTGAAGTAAGAACCAAATGAGGGTAAATTAAGCCATGAGAGGCCCAAATTACTTGAAAATGTCATGTTCTGCAGCATGGTGCAGGGTAATATAGAGAAACACCTTCTGTGGGTAACTGAGCATGGGATCCTGGAGCTGTAACACATGACCATGAAAAGTCTTCCATCAGCTCCTAACTTAATCTTGCATTTTTTGTCGTTCAGAAACTGTAACTGGGCATTTAGGAGGGGCTGAAGATGACTACTGACAAAAAAATTGACCTTTTTTTCTGCCACTTAACGAAATAAACCTTGTTTAGTGTCTAAACTTTTATGATACTGAATATGAAGATCATTACTAGTAACTTGTATTTCATTACTTTTTCTCTGCGCTTCCACTCTTGGAAGAGAAGAACATTTAAAGTTTCACAGCTGTGTAGACTTAGAATTACTGAACAATTTCCATTCTCAAGTCCTGTTTTCAGTTGATTATGCCTTGTCAAATAAGATTGAATCCAAATGAATTACATATTATACTACCTATCCCAGGGGTTGGTGGCTTTGTAAGCTTCAGCAAATTTGATCCATCAAATTTGGAAAAAGTCTGACACAAACCAGTTTAATTTCCTTAAGCCAGAATTCTTGGAGCTCTTTAGCCTGAACTGCAGTGCCTCATTTTGGAGCAGGAAATGAAGCTCAGTAGGAGGGTTTGATTTGCAACTGGATCAGTTTTCATTTTTCCCTCTCCTCAAATCTGGCCAAGACATAAACCTCTGAAAAAAAAATCACTATTTCACTTACATTTTAGATATATGGTGCTGCGGGTAAGTTCTTGGATGATTTCATCTCCGGACTGAAGGCTCCAGCCCAACAGAGAAGGTCTTCCTCTGTAATTGGGCATTGGAGCCAAGGATGAAAAAATGCCATGGTTGCAGTTCAAGCATATGGATGCATAAGGCAAAGTTGTGAAAAGCAGGTGGAGACAGACTAGTGAGTGGAGAACAGATGTAGAGATAGACAGGGTAATCTGGATGCATAATCAGGAATAGGAGCAGGGCAAAAAAGCACAGTAAGGAGCTGGGATATGAAGCAAGAGAAGATGGTGGGGAGGCAGGTGGGTCTGTAATCAATAGAACATACGACCTTCTAAGATCAAATTCAGGATGGGTGAATTTCTTCAGCATCTTCCCCAACAAATGGACAGAAATAGCATCAAGTAAAATGTGAATGTCCTCCTATACAGAAGGCAAGGGTTTGCTCTCAACTCCATGAGCTGAGTTTGAAGGTATTCACAGATTAAAGCAGCCCAGGGGGGTAAGGACTGCTTTGGGGTGGAGTATAGAGGCAATTGAGGTGCCTCATACACACAAGAGACAACAGGCTAGCGCATGAGAGGGCAGCAGAAAAACGCTGAGACATGTCAGTGCGAGGTCTCCTCAGTCACTGTGTGGGACAAGCCACCACTGAGGAACACTGCTGCCACATTAAGCAGACTAGTCTCTGGTGATAGCGTTTGAACAATACCATCAAAATGCTGGCAGACATGTTTCAGAACACTCTAATACCTTATATAACATCAGCTAAGGGATGAATTGCTTTTCCAAGCTTCATCGAGAGAACTGGGACAGATTGGCAGAGCACATCATACTGCAGGATGCGTGACACTTCGAGGGAGAGAAGTACAGGAGACACTGAATTTAATACCTTTTGTATTAATGCTGACAGCAGAAAATAGAGCTCTGTATGTTTCTATGCTAAATCTGAAGTGATCCATTCACCATATATGGTAAACCCTAGCACTTATTGCCATCTGTGTTAAGGGTCTGCTTTTCTCCTCGAGGAAAGGACTGTGAAGCAGGGTTGATGTAGAGACACAATTAAAGGACAAGGCAGGTATTAAAATTAGTGCGTAGCCACAGGGCACTGATCGCAGGAAAGTGACAGTCCTACAGCTGGAGCACAGACTGAGTGTGATACCTTGGCTGGGAGAAGAAGTGAAAAACTGACTAAGTAGAGAGGGATGCAGCTGAGTCATGAAGGAAGGAGGATGGGGCGATGTGTGTGGGGTGCCTTGTGCTTCCATTCAGTGCCAGGGAGATGTGAGCGGCAGTGTTTCAGTTGTGAATGACTGATGCAGGCTTGGTTTGAAGAAGCAGCCTTGAATCTCTGTGAAGTATTTGTTGGAGGTAATATTTGCAAGAGCAACACATTTCCAGTACGAGATCAGTGCTCTTGAATCCAGCTGAGGAGTCTTTTGTGAAAGATGATTCGTCTTGCAGGGAGATCAGGTGCACCTTTATTGGGGAACGAGGGCCAGGAGACCACTGAGCAGTGTCAGCAGGCCCGCTGAGCAGCAGTCGAGGGGCTGTTGGCTCTCAGACCTCTCCTGAGTGGTGTCATGATATTCATACAAGGAAGGAACCTCCCCTGTGCTCCCAATTACATCCTGAGTTTGACCACCTTGACGGGATGCAATATGGAGCATCCCATGGTCACTGAACGGTTGTTTGTAGACTGTTAGAAAAAAAATAATGAATTTGGAAGGGCAAACTCAGTTAATTGAACTTACTCATTTGGAAATTTTTCCTGAAGCCATGTTTGAGATCTGCATGCATTTAGCATATGCATGTCTTGTAATATGCCAGAAGAAATTGAATATGCAGGTCATGAAACAGACCTTTGGATGGCCCCTCAGGGAAATGCAGGGATATTTCAGACAAGACTGAAAAGTTTCCCTCCAGGGCAATGCTTTTCTCGTAGACATGGCCTAAACTGCCCTTTTTGATCACCGTATCAATACAAAGAAGTGTGCTGGGGCTCTTACTTTTAAAACTGGGCAGGTTTCAAAACTCTCAAATACTGGATTTAGCATAAACATGTAATTTAACGATTTCATGTTAAAAATATATTAATGTAAATTTCATATTGAGTGCTGCCTCACCTGCACTTGGACTGAGACTAAAATGGAGCAGTTCCTTTGCCCTGTCCCCTTCAGTCTCAGTCCCCAGGCTGGGGCCAAGCTCAGGGTTTCCCTCCTGCAGAGTGAAGGGAGAAGTTAGCATGGACCAGAGTCCTGACACGGACCTGGACAATATCTTGGTCTCTCTACATCCAGCAGAGCCTAACAGATATTGTGTGTAGCACAACAGGCTGCTTCTTGCCTTGCAAAGGTCTGCATTAGAGAAACCAACCTTGAGACACATTTTCAGTGAAGGAATAATGTGCTTAACATGCTCAGAGAGCTTGGGATTCATACCTAAGTAACACTTTCCTGAAGACAGTTTCCACAGGACAGACTTTTCTGTGAGTACTAATGATCTACCTTGGAAATATGATTCCACAGATTTACTGATGTTCTTCATATAACTAAAAGAACATAAATTATGAGCTTCAGAGTGAGTCAGGGCAGACAGGTAACACTTGAGAGGGTTTGCAAACTGGTTCTGCTGGTGGCTGCATCCTATTTCTATAAATGCTGGTTTCAGTGCTGATACCATCAACATAGGCCTAATGAAGCAGCATTGTGTCTCCAGAAGGAAAAAAAAGAGAGAAGGAAAAAAAGCTTCAGTTTGAATATGAAATTTACTTTTCTTTCTTCTTCTAGGCTCATGGTTTTTGTATTACTCATTTAATTATGTGGTCACTTTTCAAGAGCTCCTGCAGGGGATTGTGCCTCCTCCTCTTCCCTGGGAAGAAGGTTATGTAGGAATTTTCCAGCTGTGTTCAAGTACTGAGCAAATATGAAATTTAAAAGTGAAAAATCTGTCTTTTTAAAAGGTGAGAGCCAGACATCTTTGCGCAGAGTTGTAGAAAATGATGGATGAAGTTTGGAAGGTTGTTATGAACATGAGTGGTGCTGCTACCTGATCTATTTGTTATGTACTTAATTGTGCCTTAGGTTTAAATGAAGCTAAATGCCAGAGCTGTCAGTCTAACTCAGAAATGGTACAAAACTGGGAATTTGGTTGCAAAACTCCTGTTGCTCAAGGCAACCTGCATTAATAGTCTAAGGTAGCCCATCTTGCTTTTCCTGCAACACAGTCAGCCATTTGGGTGATGAATATGCTGCTGTCTACTGTAAGTGTTGGTGATACTTTCCGCGTAGAAAATGTCATCAGTGTAACAGATATTCACTGCCAACACATCAAAATGGAAAGCCTGCTGCAATTCAAATGGAATATCCTGGGAGAAGCTCAGCTATGTTGAATTAAGGAAGGAATAATAGATCAAATGGTTTTTTCTAAGCTCAGTTAACTCCATGAGAACAGGACACAGCTGTGAGTCCCTTCAAGGCAGTACACATTGTCTGCCAAGTTGGAAGGCAATTATTCTTCACAAATCTGTCTTTTTAAATTCAAGCAGATCGATTGTCTCGTCCATCCTGTGCCTATGCAAGCACCCGGAAAGGCTCTTTTAGCATCACCTACGACTGAGCACCCCTCTTTTCAGGAGAGCCACACCATGGAGGGGATGGAAGCCCTGTCAGTCCTGCATATTCCTTTACAATGGTGGATGTAAAGGTACGTTCATTTTGGTCACATTTTCAGTGCTTTAATCAAGAATTCTCTGTGCTGGTTTTAAACATCATCTTGGCTTTAGATATCTGATGTCTATGCAAAGAAATAGAATACTCCTAAAAATTTATTGTCCAGATAATAGGCAGAAAAGTGTTGCAAGAAGACAGGGTAATTTCTTTATGTATACTGTCATGGTTGCATCAGTGTAGAGCTTCCAGAGCTGCACTAAAATTGGCTTGGTTACAAGACAGTCATCTTCTAATAGCCCTATTTTGCCACATCACCCAGGCTCTGAAAGTCAAAATGGCTTTTGCCCTTCCTGGTGACCTGTAATTACAGATAGACATCCAGCAGATACAGTGAAGGCAAAAACTGTTTGGTGCAGTTGTGAGCAAAGCCTGCGTAAAAATATGTGCTCATTTTGATCTGAGTAACATGCTGGTGATTTTCACTTTTTTTTTTTTTCTATTCTTTCAGGTAGGGAGAATGCTTTTCAGTATTTGCAAAGTGCATTTTGAGATTGTTCTGACTACAGCCATTACTGCTAAGGTGTGTCTTCTCTGGCTGACATTTGGTGGATTTACTGAGGCCCTAAAACCTCAACAAATGCTATAAGAAAGTGAGAGGAGATGGCATAAATTGTTCTCTCCCATGCTGCAGTGGCACACCAATAAAAGAAAGAGAGTTAATTTTTCTTTTCTTTAAATTTTATTTTAGAGACCACATAGACACACGTACCTATTCCATTATCATGAAACAAAGCAAGCAAATGAGATGTTTGTGCTTATTAACAGGCCTCCAGACAAAATCCAGCAGGAGAAGTGAGCTGAGAAGAGATGAGGGATGGGATGTGGTGTGGAACAGACTGAGCAGCATGCCCTGGGTCGGCTGCTTGGTGGCCCTAGGTGTGACTGGGGCAGCCTGGAGACACACCCTAACCACTGGCAACTTATATACAGGGAAAAAGTATGTTCTGGGTATGAAAAAGTATGGGAAATTCTGCTGGCACTCAGGAAATTTCTGGTTTACCTCTGTTGGCATCATAGAACAGTCCTCTAGGTCTTAATCCCACTCTGATCACTATGACCAGCTTCAAAGTTAGGTGAGATTGTCCACTCCCTCATTCCACTGAGTTTTGAAATTCCAGGATGGAGAAAACATTGCTTCCCTGGGTAACATATCCCATGCTTGACTATTCACCCTCATGATGAAAATGTCTTGCTTGATTCCCTTGCTGTGCCTCTGATCACTCTTCCTTGTCCTTTTGAGGTCCACATCTGTGAAGAGGTGAAGCCCCTTTTGAGGTGCTTTGTCCTTCCCTGTAACCCACCATGCTATTAAGCAGCTTCCCTCAAAAATAGCAAATGAAGGAATTAGAACTGAGCCTATATATTCCTAATAGCATCTGGGAGACTGAAAGGCCATGTGAATCTCAATTTATGAATCATTTCTGCTGCAAAAGCAGAACGAATCAAAAAAAAGTGAACAGCTTGGCATTGGCACTTCCAGGACAGGAATTTGAGGGGATTTTCTTTAACCATGACTTTGAAGAGACTTAGAGACTGATAAGGAATGATGGAAGAGAGAAGAGTTAAACAACCTGGAAGCTGAACTGAAACACTGCCCTTATTTTGACCCATCTGTAATTTGTTGTTGATATTTCAGTGCCATGAAAATGGAGAGAAAAGCCATGAGCATTCCTTTCTCAGCTCCAAAGGAGACCAGAGCAAAGCCTGCTGGTGGCTTCATGGGGGCTTTGCTCCAAAAGGGGTGAGGTGTCACTGGGCTTAGACAAGAGGTCTTCCACTTTCTCCTGGCATCTCCACTGCTGTGTTGGCCAGTGGAACTAGATTTTTAAACTGTAAAAATGTGGAAAACTGCAGCTGTGAATGCTCTGATAAATCACAGAAAAACAGGGCTAGAAAGATTCACAAGGGCTCATTTAATTTTTTCTCCAGCCTCAAGGCAGGCTGTACCTCTTTATCAATTCTAACCACCCCCGTCTGACCTGTTTGTAGGATGATGGAAATTTCAATCTCCCTAACTGCTGTCCTTACCTGCAGGATTTTTTTTCCCATGCATGTTCCGAATTTTACTTGCTTTAATTCAAGCTCATTGCTCCTGTTTATGGTAGACAATCCATTTATGACAACACTTCACATATATGGAGGATTATGTTTCCCTACAGGCTTTACATACTATTCAGTCAGCCTCTGCTCCCAGGGTGTTTTCAGCCCCTGCTGAAGAGCAGCTGGGCTCTCTGCAAGCTCCACTCCTCAAGCCACAGCACATCACTCTGTCTGGTGTGGAAGGGTAATTTCCCATTGTATGGATTCTTCTCCTACTATATCCACACCAGAACATCTAGGCTCTGCACAACAACATGACATTGTTGATTCATGTTCACTCTGCAATCCACAACCACCCTCTCATCTCTTTTTTTGGCAGCTGAACCCAGGCTGTGTTTGCACAGCTGATTGTTCCTGCCTACCTCACACGCGTCTCTACTGAACCGCATCCTTTTCCCAGGCCTTTTCCCCATCTTGTCATCATTGCTTCGAACTGTCATTCTGTCCTTATCCTGCCCACAGCTCCCACCTGCTTTGCTTTATCCATGAGCTGATAGACATACTCTCCATTTCTCCATCATCTGAACCCTTAGCAGTGCTCTTCTCTTTAATTGACCCTAACGTTTTTGGACACAAGGGAAATACGTGATGCTTTACCTGCTACCCACTTTAGAGCTCTAAAGAGCTGAGTTTCAGAGAAATGGATTTTGTTCCCCTTGAAGCAGGAACCCCACAGCAGAGCTGGATGCATTTTTGACTGATACAGTGATGCTTGCTTCCTCTCTCCAGTTGCTTCATGTTGTATCAAACAGCTCCTGCACTTGCAAATGAAGGAGAGGGTATCTGCTTAATAATACATACCCCTCTGATGCACACTCAATAGCAATGGCATATAGGAGAGCCTTTTGCTTTGGAAGATGCCAATGCTCTTAATAAATGAAGCCTCTAGAAAACCATAGTTCACCACTATGAAAAAAGCCCTTGTTTGATAGTGAGCTATGGCTGTGCCAAATAATTTCATACTGCTAATGAATAATGCCATAACAGGGAGCTAGTGGAAACAGGAGCTGACACAGGACAGACCCCTCTGTCAATTCACATATGTCTTCAGTCAGGAAGTATGACTGGAAGTGCCTGGTCCTGTGCCAAACAGGACACTGGACATTAAAATAGCTCCTCTGAAGTAGTGATAACCTCCTTGTTGTCAGTAGCCTGCCACTTCTGTCTTGCATAAAACTGAATTCTCAGGTGATCCACTGCTGTTACTAAGAAAAAGCAATAAACTCCTGCCTCTCTGTGGGTATGCTCTTTTACCAGAAAACAACAAAGGCAGAGTTGGTCTGGGGGATCTTGTGCAGAGTCTTGCGGAGCCCTCTGAGATGCTGAGGGCACTGGGATTGCATGATGTCTTCCATAAACCAGTCGCCCAACACTGGCTCCTCCAGCACTCAATTAAAACATGCCCAGTACACAGCCTGACTGCATGTCTTAGCACATAAACTATAAAAATCCCACATGTCCCTGCCTGAGAGGGGTGAGTTAAATGGACAGTCCCAAGGATTCAACATCTAACTGGGCACAGTAATGACTGGCTTTAAACTTAGGAAAATGAAAGAAAACTGTGTTTGCTTGCTGGTGACTCAGGGCTCAGGGTTAATGTTTTCAAACTTGCCATGAAATATGACTAGAAATATGACTGGTTAGGAAATTGAAGGTCTGTGTCTGCAAGCAACACATGAATTCCAGCATCTGGGGCTTTGAAAAAAAGCCTAAATGTGATATGGTCTGCAAACAAACTGGGATTTTATGAACCAGTGGTAACACAGTAGACATGGCAGTGAAAGCAAGATAGAAGGGAAACAGGTTAAACTAGCATAAACCAAAATATTTCAGAAAATATCACTCCCTATTTACACCTGGGGCATGAATGCTAACCTGAAACAATTGTACTCCTTTCTTTTATGCCTTCTCTACTAAGAGGGTTATTTTAGATTTCCAATCACTTTATCAAGTTATCTGTAGGGGCTGCTTTCTCTCCCTGGGCTGAATCCACCCCGGGAGGAGCTGTCTACAAGACAATGCAGTTCTGCCGAGTCTGAATTTGATCCACTATGCTCAGTTGTCCTACTAATGCATCTGTCTTGGGTCCAAGTGCTCTTCTGGTTTGAACTATAATTATCCTAAAACTAGATTTTTCTAAATTTCATTCCCTTGTAGCTTTTTATAGTTCTGTGAATTAATTATTCAGAGCCGTAGAGGTTCTCAGCAGTGCTTTTCCATAGCTTTTATGGACACGGATGCATTTCACTCATGTAGAGCAGAGCAGGCACTAGAACTTCAGATGGGGACAAGGGAAAGTCTTTGTCCAAATGTTAAACACGCTGAGTTCAGCGTATCCTCCTCTGACACCATCTTCTTGAATCTTTTGAGGCATAGATAATCCCTGAGCCTAAAAGTGTCTGTATCCCCTCCCTGGCTTTTGTAGGCTTTAAAGCCTCTCTTTTCCTGTTACAGGTTGATGCCACCTGTAGCACTGTGGGGCCAGTGGGGCTGCTGCGAGCATGAGGACCAGTGTGGCTGCAGAGCTGAGCACTGCCAAAAATACCTCCACATTTTGGCTGGGATGGGGGTGAGGTGCAGCTGGGGTGCAGTGGAGACTGGAGGACACAGAATTCTAGTCTGGAACCTGAAGCTGGGGAGAAGTCAGCAATCTCATTTTCTGCTGGAAGCGAGTGGATGTACATTTGGGATGGCTGGGCTCTTGGGGACATGCGAGAGGGGTGTCCCTGTGATGCAGCCTGGGGAAGATGTGTCCAAATAAAGCATAAAGCTTTGTTTGAATTTCACTTGAGCTGGAAGTTAGTAGGAATATTTGGAGGGCATGGAGGTGCCAAATCACAGATCTATGGGGCTGCTATGGGCACAGCTCTTCTGGCTTGCTCAGCTGGGCCTGAGCAATCTCCAAAATGGGGGGGGGGGGGGAAGATATCCACATTGAGGTGTTGCTCCTGCCCTCACCAGGCTCACCCCACCTTCCCAGGGAGTTACAGCCCCTTCTTTCACTGAAGCCTTTCCCCTGGAAAGGCCACTCATGCACTGGGGATTTCCATCACACAGAGCAGTGAAGGGAAAGGTCTGTGCTGCAGCTGCCAGGCTCTGAGTAGGACCCTGGTTCCCCTGCATTTGGCTCTGCAGAGGCAATACAGCAGCAGCAGCAAATGAGCTTGAGCCTCTTCTGCCTCCCACATCCTCCTTTGGGTAAGTGCAGAGTGTGTACTTTAATTAGTGATGATACATGAGGGAGACAGGAGATGAAGCAACATTCAAATTAAGTATCTGCAGTGCAGGTAAGAAGGTAAATATGAGCTCCCAGACGTGGGGGGATGTTTTTAGTCCATTCATTTGCAGCAACAGTTTGAGTTTTAATTCAAAAAGCAAACAAATCACTGTTGCAACGCTTTTTCCCACCAAAAGCCACCTTTGAGGTCCACTTTCACAGGCCTCTGAGCTTTATGGAACTGCTAAGGCCAGGGTGGGTTAGTGGGGCTCCCACTGCAGCTGGGGGCCAGGCCATTCCCAGGCACAGTGTTCCATCAGGCAAAGGGTTGTTGCTTCCACGCTGCAAACCCACAGTGAGGGTGGTGGACTGACACCCACACGATACCACAAATCCTCCTGCAGCAGATCACCCTTTGACAGAAGCAAACCACAGCAGGTTTGGAGTTTTTCCTCAGGAGTGGAGGCTTCAGTGACTTGCCAACTAGCCTGACTCCTCTCCCATCCCTTTGCACTGTCAGGGGGACTGTGAGGACACCTCTGCCCCCACCCCTGCATGTATTTCTGCTCCCATGATCAGGAGTCACTGCTCACAGTGGTGTACTTTGTACTGCTGCTCATCCTGGGACATCTGAACAGCTCATACTTCACACTGAGCATCCTCTTTCCTGCTGTCATGGATGGGGCTTCAGACTGAAAGCAGGTGGGATGCTGAACACAAATATTACACATGTGCCAGAAGGATAAATGAAGGTTTATTGAAGAATAAATTAACCTTAAATTTAATTTTTTTTCCCTAAGTGCTAAACTTCCTCTGAGCCGTATATGACAGATTTTTGTTTGCTTTTGTAAATAAGACAGTATTTAATTATTGGACAAAGCACGCTTCATAGCAAAATATGGTTTTTAAAGCATTTTGAACTGATAAACGCCACATATTCACACCCCCTTTGCTACGATTTCACTTTAATAATGATTTTGGTGTTTCAGTATGAGTCAGGCAACAACAGAGGAATTGCTGAAGAAATTTTGCTAAAGACCTCTCTGAAAAAACAGTTATGAGTCAGAAGAAACACAACTGAATTTTACTGGTTCAGGACTGGCTTGGTTGGATCTGTAATTTCAGAAACCAAATTCCACATCTGGAATTGTCTACAGTTTCGCTATTAATAGGATGTCTGTGTTTTTATTTCAATGCCACCACTGCGAGATAGGACCTGCCCTGAGGAAGGGGTGGCTGCCAGTGGCCACCAATGCCTGGCAGAGGGAACCCTACTAGAACAGGGGATTTCCTGCAGTGATGACTCAAAAGAAGCAGCCTTTTTTCCAATGGAAAAATGCATTGTCAGTGTGAAAGAAAAACAATTAGCAGAAGCCAGGAAAGGAAGACACTGGAAAGACCCCAAAAACTCCAGAGTCCCTACTTTTGCTTTCTGTCCCTGCCAGTGTAATTTGTTTACCTATCTTTTTGTTACCAAAAATTAAATTTAAGTGCCATTAAAGGCTGGTTGTTCCTGACAGGATCTCAAAGAAAAGCAGCCGTTTTTTCATTCTTGGGAGTCCAGGTGTGGAAGGGCAGAAACATGCTGTTTGCAGGGTTGAAGCCAAACTGTACTTTAATTAATCAGTGCTGAAACTCTTACATGGAAGTAACCCAGTCCAGCATTTTTAGGAATACATCTGGTTTAGAAAATCATTGAGTGCTCTTTACTCTTTCTCAGTCTCTGTCAGCATAAAGGCATGTACCTAAAACCTCTGTCAGAATAAACTTTGCTCAGATACCACCAGCATGGAGTAAGTAACTGAATTTCTCTAAGTTGCCTGGATATAACTTGATATAAAACAGGACACCTGGTATCATGATAATATAAAAAATCTGGTGGTATTTGCATGGCAATCTGAGCTCAGACGAGTTGCTGTGGCTCAGATAAGCTGTGCCTTTGAACGCTGTCAGGAGGATCAGCTGAGTGTGGCCATACCTTGCCAGAACACCAATGGGATGCTGATAATAACACAGTGTCATACATTGTCCAGGATCCTGCTAGTGGGCTCTTTTATTGGATTATTGTCTGCTTGGAGAAGAGAATATGTCCTCTGCTTGAAGCAAATTGTCTCATGGTTTGTGTTGTGATAAAAGGTGATCAAACATCCATGGAAACTGTGAGCCTTTTTAGCTGCAAAGTTGCTGCCCCTCTCTCTGTTGGTTTTATAAAAAAAGTGTGTGTTTTGGTAGTGCTGTGGCAAAGGTAGCGCAGGATGCTTGGCAAGGCTGGAAAGCAGCCTGCCCTGGGGAGGACTCCTGCCATTCCAGCAGGAGTCCTCTACACTTGGCTGTGATATCCCACTGGGTGAGCAGCCACAGTCAGGGGATCTGCTCCCCTGTGTGCCTGCCACAAACTGGCCCCTGTTGCTTTGTGGGATCGCATGTTGGGTGCTCCAGTTTATGAGAAACACACATAGATTTTTCAGGCCAGTGAGTGAACATGGTTGTCTGCATGCTTGGAATTAGGTGTGTTTTTCACTACTTGAAGTCAAAGCTTGAGGCAAGAGAATTGGGACATGCCTGCAAGAGCATGGAGGATCTGGTGATTATCTAAATGCATAATCAATATCCCCATTTACTTATTAGTGTGCATTTGTCAAATGTCCAACAGAGTGATTACACTATTTAAGTATTTTCTTCAGGCATAAAGCAGCCTTTCCAAAATTACTAACTTTTTTCTCATTGAAAATGTTGTTAATTAATACTTTTAGTGTCCTCCCCTGTGATTTGCTTTTTCTTAATTACCAACAGGAGCAATACAAGAGTGCTCCACTGCCAGTGCCAAAATTAAACTCACTTCCTCCAAATTGCACTGAATGAGACACACGGCTGTGCCTTAAGGTACTGAGCAGAAGACCTCAATCCTATGGGAAATGCTGCTTTATGAGGCACTCTGTTTTCAAAGAACCACAGATTGATTTGGTTTGGAAGGGACCTTTAAAAGTCATCTAATCAAATCCCCTGCAATAAGCAGGGACATCTTCAACTAGCTCAGCTTGCTCAGAGCCCCATTCAACCTGCCCTTGAAAGTTTATTGGGATGGGGCATCCACCAGCTCTCTGGTGGATATTCCAGTGTTTCACCATTCTTGCTGTAAAACATGTTTTCCTTGTATCTAGTCTGAACATGCCCTCTCTTAGTTTTAAACCATTACCCCAACTCCTACTGCAACAGGCCCTGCTAAAAAGTGTCCCCATATTTCTATAAGTCCACTTTAAGGATGGAAATTAATTCCAATAAAAAGTATTTCAGGGTGGTTTCATGCAGATGAGAGCGGTATGGGGATGTGGGTGTCCCAGCAGTAAGGTTTGAGCCCTGGATGAGAAGCGCAAACACGGTGCAAAGTCCCTTAACCCCAGGCTGCTGGGGAAGCAGCATCCTGATGCCAGTGTGTGGAGTACCCTGGCTTTTGCAGGGCTCTGGAAGGCATCCCAGAGCATGCAGGCTGCAAGAGCACTACAGTATCATCTTGTTGGCTCCAACATCCCAGGAAGCACTGTCAGATTTCTTTATCTTTCTCTTTTGTTCAGCCGTATGAAAAAAAGTGGTCTCAGCAAAACCGAAAGTTGCTGTGGGGGTATACCAGGCTTAGAATATTATTTTTCATTGCCCTTATTGAACAAAAACACTTGGCATTACAAAAGCTTTGCAAGGCAAAAACTGATTTTCATTTAGGCACACCAGTATTTTTTTCATACTGATTTTCTGACTTTTGCATTCTCCTGTCATGTTTCAGAATAGAAACAAGTAACAGCATTGATATTTTCTGCTGCACTGAAACACTTGAGTCTTCTTACTCTTTTCCCCTGTTCTCAGGATAAATTTGCCATGTTGAACCACAAAACCAGAGTTCACTCTGTTATATCTCACAGAAACGAGTTCTTCAATGGCTACTTCTCTCTGTGGGAACTCATCCGTTTCAAGGGCTCTCTGTTATTTTCTGCTCAGACAAATTAGACGTATCATTTTGTGTTTTGAAATTGCTGCTGCTGCCAGCATGAGGAAATAACCTGGATGGGAATGCCAAGCCCAGGTGGGAATGCCACGGGATCACAGGCAGACACCCAAGGCCCTGCTGCTCTGCCCTGATGGTGGATATCCTTGTGCAGAGATCCTGTGGAACAAGAGGGTTATTGGTAGATGCAACTGGAAATAATCATGAGCAGGCTATAGAGTGTAAGAAATTCCATTTTTTTGCTAATAGATACAGCTAAAAATGCCCCTGGCCCCAAATATTGTTTGATGATGAATCTCAGCAAATGTCGTAGCAAACCCCAGAGTGAAAAACTATAGCAAAGCACCATAGAGAGAAATGAGGCTTTTAAATTTTCCTTATTTAGCAAAGTCTTTCTCTTTTTGCGTAAGAAACTTTAATATAAAAATCTTGTCTAAAACACCTAACTTTAGCATCTGACATAGCAACTGCAGCCTGGGAAGCAAAATCAGGTCCTTTTTAGGTTTCCATGTAATAAATGGGTAGACAACAGTAAATGAAATGAAAACGTGTCAGTTTAATTCATAAATTCTTCACCTCTGTCAAGCCTAATTTTTTTTTAATATCTCCACCCTCAGTCTTTCTATTATGGGAGAGAAAAACCACGCAGCCAATTTTCCTTTATGTTGCTTTAATTGTTGCTCCTTTTGACTTTGAAAAGGATACCAAGTGTTCTCATATATGTAAATGTGCCTGATGGCTTTGGCTGTTCAAATATTAAGGCCCCCCTGTAGGCACTGGGGTATCCCTGGGGCAACTTTAATACAAATGTAGGTAGAAAGTACATTTTTGTATTTGTCCAGCTGTATAGGCTCACATCTGCTGTTCTCAGGCTTGCTGCCAATCATTGCAGCTCTTACCATTTATTTTTCCTCACAGGGGAAGAAAGCACCCAAGACAATCTCCTGCTAAGAGAAAGAAGAGCAATCATGAAAAGGTGGACTATTTACACTATTTTTGTTACTTTCTTTTTTCATCTATCTGATGTTACTGGCACAGTGGCAGGCATAGCAAGTAGGTTGGAGATGAAAAACATGCAAAAATTACATTAAATATTGTGTTGTAGCTACATTCTCTGAACACTCATTTTCCCTTGCTCTATGTTACATTATTCAAAGTAGACAAAGAGCCTTTGGAGGTAGCTAGCAGATTCCCTCCTCCTGCCTCTCCCCATCTTACAAAGTCATCTAAAACAGGCCAGGGAAGTACACTAGAAAATACTGCAGGGAGCAATCTTGCTTTGGCAGGAAAATGCATTGTAAAAGTCTACCTGCTCTTTTTCACTTCCAGTTTCTGTGATCCAGATGACTGGCAAAACCCCTTGGCTTATTTGGTTTGGTAGCACATTAAATACTAGGTCTGTCTGTTGAGGTGATGCTGCTTGCCCATAAGAACCGTGGATGCAGCTGGAATTTCCCGAGTTCTGTTTGCCTGGTTAGTCTGACTTGGAAATGCAAAGGAGCGCAAAGAGGGGTTAAACCAATGCAGTCAAAGGTTCAAGCCCCAGCATCTGGTAGCAAAAATAGGAGGCTTTATAGATGAGCATCCAGAGGTTTATCACTGGAATTCAAAATTTAAAAAAGAATATAGTTCTGATACATAGTTTTCCCTCTTATTTCCCCAAGCACCTGCCAACCAGCTTGGTTTTGTCACAGGCAAATAATACTGGCTCATGTCTCCATTACTGTTCTCATTTGAATTTCCCTAAAGTGATCCCTCATTGAGGGATTTCCAAAAACAAGATTAAAAGAGGATTTAAAAAAAAAATTACATTGTTTTTTGAAACATTGCTTTCTTCTTCATCAAATGTACATTGTGAGGAACCTCAGCGATGGAGGGGGTCTCAGGGGTGCTCCTCCACCCTCTCCTGCAGGGCTGTTCTGCAAATGGCCTGGCCAGGCAGGAGCTCCTTCTCAGGCAAAATTGCTGGCCACCAGCTTCCCTGGGGAAGGGCCATGTGCCTCCAGGATGACAGTGTGGGGATGACCAGGATGACCATGGCCCAGCTCAAAGCCAGAAGGTGTGCTTTTGCTGTCACTGCTTGCAGAAGAGGCAAGTCCTGGCTCTTCTGGGAGAGTCAGATCAGAGCCAGCCTGACCCACAGCAATCTCCTTGCCAGACATCTGGCCTGGACTCGTCTGGAGCAATTGGTCACCTTCAAGGACCCCACCAGCACTTTCCATCACAACAATCTAGACAGATATCAGAAAACCAGTGGGGAAAGAGTGGCCTGAATACTTAATCCTTGCCAGAATTTTCTTCCTTTGTTTTTTGGTGCTGGGCTGGCCAGGTCAAGTCGATAAACTGCTCAAAAAAGGTAAATACCACTTTATTCTCTTCCTCCAGTTAATCATGGCAAACCACAGGAAGCCAGATAGTAATTCAAGATTAGCAATAGCCTTATGAAGCTCACATTATTACGGAAGAAATTTAAAAAGCCACACACCTCAAATACCTTCGTTTCCATCTAATCTCTTGATGATTAAACCCCAGACAGCAAAAGGAACTTCACACATTATCTTCAAATTCAGCATAGTTGGAATGATGCAGATGAATCTAATTTAATTCCTCTTTGTTTTGTACTCCTGACTACAGAACCAGAATGAAAAGCAGAAAGGAAAATCAAACAAAAGGTGAGATGCCAGAGTGGTTGTGGATTTAAGTTTGTGAAGGTCTGTGCTAGGTCATCATAGGATTATTACAGACAGGCTTAACAAACATACAC
Source organism: Corvus hawaiiensis (assembly GCF_020740725.1). NCBI lineage: Eukaryota > Metazoa > Chordata > Aves > Passeriformes > Corvidae > Corvus > Corvus hawaiiensis. Next base: position 15,368,957 of record NC_063215.1, on the reverse strand, counting down.
CATCAAAAGGAGAACTTCCAATAAGCCAGATATACCCAGTGGGACCAATTTTGCAAACACCTTCATAGAATCAGAGGATCATTTGTGTTAGAAAATACCTCTAAGATCATGAAGTACAACAATTAACCTAACCAGTGCCAAGTCCACCACTAAACCATGTCCCTAAGTGCTACATCTACACATCTTTTAAATATCTCCAGGGATGGTGACTCCAACACTCCACCCAGGGCAGCCCATTCCAGTGCTTGACAATGCTTTGTGTGAAGAATTTTTTCGTAATATCCAATCTAAACCTTCCCTAGCACAGCTTGAGGCCATTTCCTCTTACCCTACCACTTGTTATCCTGGAGATCGACCTCCACCTGGCTACAACCTCCTTTCAGGTAGTTGCAGGAAGTGATAAGGTCCCCTGTGCCCTGTGATCCTCCTTTTCTCCAGGCTGAACACCTCCAGCTCCCTCAGCTGCTCCTCATAAGATATATTTTCTAGACCCTTCACCGGCTCCATTACCCATCTGGGAGGGGAGCAGCAGCCCTCACAAATGCATTGCAGGAGTGAATCTGCAGCCTCTTTTCATCTCAGATTATTTGTGAGCAGTTGTCAGCTTTCTACATCCATTTTTCTTCATTTCCCCAGCAATTTCTGTAACTTAGGAATTGCTCATTAGTAAGCATTAGGACTCTAAATCATCTGACATCTTGGTGGTATTTCTCTGGTTGGCCATCTATCTGAATTGAACCATCTTGTATGCTGGAAAAGTGCATTTCTTGAAGAAAGAAGTTGGGCATAAATGACAGCAACACCTCATTTGGATCTTGTTGTGTGTTCCCCAATAACTGTTGAACACAGAATTATTTTCTGTGTTTATGCAATTTCTTGTGCGATAATACACAGAGTACTAGAGGGCTCAAAGAGAGCAGCAGCCACGGGCACTGCTCAAGTAAGTACCCACCGACCACAGAATGTCTCTGAGCCTCCCAACACAGGCAGTTCCGGACAGACACGTTCAGAGCCGTGCTGAGCAGGGCGCAGAGCAGCACAAAGAGACCCATCTGAGGATCACCCCAAACAGAACACAGTACTCACAGCTGCCAATCCTCACTGGAACCTGGGCATCCTGGAGACGAGCCACTGCAGCCTCAGAAACGGCTGCAGGTCTCATCTCAAAGCCTGTCCACCACAGGACACAGGCCAGTGCCACTCAGAGGAAAACCTGCTGCTCTTGGGGCTACCAGCCACGTTAAAAATGAAAGTGGGGTTGAGTGCCATAAACTGTTTTCTCTCGCCAAACCTGAGCCCCGAGGGCTGTAAATCTTGGAGGAGGCCTAAAGTAGGTACTTGCTCTGTTGCCACCTATTCCTGGGCGGAGTGGTGCCGTCACCTGTGCCACCGCCCTCCCTGGCAGAGCAGCCGGAGAGGCACGGCGGGAGCCACAGCCCCATCCTTGCGTCCGGCCGCGCTTACGTCGGCAATGCTTACACAGGGAAGGATTAGCTGGGAAATCAAGGGGATTACTCACATATCTCCTGCCAGGAGAACCCGGCTTCAGGCAGGTGAAGTTGGCAGCGATGGTGGTTGCATAGAGTTTTCCATTATATGTTGTCCATTATATGTTCCTGGTTGAGCTGCTTCTAGTTTAAACTGTTCAGGTTGTTTATTTTCCAAGTTTGTTCTTTTCCTTGGGCTGATATTTTTATTAATTTCTTTTTAAGCTGACAAAATAGTTCAACTATTTTTGAAGGGCCTTGGAGAAAGTGGTTATTGTTAAGTAACATTTTAAACTCAGTAATATTTTCTTCTCTTTGCATCAATGTATCCAGTTTCAAGGTATTACAGCTTTGGAGTACATGGGAAAGGTTTGGTTTCTCTGGTTTTGGTTTGTGGGGGTTTTTTTTTGTTGTTTTGTTTTTGGTTTTTTTTGCTTGGTTGATTTTTTTGGTTTTTTTGTGGGTTGCTGTTGTTTTCTTTTTTTCCTTGTCTCTATGCAAATCTGTTGGACTTAATGCAGATAAGCTTTGAAAAACTGCTGCTTTGTTGGTGGTGAAATGTTTCTGTTTGTTTCCCCCCCCCCCCCAAGGTTTGTCGCTTAAATCTTTTAGTATATTTTTCCTGGTGTGGCCTTGATTTCAGCTCTATTCAGTTCTTATCTCACGACAGCACTGAATGTGCTCATGGAGTCTCCTATAAGGGGACGCAGAATGAAAGCTACCGATAAGGCACAGTGACAACTACATTAAATTCTCCATATATTTTTGACTTGAAAATGTGCTGGGCAGGAGCTGGGGGTAGGGGTGGGGAAGAATATCCTAACAGGAAGATTCACTTCTTTGTGCTACATGCCATATTTCTGAGCAACGCTTCCAATCATCTCCCTCAGGAAGCAGACTAGCATCAATCCGTAAATCCCCTCCATTTTGTGATGGGGTACGCGGAGAGGCTCTGCAAGTTCATATCTTGCACAGAACAGTGAGCGAAGGGTGGGCGCCCGTCCACAGACTCAGCCGACGGCACCAAGTTCACCTGTGCCGCTCTCCGCCCTGCTGGGGGCCACTGCCGACACGGGACGAGGGCACTGCGGGTGGTAGGGGGCTTGTCCCATTGCCCTCTTCAGAGGGAAGCGTGGGGTCCATGTGCTGGGAGGCGTCTGCTCTCGCTTCCAGCGGCCACTGCTGCCGCCGTCCTCCCTCCGTCCCCGCGCACCCAGCGCGGGGCACTTTCAGCCGCGCCAGCGGATGCGTGCAGGGCCTGGGGCGAGCTGAGGCCGCAGGAGAGGTCCCTGCCCGGCGTTCCCTTAGTTGTTTTGGAGGTAAAAACCACATACACAAACACACAAACAAAAAAAAAAAAAAAAAAAAAAAGGAAAAATTCCCCAGCATCAAAAATCAGAACTTTTCCCGCCCCGCTGCCCATGCACGCGCCCGCGGTGCCGGTGGGACCGGCAGCGAGTGCCAGCGGGGGAGGCGCAGTCCCTCGCGGGCGCGCAGCCCCGCGGAGCTGCTTCTCCGCGCTGCCCCCCCGGCCCCGCACTTCCTGCCCGCGGCGGCCCTGGCGGGGCCGGGCAGGGCGATACCAAGTGTCCGGCGCGGCGGGAGCGGCGGCGGTGGGCGGCCCCTGCGCGGGGCTCGGCGCTGCGCACGCCGCGGGGCGGCCGCGGAGCGGCGGTACGGTGCGCTCCGCCCCCCGGCGCGCCCGCTGCCCCGCCGGGGAAGTTGCGCTCTGTCCCTCGCTCTCCCTGGTCCCTCGGCGACGGCTCCTTCCTCCCCCTCCCTCCCTCCAATGCGCCTCCCGCTCATTTCCTCTTTTCCTCCCCGCTCGCCGCCGCTCCGCAGGCGCGCGGCTCGCCCGGGCGCCGCCGCGGAGTTGTAGCTCCCAGGAAGCCGCCGCGCCCCCGCGCAGCCGCCGCCGCTTCCAGGCCGCCCCGGGACCCCGCTCCACCAGCCGGGTAAGAAGCTGGAGCTCCTCCGCCGCCGCCCGTGGAGCGGCGCGGAAACTTCGGTGGGGCTGCGGGAGGTCCGCGCTCTCTCTCCTGCCGCGGGGGCTGTCGGAGAGCGAAGCTGGAGGGAGGGGGCAGATTTCTGGGTTTTGGCGGGGTATTTTTGGGGAGAGAGGGCTTAAAATATCCTGTCTGGATTGCGGGCGTGGAGTGCTCCGCGCATCTCTTACATCCCCGCGGGGCGCGGAGCCGAGGCGGCTGCTCCCTTCGCCGCCAGGGGATGCGGAGCGGATCCGGGTGCCCTCTTCGCGTCCGCGGGATGCGAGCGGATCCCCCCCTCTACCGCCGCGGGGCTGCGGTGTCAGCGCTCGCCTCGCCCCGAGCAGAGGGAATTGCCAGTGTTTCCCCTGCCCTCAGAAAACCCCAAGCCGTGTGTGCGTATCTGCGTCCTTGTATGTCTGTACGTGTATGGCTATCTGTACCTCTGTGTGTGCACATCCCCGTGCAGCCCGCGTGTGTTCGGGTGTGCGTGAGCCTCCCCGGTGGTGAGGGGCGTTTCGGAGCTCTGCTTTATGGTGGTTAATGGTTTACCCGGAGAAGTTCCCGCCGCATGTATGTTGCAGGGCGCTTTGAGTCAACTCCTACAGACCCGGACTTCCTATTGCCAACCTTCCCAAACGGCCTTTAATGGCGTTTGCCTCTGGTGAGTTGGCTTTTTTGGCTGTCTCCTCGCCTGGGAGATGTCTGGGGCTGTGCTGGAGGACGGATGGCTGCGGCCAAGGTCACCCTAGCTCCCTGAAAGCCGAGCAAGGGGGGACACCCTATTCCTGTGAGGTTGTGGCAGCAAAGGCGTCTGCCAGCCGTGATTTTCATCAGGCTGTTGGGGGACCTGCTGGAGCACATGGCTCCAGCACACACTAGCTGCCGAAGTAGGGAGAATTACAAGAAATAAGAAATAAAACAAGGCAAGTGTGTTTACAAGTAAGTTTCTATGTAAATAAGTTCCTGCTCGGTTTGGGAAAAGGTCATCTAGTGCATCATCGGGAACGAAAGGTTCGCTGAGAAAAACAGCTGGGTGCTCAGTAGGTCTGTGTCTCCTGCTCATAGCTGGGTGATTTATACCTATGTGACAAAATCCTGAGCTTTTTCACAGGAATACTTGTAGGCAAGCACTGTAGCTGAGCATTGTCCTGTAATCTCATTCACAAATGAAAATCTGGTAGGAAGATCAAATTTTCTCTGTGGGAGGAAGAAAGGAGGAAACAATCACTCCCTCCCCAAAATATTTCCTGTTTTTCCTAATGGGTGCTATTTGTCGTAGTTTCAGTTCAAAAGCTCTTCTTGCCTGCGATGAAATTTGAGCAAAGACTGGGGGACTATTTCAGCAGCCACTGATATCACTGGTATGATATGCGATGTTGCACGGGGTCCACCAGCATTGTTGGGTACTTTTGGCCAGGGAGCAGAGCCAGGAGGAGCATTGCTTGTTCCAGGGCCAAGTATCTGCCTCACTCCTGACCCCTCAACTCTTCTCAGGTGCTTGCATTGGGAACCCTTTGATTCAGGCAAAAGGATCTTAGAGCTGAGTGTGCGTGATTTCATGTAGTGTGGAGGGGCTCAGAGAAGAAGGCAGATAATCTCCTCACATTTTCCTTAGGTTAGATGAGGAGGTGCTGGCCAGCCAGCAGGACACGCATCACCTTGTCCTGACACCTATTCTCTGCATTTCTTTGTTTCTTGCCTTTCTCTGTGTTGAGGTGAAAGTGTAGGAAACTGTGAGGGGAAAAAAAGGGTGCCACTCTAGAGTGGCTGTTGCAACACTGTCAGGAGCTCTGCTGAGGAGTCAGCTCTGCTGGCAAAAAAAGTGCTTTTGTTGGCATAGCTTCATCTGTTCAGGGAATTGCAATGGTGCTGGAGTGGGGTTTGCTCTTGCAGCTGGCTGCTTGCACCGACAGGAACTTGTGTAGACAAACCTTTCTAGTTCTCAGATGAGGCTGTCGCTCTGTCGGTGCAGGCGATGCTTCGCTCACAGTGTGTTGCAGCTGGCACTGTGGTGCCCTCATTCTACCACCCTAGCTCATGGGCATGGCAGTGACATGGGCCAGTTGTTGGGAGCTGGGGATAGAGATTAATTTGTAGCCTAAGCAACATTAAACTTGGATTATCACTCCACAAAAACAAAAAAAAAAAAGCATGTGATCTGGGTTTAGAAATGTTGCAATTAAAAATACTCATGCAATGTGATTTTATTTTTTTTTAGAAGCAAGGCAGCATTCTTTTGAGTATTGATTACTTTGACATGGGTGAGAAAAGAATGCTGGTAGACCAAGGGGCAGTGTGAATTAAAATTCTATATCATTGGGTTTTTTAACTTCCTTTTAGTGATGTGAAGCTGTCATCAGTGATGTTGTACAGTTTTCATGTGTAAGATGCACAGATACTCATGGGAAGACGATCTCACACATTTCCAAAGAACTGCTGGAATTTCCTTCAAGCATGACTTTTAGGTCAGATTCAGGAAAAAATGCTATGTCTTTTCCAGTTTATGGAAGAACTGCAGAGGTTTTTTTTTTAGGTGTATTTTCCCTCATGTTCCTAGGATGTTTTCCGTAATGTCTATATGTGGGATCAGTTTCTTTGTTCACTATCTGTATTAGAAAATTGTTTGTGTCCAACATCTACATCTTCATTGAGCTTAACTTGGGCTGAAGTTAAATTTCTTTTGGCAAGAAGTTTATCTTATCTTGTGTTAACTGTGTTACTGTATTGTGTGGGAACCTACCCATGGATAGTGAAAAGATTTGCTCTTGCAAAACTGTTGAAGTTTAGCTTTAATGAACAGAAATTGTTTTGAATCAGTGCCTGAAATTTCCATTGTTCCAATAATCCTCTACCAGCTGGAGAGTATAACAAATGCAGTTATCTTCATTTCATCAGTCTTTTGCTGTATAAAAGCTTCCACAAGTCGGTTTTGTTTTGCTAACCTGCTAATTAACCCATTGATTTCTGCATTTCTCGGCTTACCCAGATAAATATCCTCTGCCTGTTGTCATGCTCTGCTAGCAAAGTAATTGTGAATCCTTGAACAGTGGGGGCAAATACTACATGAGGAGCTCCTTACTTTACGTCTCAGAGTCTTTCAGTGGATAAGAGAGAATCTTCAGCTGAATCTCCGGGAAATATGACCTTTCTGGAAGTTTGGTGTTATGTTGCTTAATGACTGTGAGACCTACAGGGTCGACCGCAGGATGAATTATGCATTCTCCTGCTCTGATTGTGCTGGAATTAGAAGGCAGGAACTGGGGGGGGGTGGGGGGAGGGGTGGGCAGAGCAGATCAGTCTTGTAATCTAAGAAATATTGCAGTTCTTCTGGATTGCACTGCATGAAAGATGCCTTTATTATTATTAAGAAATGCTGCTTATCATTTGCACAGTAGGTTTATAGACACCTGTGAGTAACTAGTGTGAAAGAAATGGCAGTGGTATTTGGGTTGTTTCAGTGTTTCTTGTCCTGTAGATGTGTATCTTTTTCAAATCAAAGAAAGCAGCAAGTAGTTTAAAGAATTTTCCCTGGTGATCCATGTCAGTTGAGATACTTGGAAACCCATGCCAATCAGCATTCTGTTCAAAAGATGCCAGTTACAACCTGGCCAGCCTTTTTCTTCCCTTGCATGCAACGTATTTCCCAGTGATTGAGCCGCTTGTCTCAAGCGGCACAATCTACTTAAGCAGCAAGAAAACTTAGACATAGCTGTAGTTACAAACAGTTCAGGCATCAGCCTTTGAGACCTTCTGATAGTTTTTTTGGTGACTCCTTCAAATATGTTTTAACCTTTTTTTCTTATTCTGCCCTCTGTTTTTAAAGGAAATCAGACTCTCTGATGGGGAAGAGTGCAGCTGCATTAATTGCACATTTAACAGCTGGTGGGGGGGAAAGGATGCTTGCTAGTATTTCAGTTGCTGTAATCTTAGTGTATTCAGAGAGGTGTTTGAGCTGATGGTATCCCTTTAAATATCCACTTGGGTTGAAAAACACTGGATTTGGTGACAGGGACACTCAGAGACTTTAAGGGTGGAAGGCATGGCTTGCATCTACAGAGATACTTGCTGAAAAACAGGCGTACTGAGATCCTGGTATGTTTGCCAAGAGCAACAGCTAAACTTGGGCAGCTGGTTTAGCAATTAAATAATGTTTTTGTTTTGGACAATGGGTTTATCATAATGAATTAACCGGTGGACTGGTCAGAGTGGCAAAGGGGTTTGTTTCTGATTCCCCAACCATGCAGCATACCAGCACCGGGGGACGTACTTCCCAGCAATGGAAGTGCAAGAAGCATTCCACACGAATTGTCTGGGAGTGGGAGCATGTACACTTGTGTCTCCCTTGTGTATCCCTTGTATGCAAACACCAGATTCTTGTAATCTCTTGAAAATACAAACGTGATGGATGGTATAGCTTGGGCATGGAACAAGGAAATGCATGGTGCCTGTGCTTAGAAATTGACGCGTGGCTCATGCAAAGTCGTTTTAGAATAGTCGGGGGCGGCGGTGGGAGGAGGGAGGAAAAGAAATGCCTTCAGGGGGCTGGGAGCCAGCGTGTGGGCGTGCTGCAAGCCGGCCTCGCCAGCCTTCCGCGCCGCGCTTCTCATTCACCTCTGCTCCCCACAGCCTGGCCTGTCTGTGCAGAAAGCAGCTTTTCCTTGCTCGGAGGTTAGCAGGAATTTTTTTCAGGTTTCTTTTTTTCTTTCAAAAGGGTATTGTGCGCAGGATGCTCGGTTCTTGGCAGCTCGCCCACTGTGTGAGGGGAGAGAGCTCGCTGGTTAGGTCACAATGCAGATAGCCGCTGTCAAAGCCAGTTAGCATTTGCAGGGCATCCTTTCCTATTTCTCTTAAATAAAGAGGGGTTTTTTTAGCAGGTAAATTTTGTTTCTCCAAACACAATCACTTTCTCTTTCTTAAAACTTATCTGGGGAGAAGCAGACTTTTCTTTGTAGAGCAGTTCAGGGCTGCTGGATGAAAGATGCTTGTGTGTGAGAGGAGAGTGGGAGTTACATGGGAAGATGTTGTGGATGCACAACCATTAACACCAACTTTAATTATGAAATGTGTGTTCAAGAAATAAAAGCAAGCATACTTTGCAGGGCTTAGGAAAGGGCCTAGAAGCAACATCTGTTCAATATGTTAGAAGATGCTTGAAAATCCTGTATTTCCCTCGCCAGAGCTGAAGGGAAGGCACCAGCTTGAAACCTAGGCTTGGGAGCAGGGGCCTGGCAGGAGCTGCCTGGCCGGTGGGTATCACAGGCAGCTGCCTTTTGTCGTCCTCTGCAGAGTGATCAAAGCACCGTCCTGGAACAAGTTGGGGTTTCTGCTCTTCCTTTTAGTTTCCAATTCAAGATTCTTTTTCAACAGTCAATACCCCTGTGTCTTGTGTCACCTCTCTGATCTCCCCTGCCTGGTGTCCATCCTCCTAAAGCTCTTGTACTGACAGAGCTGGAATCACTGTACAGAGGACGGGGGGAGGTAAGAAAGTGGGGTCAGCATATCATGGTTGATCTCCATGATTTTTGCCGGGCTGAGTTTTGTTGCTCTTGAAGCTCATGGATGTCAGCTTGGCTTCAGAGGGATTCTGGCAGGCTTTCCACAAAATGGGTGTTCCTGTGTGTAAGAGTTTATTAAAGGAGGCACTTTGCCAAATAAAACGTGGGCTGGAAGCACAGATATTTGACAGTTGTGGAATCACATGTGTTTCTGAAAGTCAGAACCATTTAAATGGGAATGAGCATGTGCTTGTGTCCATCCTGTCTAGTGGCTTTGTGCAATGAACCATGTATGGTTGCATCCAGGTGGAGGATGCAGACCAAGACCACCCCCGGTGTAAGAAGCTTGATTCCCCCAAATCCCATGGCAAGTTATTTCCCTTGGCTTAGGTTTGATGAGAAGCAAACCGACTGAAATACATTGTGGGAGACCTTTTCATGTCAGGTGGTTCCCCTGCTCATTGGCTGGGGATGGTTCACTGAGGGTGCTGCACTCCCAGTGATGGCTGAAGCCCCTGCTCTGGGTGTCAAGAGTTTGGTCACTGCACGTGCCTGTCCCTTCTGGGGAGCACAGTGTGAACCTGAGGTGCTACATTCCTCCATGCCAGGCTCGTTCCAGGAGCAGCAGCTCTGCCAGGACCAGTCAGGGTTTCTTCTAGGGTTGTCAGAAGATGCATCAAAAGATAATTTTTTTTAATGGAAATTAGATTTCATTCCAGCTGAGGGTAATTTGAGCTGTGGTAATGGTCTGAAAGTAAATGAGATTCAGCTCTGTAGACTGCAGCCACAACTTTCTGTTCTGCTCATGTCATGCTTCTTAAAATGGCATTCATTCCTAAATCTGGCCCTAAAGCTCTGTGTCCCAGGTTTGTCCTCATGGGAAGCTTCCTGAACCCGATGGGACTTGCAAGGGAGCAAAGAGTCCATCTCATCCTGTTCAGGTGGAACAGCCCTCCTAAGCAGCTTGCAGTTTCAGGGGGAATAATCTGTGGCTCCAGCAATGTGTCCCTACGAGTCACAAAGAAGAGAGGAATCTTTGCAGGGGAAAATTCCATTGCTGACACCTGATGAAGTACTGCTGGACTGTCCAGAGTGGAGGACAGATGCAGTTGCTGAGCCTGTCACAGGAGGGGATCTCTCTGTCTCTCTTCTGACAAAACGTCTTGGTGTACACAGGGTTTGCCAGATCTGATCTGCTCAGTCGCGCCAACTGTGATCTCTCTTCTCTCAGATCTCCTGGTGTTTGACTCTGTCTTTCCTGGCCCCTGCTGGGGGCTGTTGGCAGGCTGTGCACATGGTGTGTGCTGTAGCTTTCCAGAAGCCCTGTCCCTTAAGTGAGGCAAGCTGTTCCGAACTGATAGCACCAGAAACAGCTGAATTTACTGAGTGCTTGCTTTTATTCAGAAGCCACAGTTTGGAAATGAAGGTGCACTTGCTGGCTATTTCCAGAGCTCTGATTTGTTGCAGGACACATTCAAGGATGATCTTCCTCAGCATTTGGCTGAGCCATCACCTTCTGGGCACCAGGGGCTTCACGGCCAGGCATTGGTTAATCCAATTTGTGTTGGGACATTTTGAATTAGCTGCACCTTGGTGCCGAGCTTTGTTTTCAGATGCTTGATGCCCGTTGCTGGTGCTGAGGTCTTGTATGAATCACTAATGGATTTGATGGCTTTTTATGCTTGATAGGGAGACATGTTTCTAACAAAAATGCTCTGCATTGCTTGCTCAGTTCCAGGAAAGCATTGCAAAAACATTTTGGTGGAAGTTTTGATATTCTTGAGCTGTATGCATGCAAAAGTCCAGGCTGACTATTGAATATTAATGGCTCTTCAGAGGCTTGTGAGAAGTGTGTCTTGAGGTGGAGTAGCCTTGACAGAAAGATGAACTGTCAGTGGCATGTGAGTTCCACGAGGGGTTTAATGCTGTGCCCGCTGCTTTCCACACGAGTGCACTCCCTGTGTTGTGCCTGGTGTTCAAATGCAGCCGGGCCTGAGGAAGATGTGCAGGTGCTGGGTCAGAGCGGTGCCACAGGCTGAGCTACTCAAGGCTGGCCACCACTGCCATCTCTGTCTGTGACTGTGACAACCCTGTGCCAGGTTCTATGTCTGTGGCTGGTGTGCTGTGGGGCTTGCAGGGTGCCCGTTTGTCATTACTTGTCTCCTGTCCTTACCCTACTGCCCACATCAAGCCATGGAGATGCCAGGCAGCTGCTCGTGATATCAGCCTCCATTTAAACCCATTTCTTAATTGTTAGTCAGAAGTGGGTGAAAGAAGAGGGAAAAATCCCTAACTGGAGTAGCAACAGTGACAGGTCACCATCAGACTTCTCCAGGTGCTTGGTTTCTCTCAGGTCATGGCTCCCACCAAGTACAAAGACAAGGGCACTTCCAGCACTGTCACCCACGTGTCCCTGTGGCTCCTGAGGGAGAGCCAGCTGTGTTCCAGACAGCCCTGCTGCTGGCTGAACCCATCTGCACATGCTGTGGTTGTGTCGGGACAGCCTGTGCCAAGGTAAGCTGCAGGCAGGCTGCCTGTGAGGAAGTGGCAGCCTGTCCTGGCAGAGCAGGGAAGACCCCTCAGCTCAGAAAAATCTTTGTCACCTGAGGCTGATATTTTACAGCCTCTGAAGCCATGATTGATGTGTGCTGGAAGTTTTGCACTTAACATTGCTTTTCCAGATCTCTCGAGGTTAAAAAGACACTGGTGCATCTGGTTTTTGCTTCACTTCCAAGGTGGTTTTCCCCTAATAAAGATGAGCGTGTGTAGATTTTTCTAAATGAATAAATGATCTGCCCAGGAGCACTAGTTTGTGATAAACTTAATTTAAATGCAGCTGCATATTCTGCAGCTGGAGTGTGGTTTTACACAGCATAAAATAGCCTCAATATGCAGAGAGGATTAAGGCTATGTGAAGCACCTAGGCTCTGCCATAACAGCTTATATCACTATAATTTGGATTTTGAATTAATTCAGGCTTCATTCAGTCCTTGGAAAGTTTTTGAGCTATTTTAACTACTGCTCTCTTATGTCCCTCCATCTGGTAGCGTAGCTAATATAAATTACAGTCTCCTTTAATAAAAGGCAGTTGACACTAGGTCCTGTGTAGCTGCTTAGCAAATCTTGTTTTAGCAGATACCTCCCTTCCCATGACCTTCCTCATTCATTCTATCCCTCCCAAATCTTTATTGTGTAACTTGAATGTAATGTTTAGTTTAGAGCATCCTGTGAAGCAGGGAAACACAACTGAAAAGGAGGCTAAAAAGGGGAAGAGAGAAACTTCCTGGCCAATGAATGTGTAATTGCACAATTTAGTTAATTGTATTGGAAAAAAGTTTAAGAGGAAATAGAGTAAATGACTGGCACTGTTCTGTCCCCACCTGCCAGTACCCTGTTTAGCTGTAGGCTGATTGCTTGTGTGCAAGTCAGACTAGGCAGTATGTGGCCTTTGTCAATAGTCTTCTTGGGGAAAAAAAACCAACCCAACATCCAAATAACTCTGCAATTCAGTAAGGGAAGTCGGGAGGGACAGGAGCCAAAACTGATACATAATGCAGAAATGCAATCTGGAACTTTGGGTTGGGGGAATTGCTTCTTCCTTCACCAAGATGCATCTGTGGTGGAGTAGCCCATGACGTATTTCATGAGAGGCCTGGTTGACATGCAGGTTTCTCCTTTGCACAAGCTTCTGGCTTCTGGTGATTTCCCTGCTGTTTCCCTGAATCTGGCAGGGATAATTGCTTGTTATGATAGCATCAGTCAGAGATAAGATTCTTGTACAGAAGGCTTCAGGCTGTCAATAGTTTAACTACCATGTTGCAGCTGTGTTCAGTAAATAAACCTTTGGGAATGCTCAGAATGCGGTTTTTGGAGGTGTGGAACAACAGTTAGTCACTGCAGACCTAAGCTACTAATGTCGATCCTACCTTTTTGGCGTGTACTCCAAGTGTTTCTGCGCTGTAAGGAGAGCTCCAGCACAGCAGATATGCAAAGAACATGTACAGGGCAGCATGGAGCATTTTCTAAAATTCCACAGGAAAAATCTAAGGCAATAGATGTGTTCATTTGGTAGGCTTTCTATGGCTCCTGTGAGCCCAGCTCCAATGTCTCACAGCTAAGGCATGATGTTCCTGCTTGGGCAGGAGCATAAGTCATAGCCTTCCAGAAAAAGACATTGGTCTCTTATTCACTTGGAGAGTTTAATTTAAGCTCCCAGGTGAGTATCTTGTTGTGCTCTCAAGAACTTGCTGACTTCCCTGATAGACTGAGTGCCAAGGGAAACTGAAGGAAAACAGGGTAGAGATTATCCCACCATCCCTGCAACACCCAGCAAACCCACTCTCCTTTGTTTTAAACTGGGGGTTTTTTTGTAGAATGAGATTGTTTTGTTTGATTGTTTTTTTAATGGCACAATATGGGGTAATGGTTTTAAACCGAAGGAAGGTTGATTTAAACTAGATGTAAGGAAGAAGTTTTCTACTGTAAGAGTGGTGAAACACGGTTGCGCAGAGAGGTGATAGATGCCCCATCCCTGGGAACGCTCTGGGGGCTCTGAGCAACCCGATCTAGTTGAAGATATCCCTGCTCATTGCAGGGGTGTTGGACTATATCACCTTTAAAGGTGCCTTCCAACCTAAACTATTCTATGATGTTATATCCACAATTCTTTGTTCTTTCTTCCCTGCTGAGGGGAGAACATGGCTTTGCATTTCACTTCATTGTTAAAGGTTAAATTCACCAAGCACTGTTGGGGTGGCTTTGTGAGCAGATGTAAGTACCAGTGATACAGCAACAGGGTTCAGGTTGCAAAAATTTATGTTGGAAGGTTGTCTAAGTAAACTGCAGAAGGGAAACCCTGGAGGCGGAGAGCTGGCAGGAGTTGGACACCTTCTAAAAACGCAGGCTGCATTACAACATGTGAAATCAAAGCAGCCTGGGAGCCTGTTGAAGCTGCTCAGTCAATAGATGTAGAAGGTGTTCCAAATAAGCATACGTGGCCTCTGAGGAATGTTTTGAACTCCTCCCTGTTGCTGTTTCCTGATACTGTCAGTGCTTGGTGTTTCCTTTATGCTCTGGCATTATTACTATTATTGTAGGTATTAGGGGTGTTGCAAGCACATTGCTTAGGTGAAATGGTAACGGGAGAGGTGCCACTAGAGGAATCTGAGGAAGAAAAAAGGAGGGGCAGCAGTTTATGCTGTGGACACATCATCAATCTCTCTTCGCAGTACCAGCCTCTCAGGTGACGCACAGTCTGAGGTGTTTCTGCACTGCAGCCACAGCAGGCTATTGAGGAGAACACTTGAATTACCTTTTACATTAGCCAGTGTCTAATTTTCTAATTGTAGCACCCTGGAGGTCAGGAAGGGCTGGAAAACCTGCCCAGGAGCCTGTGCTGGGATGTGATGGCATCTGGGCTCTCTTGAGTCAGGTTAGCCATGCTCTTAGGTAGTGCCCATCCTTTGATGGCCATAGTGAACTGACCAACAGCTCTTCTGGAATGTGGGGACCTAGAGGCCTCTGGGAGTTTCCTTGCATTGTGGGTTGAATCATATGTCGAGATGGGCTCCAGGCATGGTGGCTTATGGTCCTGGTGTGAAAGATGGGGAGGAGAAGGGCACAAGAGGTGAGTGGGAAGAGACTGTGCATTAGAGGAAGGGGTGAGTGGACACACTCCAGAGCGGCCGGTCAGCCAGTACAAGTGCTGGCATGGCTGCCTGTGCTGTCTGGATGCATCCACAGGCATGTGCAGAAGTGAACAGCCAAAGCTGAGGTGCGTTGGTGGGTGATGAGTGAGCTGGCTGGGAGGGACTGGAGTAAATTTAGAATAGAGCAGTTGAGTTGTAAAGGTCCTACAGTGATCATTGAGCCCAACTGCAAAGAAAGTGACAGGACAATTAGTTCTTGGCTGTCTGTGGAGTGTTGCTACCCACACGTGAAGGGGATGGCAAAATTGTGTGTCCTACAAGCCTTCATCAGTTCGCATTTGCAAGAAAAAGAGAAAAAAACCCCACCCCATATTTATAAAATGGCAGAGTCAAGTTGAAAAAGGAATTGCAAATAAGGGAGTGGAGAGACTTAATGTAGTCCTGGGAGTATCTCCCCTGCTGCATGCTGCGTCTGCAGGCAGGTCACGCCATCTACAAACGTGGCAATGTTAATAACAGTATTGATTTGTCTTAATGCAGTTATGAAAGCTGAACCTCAGAGGTGTAGGAGGGCCTTATTGGTAATTTGCATCGAGATTGATGAAGGATAGTATCAGCCAAAGGGGAGCAAATGGAGGCTAGAGCAGGGCAGGGTAAAATGGTGACCATTAAAGGAAGAAAAGTACCCACAGCACTTGAGGCTTCTCCATCAAATAGAAAGAAATCTGCTTAAAATATAATGCCTATGACTCAAAGAAAAGGAATGGGGTTAAAATTGTTTGAAAAACAAGACAAAAGAAAAGTAAAGGTGTCTGCAATGTCTTTGCTGCAAGCCAAAGCCTGTCCAAGGACTCTGCAGGACGTGGCAGAGCTGCAATGCTTGCGGGGCAGGCAGGGGTGGGTGATGTCTGACCACTCAGGGGGAGTTTTACCCTTGTCAGATAGATCAAAATGGGGTCTGAAAAAATAATTTGTCACCTTAGTTTCTCTGGTGTCTCAATGAAGCTCTTTTTGTAAGTAGGATCTTTACACATGATTATTTGGAGCATGCATCTTAAGCTTTTTGCTAGCAGCTCTGAAAATAGTAGACTGATGCACTCACCTCTTCCCGCCCAGCCTCCAAAAGTTTCTGGCATCTCTTCCTTTAATTCTGCTTTGTAATTGAATTTCTGCCATGAGTTTCTTCTGCTAATTCTTTTATAGCACACTTTTAATTGTCAGTGAATTTGAATATTGCATGAACTGTAAACATAGAAATTAATGTGTGCTATCCAGTTACCCTCTACTCCTGCAGTTTGGAGCAAAGGTTTTGTATGATTTCAGACATCCCCAAAAGTCTTTTGGGATGCCAAAATCTAGCATCTGGACTGTGAAATTCCATTTACTTTGAGCATATAAATATGGCCTAATAATATTGCACTATTTGGTTTGTTGGATGGGGAAGGCACAACAGTTTTTTAGCAGCAACACAGAAGAGAAATTAAAACAGTTTGTGGGTTGTGTTTCCTATTTTGCCATTGACCAAGTTCAATCCTTACCTTGTCTTTCCATTGGGGTTCATTTGTTTTGCAGCTTGGAGAAATAACATCCATCACTCTGTACGATGAGGATACTAAGTTTTGTCATAAAAAGATGTTGAATCCAATACAATTTGCTCAAATGTTTTTGTTGCTGCCAGGTTGCAACATTTATGAGTGTCTGCCCAGGGATGTCAAGAGTAATAGAAAATTCCATGGTAACAGAAAATTTCTTGGAATTTACTTCCTGGGAGCAGAAGACTGATGTAGTTAAAACCTGCACCGATGAGGGAAGCTACCAGGATAAAATAAGAACGCAGTCATTTAGGGGGCACACACTTAAGGGGTTTTCTCTTTATTTTTCCTTCCAGGCTCTTCAGGCTTTAGGGAAGTTTGTTTGAAACTGCTTCCCAGATGATGGGAAGATGCATGTGGGAAGGTTGGTCTTCAGTAAAAGCCATTCAACCAGCATCACTCACCAGTGATCAGGGGAGAGGGCACCTTCAGGGGATGACTGGTGACCCCATGTCAGGGCAGGATACCCTGACCTCACTTCTGTGACACTTGTTTTGTTCTTGTGATTTGTAGAAGGAGCTGCATTTCAGCTGGCTGCTTGACTTCTTTTCAATTTCTTCTTGGTGTTTACTTCTGAAAACCTGTGGAGAATTTGTGAGGTTACCATAACAATCAAAAAGGAAAAAATATAGTACTAAATTTTTTGAAAGGAGGAGATGGAATTGCAGCACAATCAGTCAGACTTTTATTACAGTGTTTTTCTGGAAATTAATAAAATATTTCCCACCTAGTCATCTTCTGGATGCTTATGAGTAACTGTAAGCATGGGTTTGTTTGGAACAAATAATGTCAGACACCCTAATTTCCCTCTGGAGCAGGGTAACAGGTCCTGTAGATAGAAAAAGAGCAGATTCTATGATTTACTCCAATCCTACTTAGGTTTTTGATGCTGTTTTGATACTAGTAGAAAAAAAACTAAGGAAAGGAAATTTTTTTGAAACTTATGGATGGTGCAAGGTAAGTGTGCTGACCATGATCCAGACTTAGCTTCTGTGTGTGATCAAACTCAGAAGTAGTGTTGTGTGAGGATTTCCAAAAGTGGACCCTATGGCATGGGTCATTGTTATTGAGGCATTTGATAAAATGCTGGTTCAGACTCAACAAGTAGCACCAAACTAGGGGATGTTACAAGTGCTTGGGGGGAGAAAGGTATTAGATTTTCAAGTAGCTTTGGACAGAACCAGACGATGACCTTGGAAGGTCCATCGTTCTCACCAAAAGGCTTTAGTGCGGGCTTGCTGTTATCTCTGGTGGGTGGGTTGGCTGTACAGAATACTCAGGGATGGTTGGAGGGCCTCCACTGAAAAGTGTTGTGGGGTCGTGGTGAGTCATACACTGCTTTTCCAGCATCATCCTGTCCCAACAGCAGCAGACTCATGCTTCCATAAACAGGAAGATGGACTTCATGCCCAGTGTTGGGATCTCCTGGTGCTTTGGCATTACTGGAGTACTAAAGCCTGCATGAGGAGTAAGGATGTTTGGTCTGGAGAGAAGGTGCAGGATTGGCCTGAGGAGTTTGCAGTGCCAGCAAACAGCGGCAGCTTGCTGTAAGGTGAAACCCCGTGTCTGTAGCGGTTAGGGCCAGTGGAAATGAATGTGAGTGGTATCATGAAAGGTAGGAACTCCTGCTTGTAGGGATGGTGAAGTGTCGAAGGAGACTGTTGGGAGGCTTTGTCTGGGATGTCCATGGCTTGGTTTTGGCATTGGGCAGACCAAATGTGTGTGTTAGGTGTGGGCTGGAGGCACCTGGGAGCTAAACACAGTGGGATTTTGTTTGCAGAAGTTACAGGGTTAGTGGGTCAGACAGGGATCTGGCAGAAAAGAAGCCGGTGTGTTGGGTTGGAGAAGATGAATTCTTCCCAGCTGAGCTTCACCTTGTTGGTGGAGGAAAATTGTGGTCAGCTCTGTGAGAGAGGGAATCAGAGTAAGTCACTTGCTTTCGATTTTCTAATCCACAGATTTTGAGAGATTAGGAATCACAGGAGGAGGTGAACTTGCTCCTGGTGCTCTTATCTGTGACTTTTTAAAGGCTGATGAACCTTTGCATCCCATCAGCATTCAGAGCTGACAGATGCTGATGGGATGCAAATTGTTATACTCTTTTTTCCTTGAGAAACATGCTCAGTGGAAGAAAAGCGAGCGTGTTTCAGAGCAATGCTTAGTGGCTGCAGTAAACTTGGAACTGGCTCGCTCGTATTTTTTGTTGATTTTGCTCCAGTTTTTACATATTGGTGTGATAATATTCTGTGGTATGAGTCAAGCAAACCTTCTGAATCTGAACTTGATACTTGCTTATTTTGAAAGATAAATTTTTACAAAAAATATTTAAAGTTAGAAGGGTGACTTCAACAGATTATTGAATATGAGAAGAACGTTCTGTCTGAATTCAAGACAAATCTGTGCACTTTTCAACATGGAAATGTTTCTTTTTTCAGGCTAATAATAAAATGCAAATGCACAACAAAGCTATTCCCCATTGTAGGGTAAGAACTGGAGCAGCGTTTTTGCATGCTTAGACTGATTCTGTTTAGGTTTTTTTTTCTACTAGGAATGGTAGCTTTTACAGAAGAGGCCAAGAGAGTGAAGATTGTTACTTAGAGAAAAGCTGTAATGTAAAGCATGTTTGGTTTGTGTCTTCTCTTCCAGGTAATTGAGCCCCGTGGACTTTCTCTGAAGAGATTCCAAAATAGGTGGTGAGTATTTTGCAGAGCCTGCTCCTTTCAAAGCACTCTTTGATTTAGTAATAGAAAAACTAAATAAGAAATAGAAAATGCAAGCATTGTGTTTTGTTCTTCATTGAGTGCAGAAGTTTGCATTTGCTGAGTTAATGGCATGCTTTAATTTTAAAGCTGGCAGGGCTAATCTTTGAGCAGGGGTTTGTTGCCAAAATGTTAAGGTTTACCTTTGCACTAAAAAAAATTTCCTGAGATTTCATAAGTGAACTGTTACATTTTGAAAAATACTTGACTTTAGGGAAAAGCTGAACAAATTACGTTGTATTTTTTACTAAAATCCTACACATCCTACTGCGGCGGTGTTTTCTGTGTCAGAAAGCAACCTTAGGGGTTTTTTCCCTTGTGTTCTGTCCAAAGGTGTTAATTTAAAGGAATGCAACTTCCAGAGAGTTAAATGAGCTGCATAACCTATTCTAATCTCTGCCACATATGACTGATTTTGTTCTGCCTGCACCCAAGACTTCCATGTATTTAATTTGTATGCACTTCCTTAGGTTCTTATTTGTAAGTGAAACATTAAATCAGGAGGATGAGATCGCTAAGAACTGCCAATGTGGTGCCATTGCAGGTGCAAAGGCACCTCTTACGCTGATGTAAATCAGTGCAATTTCTTTTCCTCTGCTGGAGATGATCTCTCCAACGGTGCCAGCTGGGACTCTGCTCTGTAACACCCTTTGCTGTTTGTTTTTGTTGTTTCTAGAGAAATACATACACTGTTTCCTCTTTCAATTCTAGATTTCTTTCCCATGAGATTAACCAAATTATATAATTACCCATTAATTCCTCAGGAAGTTCATTCTTTCGTTGCATTTCCCCAGTGCACAGGATACAAGCTATTAGAGCTCTTGTGTATTCAGACTGACTAATGAACTATGGCGGGATGCCCCAAACCTCTAATGGACTTCTCTGTCTTCTAAGTCTGTGTATTTCCCATAGATCAGATGCCTTTTGATACATATGGTCCCAGGTTGATTTGAAGTGTCCGTGCAGCTGAAATGTAGCCATCTGCACTGGTATTTTCTCAGGGCAGGGGAGGATGATGGAGTTTGGTGTGTCTGTCCACCTAAATATGTGTTCATTGTGGCTAGAAAATGGTTATTTAACCATTTATAAGGGGCTTACTTAACACCCCTTAAATGCATATGTTACCAACTACATCTTTCATCAATGAAAACATCCCTTACTTAGTAAGCTCTGTTATCCTTATTTTCTGTATTGAGGCTTATGTTCCTAAAACTTGAGTTTTACAAGGCCAAATCATGAATCCCATATGCCTTTCACCAAAATGCTCTTGTGAGCAGTAGCTTGTGAACCCCTCCTCTGCCCCAGCCCTGCAGCTATGATGGGGTCTGTATTGAAAAGTTGCATGGTTTGTACTGCTGATTTCTGTACTGGGACCTGAATATTCAGCGGATCTTTTTTGAGAGGTTGAAAAAAGAAACAAAATTCTTCTTCTGAGGACAGGGGAGTATGAGATGGATGACATTAATACCATGTGTGTAAAATCCAGGTAATTTAAAACTGTCTCTTTAAATTGAATTAAAATAGGATTTTCTTGTTTCAGGTAACACCTGAACAGGGTATGAGTAAAAAACCACTTGTTGACACTCCAGACTGTTTGCCACAGTTAATATGTCTTTCTCCTGGATAGTCTCTTTGGGCAGTGCTTTCTAAAGCATGGAGCTCCTGTGGTCTTTCAGGGGAGCTTGGGCTCCTGATGCACTTTAGCTAACAGAGATTAGAGTTGTTGGGTGTTTGTACATCACATTGTTTGATGCTTTAATGGTCTATATTCCTTGCCTTTTCAAGTTCAGGTGTGTCCATGATTTCAATTTGTGAATTTATATGATCCATGCCAGAAGAAGGTACATCTCTAGAGCATAACAGCTCCTGTATGGAGCTTTACGGTGGTCTGGTTGTGTCAGTTCATGTTTAACATGTAGGAAGAGACAGACTTGAAGGCAGACTAGTGCTGAGCCTGATGGGCATTTTCCAAAATGTAATGTGTGGCCAATGGCACATGGATGGCTTCAGAATAAAGTACGAAACTAAAATGTGTATGAATGTGCCTAAAAGTAGCTTGACTTTTACCCCAGCTGAGCACATCTGGAAGTGAAGGTGCTGGCCAGGGAAGGGGGAAATTGGCATTTGGGTGCTCTCTTGCTGGGATACCACAGGCTCTGATGCAGCAAGCTGCTTACCTGTGTTTCTGCCTGTAAGCACATAAGCAGCTCTGGGCAGGGAAGACCAGGGAGCCAGACACATGACGAGAGATGCGTCTGTCAGGGCCACCCTGGGCAGGACACCTGAATGGACAGCTGTGTCGGGGGGCCTTGTGCCTCGGTGTGTTTCAGGGTGCTGCTGGAGTGACTGTGCTGGGAGGTTGGAGCTGGGATGTGGGCAGGAGGGCTGTCTCTGTCCCAGGTGCAATGCAGGGGGCTGTGATGGTGGCACTGCTGTAACCTCTGTGCTGTTCTGGAGGAGCACATAAGTGGCTGTGACCCATGGCCAGGGAAGGCAGAGCATGGGACATGAAATGGTGTGAACATCATTTCCGAAACTGCCTGTTGCTTGCATGGGCATAGGGCTCTGAGTCTGGAACAGGGCCCCTTGCTTCTCTGGTCCAGAGCTGGTATGTTTGATGCAACGTGAAAGCGAAACTTTTTGCGGCCAGACCAATAGATCTGTCCTGCCAAACTGGCTTTGAGAAACATTCTATTTTTAAACAGAAAGCTGAGTTTAAATCTCTGCAGAGATTTGTGGGAAGGAGGGTCCCCTTGAATGGGAGGTTGCAAGCAGTACTGGAGGGTTGAGTTTCTGAACATATCTCAGGATTACCTGTGGCAAGATGTGGAAATCAGGAAATGTTCTTGCCATTGGTGTTGGTATATTTGTTGGAAATACGCTCTATGTTCTGTGCACAGAGCCAGGCCATGGGCATCTCCCCATGATGTGGCTCTGGGATCTTCTCCATCACTAGAACATACCCCCTCACCAGGATCTCGTCACCCCTGAGTCCTGGTGCCTTCTAGCACAGCTCTGTGTCTACTGCCCTTGTCAGCATTTCCTTGTCTTCTCTGTAGCCCACCTGTGTCCCCATATCCAGAGTCCCATGGGGTCACCATTCCTGTGAATATTCAGGCTCTGCAAGCAGAAAAAAAGCCAGTAGCAGTGCCAGGCTGAGCACCACGGCAGAGAAGTAGAAGGGAGCAGGCAAGACAAGTGGGAATTTGGGGCTGTTTTCTCCTTCCCCTGAGCATCATCTGCACTACAGCCTTGAAAATCTGCCTTGTTTCAGAACTCGAAGTCAAGTCCTCTTGGGGAAAGAGAGACTTTTCAGTTCTGTTAACTTTTCCTGTTACCTTTCCCTGCTGTCTGGAGGGAGCCGTGAGGGCCAGATACCTGCCATACATAAAACTATACCGTGGGTGCAGGGAGGGGAGATGGAAATGCAATTAATGGAAAATGTGTCTTAAAAAAGAACAAATGGGGAGCACAATAGCAAATGAAGTATCTTTTCTGAGTAACTTATGTAACAAAGTAATTAAAAATAATTCATTATGGTTTAATGTGTCCTTAATCAAAGCTTCCAATTTTTTCCTTAACGACCTTTAAAAATTGCTATTTGAGTGTTTGTCTTTTACATTCTCATTATAAATAGGTTTTACTGATGTTTTCTCTGTTGAGAGTTTTCTATGTTGTACTGCACATTTGCTTTCCATATACACTGTTTGCCCATTCAAGGATGTTAAGAAAAAAAACCCAGAATGAATGTGGAGCACTGCTGTTTGTCTGTGTTTGTTTTTATGAATGAATCTTCTGCATGAGTGTTCACAGGATTTGGGATTGCTCACTTTTCAAAATCTTCTAAAATTCAAACTTTTTCCTTAATTCTTTACTGTGATGGGGAAAAATTAAAGCAGGCTTTCATTTTCAAAAAGTAAACTATTAGCCAAGATTTCCAAGCTGGAAGATAGTGGGGCCCTATAATTGCCCTGTGCTCCCCATTGTGCTCCCCCAAACACCACCTGCCTTCTCCATTTTGTAGAGATGTTGCTATATGGCATGAAAAAGTAGTGTCTCCTAATGCAAGTATCTCGTGTTGATTCACTGCTATACAACGGTTCATCCCCTAAGAGTGTGGGATTACAAAGTATTATCATGCTCAGATTGACTCAGGTAGTGCTATTTTTATTTAAGCTGTATTAAGGTATCGTTGTGAATCTTTGGTCTTGCAGCATGGGTGTAATACGATTAACTATTTTTGTAAAAAATCAACATGGGTGTACAAATCCTGTCCATGTCAAGAGCTGCAAAGATTAGTCATTTTTTTTTCCCCCTCTCCTTTACAGTGAGTTGTTACATTTTTAATTTTCCTGTGACTTCCATCATGTGGGGCAGGCTTGGAATAAAATAAGAAGGTGCCTCAGGTCTCAGGGACTTGGTACTTGCTGGGAGAAGCTTTGGTACAAGAGGGGGGCTTTGGTGTAAGAGGGAGCAAGGTTTGGGGATGCTCAGTGGGATTACCTGGGCAGTCACCAAGGGAGTGCAGTGGGTTGCACCCACCTGAATCTTTGAGGAGCCATCTAATTCAAGCAAATGAGACCTCCCCTGACCAGCAGTTCTGTCCCTCCACCTTGCTGGCTTTTATATCAGGCCCTACCAGTCTTAATTTTAATAAAATGGTAATTTGGAGTGGATTCTTGCTCAGCTCCTTCTCATTAACCTGTAGCAGCTTGATATCCTGGTAATGCAAAGATAAACATGCATCCTAGGGCTGAGGTAGGCTAAGGGATGCAGTCAGAAATATCCACAGACAGCATGTCTGTCCAGGTAGATCCCTGCAGGTTGGATAGACTGCCAACCATTGTGTTTCCAGAGGGGAAGGAAAAAAATCATGGCCTTTCTTGAAAAGGGAATGCAATGAGATGAGGTGTGATTTTCCTCAGTTGGGACAAATATGAAGTTGATTAAAATAAGTTCCTTTGCAATGGGTCTGAGTGGAGTTACCACTATAAGTCAGCATGGTTTGCAAAGATGGTGGGTGCAAAAACTACTTGACAACATTGCTTTGGTGATCTAGGAATTGCGTAGCAGAGTTACAGCAGCCCAGGGGATGCTTCCTGTAGGGAAGCTTGGATGAGCTTCTTGGATGCAGCTCCCTTTCTGGGGAACTCAGCAGAAAGGACATTGCCTCTCCTAAACTTCCCACCTCCCAGATGCACTGGGATGGGGGGGCTGGTCCAGGGCAGGGAATGCAGCACTGTCTCCTGAGGGGGAGTTTCTAGGAATCTTTCTGGCCTTCATCAGCATTTGGAAGGAGAGGTGAGGGGGAGAGAGGATGAATGTGGGAATCCTCCTGGGTTCTTTATCCTGGGACAGCCTGTTTGACGAGGAGCTTAACTGCTGTAACTGGCTCATGGCACCCAAAGGCAGCAGGATCCTGGTGGGAATGCTGCCACAAGCAGCCATGGTTGTCTTGAGTGTGGTCTGCAGTTGTGTGAGTACAAACAGAGAGAGAGAATGAGCATTTCCGTCCCCATCAAGCCTTCATTTGAAATGAAGGAGGCATTTAATGTATGGATTTTTACACCCTTCTCCTTAATTACCAGCAATGCAGAACAACATTCAATAACTGCTTGACTACTACTGTAAATAGAAAAGATCCCTGTGGTAGTGGCTGGGTGCTCCACGTTTCGGTGTGGGCAGCACAGAATGTCCAGTGGATGGGTGAGAAGATGCTGTGCGTTTGCCAGTGCAGCTTCACAGCCAGGTTCTTGCACAGTCCTGTTCCCAGCTGACCACGAACTGTTGCATTAGGTGTGAAAATCAGCTGGTGAAGTCTTATCTCTGTTACACTAGGGTAGAGGAACATAAATTGCCAATTTTTCCATAATAAAATATGTAGATAACTTTGACATAGGATGCACATTGCTTTGTTAATGGTTTTGTTTGGCAGGCTTGGTTTGGGACTTTTCTGGGAGGGGAGCAGTTCCCACAACACCACCAAGTGTTGCATGTACATCTGCTGTCATGTCCAGACATTGCCCTCCTCCTGCATGGTGTTCTGGTGAAGTTCCAGCAGAGCATCAGTGGGGTTGGTGGGGTGGAAACTTTATTGTGTGAACAAAGAGAGTCTCAGTTAAGCTGGGCAGTTTTGTTTCCTTCTCCCTAGGTGTTTGGTATTTATAAATATCACCCTTGGGTTACCATAAAATCTTGTTTCTCAGCAGTAAAAATCCTAATTGTTGCTTTCCAGAGAGCTGACATGAATTCCCAGGAAAAGCAGACATGGCCATCAGTCCCTTGTCTAGATTTTTTTGTTGTCTGGAAAGAAGCTTCGGGATCTGCAGTTGGACTAGATGATCACTCTGGGTCTTTTTCCAACTAAACTACTCTGTTCTATTCCAGTGCAGACAGGATTGGAAAGCTGGAAGAAGACTGGGCTGTAGATCCCAGCTGTAGCTGTGCTTCTGCTTTGGTGCAGGAGTGGTGGGATGGATTTTCTTTGCTAGGTGCTTGCTGGCTGGCTATATCTCACACCCTAAAGCCCAAGAATTAATTGTCTCAATATTGATTTCATCAGTAAATGGAGTGTAGTAAATCTGTTACAGTAAAAATGAAGTGGATTAAACTGCAGAATTTTTCATTTCACCAAAAAAATCGTATTTGGCCTTCACTGAATTTCAAAGGGAATATAATTCGTCATTTTATTAAATGAAATGCTACGGGAAAAAAAATTTAGGAAAAATACTACTTTTTGTAATTTGGGGAGGAAATTTGATTTTAGGTATTTACCATCAAAAAATTATTTTGTGGCTCATCAGTATTAAGACATATATTCTTATGGGTGTATATCATGTCTCATTGCTTGGTATTTACCATTACTGCCTATTTGTCAAAATAATTAATTATCTAGTTCTGATAATTTATATTGGAATCACTAAGGCAGGTTGGTTTTTTTCTAGGTAAAAATACCTTATCTCTGAATGATGGGTGAAATATTTTAACTTTGTAACAAGGAACACAGTAGATAGGTATGTTAATACAAGTGCCTGAAAATAGAAACTTGAGAATGTAAAACCTTGTGCTTATTGGTTTCAGAATATGCCAGGAATACCTTCTCTGAGTTTTCATGTGTTTTCTAACTGTTTTGCATCTGAAAAAAAGAGCTTTTTTCCTTTTGTTTTGGTTGGTTATTTGTTTTAAGTTTGACCACGTGTAGTGCATAGACTGCTCCTCAGTCACAGAGTGTGGTGAGAGGATTGAATGGTCCCTGTTCTCCACTATAAAGATAGTGGGATATGAATTTACCTGCAAGGTGGCAGCTGAGTGGAGGGCTGATAGAAGATAGGAGGTGCAAAAGGCATTTCACAGCAAGCAGGTACTAAATTACATATTTTGTGTGTGTCCTCCTGAATCAGTGTGTTTTAAAGATCATAGCCTGGGACTCTAGGAAAAGGGGTTTTGTTTTGCAGGTTATCTGGTTCTTCAGTTGTTTCCAGATGTTTAACAACTTTGTGGTAGTGTTCCCCTCCAGCCACAGGTTTTCTCTGCACCCTGGATAAAGTGTGACTTAGTAGGAGACTGGGCCTTATATGCTTTCCACCCCTTCTGAATCCTTCCCAGGATGATAAAGGATATTGAAAAAAATTTAAAAGTTTTATTTTATTTCTCATTACATCTCAAGCATCCTTCTCCCAAGCTCTGCAAGATGCCCCACTCAGGGATGATAATGTCTCTGCCTGGACAGCCAGGGATCCTAGGGGAATGGAGCAGCATCCACCTCCATGACAGCACCCACGCAGAACACAGCATTTGTTACGCCTAAACAGAAGTCAAAACTTGTAAGAAGTGGTTTTATAATGGGAATATGCAGACCCCTGAGTATAATGCTGCTGCTATACGCTTTCATAAATATTAAGGTTTAGGGATGACAGTTATGATGCATGGCATTGGGAGTCTGTGAAACAGCAGTCATTAAACAAAAATGGGCTTTTAAACTAATGACAGCTGCCTAAATGGGTTAGCAGTGAAACAGATTCCCTGAGGCAACCATTCTTCAAATAATACAGGTCCTATTGACTTTAAAAAACGCAGGAAAATATTTTGGTTTGCTGCTGTAGTACTGCTTTTGCATTCATCCCAAAGGTCAAGCTGTGAAGCGTTTGCTAGTCTTTAAACTGAAGGTGTTAGAAAATAATGAATGGCAATCTTTCCAGTAATTCATTCACTGTTATTCCCCTGAATTAAGCCACGTGTAATACCAAGGATTCACACCTGTTCCAAGATGGGTTTACAAGTGAGTATGGGGAAACTTTTCTCCATCTAAACTCAGCTTAGTGTTTAACCTAGTAGGTAGTTTTGCACAATATCTCTGTTGTACAGAATTTTATCCAAATGTCTTCATCAAAACCTGTTCCAACTCCTGCTGGTTTAAAATTACGCACAGTAAAGCAGAATGTTGCCTTGTCTCCTTTGAGGACGTCATTCCCAGCCTAAAGCCAAAGCTGTAAATATGCATATTTTTCCTTTTCCTTCATGCCAGAGGTCCTGACAGACAAGGGCTACCTGTATCTGAAAGACATTGGCCAGTTTCCTTGAAGACACATTTTAAGCAGGTTGATGGTTGCAGAAGAGCAACCTATTCTCAGTCAACCACTTTCACATCTTTTTAACTTTTGCTTTTCCCCTGCCCAAGTTTGGTTTCTTCCTGAAAGTTCTTGTTTGGCTTCTGTCTTCCTGACCCCCTCATTCTTCATCTTTATCAGGACTCATGGTTTTTTTGTTCCTCCTTTTACTACCAGAGGACAGAATAACCCAGACTGTGAAAGGATGTCAGACAGCTGAATTTGGTTGTTTTGCATCATATCTCTTCATACCATACGCAACTTGGAGCCCACTTCTTGCTCTAAAAACCCAGCTTCAGCCTGGGTCTGGCCTTGCTTGCTGAGTAACTCCAGATAATTCCCATTTTTTTATAAAGCAAGCAGTTCCACTAGTAATGTATGTGAAAGCTGTTGAGAGCAGTCATATTTCACTTTCTCCCTGTCATGAGATGTCATTTAAAAGCTGAATGTTGAAATGCTTTCTAATATTTCTAGGAGCCCTATGAGACTAAGCAGAGGTTAGGAAGGATGTGATGGAGGGTGGGCTGGAGGTCCAGAGGTCTCCTGACAAGTCAGGGATGTAGAGCACAGCTTTCAGAACCTGACAAATTCTCTTGCGAACATCACCAGCAATCCTGGCTCTCTGCAGGCTTTGGCTCTTCTGTGAGACCTCCATAACACAGTACTCTTTCCACCACTTTTCTTGTTTGCCTCCATAGTCCTAACCACAAATGTGCCTTCTGTGGGCAGTTCTTTGTGGAAGAAGAGGGCTGTCTAGTTGTGGTGACTTCAGCCATATTATCCTCTTCCTAGGGAGTCATATTCTCTTCTTCCTAGGGAGTATGCTTGAGTCAGGAGAGAAGAGTGGAAGAAGGGTTATATTAACTAAAACATGAACATGTGAACAGATGGCTGACCTCTGTAACACCAAGAACTGTTTAATTTTAGAAATTTGCAGGCTGTTTCAAGTTTGTTGTGCTCCTTACAACCATCTGAGCATAGATGCACAATGATTTATTAGCTTACTGCAAAGCTTTGTTGTTTAATTTCCCTGCCTGTTTAATTTTTAATTTGAAATACTGAGCTTTAGGTGGAATAAGCAGGATCCTGGATCATCAATGTGATTGGCTCCCTTTGTGACAACTTCCTTTAAAGCACTGGAAGGTGAGGGAGAAGAGATGTTCCCGGTCATGGTGGAAGGAGCTCAGCTCCTCTGCTTTTCTCACTTCCCCAGCATGCTCAGCCCTAGCACAGACAGGGACCATGGAACAGTTAATTGTGGGCAGGGAGGAGACAGATGATCATCCTGGCCCAAATCACTTAAACATCTTAAGAGTCTACCCTTGCCTGTCTGAACGAGCCAACTAATCTTTCAGTGAGCTGCACAACTGAGCACTGAGTTACATATGGTACAAAGAGAGAGATGACACAGAGTGATCAAATTCCCCTATCCTACCTCTACCACAGCAAAAGCTGTGCACCATTTGCTTGCTTAATGGTAGAAGAACATCACCATTGGAAGAAAATTGTTTCTGGCTATGGGGGTTCTCATCCTCTGGAGGCTTTTAGGTCAGGGTTATCTATCTTTTGAAAACAAGTGATACAGGCCAAATGGGTGGTGGCTGGCTGCCAAAATTCTTGGAGAAATTATTTGAATGAAAAGGTATTGGACTAGATCAGTGGTTCTCAATGCTTTCTGGGAGATCTCAGCAAATTCCCAGGAACTGTGCTTCTGACACTTGTGTGGCAATTTGAAAGAGCAGTATCTGCATGGTGACCACACATGAAGTCTGGTGCTGTCCTGGAGACCTGATGGGATGAGTGATGCCAAGGGTCCCATCTGGGATTCAGAGAGTCAACACTGGAGTAATAAGCGTGAAGCACTTGAAAAATGTCTTTATAAGGAGTGTACCATGTTAGTCTACCAAAAAGTGAAAGAAAAAATAAATCTATATTAGTGCAGCATGTATTTCTTTTATAGACATCTGGCTTATCACTATGGTTGGCTTTTCTTAATTACTGCTAATGCTTCTGAAGGCTGTGCAGTTGGAGATGGAATGTGGCTGGCCCAGAGTCAGGGCACAGCAGCTTTTATTGGGGCCGCTTGGAGACAGACCATCTGCAAAATGTATTTATTTTTTTCCTTGGTTGTCTTCTCTAAATAAAAATGTGATGCTGTGAGAACGTCCGTTCCATCCTATTGCTACGCTGCACCAAAGATGCCATTTTCTGACAAATTGTTTTTGAAAGTTATATTTGGCAAATGTCTGTTTACTTAATTCCTGTCCTGTCATTCCTGCTTGTCCGTGAAAGCCGAATCTCTTTGCATGCAAACTCAGCTGTAGCTCAGTTCAGAGCATTCTTTAAACTGTAGTTGCTTTTTACTCATTTGCTTTTTTTTAGCTCTCTTCCTCTGGCAATGGAGGAACTGCAGGTACTTCACATCTGATGGAGGCAAATCCAGCGCCTGCCGAGCCGAGGGCTGTTAGAGAAGGTGTGACAGTTGTGTGGTCAGGGTTCCTTGCCACTGCAAGTGTTGGAGCTTCAGCACCCTTGGCACCCTGTAGCTATCACACAGGAGTGTAACCAGGATTAGCTTTGCAGGAGTGAGTATCTTCTGCCTGCAGAAAACCACGTGAAAGTCCTGCTGGCTTAGGTCTTTAGCCAGCAAAGGAGACTTCATCCTTACCTTCAACAAAATTGGCTTGTCAGGAGAGCGCTTGGAAGAAGTAGCTTTTTTTCTTTTTCTTTTTTTAAGAAAAGTAATTTCCTTGGGCTTGGTGCCCTCTCTGAAGTGAACTTAGCTGCTCGGGACATTGGGTTTTGTTCTAGAAATAAAATAGTCCTTCATCATAGAGCTCTATTCAATACTGTGCTGTTCAAATCACTGGGGAAAAAGGGATAGTCCCTCTGTGACACTGATTTTATAACTTTTTTTTTAAACTGATAAACTTAAGGCTTTCCCTGAAAAAAGTGAGCTTAAGCAAGGCATAACATGTTTTCCCCATAGTTACAGTGATGTAATCCAGCTTTGGTCACCCTTGCCTAGCAGTGGGTGTTTCTGGAGCAAGGTAGAGCATAGGGACTGCAGTTAGAAAGGCAAATGCAATTACAAGAACAAACAGTTGTTAATATTCTATAAAATTGGTACTCATTGCTCTCAGGTTCACCTTCCTTGCCTTAAGGTTTTCTCTTTAGAAGCAGTTTCTGTAAATACCATCTCTTCCTTTCCCCTTGGAGAGATCTCAAATATCTGGGCTGGAATAAGTGTCTGGGTAATCAATAAATTTTAATCTACATGATGGGGATTTTCTCCTTTAAGTTGGTTCTTTCTGTGCTGGAGAAAACATGTCTAAAGCAAATGTAAAATGAAGAAGGGTTAGATTTGACTTGACTTGCTGTTACTATATGCGCTTATAATTTTGCAATATGAATGTCTTCCAAAACAATTATAGTTATTGCAAGATTGACACTCAGTGATTAATCTACTACCAGACAGCCAGTGCAGTAGTGTCTTTGAAACAATTTTTGAGCCTCTTCCCTGCTGTTCTTTCCCTGCAAATCTGATTTCAAGATAAGCCAATGACCATAAAATGTGATGTGTGGCCTGGCTCTTTTTCAATCTCCTCCTTTGCTTCAGCATTGTGCTTCTGTCTTGCACTGAAAAGTATGTAATGAAAGTATCTGAAGTCTGCCCTCTGCCAGAACATCCAGTCTTGTATTTCATTTGAGGCATATGCTTAAATTATCTTGGGGCTGGCTGGATTTATTTGTACACTTAAGTGCATGCTTAATCTGGGTGAATAATGATACTTGAAAGATTTTGTTGATGGGAGTCACAAGTGGTTTGGTTTGTGTTAGTGGCATAGGTGCAGAGCATGTGAAAATATTCATTGATCATCTCATTGTCTGGAGCAGTCCTTGTAATGGGAATACCTGCTTATATCCTGGTTTTCTTCTCAGAAGGTCTCTGCTTTTGGCTATGTAGTGTAGAGGGAGAGCTTCCCATGCTTAGTTGAGCTGAATCTGCAGCTGAATTTAGGGAGGTGACAAAACACTGTAAAATCCAATAGTTTGTGAGAGAAAAGGCAAGACCACAGAAAAGATTCCAGTTTGGTTCTTCATGCATTCTGTAAACTTGTACATTTTTAACGTTTTTACAGCTACAAGTCATAACACTTGCGTGTTGTGCTGCATCAAGACTGACTCAGAGGAGTCCGCCAACACCTGTTGATGGTGTGGACCTGCCTATGTGCTAGTTCTGGTTTTAATTGTCTTGCTGTTTAAAGAGATGTCCTCAAACGTGACCTGAGGTTAGAGGTTAAGCTGTTCCTCATTACTCTGAATAGCAATGATACATTTGGTTGTATGCCCTGTTGAGCCGACTTGGAGCCGATGAGCAGAAGTGGTGCTGGGCATAAGTCATGGAGTTACTCACAGCTTCTTAATCTTTTCCTTAAGTTGTTTTGTTTAATAATACAATGTAATAATAATTCTGGACAATAATAGGTTTGCTTCTCTGGCTTGTGTGGTGCCAATTCTGTTGTTGCAGAGGTTTTGTGTTTGCTCTCGATAAACATCAGGCGCAAAGGCAGTTGTTGTGTGCATGGTTGACCATGACTTGATGAAGCTATAGCAGATTTTGTCTGCACTTGGAAATATTTTCTTGTCCCTTAAAGGCAACTCTGTGCTCTGACAGCAACGCTTTCATTGGAGAATGAGAAAATTTTAACACTGGCTCCTACTGCTCAGCTTTCTCAGGTACATGAATCACCTTTCTTAATTCCATATAGTGGAAGAAACAGTCCCGAAGTGCTTATAAATGATGTTGTTTGCATTTGCTCAGGATGCTGAAGTTTGGGAGCGAGCTCCCAAAGAGATCTGTGCTATGTTAAGGTTATTCAGAGCAAAGCTTCTTTTTGATCTTAATGCGTTTGCTACTGAATTTTAGTATGTAAACGTGAGACAGACTGCTCCAACCCAGCAACAGATTATTATTGTTTTGGTGGGATAACTTTGGTGCCTCTTCAAAAATGACTCAAATGACGAGTGCTTATAAATAAGCAGTCTCCCCTCCTCTCAACCTTCAAGTGTGGGAGACCAGTGCTGAAGTCAAAAAAGGGATGCAAGGGGAGAACCAAGAGCACCCTTGTCTCTGGATGCTGTGGGATGAGGCTATACATGGCAATTGATACCATTTAATCTTATTTTTAAAATATTTTTCTACACACATCATGACACTCTCTCATCATCCTGTTGTTTAGGTTGTTCTGTGAACTGGTTGTGGTCACCATGTTTCAAAATAGCAGATTTCATGAGGCTGTGTTGATTGCAAGGCAGTATCTCCTGTTGTTGCAGCGAGCAGAAAGTAGACTTCAGTCCAAATAAACTGCTCCCCTCTTGGGTGCTTGCCCCTTGGGCTGTTCACACCACCTTGACTAGAAACTGCCACATTCAGTTTCAACTTGACCACGGGTGTTTAATAGTTTGAAGGGGTTTTTGTCAGTGCTGTGGGTTTATTTTTTCCATCTGCTGTTCCCCATCCTGATGCAGTACAGTATAAGCTCCTCTCCCTTCTTGTGCTTTTAAGATACATCAGCCAAGTGCTACTAGTTTCCACTTTCCTTACTCTTTTTTTAAAATTTGCATCATTGAAGAGCATTTTGATCTTTGCTCTTTACTTTTATTTGCATGATCTAATTCACTTTGACTTGGGCAATTTCTCTTTACCCCTTTGTTTCCTGACCTCTGACACAGCTCTGTCTTTGATGAGCAGCTCTTCCTTTCTATTCCTTGCATACACTCTGCTTAGTCCTAAAAACCCCCTTTTTAGTGATTTTTTTTTTTTCTGTAGTTGATTGGGACTCATTCTGCAGATACCTCCCCTACTTTGTTTGGGGTTGATCAGTACAATTTTTTTTTTTTTTTTCATCTTTGCCATACAGATATTCTAAGGTTCTCACAAGCGTGTTCTTGAGCACCTTCTTCCAGTTGGCTTCCATGTCGAGTTCCTTAGAGTCCTCAAAGCTTATGGGAAATTGACAAGATGAGTTTTTGTGTTTCCCTAAATCACCTCCCCATGATTACAATCGCCTCCAGAGTTGCTTTCATTGAGCACTTATAGCTACTTACAGTGTCTAAATTAGAATTGCCCTTTTCTAGTTCAGCAGCTGGAGGATTATAATTGTTGTCTTCTGCTTCCAGGAATATCTGTGGTCAGCTCTTTACGTTAATAGTGGGTTCTTCAGTTGAGTATTTTGGGAAGTTGCAGTCCCACAGTAAGATAAGCCCTGCTGGCACTTCTGTCTTGCTGTGGACCTTGCAGTCTGCACTGCACTGCCATGCAGACTCTATAGGGTGTAGGATAACCTGTGCTGTTGTCCCTCCTTCTTCCAAGCAGTGTTGACCCCATACCACTGCTGTCCTTTGGAGTTTCTTATTCTGCTCCGTGAGTTTTCTCTTGCAGTGCCCTTTCTCCTGGTATCAGTATGTTAATCCGTGCTCTTGTTTCTTATTCATCATCTGTGAATTCTGGCTAATTGTCTAACATCCTATCTAACTGCTGCTATTAGTGTTCATATGCTCTTTGCTCTCCTAAGTTTGGATAATATGTGCTTTTTTTGTCCACATTTACCAATCCCCCTATTTGTTTATTAAAACCAGATGTGGGAATTAAATTATTTTCCTGATTATCCTGTCTCTAGAGGTATTTTTTTTCTGTAGGTTAAAGCTCCTGGCTGTGCCTGCTGTGATCACAGAAGGACGTGCCTCATCTACAGAGAAATGTGCTTTTTTCCCATGAATGCCTTCTGGTGGTGAAACACCCTAAAACTTCCCTTCCAGTATCAGCTCTTGAACCATATGGATGACATTAACTTGTAATAGCTTTTCCTTCCTGTTGTAGCATCAAAAGTCCTCAGGGATGGTGCTCAGAGTCTAAGCTTGGTCTCCTCAGACTCTCTCTATAGCCTAGAGGGAGGTAGACACCACCAGAGAGCATCTAAAATAGGCTCCTGCTCCAAGTTGCTTTCCTGGTCTACCGGCAGAAAGACTATCCTCTTCTGGGCTAAATTTAGTCCTGAGCCTGGTTCATGCCTGTGGCTGAGTTTTTCATCTGCCCACTGAGACCAAGAGCCCTTTTCTTACTGGAAGGCCAGAGATAAATCTCTGAGGGAAAAAGAAACTAGAATACTCGTAATAAGAAGAATCAAATGAAGTGATGTAAATATACAGAGAGCTGAGGACAGTACAGTGGAGCAACCAGGGGACACAGGATGGAAAAGGAGATGGGGAAGTGGAATATGAGGAAGAAGAATCAGGTCTCCAACAGGCTGTGGCCTTGCAATCAGAAGCAGCTGAAAGACTTTGCTGGTGCAAAGACATCTTGCATCATCTCTCCAAACAGGAAAAATGAAGTCCAGATTGCTGTGTCTAAAGAATTATTTTTTTATTTGCCATTAAGAGGGTAGACACAAAATCAGATTTCCACTCCGAGTTGTCTTGTATTTTTAGCCTGTGATTGGATTGCAAATGCACACTGGATATTTACATTTCTGGAAGCAGACTCTGGTGCTGTTGTCTTAACCAGGATCCAAGTTAATTTGCTGAGCTTCCAGATGGGAGCCATTCGTTTCTCTATTACACATTTGCAGGAATGCTTAATTTAATCTAGATATTCTAGCTCAGTAATTTGCCTATTTTAACATTCAAGCACTTTCCCTATCTCTCCTTCTGGTTTTTTTTTCCTTACCCTTGAGCTGAATTATCCACTGTGCAGAATAAAGAAACTGAGTTTTCCAAAAGGATCCACCTGTCCATCATCCATCCAGTGTGGAAGCTCTTGGGAAGATGATTGTCCTTCCATCTCCTACAAAAGGTTTCCTAAGAGGTGACTAAGTGCAAGACATAGCTGGTAGAGCCTCTTAGCCCTGTTTCGCTTGGTTTGTTGAGGTTCATTACATTTTGCTATCTTCTTTGTTTTAAACTGTTTAATGATCACCTTATTCTGGTCTAGTCCTTGTGCTGAATATAGATATTGCTACACTATTGGCTCTTTCTCTGTTGTGGGTAGATAAGGATATTTGCAGGAGGAGGTTCATAATTTTCCTTAGCAACATTCAGCCTCCAGTGCATTGAGTGGTTTGTGATTGTATTATAGCCATTTCTTTAATGAAATTTTGAACTACATGTCTCTCTTGCAATCACTTCTGCCTGGGGTTCTTAGATAGCTATGCAAGCACTATGTGCATCACTGCCGTG
Organism: Corvus hawaiiensis; assembly: GCF_020740725.1. Lineage (NCBI taxonomy): Eukaryota > Metazoa > Chordata > Aves > Passeriformes > Corvidae > Corvus > Corvus hawaiiensis. The sequence continues at coordinate 15,333,144 of NC_063215.1, read as the reverse complement.
GTGTACAGAGCATACTGAAGGAGCAGATGAGGTGCAGACAAGTTATGTTAGCTCATGAACCAGCTCTTTTCTTCACTGCTGCATTTTCCATAACAGCTAAGACTGGTAGGAAAAAATGATGCACTATGTTCTAGCTACTTTAGTTTCAGAATGAGTGTATTGAACCAGTTGGAGGTCAACTTTATTATTTCTTCTTCTTGTGTTACAAATTCCCAGTGCTCCAAATAGCCAAATGTCATTCCAGAAAAACACAGAAGTGCTGCACGGAGAGTTTGCATCCCTAAGCCCTGGAGACACAGCATGCCCAGGGTGACAGGCACAAATGAGAGCTCATCTTGAGCAGGTCGGGTCAGCACTGTGCAATACTTAGCACGTGGATGGACAGGTACAATTGCCCTGCGTGGTTCCTGTGTTGCTTGTAGTGATGGTGCAGTTGAAAGAAGCTGGGGTTGGCAGGAAATATGCAATAGGCAACTGTCCTATGTCATTCCTTGCTGAGGAAAGTTGCCTGTGAGACAGTGATGATGGGAGTGACATGTTCTTCATCTGTATGACATAAAGTTTTGCTGCCTCGTGGTCTGGGACTCAGGCCCCAAGGTGCTGGGATAATGTTTTCAGCCAGGTGGTGCCCAGCCCTTGCAACTTCGGGGCAAAGTGGGGTAGCTGGCTATGCAGTCAGGTACTTAACTGGGGCCCTTGGTACGAGTACCTTTTGGGCGTGAAAGGATCAATATTGGCTTTCTCCATAGCAGATCACTGGACAGGTTTTGGAGTGCTTTATCAGGTGATGGAAGTGATGAGGCAGGGCTGGGTGAAGCGATACTGTGGTTGTACCCAGAAAGGCGGGCATAGGCTCGGCAGCGCAGCCCATCCTTGGATCCAAGGACAGGGCATACATCTTGTACAGGCTCAAAGGGTCAGGGCAAAACCTGGACATGATTCCCAGCACCAGTGGCAAGCTGTTAAGCACCATAAAGGCAAAGATAATGTAGTGGAAATGTTACAGTAAAAGATTATTTGGTTAACAGTTTTCAGGTTAGCCTGTTAGGTTAACAGACAGTAACCCAAACAGGGTGGGCTTTCTTTAGGAGGAATAAAGTAGCATAAGAGATGTTTAAATTCTTGTCTTACATATTTGTTTGAAGACAATAATGAGCCATTAGTGGGAGAACTGGTTTAATTTACTTACAGGAACTGAAATGACATGATATTCTTGAGTAGGAAAATAGTATTTTACATTATTTGATATAAAAATGATATTATATATTTTATTAGAGCATTGTTTTTTACCTTTCTCTACCACTGTAAAAAGGATGAATATAAAAAAGAAAGAAATTGAGTTTGTAATAAGTTCTGAAATGCAGCTGGGAGGTAAGCTTGTTGCGTCTAAAAGGCCATCCTGGAAGTTTTCTCCCTATTGTGGTGTGCATGCAAACTCATTCTGACCCTCTAGGAGTTTCTCAGAGTCTTTTCCTGCCTTAGTGTGATCAGGACACTGAAACACGGGATTATCCCCTATGCTCCCCCCAGTCACAGTGGTATGTGTGTGTTGTGAAAATGGCTCAGCAAGGCTGCCCTGCAGCAGCCCAAGCTGGTTCAGGCTACCTAGGAAATCCTATTAACTCAGCAGTGTCAATACAGTGTGCACAACTTTGGTGCAGAGGGGACTATTTATAGCTTCAGTAAGAGTATTGTGTGCACAGGGTTTTTCTTTCACACCTAATAAAGGGACCTTGACAGATTCACTGTCCTCTTTACCTGCTCAGCAGCTCGGGTGCCAGACCTCTGAGAGCACCAGTGTTTTTGCTGGAAATCCTGGTCATATTCTAAGACCAGCTGAGGGCCACTGTGGAGGAGGAGGTCGTGATTTTCCACCTGCCTCTCTGCACAACATCTCCTCTTCTCCTGACTCACTGGGTTCAGCCGTTTGGCTCCTGGGCATGCAGTGCCCTGCTGTCACCATGAGCCTTACTGTGGGAAGAGGAGGGGTGCCATATGTATATGTCAGTGATGTCATTAAATTTCTGAAGCTCTTCTCCATGATGAGTGAGCTTTGTGGGGTAAAGTGTGTAGGATCAGGAGGTTGGAGGGACAGAATGTGGCAGAGCTTTAGGGTCAGTTAACAAGGCAAGGTACTTAGTCTTCATGGGAAAGATGATTTATGCACCCCATCAGCAATGTCAGTTCATGGATTTCTCAGGTCTGCCTGGGGCGATAGGAAGGATTCACCTATAAGAAGTTTCTGGGCTGGGATAATCCAGCAGTGGAGCAAGAACCTTCTTTGTGAGTGTGTGTTCACACTGCAGTTTGAAGCTTTGGCATTTGGCAAGCACAGTAAAGGTATGTCAAGGAATTTCCATTAATTAGTTTTAAAATAACATAGCATTGAGTGGAGCACAAAGAACAAAGATGAACATGTTGCTTCCAGCAGCTGGCCTGGGCTGGGGTCCCCCCACTGCTTCCAGCCCCCCAAGATCCTGCCACGAAGTGCAGTCCAATGTGTTAACAAAGTATATGAGCTTCCGACAGGCTTACTGCATCACATCAAGTGAGTTGATTAGAGAGACTCTTGATTTTACTGGGTTTTTATATTCTTATTGGGAGCCATTTGTCAGTCTGCACAGAAATCTGATTAGCTGAGAATTGCTGTCTCTCTGGTATATGTTGAGCCATAAAGTGAAGGATGCAGCAATAAACACAGTCAGCTGGGCTGCTGGAGAAATCTGTAGGATTCTTTGGAGGCTGGGAAAGAGAGGTCTTGACACTTAAATGCTTTTCCTTTGGGAACTTGATGGTGTTTGGCATGAGGGTTCTGTGCCAGCATTCCTTGAGGCGGCTGGCAGCCTGTTTCAGCCCTCTGGTGCTGCTCTGTGGGGTGTCTGTGCCCACCCCTGTGGTGAGACAAGAGGGAGCTGCCTTGTTATGGGTGGTCTTTTGTGGGAAGGGAGCAGGGGGCTGCTGTTACTGCAGTTTCAAATCCACCCCGTTGGCAGGGAGGTGAGGCAGAGCCTCAGGCAGTGGGAAGGGGAATATGCTGCTTCTGCAGAGCAAGGAAATTGTAGCTGGCTGTGGTGCTTCTGCAATGCTTCCTAGCAATAAGCACACTGCTCCTTGCACAGTGTGGTTGGTTAATTAAGTAGCTTTAAATTCAAGTCTCCTTCAGGAAATGGGGCACAAGATAAGGCTTTCCCTTCGCCCAGCAAATACACCTCCCCATCGCTCTGCGTAAAATAACCTGCAGTTCTTCAACAAGGGAAAAATTAAACTTGGTACCAGGCACCTTGGTGCATTTTCAGAGGGTGTTCATTGGGCACTGTAAATAATTGGATAAAGCATGAACAAGGTGGCTAATGACACCTGCAACAACCAAAAGTGAGCTGTTTTGAAAACCAGTTTGGCTGGTTGAGATGGGCCAAGAGGGCTGAGCAAGAGTGAAGCAAGGGATGGTTGTTAGCTAACGTAATCTGCTGTCCTAAAGCCAACATCTTACCATGTGTTTGTTAGGCTGGACTGGGAGAAGACGTTCCACTTCAGCTCTGCTTCCTAAAATATACAAAAAAATGTTTGCCAGCTTTTCCAGAAGGTTTTTGAATTAATTAATGTATCTGCAAGGCTGCATTGAATCTACTTTTCATCCTAGTTTAGAAGAACACGTAGTAGTTGGAGTGACCCAACCATCTTAGCTTCCACCTTTTTATATTCACAAACATATTTTTCTTGTTGAGGTTGTGGAGCAAAGCTTGTATCTTCAAGTCTTGTAATGCTTGAAGATGTCCAGTCCATCCTTGAGCTGCTGTGCAAACTCACCAAATTCTTCTTGTCTTGGAGGTAAAAGTCAGTGCGGAAATATTAAAATTGAGGCAGATGCCTTCTTATTGATTTCCAGTGCCTTATTTTATCTCTCAAGTTTGCTTTCATCAAAACAAATGGCTTACACTTGCTGTCCAAGCAGTATGGTATCCAGCAGCAGTGAGGACATTTTTCTGCCTAGGATGAGGCACTGCCAGCAATGTCAGGGTGGTGCAGAGCGGGTGTGGCATTTGCAAATGATCACTCATAGAGCCGGTGCTGTGATTAATTAGTGTCTTCAGAGCTCTGAAACAGGCATTTTTGTACTAATAATGTTCATGTCTAAGTGGCACTCTGCTGGTATGGAGTTGCTCTTTGCACAGGAGTTGAAAACAGGTAATTTTGCTATTAGAGCCTGAATGTGTAGCCTCATCAGACTGTGGGCACAAACTGGGTCTTGTGTTAATGTATTTGCTTCTTGAAGGTTTTTGTCTCTGATTCAGAGGTCTTGCTGCTCAAGGTGTAGGTATGTGTGTACTGACCTAGTGCCCCCCTTCCTTTTAAAGAAAGTGAAATTTCAATAGACATTTTGGAAAAAACAGGGGATCTTTCAACTTTTTATTTTAACTTTGAGGGAAGCTTAAGTGCTGTACCAAAAGTTCCCATGGTGAATGGGTAGTCTCCTACTAGCTCCAAAAATTCAACCTGTAGACTGCAAAACTACCAGCTGCTGGGAAACCCTTTAACTCTTTCCACCTGCCTGCACCTCTGAAACTAAAATTTGGGGCGTCACTTGAGATCCTGTAACTTATTTATATGATGTTACAAGCAATGATGTCTGAGGAGCTGCAGAAGGGAAGCAAGAGCCAACTTCTGGTTAGTAGGGATTCAGAGCTGTGCTTTAACTTGTGGGAGGGGTCTCATAATCCCACACTAGCTCTTCTTTCTCCAAAGCTTTGGAAGTGTGAGCTGCAACTTCTGCCAGTGCTCCTGGGTGTCCTGGATGGTTTTGGGGAGGGAGGGAAAAGGGGAGACAGGCTGAGAGCAGAGTCACCCTCACTGAGCTCTCTCTTCAGGCTTTGCCTGCTTTGTGGAGAGACTTAATTCAGAGTTACTTTGCCAGTGTAGGAGCAGGAATACTGAGGGGTGTAATGGAAATCTGTGGGGTGATGTCTGCTCTACATCATTGCCCAGGAATTTTGAGTGTTGGAAGGATGCAAAATGTAAAACCCGTCACTGGGTGGAGTTAGTGTGAACATGTGGTTTATGCATGTGGTTTAGCTTTTTATTTACGGGAGGAAAAAAAAGTTAAAAATAAACTGCTGGCTCGCCTCTACTTCCTGGTTCACACAGGGCTGTGAAGGAGCAGCTGAAGGGATGGGGTGGCCAGTCCAGCCTGGAGACCCCCCTGCCTGAGCCCAGGGCATCTGGAGGGGTGAGGTGAGGGGGTGAGTACAGGGCAGCCAGTGAGGAGTGGGGCTGGTGATGTGGGGCTGTCCCTTCTCTGGGTTCCGGGGGGTGACACTGCAGTCAGCTGGTGTCTGTCTTGCTTGGGGTGCTGCGCGAAGTCCCTCTACACCCATAAATATTTGTTGTGGGGCAAATGTTTAGGTCCTCCATCAGTCCCAAGTGTATGTTTTGTCAGTGAGGGAAGGGGTTGGCTTTAAACCCTAAATCCCAGAGAGTAGTTAGGAGGTCTGGAATGGCTTAGAGGTCTAGGTGAAATGGGTGAACAAGCAGGGAAATAGTGAAGCCATCAAAAATGTATAATGTGATGGCAGCCCCTTGTGCTGATGCAGCAGTGTGGCAGTAGGGTGGTGTAACTGGCACCAAAACTGGGCCTGAGAGCCACTGGGCACTGTGTGGCACCAGCTGTGCCAGCTGCACAGGGCTTCGCTCTCCCAGCAGGGAGGAACAGTGGGTGCTGGGGTGGTTTGCTGAGCCATTTCTGGGAGAGCTGCAGGGAAGGGAGAAAGACATGTCCTGGCTGAAGGGATGGTGGAGCTGTGCTTGTCAAGAGCTGCCCTGAGAGTTTATTTTTGCATGAAGGATACTACATTTTTTTTGTTTTGTTTGTTTTGAAAGAAAACCTAACGATACGGTGTAGGCAATGCACAGGTGATTAAAATGTTCATAATACTAAAACATTTATGAATAAGTTGACGAAAGCAATAGGAAATTGCATCATTTTTTCTGCTCTTTAGAGGCAGGATTGAAATTCCCTGAGGTTGTGGTCAGTAAGGTGTTGTGGAGCCTGGTTCTGGTCCAAGCTGCCAGCAGGGACATTTATGTTATCCATGTGAGCTAAATTTGCTTTACTCTACCTTGTTTGAGCCTCCACGAACCTGCCTCACTTGTCTTAAATCCAGAAGCTAATGATTTGGAAAGATTGGTCTGACAATCCTAAATTTTATCAGTGATTTCATGTCATTAGTCCTATCAATGTCTCTGTATTTACGTTGTGTATTTATACTTCACAGCTTGGTAGTTCTCAGAGGCTTAGAAACCTCCTGGAAAAATTTGCACCAAGCAGTGAAGCAACCTGATGGGGGAATCAGTGGCTTTGGTCCTTTGTGATCTCAGTTTTCTGGCCTGTTTCAATGTATTTTTCCACAGCTTGCAGGAGCTTGCAGGTTCAGCTATGGGCTGGTGGAGTAGTATCAGGAAGGTGTGGGCTTGCCAAGTAGTGGCTTCCACATCTGGGGTGGCTAATGAGAAGCATTTTAAAGACATTATAGGATAATGGATATTACATCTGTGTGTAAAAGGTACTTTAAACAGTGCCTGGAGGGGTTGCAAGTTGCCCATCTAGCTGGCAAACCATCTGAATGTCAGAGCTGCATGGGGAAGCATCTTGCCATGCTTGGGACTTTTCTGAGCAAGAATAAAGTTGATGGATGTAACTTTGCGGAAAGAGAAACGTGGCTGGTGTGGTGCAATTAGGCAATCTGGGTTTCTTTCCACCTACTTTTTCCCAAAAGAGAGTACCAGCCCTGGTGGCTCTGTCTCTGCTGTAAGGCCCTGGGCTGTGGCCATTGAGCACCAAAGCTCCCAGGGAAGAGATGCTCCAAGGGAAGAGGTGCTCCTGCATTGACTGGAACGGTGGCACGAGGGCCGGGTGTTTGTTTAGCAAGGGCTGCCATCACCTCATCCTTGCTGCTGTTGCAGCCCAGGGATGGCTTATGGCTTTTTGTGATCTGCAGGTTGTCCATCTGCTTGGTTTGCCTCAGGGGAAAGAACTGAGTCTAGCACAGGAATGCTCTTTGGTGTATCTGGCAGTTTTAACTCCCCTTGAATTTTGTGACTAATTGCTGCAGCAACTGAATTTGGTGTCTGAAGGCAGCACTGCAGTCATGCATGATGGGAGGGGACAAAACTAATTTTTCTGTTTAGCTCCCTTGAACACTTCTTTTAATCTGGCCCATTTGGCCAGTTTTGTTGTTGGATGTTTGGTTGGGTTTTTGATATTTTGAGCTGTGTATGTGTTTGTGGCTTTGTTGTTCTTAGGAAAAAATAATAATCTTTTGTCTCTTTAATATAATGTAATTAGATGGCAGAGCAAGCTATTGAATGGCTCTGGCTAAAGCTGTGAAAAAGTATTTTTAACTTCATGCTGTTGTATGAAGGGTTTTCCTTTTTCTGCCTTTATGATGCTGACTGCCCTTTTATATTTTAGCATCTGTTCCTGTAAGAATGTGGAAGGAAATGAGCTGGCTCAGCAGAAACTGAAACCCAAACTAATCTCACGCTGTAGTAAATGCTCAATAGTCTCATTGTCCGTGGGCACTTCAGCAGCGAATCCAGGGGGGAAAAAAGCAAAACCAGCATTAAAACCTGAAATAGATGGCAGAGAAAGCACCAAAGCCCTGTTGTTGTTTTCTCCAGCATCCCATGGGCTCCACTCTTGTGCCCCATGAGCAGAAAGCCCAGCAGCAAAGCACTGCGTCTGTGGCTCGGGGTGTGGGGCTGGGTCCTGCTGCCCGGGTGCTGGAGCCTGGCTTGTGTCACCTGCCCCAGCAGCGGGGCAGCCGGCTCCTGCCAAAGCTCCTTATGAGCTTTGCCAGGCTGGCTGCCACGCGTCCCGCAGAGTCCTCCCGTCCTTTCACCCCGTGCTTCCCCGCTTACATAACTGGCTTAGGTATTACACTCCCTGCCCTCCTTGCCACTCCTGCACCACTCAGCCTCTTTGTTCCAATAAATAGCTCTTCAGCCAAGTCACTCCTTAGGTGAGGCTGGAAGTGTTTTGAGGCAGAGGCACCAAGTTTACATTCTTGCCTATTTAATTTTGCAGATCTGTTTCATACCTAAACTCACTGGGATTATTTAATGAAAGTATATGGAGAATAACATTTCTCATTAAAAAAAATCCTGATAGCTTGTGAACCCATGGTGCTTTCTCTGGTCAGAAACTGAAAGTGAAATGGATTTTTTTAAATTGCTTTATCAGACTGAGAGAAGTGTAGAGATTAGTAGAGCATACACAGAAGGAAGTAAAGCAGCTCTTGAGTGTTTTAATAATCTGAGTAGTTAATATGTTTAGTATGAGTTGTCACTGAACCTTCAGTTTGGCACTTAGGGTTTGAGTTTGTTAAATACAAATAATAAAGCATGGAAATGGAGTTTCTAACTATTGTGGTCCATAGCTGTGCATACATTCTTCATTCCCTCAGGCAGGATTGCTCAATCCATGTTGGTATTCCTCAGCTGGGCTTTTCCATGCAAGGTGTTGACATGTATGAGGGAGGTGTTCCTGCCCCTCTACTCTGATGAGACCTCACCTGGCCACTGTGTCCAGCTCAGGAGCGTTCAGCACAGGAAAGGACATGGACCTGTTGGAGCGAGTGCAGAGGGGGGTCATGAAGATGGTCACAGGGATGGAGCTCCTCTCCTATGAGGAAAGGCTGAAAGAGTTGGAGTTGTTCAGCCTGGAGAAGGCTCCAAGGAGACCTCATTGCAGTCTTTCAATACAAAGAGGCTTATAAAAGAGATGGAGAAAGGTGGGGTATTTTCAGGGGCCTGTAGTGACAAGACAAGGGGTGATGGCTTTAGACTGAAAGTGGATAAGTTTAGATTGGATATAAGGAAGGAATTTACTGTCAGGGTGGTGAGAACCTGGAAGAGGTTGCCCAGAGTTGTGGATACCCCATCGCTTGAAATGTTCAAGGCCATGTTGGATAGAGCTTTGAGCAACCTTGTCTGGTGTAAGGTGTCCCTGACCATGGCAGGGGGTTGAACTGGGTGATCTGTAAAGGTCCCTTCTGACTCACACCGTTCTGTGATTATGTGATTATTTCATTGTGATCTGGTGCCAAAATTTGCATTTGTTTACTGGCAAGGGCTGATATTTATACTGTACTTTAACAATTGTTGGCACTACTGCTTGATGAAGGTAAGCAAAATTCCTCTGAGTGGAAAAAATGTTCTTGCAAGTTTAAGACATGAGACCTCTAATATTTTCAGTCAGGGTAAATTTAATGATATTTAATGGACTGGGAGGCAGCAGTAGGAAAAAGGACCATAACCTTTTGAGAGAGAGGAAGCACATATTTTTTGGTTTTGGCTTGCCAAGCACTGCCATTTATCAGGCAGCTCCTCTGTCTCTAGCCCATCTTTAGACCTGCTAAGGACTGACTTGAAAGGACTCTCCATCTCATCGGTGCCGGGTGATGTTTGCTGCTGCAAAATGTGTTTCTGCAGCCAGCTGCCTGGCAAAGCAGGGAAGTCCCATCATCTACCTTTCAGCTTAAATTACCCACTTTTTGGCGCAGCAACAGGCTCTTTTTGGCCCCGTCCATGGTGCCTGGCACAGCAGAAGCAAGATCTCAGCTGCCACTTCTCTGCATCACAGCAGGAGCCCTCCAGCATCCTGCTTTTTTGTTGGGGCAGCCACTGGCAGGTGCGATCCCCCTTGCAGAGCTGGAGCAGCAGGCTTTGCCACTGGTTAACCTTAATTTGTACTAGCCTAAGATGTGCTCCTAGTGAAAAAATGGGAGCTCCCACTGCTTCTATGGATGCTTGAAACCAGGCTACTCTTGTCAAATGTAGCACGGTCTGGTGTGTGTGCATGCCATGGATTTCTCCTGGAAAGCTGCAGGCTTGGAAATGCTGGTAGCAACAGCAGCAGCAAGAAATTGGATGTGTTTTAGTGGGGTTATTTGTGGGTAGAGAGTGGCGCTCTGTTTTTGAGGAGCTCTGTAAGCTTTGCCTGAGGTGCTCCCAGCAGCCCCTGGGGGTTCGTGGTGCAGCCTCCAGGAATGTGCTGCTGCAGCTTCCTCCCTGCTGGAAAGGGCAGTGTTGGTGGAGAAGCAGTCGCTTTCCATAGGAAAAGCCAATATATGGGGTGTTTTATGTGCACACACAAGTTTTATTCAGTGGCATGCTGAGACATGTTTCACGACTCACATGTCAGCAGTGATGGGCCCTCGGAGTGAGTGCCCCGTTGCGCAGACCTGTGCCTGGCCACGGCTGCCTGCATGCCCCAGTGTGCATCCAAACGCCATTATGGCATAGCCCAAAGTTCTGGCAAACTTGGGGTATTTTTGCACAGTTTCTCCCCATCCATTGGCTTGCACAGTGATCCAGTCCAGAGGTTTCTGGTTTGCAGAAGGTCATGTTGTGTTGCTCTGGTGCGAGTGCTGCTTGAAGCTAGGGGAAGGATTGTGCTCGATCCCTGTGGGCTCACCCATGGGTTAGAGCAGCAAAGACACACTTCTTTTGATGTAAAATTTCTTTAAAAAGGGAAAAAAAGTGCTTTTCTCAGCAGCAAATCTGTCTTTGACTACAGGCACCCAGTGTGCATGAACATTTGCTGAACTCCTTCCACTGCCCCTTCAGTGGATCCCGAGGCTCCTCACACTCCAAGTGGGCTGCAGCCCGCTTGTAGCATTCAGGGGTGTTTTCAGTCACCTTTTTTACTGCTTAGTAAAGGGGATTTTTTTACTGTATTTTCAGGGCAAACTGCCTGATGGCCTTTTTGTTTGTTTCAGCTGTCCCTCTGATGTGCCAGATCTGAATCTCACCCTTTATGAGGAAAAAACCCCAACTTCATTTTGAGTAAAATAGAAATACACGTTTGTAGTAGACATATCCTACTGAATAGCAAATAGAGAGTGATTGTGGCCTCCCCTAGTTGAGGGTGTGGTAACATTTGGTTGGTTGGCTTTGTACAACCCTACTGTTTTGTTTATAAAACAAATAGGTTATTATTCCCTGTTCACGCACTGGATGAGTGGTAGAAATGGTCCTCCTCATTCACCTGACACTGAGAGCTGGAGAAGAAACTGGAAAAATCCTTGTATGACTTGTAGTACTAGATTTTATACATGGAGATGTTCCAGTAATGTGCTGGATCACTTACTTCTTGACATTATTTTTCCTCTGAGTTTTACATCTCATCCATTAGACCTTCTCAGTGGATGGGTTTTGAAGCTCCACATTTGGGGAAGCACAGGTAATGTATCTGGTGCCGTGACACTGCCATTTGCCATCAGCATGGAAGATGGGGACGTCATTCTGAGAGAGCAGGGTATCCCTGAGGATGGCAGGCACAGAAAAGGCGTGAAACATAGGGAAAGTCTGTCCCTGAACAGGAGAGAAGCTGCTCACTGGAAGTGTGGAGGAGAGCCCGGGCAGAGCTGAACACAGATTGACCCAAGGCACTAAGGTCAAAAGGCAAATCCCCTTCTTGGATGAGTTCCCAGTGCAGATAAGGAAACTTGGTGTTGAGATGGTGCGTGCGGTGCCGAGGTCAGGAGGCTGTCACTGCACTAAGTGCAGGGGAGGATTTCTGTGACACGGGGAAAGGACACTGTGTGTCTGAGAGGAGGCAAGAAGAACCTGGTCAGTTAAGCCAGGGAAGCCAAGGCTGATGTGGGACTGATGGCCTTCTATCCATGTGTGTAGCAGAGGGGAAGTTCCAGAGAAGACGGTGTTGGGACCAGGGCAGATGTGGTCGCCAGCACTGAATACATTTGAGCTCAAGTTAGAGGATGATTTTGAGCCAGTACAGGAATGAGGCCTTGACTGGGGTGGTGGGAGCAAAGCCTGTCTGGCTTTTGGGATAAATCTCAGGAAGAAAGTCAGTGAGTGATGCTACATCTGCCGTATCAGGGCCTGAACATAGTTTTACCTAAAGGAGCAGCTCATCTTCAGGAATATTGAAAATAATGAGTATTGACTGCATTAAAGTACAAGTATATTAAGATACATCCACTCTGACATAGCTCTGTACAGAAGCCATTAGGACAAAGCTGAGTAACAAAAGCTGGTAGGACATTAGGATAGCTTGGAAACAAGAAGTAGAGAAATAAACTATAATTGCCATGTTGAATTTGCAGGAACAGTGGCATTCAGCATCTTTGCTTCAGTGCATGCCAGTGGTGGATATGCCACTCCTCCAGGGCTGGCACTTGAGCAGGTTTGCCCCTCTCACTCTTGACTGCAAATTTGGTGTTGGCATGGGCTGCTTCTTACTGCACTTTGCCTTATTTCAGCCCAACAGAGTCACCTCAGCTGGGTGCTCACAGATTGCCATGGGGTATGAATTAGTAGAGAAAATCCAGGAACTTTTTAAGAACAGTACATTTATTGAGAGTAGTTTGCTGTCCAGTGAAGCCAGAGCCTGGCAGATAATTGCTACAAGAAATAGTTTTGACTCTTTCACTCCTTTGTAAAGCAGGACAGGAGTTGATAACTTTTTCTCCCAAATTTGGACCAAGTGCAGTTTCAATGGTTGTCTCAGCAGGTCAATATCACAGATGTTCCAAACTGGTGGGTAATTTCTTTGTGACAAGCCATTGATGAAATAATTTTTTCCTCCAGGCATGTGAAGTTTGCTTATTTGATCCCATTTCAGAGCAATGCCATTTCTTACTGTAGCAGAAATGTGTGCACAACTCACTTCTTTCTGACCTGCCTATAGCTTTGTTTTTGTTTTTGTTTTGAGAATGTAAGTTGGAGTATATTTTTTCCACATTGCTTCTTAATCTGTCGAGCCTGATATTTTCCAAACCTGTGGTTTCCTTCCTTCTCTCCCTTATTTTCTGTTATTAAGTCTTCCAGACCATTAAAAATATCTGAGATGTAAATTTTAGCAATTTTGGTACAGCACAAGTCGTCTTCTTTTGGGCTGTAAGCAATGGGCGCTCTAGTAGACTAAGGACAGGTTGAAAAACAACAAGCAGGCTTCTTGCTGTGGGCCAGTGCTCAGGGTGGAGAACAGGGAAGATGAGGGTTATTATAACTGAATATGTACACTAAAATGGATGGATAAGATAATTCATGTGGTATTGTACAGAGGAAAGATCTGGATGCTTTACAAGTATGTATTACTGTATTTAGGATCTGATTCTGTTACATCCAGGCAGAGTAAATATTCCATTGGTATTTGTTAGGAGGCGGGTGATTTTTTGTCAGTGCCAGTCATTTGCTCATCAGTACTGTTGCCCAACCTATAGCCCAACCCTGGATCCCATGTTCATGGTCTAAGTGTGGGACCATGTGAGAGGCAGGAAGGAGGCAAGGGGGGAAGATCCCATGTGGCTGCAGAGGTGGGCAGGGTAGGAAAGAGCTGGGGGGAATGGAGCAGGTTGAATGTCTCTGTCCATCAGAATAAAGGTGCTGCTGCAGCCCTATAGGCCATACAAGAAAGGGCTAGAAGGTAAATGGGTCTGAGAAATAGCATGATGTTGAAATGGCATTGTAAAATGAGAATGTACACTTTTATTTACCTTTTTCATCAAAAGATGCGCTTGAGGGACAAGTCTGGCTCTGCAGCTTTGGTGGCAGAGCTGAGAGCCCTGTCTTGAGGTTTTACAGGCTTTTTTGTCTAGATGATACCGGTCACAATGAGACTGTGGGCAGCCCAGGCCTCCCCCTCTTGCCACCAGCATGTTGGGAACTGCAGCAGAGCAGCTGCATTCCCTGGGGGAGAGCCTCATCAGCCTTCAGCCAGGTCCCAGCCAGACAGGACTTTCTTCCAGCAGCAACCCTTTTGGTTTTCAGCAGAGCTCAGGAGTAGGTTTATTTAAAGCCCTGGTCCTTTCTGTGGAGGAAGTAGGAAGTGCTTCCTCCCTGTAGATCTCTATCCAAAGCTTTTGTCCACTTTCTTACAGTCCCACCCTGCTTGGAGTCGCTCCAAAACCCAGCACTCCAGGGCTGTGTGCTATTGTTCAGCGGGGTCATCCTTAGCTGCGGCTCCTCTCCTCTTCCAAAACACAGAGTTTCGGCACCAAAATGCTGAAGAGCTCTGTCCTGGGCTAAGGGATATATAAATGGCCATCTGTCTACCCTGCCCCACCATCCCTCCTGCAGTTGGAAATGTCAGTGTTGCAGAGGAAATACGAGGGTCGACCTTTCTTTGGTAGTCTGTCTGATTCTTGCCACTGAGTTTTAGTTGTGAAACTTAAAGGAGGTCTCAAAATAGGTCTGACAAGTCATAATCTCTGCAACAGAGGGTCAAGAGGCTAAAAAAATAGTGTTAACCACAAAAATGCGAGAGCCTAAAATGCTTTTAAGGTACTACTGCCTACTTCAGAGCAGGGGTGGGGAAATGTGGGATTATTTCTGTTATGCTGCGTTTATCACAGAGAAGTCCAGCAGCAGGATCATGCCTGTGTTTGCAGGGGGAAGAAGAGTCTGAATGGCAGGCTCAGTCAGGGCAGGTGCCAGTTGGAGGATTTACCTGGTTCTTCCATGGTCCAGACTGCCTTCAGCTGAACAGATCAAACTTCATCTTCCTCTGGCAGGAACATCTTCCCCTATGCCAGTGTGACTCCAAACATCTATATCAGCTGTAGAACTGACTCCTCTGACCCTAAGGGTGGTACATTTGCTGGCCTTCGCTTTTCAACATATGTAGTGCCAACAAAGAGCTGTTAGCAGGCTTGAAGGCAAAGGGACGCGGCCTTGCTGTTGTGTGCTGAAAGATGATATGTGCACACTCCAGGAGAAAGCATCACTTCAGAAACTTTCAATTCCTGCACCATCCTCCACCATCGGAGCTCTCCTTTTAACCACTGCCGCAGCCTTTAAACACTTTTTTCCTGTTCCTTTCAAGAGGAAAAATAAATGATAAATTATTGTGTTGATCTTACGCAAATGTTGCATTTACGGAAAGATCTTGTTGACACGGTTTCTTGCACAGGATACCTTCTTCTCCTGCAGAAAAGTTGCTGAAAGTTTCCAGAAAAATAGATAATGTTATCCTTGGGGAAGGGAAATTAAAAGGAAAAAAAACCAAAATGCCTGCCTGGTGTGGATGTTGCGTGGATCTTGGTTTGCAAAAGATGCAGAATTTGGTTTAGTAGGATTTTTTTAGCCCTTTTAGAAGTGGAGCAGACTAGTAGTTGATACCAGGTGTAGTTTAGGGTCTTTGCAGAGACCAGAGTGATAAATTAGGGGGTTACAAAGTGGCTGAGGTCAGTATCCTGGTGTGGCCATAGCCAGGAAAGCTTATCTGTCTATGGCTTGATATAGTAAAACCTTATAGATTAGGTGCTCTTTTTAGCATTTGCTGAAATGAAGTTCATGAACATCTGTTCATCTGAGAGAGTGATTTTAAAGGGGGTATCAGGAGTAGGTTTTCTCCCCCATCCCCTTCTCCTCATGTGAACATGAATGTCCATCTTCAACATCACTGTTGAGAGAAGGCACATTTCCTGTTTTTGCAATCGAGACCTTCACCAATGCGACACCAAGGCGGTGGGACAGGATGTGCCCCATATGTGGTCTCAGGTGGAGGTCAGCTGTCCTCATCCCACGCCTGTTGGGATGCTTCCTGCTTCAAAACCATCACATCTCCTTCCTGTTACTATACCCAGTTAGGGAGGAAAATGCACCCATTTGGCGACTACTGGCATCACTTAGATATAAAATTCAGCATGATTTGATTTTCCATTTGCTTCTTACCCAGCCTGCTAACAGAGGCTCAGCTCCAGGCAGCCCTCACCCGCAGCGCTCAGAAAAGCACATTTGGTGTGGGTACTGCTGGGGATGGAGCCCTGTGGTGGAGGTTAATGAGAAAAATGATGTCTTGAGTGCAGATTGCATGGTTTGCTTCCAAGATGATTTGCATTGAAGTGTTTAATCCTACACAGAAATGCCAGGAGAGAAAGGATTTTCATAGGGCTGTTCTTGGTGCCCTTAAAAATACTATTGTCTCTTCTTTCTCCTCTGATATGGAACACTCCCTTTCTTGGAGACAGAGTGTCATATTGTTCTTCTGCATAATTTATAGTGAATGCACTTAAGAGCAAATCAAACTCTTGAGTGTTCAGGATTAATGGAAGTTGCAGCCACTAAGTGTATGGGCTGGGAGTGGGAGTGTCCTGCCCATGCTGCTGCACCAGCCTCCTCTTGGTCTTGACTGCTGGGAGAGTCCTGCCTGTGCTGTCTCTGGCTGCTCAATGAAGGGGTAGTGCCCATTTTTGTATGGATTTTAGAGGAACTAGTCATAAAATCATACGGTTTCGTCTGCTGGTTTCTTGAGATAATTCTCCCATTTTTAATGATGGAAGCTGAGGTGAGAGAAGGTATTACTGTATCCCTGAGCATCATGCACAGCCAGAGAAATGGTCTGTCATATCCCTGCTGGCCAAAATGGCCCTCTGCGTTCAGGATTCACCTAACAGGAGCACCACTGCTCTGCTCATCCCTGTGATCAGTTTGTCTGGAGTTCACACCATCGAGTCACTGCCTTGGGCAAAAGCCCACAGCTGCCCTCGCAGGTGGTTGCCTGTGGGGAGCCACCAGCCCAGGTGTGCCTTGGCATGGGCAGTCCTTGCCACCCGGGGAGGACAGCAAGACGTTGCAGGATAGCTGACTGTCCACATACCAGCATAAATGTTGCTGTAATCCAACACAAGGTGCTTTCCATTGTGTTCTCAAGGCACGAAGGCTGCCCTGATAATAACCTGAACACAAGCCTTGTGTCATGTTCCTGGTGTGATGCTTTTGTCCAGGGTGTGTCCTGGGGCCATGGCTTTCCTGCACAGGCTAGTAGTCACTGCAATTTTGGCTCCTTGATTCTAAAAATTAATTTTTAAAAAACCCTGTGAGATTGGTACACTTGCATGCATGAACCTGAGTAGTATCCTTAGCTATTGTAGAGCTTGGGCTGATTCCTACCAGCAGAAAATTTGGTCTTCTGCTCCTTGAATTGCTACATCCAGCAGAACCGGGTTCCTTCCTTATGGATGGGAGGCTGTTCTCATGTACTTATTTCAGTCTCAGTTTTTAATTCACATCTTTGTAATGAAAAAGTCCAGAAAAGTTAAACTCTAGGTTTGCTATTAGATTTGAAACGTCAGTGTTTTTTTTCATTCAACAAACAGGAAAATAAAGGTATGAAACAATTTGATTACTGTTATTAGTGTTTACCACTGAAGGGATAATAGAACACTGTTTCAAGAAAAATTTTGGTTTAGTGGTGTGTATTTTTACGAGGAATTTAACTAGTGGCTTTTGTGCTATTTTGAAGTGATAATTTTTTTTAAAAAAGATACTTTAAAAATCTAGGTTAATAAAATAAATGGATGCATTTATATTAGATTTAATATTTTCGGAACAAAAAACCCTCGTGTATTAGTAGTAGAAATTGTTAGCAATAGCCATATATTTGGAGGTTGAACATGTTGGTGACAAAGAATCTTTCTCTTTTGGTGATTGTTTTTTTTTCCTGCAGTGTATCTTAGTACTTTTAGTTAATGTTGAATTTTTGTTAAAGGTAGCTGGTTGGCATATCTCCAAAGCCACATTTTGGAGCATCTTTTTACTAAGGATACGCCTGCTAAAGAATGCTTTTTTAATTAAATAAAAAGGTTTATTTTCACTCTTTGAAACCAAAACCAGCTCTCTTCCCTGCTCTGTTTCAAATTAGCTACCCTGAAATCCCCATAATTCCTCTAAGCCCTTATCTCAGCGCAGTACCTGCAGCTGGGGAATGGAAGGATGTCAGATCTTTTCTTTGTTTTTTATTTAGGCATCATTAGCAGTGAGGATGGTCTTGCAGACCATGCCTGAGGGCTGGTTATCATCTGTCGTTGTCTGGTTAGCTGGTGGCATTGTCCCCAAACTCTCCATCTTCTCCACAGGAGTGGCTCTGATGCTGTGGAATTTGCTCAGGTGCCATTGGCTGGCTCTTGTTAGTGCCAGAGTTTGACTAATTCTTCTGAAATTTAATCTGGGTTCCTTTCTCTCAGGGCTGTGATTATTCTGTAGAGAATTTTTCTGTGATTTACCTTCATCAATTAAATAAAGGCATCATAGGAAACTTTTAAAATCTAATGACAAAACTGCCCAACTGTGCTACTTCTGTGGTTTTAATTATATTAAAAACACAGTGCCTTGTGCTAATTTTCATCACTTTTCTTCCCTTTTTCTAAAAATGTTCTCTCTGATTTCCCAGTTCCCATCAGGCACCTTCCCCTATCCTCCAGGCCAGCACTCACTGAGTTTTATTAAAAATTATGTATCACAGTAGTATATTCAGTGAGCATGACGTGGGTTTTTCCTCATGCAACCGAACTGTCTCAGAAAAAGACCTTGTGCACTAAGACTTTGTGAAGACAGGATTTCCTTGATCTGCAATATTGTGTAAACAAACTGTAATTTTTTTAAGCCTTACCAACTTTGCACAGCATCTGAAAAAATCGGACTGGCTGCTTCTCCCTTGGTTTTGTTTAAAAAAAAAGGACAAAGGGAGGAGATGAGGAAAATCCACTCATGATTTTCTTTTCCTGTCTGCAATCACAAGCTGCATTACTGCCTAAACTGCTCCCACCCAAATTAACCCAATTTCCTAATTTACTTGAAATATTTCTGTGCTTTTCTTACTGCATTGGGAATATATGCCCTTTACAGTAATAAACTCTCCTCCCTGAGCTGGAGAACATCATGGAGAGCTCCCCAAGGAACTGCCACTCTTCTGGTCCCAACATGGGTCTCATTTCTTACTCATTAGCAGCAATTCATGAATATTTGGGGATAGTTTGTGCTTCTTTTGCTTCTTTTCAGTAGTTTGTAGCCATGCCATCCATGGCAAACTTTCCTCTGCTGATGGGGATCAGTGTTGGTGGGCACTGCAGGTAGCAATGGCTGCAGCAGGTGTCAGCACCCCATGGCTCCTTGCTGTGACTCCAGCACCTGGAAAGATCCTGCCACTGTGATCTGCAAATGCCTCTTCACCACACTCTTATGATCTGAACGTAAAATGGTTCTCAGGTTAATGTACTGATGCTCTATGTCAGTGACTAATTTTTTCCTGTATATCGGGAATATAATCCTGAATAAAGTGACTTCAATAGATGGGAGCAATCCAGACACCTGTAAGGGAATTTCTTATGTTTCAGCCTTTGCAGCTGACTCCATGAAATGAACATGCCAGCCTGGAAATATTAATCTCACACAGTCATTTGCAGGGTTAGGGTCTTTGTAATCATATCTTTCTTTGGCAAGGTAGGGGGTAGGTGATTATTTAGAATGGATTGTCATCCCAGACATGGAATCAGGTTTTCAAGACCACACAGCTCCTGGGTATGTGTTTATGGATAAACTTCCACAGTAAGGTGGCTCAAGGTCTCTTTAGCAATTCACTCCACCTTCCAGAAGGACATTCAATGGACATATGTGAGTTGTTACTGAGTTTTCTGAAACTGAAATGTGGGTGGTACGCAGGGTGGTCCTTCCCTTTCACCCACTATTTTTAATAAACTTCTGGAAAGGATTGAACTTGAAAGGAAGTTGCAAATAAGCAATGTTTCTTATATAAATAAAAGCATAGATGGTCACTGAAAGTAAATAATTTAGAAAGACCATTTATTTATTTATTTAAAGTGGTCTTTTCTTCACTTGGCAGGTTTTGTTTCTCCCTCTGTTTCCCTGAAGGCAGCAGCAGAAGCAACTTCAGCCCCTCTTGACACCAGCCTTTCGCATTTCAAACCCTGCTGGGTTTGAATTTTTCGAGGCATTATTGATTAATGTTTTTCTTTTATCTTGCTGCTGCTATTAGTAGCTTTTCAAGAGGTGAAGATACTCCTTTTTGCAACTGAGACTTTGTCTAAAGGTGTTACTTTTGGCCCTGTGTCTGCAGCCTGGGAAAACGAGACAGGTGCTGCAGTGGCTGGTATGTGGGTGTCAGCTTTTGCCGCAGGGCAGGAAAGGAGTTCACATGAGTTTACCAGGCAGGACCAGATATCTATAGCAACGTATTTGTATATCCTGTGCCTTCTCTGTTGCAACGTTCGTTGCTTAGGATACTGACATTAAAACATGTAACAAAATCTGCTCTTCACTCTGGAGTTCATTATCTGTCCCAGCCCATGTAACTGCGCATTTTCCCCCCCAGCTCAGATGAGAAGCACTGACCAGCCCTCGGCAGTGCATCGTCCAGAGGATGTTGTTATAATCCTGTTTTGCAGCCTGTTGCTACGTGATCATTTTTTACCTAAACATTTGTCACTAGATGGGGTGTCTGGGAACTCATCTCCCTCTTGCAGCTTGGCCCACGGGAGCCGGAGGCTTCTTAAACACATCTGTGTTGGCTGAGTTGGTGTGAGCTGGTGCTACCGATGCATGAAATGTATTCTCGAGGGTGTGTTCATGAACTGCGGTAACACCGAACTTTAGTGGCTGAACCTTGCATTTGGACTACCTGTGGGGAGTTTTTTGTGGGGTTTTGGTTGGTTGGTTGGTTTTGTTGTTTCTTTACAGGCTTTTGTTTGGGTTTTTGTTTGGTTTTTTTAATACAAGGATCAGAATTTTAAAAATAGAATCTCAGTGACAGAGCTCTTTTTTTACAAAAATCTGCTACCCCTGTTGAAATGGTTCTTGCATTTCAGACCAGCCCAGACCAGTGTTTGCTGCCTGGCTTAGGCTGTTCATTTTCTTTGGGCTCCTGCCGTCCTGGAGGCACTGTGCTACAGCTCCATGACTTTAACAGATTCGACAACAGTTATTCTGCTATATAAGTGAGCATTGCAAGAGAAATGGTGCTACACTCCCCCCTCCCCCCCCCCCCCCCCCCCAAAGCAGATAGCTCAGATAATGTGAAGAGTATTCCTTCTGTTTCTCTGTGCACTGTCTTTCTCAGCTGGAGAGCACCTCTGTCCTATAGACAGGCATTTCATCAATTTTCCTCTTTTTATTAGCACTAAATTAGTATCTAAGGGGGTTTGCACAAGGAAATACCTCTCTAAGGAGTTAGTCCTCCTTTTGCGGCCATGACTGATTCGCTAAGAGGATCCCATCATGAGCTCATTTCAAGGGGTGGGTTTTGCTTTCACAGGCTTTGCAGTAAAAAGCTGGTTTGGTCTCTGGCTGTCTGGGTTACATGATCACAGCATGCTTCTACTGGCTGTAACTGGTGGTTGACAGAGAGTTCTTGTGAAAGTGGGATGCACTGAGATTTGTTACGAGCACTTCAAATACTTCAGTGCGTGGATGCTGATGGCCAGTCCATCTGTTGGTAAAAACACAGAATTGCTACTTTAGCTGTTTCAGACTTTTCTAGTTACTCACCCCAGTGATGCATAACCCTGAGTTGTGGTTTAACTCCAGACCCCAGTGGGATGAGGAGGAGAACTGGGGGGAAAAAAAGGTGAAATCCGTGGGTTGAGATAAGAACAGTTTAATAACTGAAATAAAATAGAATTTTATTGTAATAATGATGCTAATAATTGTAATGAAAAGAGAGATAATAAAAAGAGAGAGAGATATAACGCCCAAGAGAAACAAGGGAAGCACAGTACAATTGCTCACCAGCTGCTGACCAGAGCCCAGTGCATCCCTGAGTGGTGATCAGACCCCTCCCCAGACAATCCCCCCCAGTTTATATTCTGATAGTATGGAGTATCTCTTTGTTCAGTTCAGGTCACCTGCCCTGGCTGTGCTCCCTCCAAATGTCTTGTGCACCTCCTCACTGGTAGAGCATGGGAAGCTGAAAAGTCTTTGACTTGGGGTGAGCACTGCTCAGCAACAGCTTAAACTTCAGTGTGTTATCAACATTATTCCCATTAAATCCAAAGCACAGCACTGTGCCAGCTACTAGGAAGAAAATGAACACTGCCCCAGCTGAAGCCAGGACACCAGTGTGTGTCTTGGCCTCCGTAAAAGACCTTTTTGCTCATTGCTAGGCTTTTGCCATGAGATTATTGCTGATTTTTTGTAAGCCTAGAAGGACAGAGGTTACTTTCAGGTGGGAGTTCTCTGGCAGCTCAGTTTTGAGCCTGGCTAGAATTAAAGGCAGGCAGCAGCACCACATAATTTTAACAAAAATTTTGGTGTGAAACTGGAACAAAAGTGCATCTGCATTTTCTGCTGTTTAAGCCTTACATGGCTGAGCATCTCTTTCATGAGCAGTTATTGACTTGCAAAGTCCTCAGCTCTGCATTTAGACTACCAAGCTTTTCCTTATCTGATCACCTCAAGGGCATTCCTGTGATTGTTTTTCTTACTGCTGTGATAGCGCCAGATGCTCTGAGGGCTTTTGCTCATCAAGGTAAGCAGGGACAGACCTTGCTGCGGTGTACGTGGCATTGCTTCCTTGGATTTCACCCTGGTGTGATGGAAAATGAGGGAAAGGCAGGCTGTGCTGGAATTAGGTCTCTGCTAACTGCCCAGGGCAACGTTGGGTGCAAGGATGTCTCTCCTGTCTTGCCTTCTACACCCACTGCAACAAGTGACTTAGCTGGTTAAAAAAAAAAAAACAACAAAACACAGCCCTAATCACAGGACTGACCAGACCATCCCAGCCCTGCTCCCTGTGATTTCCATTAGCAGCCATCCTCTGAGTGGTCTTGTGGCTAAATCAGCTGCTGAGCCTCTGGAAAGTGATTTGATGAAAGCATTTTATAGCAATCGAATGAAATGTCAGTTGGATGCCAGCAGCAGGGGTTGCTGTCATGATTAATGAGATATTTAGGCATTTCATTTTGAAGGAGCTACCTGCAAGACAATTTACATCAAAGCTGTTTTTTTAGATGGGCTTTAATAAATTAATGTTAATGTTGGTTATTTAATTATTCACATCAAATTGGTTACAACTGGAGGATTGCATTTGGGCTGAGCAAGTTATGAAGCCTTTCAGAAAGCTCATATGCAAAAAAAGGTTGTGTTCAGAGCATTGCACATTTTCTGCTACAACACGATGTGAAAGAGGAGGAAGGGTTGAAATAGCCAGTAATCTTTTGAATGCAAAGATTGCTTGAGTATAAAGCTTTTGAAGCTGATATTTAATGAGCATCTCTTCAAACAGGATGAATCTACCACTAGGAGAAGCAGTGAAATGTAGTAAGTGGAATTATCACCTTATCTCTTTGTTGTCTAGGGGTCTCTACTTTTAAGGGAACAGAAATAATAAAGGTATTACAGGAACAGGGAGAAATTACATTAAACCTTCTCAAACCTCTTTTAACTACCAGTTGAAAGTTTTGCAGTCCTTAACCCTGCGCGTCAGTAAAGCTGAGGTAATTTCTGCTTAAAGCCCAGCTCCTGCATTAAGTGGGCTCTACTGTTCCTCCTGTCCCTCTCTCAGGGAATTCTGTGGCAGTGGTTGGTGAGGCAGGGACTGCTTTTCGACCCAGACACTAGTTCTTACAAAGCACCTGGGAGTCATGGAGTGAAGGGGTTTACTGAAGGAGTTCAGTGGAAACTGAAGGCACCTCCTCACCTAAGGACAGGAACATACTGTTACGATTTCTGCTCTTTAAAAAGAAGGACCACATCTGATCCATTATTTGCTCCAAGCTGCTCTTTTCTGCAAATTGACTTCAGCAGAGTAGAATATTGTGTTTTCCACCCTCAGCACTGCATGGATGACTATCAGGAGCAGAGAAGATTCAAAGATGGAAAGGCTGTGGCAGTAGCTTAGAGTTAGTGGTTTAACTGGAGGGCAGCCTGATGTTCTCCTAGGGGTGATGCTGGCAGGGACCAGGAGCTGTAGCATCCCTGCGTGTTGGGGGCAAGCAGAGGTATGTCAGGTATGTCGAGAAAACTCTGCAGTATAATGGACAAAAAGAAAGCTTTGGAGTTGAAACATTGGCAGCTTTTCTTGCAAACAGAAGTGCTAATGATAGCAGAGTTTTCCGTTAAGCCCAATGCACTGAACTAACGAGCAGCTGGCTGGGTTTTGTCTCCGAGCATTAAGCCACAGAGCAGGATGTGGATTTTTTACATTGCTGAGGCAGTGCACAGACTAAGTGGAATACAAATAAAACAAGCTTACATTCTGCTGTAGAGCAACTTATTTTTTGCTGACCTTTAGCATTTTAAATTTTTTTTGGGTTCTTATGCACGCCTGGAATTTTTACTCTCTGGGAAGTGCTTAGCCCATTTTTCCTGGTCTTTGCATGCTTTGCTGCTCAGCTCTTGCAGTTTCCAGGTAGTCTGCAGTGCTGGCCTGTTACTAACCTGTCTTCTGAGCGAACCCAACAGGCACAACAGTCTGTGCAGAGTAATATCATTTATGCAAACCAGTCACAGAGGTTTGGATGTGACTTTGTGCACACTTGTGAATAAACTTCTTGAATTTGGAGAAGGACAAGCAGCT
Source organism: Corvus hawaiiensis (assembly GCF_020740725.1). Lineage (NCBI taxonomy): Eukaryota > Metazoa > Chordata > Aves > Passeriformes > Corvidae > Corvus > Corvus hawaiiensis. Next base: position 15,308,813 of record NC_063215.1, on the reverse strand, counting down.
CAGCCTCTAGCTTGGCAGCACAGTTTGATATTGCTAGGTAGCCATGAAAGACTGCAAGGGATAAAAGCCAGAAATTACCAAGGTTTTGGTTTTTTCCTGTTGTTGCTTAAGTGCAGACTGACCATCTTTCATTTTGCCGAAGGAGCTCTCCTGTTGCTGGGCAGTCTCACCTTGTGTGGCACAACGTGGGTATTGTCAAGGGAGAGGACAGACCCAGCCTTCTCCTGACATCCTGATGAAATCCTGAATTTAAATGCATTTTCGCCCTTGTGGCAGAATATTGAACCTACTGAATAAGCTTCTCTAAAAGCATAAACCCCAGTAAAACTGACAAGAGTTGTTCTGCTAAACATTTTTCTTTAGAAAGCCCTGCTCTCTGATTGTCTGGGAAGGCTGGAAAGCACCTTGTGCTGGTGCTGCTGTCACAGTGATCCATCTGCTCATGCTGCCTCCACAGTTGGAACAAAGAGGGAGAAGTCTTTTGGGGTGCCGCTGTTGAGCATGGGCTGTGCTGAGCTTACCCTTGCTGCACCCTTCTGTGACCCTCAGGTGCCACAAAGAGCACCAGCCAAGCCCCACCACACAGGGGCAAGCCCCCACTGCTGTGGGGCAAGGGATACAGGGAGGGAGGAGAAGCTGTGTAAGCCAAAGAGTTTCAAAGAACATCCGGACAATGCAAACGTGACTGGCGCAGAGCCACCTGCCCTTCCTGCTTCTTGTTCAGCTGCATTTACTTTCACTTTTGAATAGATGAATTTTTCTTTGCTGCTGCTGTCTGCTGCTGTCCCTGCCTGCTCCCGCTCAGTCATCGCAGCAGATCAGCCTGTGGAGGAATCCAGAGCTGGGCATCACAAGCCATGTGATGGAGGGGTGGGGTTGTAGCAGAGTAATAAAATACAGATCTTTATTATTTCCCATATAAAAAGGATTAATAATAAAAATTAATATTTCCCAAATAGTTCCTCCCAAACTACTCTCCCTTCCACAGCATATTAATCACTGGGAGAGCCTAGAGGAGAGGAAAGGAGGCCAAATTAAATGAGGTTTTTCCTGGTGATTTATAGCATCCTTTTTCTCCTCTTTCCCCCTTTCCCCAGGGGGTCTGTGTTTCTCACAGGGTTCTACCTCTCCCCAGCCCCTCTCTGCCCAGTGGGGCTGGAGCTCAGGCAGATTTTCTCTTGCTTTGCAGCTGCTGAACCCGGACCCAGAAGAGGATGGGGAAGCAGAACAGCAAGCTGCGCCCCGAGGTGCTCCAGGACCTGCGTGAGAACACTGAGTTCACAGACCACGAGCTGCAGGAGTGGTACAAGGGCTTCCTAAAAGATTGCCCCACGGGCCATTTGACTGTTGAAGAGTTTAAAAAAATATATGCAAATTTTTTTCCCTATGGCGATGCGTCGAAGTTTGCGGAGCACGTCTTCCGCACCTTTGACACTAACGGCGACGGGACAATTGACTTTAGGGAATTCATCATCGCCCTGAGCGTCACCTCCCGGGGCAAGCTGGAACAGAAGCTGAAGTGGGCGTTCAGTATGTATGACCTGGATGGCAATGGGTACATCAGCCGTGGGGAAATGCTAGAAATAGTGCAGGTGAGGCATTATCTCTATTGGACATCTTATTTGTGTTGCTGTAACCGCTTCGCCGTCAGACAGCTGGAGCTGGAGATGAGGGATCTGCTGAGCTGGCTCACTCCTGCCCCAGGCAGGTTCCTGAGCCCATTGTACCCAAAGAGACAGATGGTGGGACCTACAAGATGCAGATGAGGAAAGGGCCTGAGACATGAACAAAGCACTTGTGCAGCTGGCCTGCAGCCAAAATTCTGCAGCTCTCCCTGGGGGTTTCTTAGTGTGATGTTCATGGGATCAAAAAACCCTAAATGCCAATTCTACTGACCTGATTGATCTCAAAATTAGTGCTTTTAATCTTCAAATCTGAGTCAATGTGAACTCTGGATGAAAGGCTGTAGTGTGTCTGTCTCCTGAAGGCAGAGGACACACTGTGCAGCTGAGCTGTGTGTCCTGTGCAGTGCAAGGGAGTCATGCATCAGCCAGTGCCCTGACACTTGGTCCTCCTGGCTGAGGTGGGATAATTTAGGTGGAAGGGTAGGACTGCAGACACTCTAAAGAGGTCTCATCATTATTCATGTTCTTGTAAATCTGAAGATGCATTTCCTTACCCATCCATGAAGAAAAAACACATCTATTGCTCTATATTCATATTCACCATAATCCATGTAACACCCCACATGCATACCTGTAACTGGGTGGATGGTGATGGCTCAGCCCAGCTGCAGAAGAGAGGGTTGCACACCATTGCCTCTTGTATTTTAGCCCAGTCTTGCTCATACATTAATCTAGACCCTGACTTTCAGTTAAACTGACCCAGCGCTTCTTTTGAAGTATGAATGAATACAAGAAAGGAGAATAAAAAGCTGCAGTCAGAAATTCCCATTCATTTTGGTTTATAAGGTTCTGTAGCTGCCTGCCAGGGTCAGCTGCCTTTTTTTACTGCTACAGGCTTAAATTCTTTTTCTCTGTCCCATGCTTTATCATTTGGGTTGTGTTTTTCTTATATCTCTTTTCTTTTAACATTTTTTTTAATACTCAGGCAATTTACAAAATGGTTTCATCAGTAATGAAAATGCCAGAGGATGAATCCACTCCTGAGAAGCGAACAGACAAGATCTTCAGACAGATGGACACAAACAATGACGGTAGGATTGCCACTGGCACCCCTCCCTAGGCTCTAGAAACAGAGGTTTTCTAGCCCAGCCTTGGTAGATGGCAGAATTTGGGGAGAGGGGAGAGAGGGCAGGGATGTCCCCACTGGTGCCTTTGGTCTCTGCCTGACCTCGTTGAGCATCTTTGGTCCCTGCCTGACCTCGTTGAGCATCTTTGGTCCATGGCAAATAGGGTGAATAACTGAGCAATGAGCACAGGGTGACTTTTCCTGCTGGGGGGCTGGGAGGGGACCAGTCCTTCCCTAACATTTTATGGGTGAATCCCCTTCTGCAAAGGCTCCTCTGAAATTCTCTAGTCCATTGTCTTTGGGTTATTTTCTCTGGGCATAGCACAAACTTGGCGCAAGGTTTTGCTCCCATTGCCCTTGATAGAGTTGCACTCCTGGGCTTGTCATCAGTAACACAGCTCCTGAATGTGGGCACCTGAAAACAAAAATTCCCATGGGTCCATAATACTTATTTTCTCTGCATGTTTATGGCGTATATACATATGTATATGTTCACACACCTCTGTTGCAGTATGAGCGTCAGGGGGATGTAGCAGCTCCCAAGACAGGTTGTGGAGCTCCTTGATAAATTACTGACAGTGTACCTGTCACAACCCCTCCACCTGAGCTGGCTCATTTCCTTGGGCTTGAAAAATACTGGCAAAAAATGATCAATTTCCTCTGCTCATCAGCCTGATGACATGTTTCCTCTATTCCCAGTTGAGGTGGAGTTTTCCCTGGGAATTACCCTGTCAGCGACTGAGGTGGCAACTGCTCACATCAAAATCAGGAGCTGTGTCCTAATGATATGCTCTGTGAGAGCAAAGATTTGGTTCTAGCACTGAGATATGGAGACCTAAAAAATGCTATTTTATGTTCAGAAGGATTTTTATTTAAGAGACTTTTATGGCTGCATTTTGGTGTCTGTTGCTGCAGTCCCCAGGGCAAATTCCTGGCCTTGCTGAAATCCTGAAGTATTTTACCTTTGACTTCATCCAAACTAGCACTTCATCCCCTGGCTTGACATGTGGAGGGCCCTAAAATAACATGATTAAAATATTTTTGGTCTGCAGAAAGTAGCAGTGTGTGCAGATGCATAACAGAGTAGTGGACACAAAATCTGCTATATATCTATACATCCTCCATCTGTTGCACTTTGTTGCTGAGATAAAATCATCCTATTCCCAGTAAAATACCAGCCCTGCAAGACATGCAGTGCCAAGGAATAACATCTGCACATGTGTGTCTGGTGGCTAGAAAAATTTTCTTCCCTGACTGTTGAGCATTGCAGATAGATTTTGATTTGGGCTTTGCTTTTAAATAATGCAAGGAAAGGGACAAACTAATAAATATCCTGATAGTTAGGAGATCTCTTTTTTGTTAAAGACTCTTGGTTTGGGAACATTAGCTCAAAAGACAGAAATTAGTGTGCCACAGGTTTTTGAGCTCCTGTAATTTCTGCAAGAGGAAGGCTTGCTTATTCATGGAATCATAGAATCTTTTGGGTTGGAAAAGACCTCTACGATCATCTAGTCAAATTGTTAACCCAAAATGGCCAAACCCACCACTAAACCATGTCCCTAAGTGCCACATCTACATGTCTTTTAAATGCCCTGGGCAGTCTGTTCCAATACTTGAGAACCCTTTTGGTAAAGAAATTTTTCCTAATATCCAATCTAAACCTTCCTTGGTGCAACTTGAGGCCATTTCCTCTCACCCTCTTGCTTACTTGGGAAAGGAGTTCCTCCGTGTTCAACCCGTTTTGGGTGCTGGCCACCAGGGTCATTCCTCTTCTGTCCCCACAACAAGCTGGTAGCATCCTGGGGCTGGTGAAAACTGGCACAGTGAGCTGGTGCCTCTCTCTCTTTGGATGCATGTGGCCAAAAGTGGCAGCAGGCACCTCCCAAGTGCAAGATGTGGGTCCTGTCTCAAGCATGGCAGGTTGGGGTGGGTAAGGATGGCCCTGGGGTGTTGTGTGAGGGTAGGGTACGTTGTGCTGAATGCACAAGCTACATGGGAGATCACTAGACGTGATGTCAGGGATACAGAATGCCTGTGTCCTCCTCTTCATAGGGAAAATTGTTTCATTTTTCACTAATATTGCCATGTCCTATTTCTGCCATGGTTCAGAGTGCTGGAGCTGGAGGGTATTGGTGGTAGCAGGCAAGACAGAGGCTGCTCATGGGCTCCTGATGGTATTTGTGCAGGGGAGTGGTCCTGAGCTTGGGAAAAATCTGCCAGGGTGACCCGAGGATGAGGTCTGAAAGACCAGAGGGAATATTTCCTCCTTGCTGTACCACGCTGTGTCATGCCATTCCATGGGACTGTTGGAGGCAGGGGACGCTGGGGTGGTTGCTCCTCCAGAGGTCATTTTTCAGACCCTCAGACTGTTACAGGGTCCATGCAAGTTGGCTCCTCTGGCCTAAACTGAAGATGTATAAACCAGAAGTGCTCAGGAGGAACACATAGCAGTAGGTGGCAAGCCCCCCCAGGGCTAGCTTTTCTTGAAAATAAAAGAAGAAACAAAACCTGTCCTGTTCCTGTACACCCAGCAGGGCACAGCAACTGACTTGCAGAGTCATGGAATCATGGAATAGTTAGGGTTGGAAGGGCCCGTCAAAGGTCATCTGGCCCAACACCCCTGCAATGAGCAGGGAGATGTTGAACTAGATCAGGTTGCTCAGAACCCCGTCCAACCTTGTAGGTGCCAGAGAAGCCATCACTGCTCAGCCCTATGTGTCACAAGAAACAAGAGGACAAAGTAGGGATATTTGGAATACTTAGGTTTAAAATGTTGAGTAATACAAGCATCATTTCAAAGCATACATGTGTTCAGGTACCATAATTGTGTTTGTGTGTCATGTCATTTGTATAGTCTGGTTCTGAGCAAAAAGCTGCCAAATGATACCAGAACAGTTATTTTTCGATTTGGGACTGTCTTTTTAAATAAAGAAATAGCAATTATTATGCTGGATTGTTTTGCAGAAGAAAAATGCATTTGGGCTTAAAGGCTTGAGTAGGATTTAGCTGCTGTGCATTGCACTAAATTCCCCTCAATGCCTTTGCGATAGATTAAATAGATGTTATATTGCCTCTGTGAGGAGGGGTTCTTTGCTACAGCAATAGTGGCAGCAACAACTGACTTTAAAAAATTGCTTCCATTTTGGTTTTCCTCCCCGCCAGGTAAGCTGTCGCTGGAAGAGTTCATCAAAGGTGCCAAGAGCGATCCCTCCATCGTGCGGTTGTTACAGTGCGACCCCAGTAGCGCGAGTCAATTCTGATGAAAGCGGACAGTGTGCTCAGAGAATCTTGGCTTGTGTCCTTCAAGCTTTGCTCGCAAACGGATGCCTTCTCAACCATCCCTCCACACTTTGCGGATAAGATCCCGTTGCCAGATTGTGTGTGTGTGTGTGTGTCCGAGCGAACCAGCCCTCGCTCCCCCCACTGACACCAGTGCAGTTCTCCTGCGGCAGCTCCGTTTCTGCTTCCCCATAATGTTACGATTCACTCTGCACATTTTAAACATTAATCGAAAGGTATGTTTACATGCAGCTACGAGAGAGTTCGATGGCTGGTGAGATACCACTTCACTTAGTCCGTAAGAAAGGTGATGTTCCCGTAGTTCCCAAGAAGATGCTAGGTAGGACTTTTACCCAAAATAGCAGACGGTAGATAATTTATTTTGCTTCAGAAATTACTATGATGAAAAAAAAAAAAAAAAAGGAAAAAAAAGTGGACTGAATGGAGCAGAAAGTTTAAAAAAAAAAAAAAAAAAACAAGAAAAAGAAAAAAGAAAAAAAAAAAAGCAGCTTTCCTGGGCATGGTTCCAATTTTCTTTTTGAGGAAAATTGCTTGCACTTATCTAATGGTCTTTACTTTCTTTTAATATATATATAAATTATATATATATGGTGAAGTAAAATTTTAAATATTTAGGTCATCTATTTAAGGCATAAAATAGAATTCAAGCTTTGTTTCTTCTAGTTGTCTGTGATTTATTCAAATCTTGGAGATTGTTTTTTTGTGATATTTATGCATTAGCAAATTGCTGTTCCAAAAGAAATGCATGACTAGCAGTTTGTGGATATTTCACTCTGTTTAATTCCTGAATGGAAATATTTGTTCATTTTTACTGTCAGTCATTCCAGCATTACTGTCTTAACAAAAGACCTGAAAGGAGTTTATCCTCATTTTGTATTTCTCAGTGGAGTCCTACTTTATGGTGGTTGCTGCGTTAAATGGCTTTTGAGTGCCCCGAGGTGACGTGACTGGCACTGCTGTTCTCGACTTGGCTACACCTCCTCCCTTTTGCTGTCGATATGTTAATAGTCTTGTGCATTCCAGTGTTATTTAATATCTGCCTAATGCCAAGAAATATTAATTGAAATAAAAGACTACTTTTCTTGTCACTGCCTGTCTTGGTCTAAACCATGCACCAAGTTCCTAGTGTCAGGTATTTGGGGAAGGGCATGGATGGCTCTCTGCCCAGCGTCTCCCAGTCTTGTCCAAGACATGTTGCCTTGTAAGTATGTAGGGATTTTGGGAACCGACTGTTGTGGCTGGGTTAATGCTGTGGTGTTAGTGCCTGTGGGATCCAGCTCCATCCCAGCTGAATCCAGGGTAAAGACAGCTCAATTTCTGCTGGATGTGGAGCAGCTCAAGGCAATGAAGGAAAAACTGCTGACCCTGTTGGCTGGGCTACTGTGACCACAGCTTTACAAAATAAAACTCCTGAGAGGTACCAGGTACTTGCTGTTGGACTAACGTTTGACACTGGTAGCACGGGAAGCAGTTTTCTCCACTTTGATCAGGTCTGCAAGTAGCTGCATAAGCCTGCCCTCTCTGCAAAATGAAGTATCAACAAATTATTTGGCCTGAGGTTAATGCTGAGCACGTAATGAAGGGATTTTTGCTGTGTAGAATGTTCTAGTAGTGGTTACATGATTAAAATATTAAGAGACAGGAATGGTTGCAATATCCAAGTGGAAATACATTTAGTCGGACTTGGTTCTACTAAACAAACTTGTGTCAGTGCTGCCAAGCAAAAGAGTGTGTTCTTTTTTTTCCCCTGGAAATTAAAATTTGAGCAATTAAACCAACAGTCCTTTCAACCAAAACACCCTAAGAGGGATGTTAATCAGAAGCTTGCCTGCTTTCTCAGGGCGAGCCCAGCTATTGAAAAAAATGTAATTCCACGGTTGCTGATAGCCTGTATCCAGCCTGTTTGTGTTCATGCTGTCAGTCTGTCTGCCAGAAGATGCTGTGGTGTTAGAGATGCTGCAGATGTTCTTACGCTAGTGACTCTTCTTGCATGGGCTGGGTCCAAAAGCAGCTGTTCAGATGTGAATTGGCCACCATGGGCTTTATCATTTCTGTATTCAGGAGAGTGTGAAAAAATGTGTCTGACCTTGTCCCGGGATGGTACCTCTGAGGTGGACCACAACATTTGAATCTTGTTTGTGCAATCTTAAATGAGTCAGGCATATTTCCAGTCAAGCATTGCATGATATCCTGGGTACCAAAGATGTAAAAACTCTTTTGCTGTAGCATTCATAAATGCAGCACTTCCTCTGTCGTCATTCATTTGCTCCTCTAAGTGGAAATATTACTGCCTTTTCCTGGCATCTCACTTCTTCTGGTTTCCACTGCTGTCTGTAGTGAATAGCATGTTTAAGTAGCTGATTAACAAAGCCCAAAGTCTTCTCATTTGGGGTGAAAAAAAATCTCCTTACAGAAGCTTATTTTGACCTTGTTTTTGCAGAAAGAAAGTGAAAGAATCTGAATTTTAGAGGACAGAAAGTTCCCCTTTCTTTGATGTTGTAATTTTTTCTCTGAAATGGGCCAGGGTATCCATGATGCAGTTTGCTGCCTACCATGGTCTGACAAGCCCCTGCACAGCCCTGTGCAGACACCAGGATTGTGTCCTGCTTCATCGGACCCAATTTCTTCCATCTTTGCCTCTTTAAATTTTCCAATCCCAGATTTGTGGGTTTTGGTTTGTTTTTTTTTTTTTTTTTTGTTTGTTTGGTTTTTTTTTGTTATTCCTCACTGTTTTCATAGCTTTTAGGGAGTTTCTTCTCTTCAGGGCAGGATGATATTATTTCACACTGGGACTGGCACAAATTATGTGAGTAAGATGCTCCCAGATTGCCTTTCAGGAAGAAGTGAAGGAAGATGCCCAGGAAAGGTGGTCATGCATGGCATTCCGGGGAAAATGAGAGATGCTCTGAAGCCCAACCAGGCTGAGCTTTTTAAAGGCGGCTTCTGATATGGGGAATCTTTTAATTAAAAGGCCATCTAAGTACTGGAAAGGATTTTATCTGCTGCTGCCAAGCAGCTCTCTTAAAATCAGACCTGCTTCAGAGGCTGAGGTTGTGCATCCACAGTCACTGGGTAACTTTGATCATCTTGGCTTGAAGGATGTCTCTGCTTTCCTTACCGGTAACGAGGACTCAGAGAGGAGAGCAATTTCCAGGCTCCTTCTCCAGAATGTCATTTGAATATTGATACAGGCAGAGTTCAAAACTGATGCAGTAATCAATGAAACGCTAAGAGAGCTTTACTGCTTGTTGGGCTCCCAGGAATGTCTTTCGTAGAGGGACTGTTGTGTAGAGGGACTGTTGTGTAGAGGGGTTAATCACTTGGGAAATGAAGTCCAAGTGATTAATAGAAAATTTCAACTCATTAAGTGACTTAAGTGTTTTTGTGAATTGTATTTTTAGTCAAAAATGGAGTCTAACTTAGCAAAAGTAATTTAACACAAAAAAATCTCACCACTGTGTCCATTTTTACCTCACTTTAATAACCTATGTGATTATTTTCTTGCCATGGAGATATCTAATGCTCTGAAAGCTCTGGCTAATTGCTACATAAATTCAGGTTTTTCTGTATGAATTGCAGGTCTTGTTAAACTAATTCAAAATTATGTCACTGCCTTTCAGATTAAGTTAAAAGCTGTCTGGTTGCAGCCTAACTCCAGTGTGGGTGATGGAGGTGCTTGGGTTCAGTCTTTTGTGTCTCCCTTGCCAAGTTTGAATTGGCCATTTGTTTTTAAAACAGGCCCTTTGCAATATATTTTTAGCATTGGCCTCTGAGTAATAAACTCTTGTGAAGAACAACGTGAGCATTTCTGCAAGCACGGGGCAGATGGTCTCCATGGATAGTCCTTGATCCATTATGCAGGGCACCCTCTATTCATATTTAAAGGTTAGGAACAGCCGTTGACTTTAATGGTCCAGTGGGCAGACTGGCATTTTGAGCTCCCCAGGCTGCACCATGGCAGATACAGTGCTGATGAACCTGATAATTGCTGTTATCTCTTTTGGGAGGAGAGATGCTTTATTGAAAAGAAGGAAAAGGGTGGGAGAGGAGAGCAGAGCATCTCTTTGTAGGAGCTTTGGAGATGTGCCTGTATCGCTGGGAGCAGTGTGCCTGCAAGCAGACCTTAGCTGTTGCCCACCTGTACCCAGTGTGATGGTTTGGAGGCAGACACACTTCCAAACACTCTCGTGTTCACTGTGGCTAAAGGGCAACCAGTGCATCACCAGAGGGTTGGGTTAATCCCAGGCTTTCAACCATGTCACACGAGTCAGAAGCCACTGCCAGAAGGAGGCAAGGAGCTGTCATGGCAGCTGCTTGATGTCTTCGAGGACAGACGGGCAAGGTCACGACCACCAGTTGGGTGGGTTATTTTAAGAGCAAGCTGGCTCTTCCTGATGGAGGAACAATTTATCACAAACAAAATCTGTATCGATTGGGCTGTCACTAGAGGGAATTGTCTCTCACGTGAAGGTGAGAAGCAGGATCCCCTCCTTGTTCCTCTCCACGCATATTCCCACACCTTTGTGTTTGGAGCTGCTGGTGCTTGGGCGGGTTGGGACTGACACCATGGATAACGGTCAGCTCCCTCAAACCCTCCCTGCCTGTGGGACTGTAGCTTTGAACACATCTTTAGTGTCTTCTCTACCTTGTACCTGGCACTGGGAGCTGCATCACTAAACCTCTGCTCACAGCTGTGCTACCAGGGCTCTCACCCCACCATTTTTTTACCTTTCCAAAACAGAGCAACTGTTTTGCTTCCTTTGCCTTAACTTCTTTTTTCCTTTGCATAAACTGTTCCATGCAGCAATATGGGAACTTAGTGCAGAAGGCAGGTCACACTCTAAAATCCAAGTTGGTCACAGATATATTACAGCAAAGATGACAAATTACACCCTGGGTGAAATTTGCCTCTGCAGTGTCACCCAGGCCGTTCTGCAGGAAATGAGGTGTGAGCAAGGGAGCCTGTTTTTCCTTGGCACTTGGCTGTGCCTGCTCTTTCCCAGCCCTGGGGATGGGGTTGCACTGCAGCAGAGAACAGAAGCAGGGACAAGTCCTGCCCTAAGGGCCCTGCCATGTCAAAGTCACCCACAGCGTGACTTTGTTTTTCCCAGGTCAGGACACAGCGTTCTTTCCAGTCACTATTTCCATTTTGCTTTTTAGTTTCCAAGTGAAATAAATATTATCCTTAAAGCCTAATGTGGTTATATATACATCGACACAGGATTGAATCCAGATTTTCTTCAGCAACATCTGGAGAAAAGTAGCCTGAGAGGAGATTTTATTGCTCTCTACAACTACCTGAAAGGAGGTTGTAGCCAGGTGGGGATGAGTAACAAGTGACGGGATGAGAGGAAATGGCCTCAAGTTGCACCAGGGGAGGCTTAGATAGAGTATTAGGAAAAATTTCTTCACTGAAAAGGTTATCAAGCATTGGAACAGGCTGCCCAGGGAAATGGTTGAGTCATCATCCCTGGAGGTATTAAAACAAAATGTAGATGTGGCTATGTTTAGTGGTGGACTCTATGATCTTACAGGTCTTTTCCAACCTAAATGATTGCATAATTCTGTGACTATGCTATGGCTGTGTGTGGTTCTGCTCAGGCCTGTCCTTACTGACAAGAGCAGCCGTGTATTTCTTCTATGTACTAAAGCACCTCTAATTCTTCCTTGACTTGTTTGCACAAGAAGATGCAAACTGCCATGTCTCACTGGTGTCTCCGTTGTGGGTACGTGCAAGAAGAAACACCTTGTTCCTCCCATGTGAGGTTTGGGTTGTAACCAGTACTGTGCTGAGCCTGCACCAGTGGTCGTGAACTCCAAAGGAGGTATCTGGCAGGCAGCCTCTTTCTCTGATAAGAGAAATCAGGCTTGTTTGAAGAAACACGGAGAAGCCCAGGCTCAGAGGAGAGTGCCAGCTAACTCACTAGGATATTGGCCCATCTCCTCTTGTGGAGAAACAGAACTGGGTTAGGGAGAAACAAAACAGGTACAGATAATTCTCTGCCTGAAACTGGAATTTGTCTTCCGCTGGAGTCATTCAGGAGCAAGATGTCGTTGTGAATGGTTTTTAAATTGTTTTGGGAGCAGCCAGGGGAAATGGTGAGTGTTGAGCATCACAACATGGAGCTGGGGAGCATCATCCTCTTGGGGACACTGAGCCCTCATTTCCTGCAGCTGGCAGGAGCAGCAAGCTTCCTGTCTCCAGCTCCCTCTGGGTTGTGCTGTGGGACCATCATGCCCCCTGCTCTAGTGCAAAGGTGCAGTGGCCAAACGGGAGTGGGAGAAGAGACCTCTCCTCCTCCCACCAGACCCAGCTGGTGTGAGCAAACACCCCACTCTTGCGGCTGCAGCAATAACTAAACACATATATTTTTCCCCTTTATTCTTTTTTTTAATAATTTCCTGGACCCTTTTCAGGACAAATTCCACTGCTGAGCGGATGCCATGGGCAGCAGGCGCAGTGTTGGCAGCTGGTTCCTCAAGGAAAACGTGAGTGCACCGACTATGCCTTAATACACCATTAATGATCAGGAACAAAACACAAACATTACGGACACTTTCCTTGGAGAAAATAAAATAAACTCAGCTAATTCAGATGTTGGTGTTGCACAGTCATGGTTATTCCTTTGCTGCTTTCCTTATGAATTATTAATACATGTGAGGCTCACGACAGGCAGGTTTGATGCCTGCTAAAGGACACAGGTAGTGCCATTGCATGTGTGTGGTGGCACCGAGGAGCAGGGCTGCCTGCATGCTGCAGACAGTGCCAGTGCTCGAAGTGGGTTTCAGGTGCCAGGGTTTACTCCACACTGCGCCATCCTCCATCTCACCAGCATCGTGTGCAGTGATGCCTGAGGGAGCTGCTGCTGCCAGACACCCTGACCACACTGGAGAAATGTGGTCTTTGTGGAAACTGGCTTTCGTAGCCCTGCCATGCCCCACCTGGGGAGCCCTGGGGACTAAAGATAATCGTGTGTAAGAAAAGAACTTCACTTTTATGCGGGAGTGGCTTAAGTCAGCTTTAAAAGCAGCTGCTGAATCCTTCTGAACTACTTGGCAGGGAATTCCACATCCACTTCTCATTGAACTGCTCGTGCTATCTGCCACCTTTCAGGCATGTCACCACCAGTCCCCTGTGGGACCTGCTGACAGCTGCAGTGTATAGCAAGGCTCCTCCAGCAGGCCCCTGTGGAGCTCCAGCTCTCCCATGAGGATCCCAATGTCTTTTGGGACTAAGGCATCATGAGCCACATTGGTGAAGCCTCCAGGACTGCTCAACTGATGAAAATCACCAACTCCAAGTCTGCTCAGACCTTTAGTAACTGCCAGCACTGCTGCTAGAAGCTGTGGGAAAAAGGTCTTTTCCCTTTTTTCCTTTGAGTGTGATGCTTTCCTGTGGTGCCTGTGAGGGAGATGCTGGCCACCCTGGCTGCACCTCCATGTGGCCCCTCCTGTGCCTACCACATTGTACCCAGCTGATGCTTTCCACACAGCAGAGGCCAGGGCCACCTCAGTTGCCATGGCAACACAAAAAAAAGGAGCCAGGAGTTTAATTTTTTTTTTCTTCCAAAGTAAAGCCACTTGCTTGAAACCTCACCTTCCATTTTGGGTGATTTTGCAGCCCCCCCATGTTCACCTTCTCTGCACAGTTCACAGCACCCACACTGGGCAGGATGCTTGAAAGGAACAACATCCCTGCCCAGCAGCATGAGTGCAACCACGGGATGGTCTGGTGAGGAGGCAGTGGAAGGGACCCAAGTCTTCTCTTTCTCTGCTCCGTTCTAGCAGTTGTCTAGCAAAGTTACACTCAAGGCACTTATGCTTTGCTCTCCCCTGCATTTTTTGGTGGAATCTGGCATCGCCTAGAATATGGGGAAAGGGACAGAGTGGACTGTGAAGGACAATTATGATGAATTTCCATATTCTGGTAGCTGATTCCCAAAGCAAAGCTCACACCACCAAGCCTGACAGAGTTCAAGAAGCATTTGGACAATGCAGTTGAGCATATGGTGTGACTCTTGGGAATGGTCCTGTACAAGACTGGGAGTGGGACTTGAGGATCCTTGTGGGTCCCTTGCAGCTCAGGATATTCTGTGATTCTGTGATCAACCAGCAAGGTTTGTGCTGTTTCTTGCATTTACACCATCATTTTTCTAGTTGTAGTTTCTTCTGTGCCAGCTGCCTTTGTTAGGCTCTTCCACCCAGCTACAAGTTTCAGTGCTTTTATGTGGCATGTGTTTCTAAACTTCGTTTTCACGCTTGAGCCAGCACCAATTGACAAAGCAGCCCATGCTTGGTTGCTTTGCATGCCCACAAATCTCAGCAAGCCTCCTTGCAGCTGCACATGTGGGCAGGCAGCAGCCACTGGTAGCAAGGGGATTTTCTTGCAAATGTCCACCTCTTGGCTGATGCCGCCAGCGGTGCACAAAGCTGATGGCACTGGTAGTGTGGTTCCTTACTGCATTGCTTTATACTCACAAGCATTTCCTAAGGATAAAGCTAAATGTCCTGCCTCTGGGTTTGCCTTGTTCTTCCCTAGGATGAGCAATTCCCATCTCTGTCCTGAAGTCTGAGTCAAATCAAAATTTTCACCTCAATCAGCAGCACAGCTCTGTCTTAAAGGCTTTTTCTGAAGCTACACTGCTGAAGTTGATTCCCTCCTCAGTAATGTGATTTAAATCACCCTTCAATCACTAGTCATTTCCTCACCTTGTGGCAATAAGGACAAATTAGCACCTTAAATAAGAGAAACATGCTTCTAGGAAATGGGTTTAATTTCTAGTGGGTTTTTGAGAAGCGGCTGCCAAGCTTGGATCAGTTGGTTTCTCTGCTGTGGGTGTAGGAAGGAAAAGGGCACAAACAGGAAAAAGTTGTCATGTTGTGCATGACAATGATACAGAAGGAAAGAGTTTCTGAGTGCTGTAGGGGGCCATTACCAGAGCACTGTAGTCATCTCCACCTGCATCCTCTCTTCACCTGCACCAGAAGCTCATGGCCACAATGGGTAGATTTTTCTGGATGGCCCAGCACCTTCTGGAACTCAGAGATTTCAGTGCTTAATTGAAAGGTAGCCCCGAAGGGTGAGGGAGTCTGTCCTGCTGATGGTATGTAGCCATCCGTATTGTTGAACAGCAGTGAGATTTACCCTCCAGCTTGCCTCCAGGTCATGCCTTTTCCTTAAAAATAAGAAAGTTATTTTTAACGTGAAAAAGAGTGATGTTGGGAGGTGTTAAGACCCAGCTGCAGGGGTTGGCATGGTGGGCTTGCCCTGGAAATAAAGCTCAAAGTTCACATGTTCTGCCCATGGGATTGAGAGGATTGTTGGTACTTCAGAGAATTGATACAGCCTTACCAGGCTGGCTGGTCACTTGGATGACTGATTAGTGATTTACAACGAGTTGGAGCCCACAGGCACCCCCTGTTGTGTCCTGGAAGAGAGGATGGAGTTGCACAGTGAGTACCTGGGTAAGCTGGGGTTTCATACAGATGAGAAGAGCTGAAATGAATGTATTTGACTCAGGCTTGTTTTTACCTTTATCCATGTATATTAAAGTAGCAAGCATTTTTTTTTCATCCCAGAATAGCGATATTTTACTGTTTATGCCACAAGCATGGCAGTGAGAACCAAGCTATTTAATTTCTTTTCCTTAATCAAAAGCTGCAACCGCTGCTACTGGTGACCGCAACCCAGGCTGAGGAGCTGCTGCCACCTGAAATGCCACAGAAAAGGCTTTCCAACAGCCTGCTAAAATGAACAGAAAGAAATTGCTTGGATCAGGTGGTAGCCACCTGAGTGCACCCAAAGAACAGATAAATGTTCCTTAAATCAGCCTCAGGCAAACACAATACCAAATTATTAGCTGGGGTTTTTTTTAATGATTCCAGGGCATGGTCTAAGGAACTCCAAATCAGTAAGCCTCATGTCTGAACCAGAAAAAAATCTGTAGAAACAGCTTTTATACAGCAAAGTACAGACATTGAAGATGCTAGGATAAATGTGATGCATAAAGGGAAGAGATAAAATGAGCTCTTACAAATGGAAGTTGTGCCTGATAAATCTGTGATCTCTGCAGGAATGAAGAGGTAACACATTCTTAAATGGTCTGAAAAGGGGGGGATGGATGGATGGATAGATAGATATAAAGAAGTTTGCTGGTGGTACAGGATTGTTTAGGATCATTAGAGATTAGGCAAAATATTGCAGAATTTTTTCTCTGTATTGATTTTGAGGCAGCAAAATTACCCATTAATTAAAACTTAGTTTAGTTACCTAATATTAACTAAAAGAGAACAAGGAGTCTAAAAAACAGTAGTTCTAACCATTCAAAGACTTTGAGGTCCGAATTTAAAAGGTATTTGTATCACTTTGGATAGAGGTCTGAAAATATCAGCTCAGTGCTCACCTTAAAAGACAAAGCAGCTTTTGGGGAGCCTTACAGTTTAGGATGTTAGTGACCTGGGTAAAATGGTTCCTTGGGCATCACACTCGTCATGTGGGGTTACACTGGCCTCCAGAACCTGCCACCTCTGCTCTGGCACAGCATGTCCCCCCTGTGCAGCCTCCGTGCCCATGTTTCTGTGCCCTTAGCTCCTTGCCTGACAATTTAAACTCTCTACTTGGCAGCTGGTACCTGGTTAAATCATGTACAGTGTCAGCCATACCCATGCTGAGCAGTGGCAAGTGGCTTCCCAGCTGTCTAATGAGGGCAGGGAACATTTTGATCAGCCCCTCTTGACCCCACAGCTAATGCAGGCCAGCGAATCTGCCTTGGCAATTTGTGCACCAGGCTTGTACCTTTGGCCTGAGGCTGGAGACGATGCTAAACATCTGCCGCTGGACTCCTGAGAGTGACGTCAATACTCTTTTGTCCCAAGTCTCGTACTGGCTCAGCTGCATCCATCTCTCCCAAAGATAAATTGTACTTTATTGCATGGTATTGCTCAGCACAGAAAAAACTCTCATTAGGCACCAGCAATTCAGCACTTAAGCTCATAGTAATAAATAACTTGACCAGGGTAGCTTTTTTCCCCTTTTCACTTCATCTTTCCTTTTCCCCTTTCTGCCTATGCACAGGCTCTCAGAAAGCAGAGAGGGGCTGGCAGGATGGCAGAGGATGGTTGCAGAGTGTCCCTGTGCATTTCTGGGGACAGAATCAGGAAGCCAGGGCAGCAGAGACGTGCTCTGCCTTGCTGCAGTCCCACTGGTATCCTCTGCCCAAGCAGAGTGGTTTCTGCAGGAGACAACAAGCAGTGCAAGAAACTCAGGGCCTCTCCCAGGGCATGTCTTGGGGTGGATCTAAGGACACACCCAGATAAATCTGCCCAGCCCTGGGTAAGGGGTGACCTCTACCTCCCACATGCAATAGGCACTGTAAGACACCTGTCTCCAGCCCTCCTTGAGCCATGGGACGCTTGTCTGGTCAGGAGTGCAGGGAGCTGGGCACAGCTGGGCTCATCTCCTGCAGAGGTTCTTTTAGGGAACCCTCACTCTACCAGCCTGCCCTTATCTCTCATCAGCTGCAGACACTTCAGGGAGTCTCTGTTGTGTCCCACAAACCCCTGGACTTGGTGGCATCGGGCAGAAGGATGCCAGGAGCTGCTGGCAACCCACCTGGAGGGACGCACCCTGGGCAGTGTATACTGTGCCTCTCTGCTCTGACCTCTTCTCACCATCTTCCCTCCCCACCATCCTTCCTCAAGCTCAAAAGCCAAACATTTAAGGAATTATATTAGCAAGCCGTTTCCCTCTCAGCTTGCCTCAGGGCCAGTCAATTTATTTGCTGGTTATAGAGAAATTTCCTCTCTCCTCCCAAAAATGTAGTGTGCGGGCAGTAACCACAGCCTTGGGAAGGTCCCGGAGCTGCTGAGGAGCAGGTGGCAGCAGACAGACTCGCAGTTCGGGGATGGATGCAGCAGGGTGCGGGAGAAGCGGGGCCCTAGCGCGGGCTGCTGCTGCCATCTAGCCATGCCCGCCGCCGCTCAGCCCTCACCCACGCCACCTTCTCCGGCTATGTTCTGTCTACATCGCTGCTTTTCTGTGGCTTTCCTCTTCTGAGCCACAAAGAAGAAGGTGTCTTTTAAGGTCTCTTCGTTTAGCCCGCGCTTTCCAAGGCTGCTGCCATAGCGGCTGCAGGGCCGGCCGGGCGGCAGCTCGGGGGTCACAGCCGTGCCGCTCACTCTGCCCTGCTCCCCGCGGGCTCTGTGGGGCCGCGCCGGCTGCACCGCATCCTTTCTCATGAGAGCCACCTCTCCTGGAGGAGGACACTCCGCGTCCCCTGGTGTTGGCATGGTTATTGGATCCAGCGGCCCTCCCACCACCCTGTCCTAAGGACAACACCAGTGTCCTAAACCTGAGGCTGGCAATGGGTCTCTGCTTTTGAAGCCATTTGCTCCCTCCAGTGTCTGTCGCTCTCCCAGGAGGAGAAGCAAACAGAAATCAGCATATTCAGCCGGTGAACAGGAAAACTGCTTCATGAACGTGAGAAGCCACTCAGGGCTCTCCTGGGTGAGGAATCTTCTTCATGCCACGGAGCAAGATGAGGCTCTTACCTTTGTTCCAACAGCCGGACTGTGGCTTTGGTTTAGCATCCATTACCAGTTCTTCCCCACTACTTTTTAACTTTTTTGAGGCAGGAGTGGGTCCTCTCCCTTCAGCAGCTCCTCAGAGGCTGCTGCCCCTTTAGATCCATTTTAGCACTGGAGCACGAGCCCTCACCATGCAGAGCCCCATAGAGGGGAAGGCAGCCAAGGAGGTGGTAGTGTTGGAAAACCCCATTGCTGAACTGAGGGAACTGTGCTGCAGGGCTCAGACCCATGGCACTGCTGGACCCACTAGGGAGCAGGGTGATGACAGACACACTAGGATTGGAAGGTGTTGCAGTGGGGATCCTGCAACACGCATATATCAAACCAGGAGTCCCGTGGAAAGGAAATATATACGGACAGACAGATTCTTGCTAGCTGTTTCAGAGATGTTTATTTCTCCAGCCGCATGGCCGGGGCTCTGCCGAGGAACTGTTCCAGTCACGGGACCAAGGGTCCTTCTGCCCGCGCAGGGAACACAAACCAACCAATGGGAACGAGGCTGAGCAGGGACAGGGAAGCCCCGTGTCTGTGCCCTCAGGGCCCCTCTCCCAGGGCTACATGGCAGGGGAGGGACCCCAACAGGAAGGGACTTCAGGAGGTCGCTAGCCGAGGCTTCTGCTCCAAGCAGGATCAATTGCAAGATCAGTTCACGGCTGCTCAAGACCTTGACCTGTCAGGTCTCAAAAGCCTCTGGAGATGGAGCCTGGCCAATCCCACTAGTCCTGGCTGTCCCCACGAAGCAAGTTGCTCCTTGCATCCAGACTGACTCCCCGGTTTCAGCTTGTGTCCACTGACATTTGACATCAGCAATCCTGCAAATCTGCTCTACAGAAGGCGGCATAAATCAGTTCCATGCAGTTACTCAAAAAAACCCCCAAAAACTCTGGCAATGGCAAACCTAAATTAACCCCAGGAGCAAGAGAGAAGAATAAAAAACATCACAGTAATAGCTACTGAAAGAGCCAAGCCTCAGACTGGGCACCAAGCAGGAAACTGGAAGCTGACAGGACATTTGAGGTAACAGCCTTAATAAATAATTAAAGAAAACCCCAGCTCTTTTTGAAGTTTTCCTAGTATTAAAACCCTCACATCCTCTGTTTCCCATGTCTGTGAATGGATGGGATGAGAGCATTGTTTGGTTGGGGTTTTTTTGAGCTGTGCAATATCTTAATTATTACTTTGTACATACTTTTTCCTTGTAGTTTCTTATTTGCATTTGTTCTCTCTAATAACATCTCACTTATGCTATGGTCTAACATCGGGAATGTGGGATTCATTTGAAAGCTTTCCGTTTCACTCCTTTCCTCCTCCTGCCCTGGCTCTGACCGACACGGTTTCTTGGATGCATTTTTTTTGAGCTGAGCTCCATCTTGTGGGCTTTTGCGCGGCTAATTAGTCACCACATCCTTATCTCTGGGAGGATCTCCCTTGGACCCGGTCAGAGGAACACGCCCCACTTTGCTTGCAGTCAGGTGTAATCATAGAATCAATCACAGAGACAGAATGGCTTGGGTTGGAAGGGACCCTTAAAGACAACTAGTTCCAACATCCTGCCCCTGGAAAGACACCTTCCACTAGACCAAGCTGCCCAAATAACCCACTGAGGAATGAAACCCAGATGGCAGAAGCAGGTGAGTCCCATAGCACCTAACTGCTGGGGAGTTTGGGAACCATCCCATGGGGTGCAGGAGGAATCTCTCTTCCCTAAATCAGCAGTCTCTGGCGAGTTGGATTTTCTTTTGCTTTTCAGTCAGATGCTGTAATTGTTTAATGTGTGTTTTGACTGCAGAAAAATGGGACAACCATCGCTGAGAAATGTTTATTGAGCTGTTACAGTGCAATGCTGTTGCTACTGATGAACTGTAGTTAACAGCAAGTAAATGGAGTTCTTAAGCAGGATTTTTTTAATCTAAAAATGTGGTAGATGATTTTCTTCTTACCCTCACAGTAAGGGCAGCAGCACCTCTGTTCTTACTGAAAAATGCATCCATGTTATCCTGTTCAAGCACTGCAACCCTGTGCTTTGCAAGATTGCCAGCTAGTGAGCTTAGTAGCCAGATATAAAAGGGTGATGCTTAAGACAACTGAATGTCCAAATCCTGTACTCACACTGTAGGCAACTGCTATCTCAGGGTGGATTAAATAATACCTGTAAAATACTTTGGGAATTCTTTGTACTGAGCTGCTGCAGTTGCCCTTTCTCAGCTCCTATGCGCTACTTGCTGAGTTCTCAAGGTACTCTGAGCCTCTACATCCTTAGCAGTGATAAGGTGTTGGTAGCAACCCAGCTGGGAGCACTGGTCTCTGCATCGCTGCTCTGAAAGTCTCTGCCTTTCTCTCCCTCCCTGAATCGCCGCACAGCCTTGCTGTCTTCTGGCTGCTTTCTGGACTGGAACATGGCAGTTGGCTTTGTACCAGGAAAGCAGGGTGAACCAATTAGTCCTTTGCAAAGCACTCCAAGAGCATGAACTGAGGAGACTATAACTGGAAGGCACTTCTTTTTTGTGGGAATACTGTGGGTAAGACTGGGACCAGCTCCCTAAAATGAGTGAGAAAAAGAAGGGTTGGATTCAGCATGCTAATGCTTTTGTCTTCAGGCAAAGACTAACAAATGGAGGAAAATTGTTGCTACAGTGTAAGCATCAAGAAACACATGCAAATAAGGGTCTAATATTTATGGGACTGTAACAATACTTGCAAGTCTACATGGACACACAGGACTGCAGTGCTCCCTTGAGGGCGCTCCCTTCATTTGCCAGTGGTTTCCCTGTAACGCTTGCGGCTTCCCCATGCCAAAGTGGAGGGGACTCAAGGCGCCAGTGTTGTTCATGCCCAAAGCAGTCACCTTCACCCTCAGACTCACCATGCGAAGGACAACATCATCTTGGTGGCTGTGCCCCTCTGGGTGCTCATCATCAGCTTTCCAAAAGTGGCACCACTGTGGCTGAGTTGGTCTAAACACCTCCTGTACTGAGAACTACAAAACCAGCTGAAGAGCAAGAGCAAGGCTTGACAAAACCAGTCCCAGCCCCATATATGCTCCCTACTCTCAGTGTATTTTTGGGGTGGTCAAATACAGTGTTTTAATGAGCTAAAGACAAATTTGAATTGGAGGCATTTGTGACATGGGTACTGAAACCAGACCAAGGCCATGCCTTCAAACTGTATAGAAAATCAGGTGATGCATATCAAAACCAGGGACACTTCTCCAAAGCAAGTTACTTCTTTTTGGTACCGATCAGTGCCTCTTTCAAGAGAAAATAAAAAATAATAATTGTTGCAATGAATGCTGATCTTTTACTTTTTGCCAATTAAATAATATGCATCTAAGCTCCTCTTGCAATACTTGTGGATAATGATTTTTTTTACTTTTTTTGTGGAAGATGGTTGGTTTTGATTTGGAAAGCAAGCTGTCCAATCTTTTTTCTGCAAATTGATGCTGTGTTTAGCTATAAAATACCTATTTAAAGGATAGTAGTTGCTGGGGATGAGGTCTGTGGCAGAAGAGCTCCTTCCAGCTCCAGGTTTGTTCCTGCTCCTGCAGGTGGAGTCATGGGGTCCCTGCTAAGTGCTGCTCCCAGCTCTGGGTTTCTCTGCTGGTGAAGGTGAAGTGGCAGAATTGACTCTTCCACCTGGAATTGAGCACTGACACTTTGTCTGCAAGACCTATGTGGTAGCCTAGAAGTCAGCAGCCTAAAAATGAAAACATGAGTTAAACAGTCATGTGGTAAGACAAGGGCTATCTGCCCCAGGGTATGCTGTCATCAGCAACTTCCCCTCGTCCCTTACTTCCTCCCACTCAGCCTCAGTATTCTCCAACCTCTCCTAAAACATTTCCACCTTTGATTTTCCATCTGATGTAGTTCCAGAGGATGTGTTTCTCAGCTGATTTTGGTATACTACCTTTGCACCAAAGAATGTCAGCTGAATTCCAGGACAGGCCACGTATGGCCACATGGGGACTAAAAATAAGGTCTCAGCTAGACCTCAAACTGGATCTCAAAGAGGCTTCACTGTTCAGAAAAGAGAAATGGCATGATGAGAAAGCATCACAGGCAGATGTCCTGGTATTTGCCTCAGATATTACTTTCTTTTTACAAGTGTGATCCCAAGAGAATCAACATCACCATCACCGGTGCCAGCGAGTGGAGTGAGCACCAGGACCATTTATAGCAGGGATGCCACAGCCCCTGCTAATGTGCCAGCAAAGCCCACAGTGGGACAGACAGAGCACCATACAGAGCAAGGCTAGCAAGGAGCAAGCTGAAAGGCATAGGCTATTCTTGGCTCCAACTTCAATATTTGTTGAGCTAATTACATCAGACAGATGCAGCTGATCTCAATTTTTCTGCAGCTCCTCCCTTCTTCCTGTATCAGACAAACTTGCCCCAGGGAGGAATAATTAAGATGTGCAGTTAGAACAACTGTATTTGATCAATAAACGTGGCACAACAGAGCAAAGGCTTTAATGTCCCAAAAGGCCATCAAGGAGAGGTCAAACTAAACCATATGAGCTCACTGCTTATTTTGTTACACCTTTGCTGTCCTACATGGTCTTCACTCCAGCTTCCAGTAGAAAACATATTTCCCTAGTGTGGATTCTAGGGAATCCCCACAGTCACCCTGTAGGTACAAAAATGCTGTGAGCAAGGATTTTCTTGTTATTTTCTAAGTCCGTGAGAGACTCTTCTCTGTCACAGAAGAGGCAGCAGGGAATGTAAACAACCAAGCCACCTGCAACCTTGGAAGGTCTTGTTTATGGTATAGTAGAAAATATTTTGACAATGGATGTTTTAGGATTTTGGCCAATCACCCCCAAGGGGTGGCTGATCCTTTGTCCAATTAGACTATGAAGAAAAAAGTCTATAAAAGAGTTTGTAAAATAATTAAATAAATCAAGCTTGCTGCACAATTCTTGCCTGCTGGACCTTCTCCTCCTCCTCCTCCTCCCTATGGCTGGGGGACACAGTGATATACCGTAGGAACCAGGCCGGCAGTAATATCACCCTATGACCAAATGCTGTCACTTGGGGTGTTTTAAAATCAATTAACAAATGGGCAACTGAGATTCTGTGGAAGCCAGGAGCCAGGCATCTGTGAGATGAAGTATCCCAAAACCCAGAACATCTGCTCAGCATAACCCAACATGAGAAAGTCAAGTCTTGCTTAAAGACACACGAGCACTACTGTAAACACTTATTACTCCCAGAAAGTACTAAAAGACCCTTAGCAAAATCCACTGGCGTTTTTTTACACAGAAGATGCTTCAGATTAGCAGTTTTTAAGCACCTGACACACTTGTTAGACATGGCTTAGAGAGCACCAGCCAAGTCTATGACATACCTGCCATAGGAGAGAAAGGTAAAGAACTACAGTCAGCCACATCTCCTTTGGGGAGCACCACGTTGATCAAACGATGGTTAGCGTGTTTCCACAGTCCTGGCCTCCAGCAGAGATGTAAATTTTGGATTTTGGAGACAAAACCCAGTGAAATAGCCAAAATAACCAATCAAGGTAAATTTAGATGAATAAATTAATTGGCAACCTGCCAACTTCCTCTCAGTGACGCTCACTAATTCATTTCCATAAGTGATTGCCTTCAAAGTACCTGCTGGAGATGGTCTCCACGGGCTGTGAGTAGAGGAAGGCATACTGTGCCACTTGCCCAGCAGGGCACGAGGTGCTAGTGCAGGTATCACATAAGGTCTCACTAAGCTGAACTGCCTTCTCACTCAAACAGCTCCAGCCTTCAAACAGGCACTTTGAAAAAGTAGCTACATCTCCTTTAGTCAACTGCAGCTTCTCAGAGACTTTCTTCTGCATACCTGTTCAAATGTTAAGAGTAAGATTTAGATGTGGAGTTGTTACAGTATTAATATTTGGTTACTATTCACTATCTCTGCTTTCATTTAAGAACCATTTAGTTTCCAGATAAGTTGGAGAAGCTAAATGAAACCCTGGTTTGGATGCAGAGAGTTTCTATGAGATTAAGACTATGGCTCCACTATGTGTATGTACTGAAGTTTGCCACATGCATAAGAATAAAGGCAAGTGCTATTTCAATCACAAGCTTGAAGCTGGGAATAAAACAAGTAAAAACATCACTTGGGATGCTTCAAGAGAGTCAGGAATGAGGTACCATCACTCTTGTTTACCCTACTAGTTCATCTAATGGACAATTTCTGCTGAAGGCACAGAATGGAGGTTAAACATTACCTTTCAGAGCTGCTTATAGGAAAACTGCTTTATTTCTCATCTTGCTAGAGCCACTGTTTCTATCAGCAATGCCAACCTTTGGACAACCCTTTAAATTTTAACACTTACTCCAAGTTAGCTTAAGCTTTACATTTTTATTTGATACATTAAGATCTTTATCTTTCTCCGCTCTCTCAGGCATTTGCTATGGCATGCCCACAGTCCAGGACCTTCTGGCAAACAGATCAAATCCAGCTCTAGGACCAATTAGTTTATCAGAAACATTTTCCAATTTTAGTGCAGTAAGTGGCAGCAAACTAGCATCAGGTTAAACGTAAGTCAGAATGCTTTGATTCAATAAGCAGACTATTTTATCACCAACACCCCTGTATTAGCTCCTAGTATTTACTACTTAGTGTCATCTACGACATTTACTCCAAAGCCAGAAGGGTAGCATGTCTTTTCATAATATTAAGGGCCTCTAATCATATCGCAAAGAAAAAGATGTCAAGTCCCATTTCTTATCTCTTTTATATCAAAGGCCTGGGCAGCACAGGTCAGAGAGCCTGTCAGACACATAGTTTCAGCTTCCTGGGTTTTCCCACAACATATTTTAGTTCTCACACACATAACAAGCAGTGTGGCAGCCATGGAGCCTGTGCTGTATTCTCTCATGTACCACTAGATGTGTTTATAAACAGCCTTCAGTCCTGGCCACAGCACCAATAGACTAACTTGCAGAAAACCAGCACTGCATTGAACTTGCAATATACAACTTGTCAAGCTCATGTTCAGTAGTGAAAAACAAATGGGAATTCACAAGAATTCACACAGTATTCAATTTGTTTACAGTCAACCCTTTTCTAATCACATATGAAAAAAGGCAATTCAGTTTCCCTACCCATTGAGGGTTTCCTTCAGTTGGGAGGGCAAGGGTAGGGGAGATGGCATTTATTAGTAAGTTCTGGGCTTGCAGCCTCTGGTCTGCCCTCATATATGCTGTAAGAGCCATCCACAACACATTAAATTTCTACATATTAACCAAACACAGGACCAGTTATTTCAATATACTTTATTTTAAAACAGGTAGGTCACAAAGCACTAAGCTTAGCCCGTTCTGCCATACACAAGCTACAAATACTTGTTTGACAGTTGAGGGTCAGTCTTTAGTAGCATACATGAAAAGTGAATAAAAATCCATATAAAACAATATTCAAATAGTTTCCATAGGAACACAGATAATTGTGACCCATCTCCTAGTCATTTTTCTTGCATTTATGCCAAACCTAAATGTTAAAAAAACCACTTAAAAATTCTACCAAGAATTAAGTTAACAGTCCCCCAAATGCCCTAAATTCAATGACTAACCTTGCACTTAGTTACTAAATATTACCTATACATTAATACTAGCTGAAGCACAAGTTGCTGGATATTCAATTCCGCTTTCCCAGGCACAAGAGACTGGCAGACTAGCAACATCCTGCTCCTCCACTTCAGCTAGGAACCCTTGCTCCTTGATCTGCTGCATTAGTTGCCTAGAAAAAAAAAAAAAGAGTAAGTCAAAAACTGTTTCATTGCAATCTACCTAAAAATGTAAGTAAGGTACAATTTTTTTAATTGCCAGTAAATATGAAATGAACTCTTTATGCATAACTGCAATCCAGACATTATTATCATAGGGGGGAAAAGTAAAAATAGTAAAAGCAGAATCCATGCAGGTCACCTGTGGCTGGCTAGGCTTTAGGGTAAGTGCCAATACAAAGCTGGTTTTACCATTCTGTGTAGGATTTAGATCTGCAAAGATGCACCTATATACGTGTAGCTACATCTGTACACCTCATCCTATACAGATTTACTGACTTAGTACTCAATAGTTCAGAATTTCAGATGTGAAAATCCCTGACAACTTGACTGTCACTTATCCCACACTCTCACATTCCTGGGTAACTTGAATTAAGAAAAAGTATGGATGACAGACTAGGAGTATAAAGGAGCTGACCAGACCAGTGAGAAACATGCAACTCCTTCCATACTCAGACAGGAGTTGTACTAAAACAACCTCAGAAGAACTTCAGTTGACTGTGTTTTTGGACTTAGTTCATGGATTCATAGAATGGTTTGGGTTGGCAGGAGACCTTTAAGTTTTAGTTCTAACCCCCCCTGACAGGGGCAGGGACACCTTCAACTAGACCAGGTTGCTCAGAGGCACATCCAGCCTGGCCTTGAACACTTCCAGGGATGGGGCATCTCTTTTAATTTGAAGCCATTACTCCTTATCCTGTTACTACGTGCTTTTGTTAACAGTCTTGTCCCATCTTTCCTGTAAGTCCCCCTCAGGTACTGGAAGGCTGCAATAAGGTCACCCCAAGGCCTTCTCTTCTCCAGGCTGAACAATCCCAGTTCTCTCAGCTTTTCCTCACAGCAGAGGTGCTTCATCCCTCTGATCAACTCAGCGGCCTTCTCTGGACTTGCTCCAATAGGTCCATGTCCTTCCTGTGCTGGGGACCCCAGAGCTGGATGCAGCACTGCACGTGGGGTCTCACCAGAGCAGAGAGGCAGAATCCCCTCCCTCACCTGCTGCCCATGCTGCTTTGGATGCAGCCCAGGACACATTTTGCTTTCTAGGCTGCAAGGGCACATGGCTGGATCATGTCCAGCCTCTCACCCAACAGCACCCCCAAGTCCTTCTAGGCAAGGCTGCTCAGGATCTGTTCATCCCCCAGCCTGGATTGATACGAGGGGTTGCCCTGACCCAGGTGCAGCACCTTGCACAAGTTAAACCTCATGAGATTCCCATGAGGGCCACTTCTTGAGCCTGTCCAGGTCCCTCTGGATGGCGTCCCATCCCTCAGGTGTGCCAACAGAAAGACTCAGCTTGGTGTCCCTCTTATAGTTCCTAGTTATCTTAGGTATGCAAGGCAAACAGTTGTACCACTACATGGCTCCTCATGTATTACTAGTGTTTACTTAGACACATGTAATTGTCTTGTCTTTTACCTTTCAGTTTCTAGCCACAAATTTAGTTGTACACCTTTGTAATATGTAGATGACATTCCAAAAAACTTTTGCCTGTCCTAAGAAGATCTGCACCATAATGTCATTGATATATCCCTCTCAGTTAAGGGCCAGCAATTATCACAGTATTCTCTTGCCAAAAACAGAAAACAAACATAGGGCTGAAAGAGGGCTGTGCTGTGGCCTTGGACAACAGTTGTGTCTGCATAATTAAGCTCAGCATGCCTCAGACCAAGTATTAAATTTTAACAGCAACCTAGTGATACAGTGAAAAAGCTAATTATTCTCCTGCAGAGCCATTTTTAGTTCAATTAGACACAGTTTTGATGTCTTAAGGGAAGTCTAAAAGCTTCATGTGGTTTGAGAAATGCGTCAATTGACAGGTTTCACTAAGGGGAAGAAACAATACAAGCCTTGCTTACACCAGCAGAGTTAGTAAAAGAATGGAGGAAGCTTCCTCTTACTTTTATGGCAGGAATTCCCCTGAACTTAAAGATTTTCAAAAAATTTGAAAACAGCCCAACAGCAGAGCTAATCATGCTTTAGGGTAACACTTCTGCCCAAAAACCCTCTGCCAGTTCAGTAGGCAGATGTCAGTAGAGAGGTAAGGGCTTGCTCTTACAGGAAACCCCACTTTTATAGAAGGTACAATCCATTAACATGTGTTGCACTGAAGAGCACCCAGGTAACTTCAAACTGCTGTTCAAGTTGTAGTTTCACAGTATCCTTGCACTTAAAAGGTTGTCCTGCTTTCTTTGCTTACCTGTTTAATAACTTCCCATGGAGATCTAGCACTCTGCACTGAGCACTGAGCCAGAGCTCAACCTAAACCAAGGAATAGCTCTCAAACAAACAGAGAACATACTGTGAAGCAACACTGTTGAAAGTCCCTGCATCCTGCAGTCAGGATTTAGTAAACTACTAGTTTAGAAGACAACATATTAATAGAACTGTGATTGACTGGTCTCTGATTACTAGGCACAGAAGCTAAACGTAAAGAATTCATAATGATTCTGTAATGTTGTACAGAAGTAAAAACACTAGCTAGAATCCAGATTAATGAAGACTCCTAACATTACCCCTTAAAAAGGGCCTCTCCTGTAAGTGTGTACAACAGGAAAGTAATTAGTAGCATCACCATTGTTCTAAGCACACAGCAAAAACCTTCAGAGGCACTGCCTTCTTCCATACAAGAAGTTTTTACAAGAGCTGTGGCATCAAAGCTATAGCCCTGCTTGTTAAGGGGTAGCCAACTGATATGAGCTATTCATTACAGTGATCTCAAATGTACTGATGGATCAAGATATTTAGTTACTAACCATGCTGGTCTTGACATCACATAGTGTATTGTTGGCCTCTGGAATCCATTGAAAGTAGAAGCCGCTGCAACAGTATAGGCACCCATGTTTTCAAACAGGATCCAGTCACCAACTTGCAACTCTGGCATATTAAAACGCTCAACAATCCGATCTAAGCCATCACAGGTTGGTCCCCAAATGCTGCAGAAGTAGCAGCTGTCATCTGGCTTAGGCCGCTAAAGAAAAGAGTGAGGTATAATTATTTGACTATCAAAACAGAACTTCCAGAAGTAGTATCATAGTTGGTGTAACATTCCACCTCTGAAGAGAAGGAAGAGCTGCTTGCAGGTTCTTCTTCACTTCTGGCTTTGAGTTAATTCCACTGCATGCTTCATAAATTAAATTAAATAAGTCCAGCAACATGAAGGGAGCAGTGAACTGAGAAGTGACTGTTGTGACAAGAATTCTCCTACATCCATGATACATGACCAGTATGTGGTACTCCTGAACAGGCTTACCTTTTGCAGGACTGGCTTAACATGTGCATGATCATACAAGATGCAGTTGAATGATCCATAGACTCCATCATTCACATAGTACATAAGAGTTTTGTCATTTGCATCATCTTCATCTGGAAGAAGTTGAGACACCAGTGAGAAAATGCTTGGAAAGAAACACACAGTTGGCTAGAACTAAGACTAAGTCTAGATTTACATACCATCAGAACCTGTTTGCTCCTTTAACACAATTTTCTTTGCAATGATGTTGACTGCCAGTGTGAACGCTGATGCAACATAGTATCTTCCTGGCTCTGCAATAATATTTATTCCAGAATCTGAAGGGAAGTATTTATCCAGTGCTGGGTTGATTACACTTGTGATCTAAGGAAAAATTAGATGCCAGTGTTATAATTTCAGCAGCTACTCAAGTGCTACTTTAGAAGTCTGAGATGAAGTAAGACCCTCAAGTTCAAAATGATATACTAGTGAAACACATAACATCTATTAACATCTATTGTAATTTCTATTGACTGCTCTTGCTTTTTTTCCTCATTCAAGGTCTTGTGCGCAATTAAATTTATACAAAGCAACAAAAGCAGACATCACTTGCACCTTAAAGTTTAAGTAACAAAACAGGTCATGTTTGAGGCTGTAGGAAATCACCACTCCTAGGCTCATTAAAGCAATATTAATGCCCTGCAAGTCACCACACTTCAAATTTGATTTGTGGTCCACTTGTAGTGCTGCTACTCATGCACTATTCCACAGCTTACTGAATCCTAAAGATGTCATCTTATGGGATCATAAGAATACAGAGGGCTTTACTATCATACTTAAAATTCAGTTGCCTTAATGAACAGCTATTTACAAGTTCTGAAGTTATCATTAAGCTGCCTCCTACTGCAATATGACTGTATCATGCCATGGAGCCCAATGACATCATTTGCTCTTGATGCCTCACCTATGCCCCCATACTGCACTATGAGAAGACCCACTTCATTAGGAGGTACCAGAAGTGCTACAATGTTAGCTCACACTATTACAAGAAAACTCTTTATGTAACTTACTGTCTCCTCGTGTTAATATGTAACAACATTCAACACCTCCTTGGACTAGAAGACAAGGTGCTCTGACAGCACTGCTTTAAGTAGAAGTCCTATAAATATCCAGCCCCCTTGTCTCTTCTGAAAGCAGAGCTACTTAAAAAATTACCCAAAAGCTAGTTCTAAATCAAATCAAACACTGACCTAGTATGCTGCCACCCCTAAGGACAGTATGGGTTCAGGACTACCTTTTCACCCTATTTGGGAGCAGCGCCAATCTACTCAGTCTGAAGAACAGCATCAATGGAAGACATCCATGCCAGTAAGAATCAAGCCTCTAGTTTAAACCTGCTTTACTTGTTTGAGACCGCTGCATGCTTGTGCAGTCATTTAGCTACGTATCTAATGAGCTCATCTAATTTTTAGTTTTCTGATTAATTCCTCTTTTCCTCTTAATTACATTTCTGACCAAGCAGACACATTTTTGCAAATGTGTCTGCATATAAACAGAAAAAGCAAGATTTTATTCAATACAGATCAACACTCAAACAGATGCTACAACCTGACAAGTTCTTAGCAAACCTATACCTCTTCAAATTTAAGCTTGACATCTTCAGAGCCAGGGAAGCCACCACCAATATCAAGCAGATACATATTGAAGCCAAGTTCAGCCTAAAATGAGATTAGCAACAATACTGTCAAAAAATCAGTTTATAATTTATCATTTTAGCTTAAAAAGTAATGTTAAGTCATTTCGTTAACACTTGAAACAGAGCTAACTCATGTTCAAGTAACAGTCATCTGAGTTGCCAATTTTAGTGCAGAAGTAGAACTAGACTTACTCCCATATCGAACACACAGCGGGCATCAGAAATGGCTTGAACAAAGGTCTCTGGGTCTGTACATCCACTTCCAACATGGAAACTACAAAAAGATACAAATTATCAGTTGCTATTTGGCAAATTAGTCAAGAAGTCTTGTATAAACTCATGCCACCACAAGCAAAGGCATCTCTATTGTTAAAACTTATTTAATATGACTGTGTTTTGATACTGTCAGCTCACCTAACTCCAACAATGGCAAGGTCAAGTTCTTTTGCACGCTCCAGAAGAAGCCTGCTAGTCTTAAGTGTAGCTCCAAATTTAACACTCAGACGACAGACTGCTTTGGAGTCATCAGTGGTAATGCGCAAGACTAACCTAGAAACAGGAAAAAATGAGGAGTTAAGTTCAGTATAACAGACATCATCATCAGGCAGGTATGACCTCAGAATGAGACTGAGCTTAAAGATACAAGCTCCTCTGTGTGTTTCTTCCTAAAGTGCCAGTAAGCTCTACAAGATTAGATTTCACTGGCTAAAAGTATGTTTATTACTTCACAAATTTGCAGAGTATCTTAATCTAATGAAGAACAAGTTTCAGATAAAGCAGGTATTTCTGTATCTTGGGAACCCAAGGAAGAATTATAGAACAATTAGCATTACTTACTTGGCTTTCGGATGGGCCCTTGCAACTTTCATTAGCTCTACTTCACTATCAAATGTCATCATCTGTACACCACTGCTGGCAGCATGTTTGATTTGAGATACTTGTTTGCAGGGATTTGCATATATTATTCGCTCAGGAGGCACACCAATGCTCTGTACCAGCTGTATTTCCGTCTGAAGAAAGAAAAGACTACACTTGTAAAAGATATTTCTAGATGGATGATTAATGTAATCAGAACAACAGAAAATGCTTAATTTTATATATACATGTCTTGTAAAGCTGAACAGATACTAATGTCACAGACCAGAAGATGGTCAAGATCTCACCTTACTGGCGCAATCAAATCCTGCCCCAAGAACAGCAAGAGTCTTCACAACAGCTTTGCTGTCGTTACATTTTACAGCATAGAAGGGCGTCACCCGAGGAAGGGCCTTATGCCACCGCATGTGCTTCTTCACAATGTCCCCGAGGTCAGCAACATAGAAGGCATCTTTATCATCCTAGAGCAAACATACATCTTAACATTACAAACAACAGATAACAGGATAAGCCTAGAGGTCAGCATTCAAGGGGGCTATCTTGCAGATCATTTGCAAGGACAACTTGTTCTATTAGTTTACAAGTTTGTAGCATCATGAAACGTACTGGTTTTCCCTTCATACTTACAGAAGATGACACTTCATTTATTTTTTGGTCAAGGATATCCTTGGCAGTAAAGCCTTCATCAAGGAAGGTCAACTCAAATTCTTCTTTGCTGAAGTTGCTCATGACTTCCAAGATGTCAGGTTTATGTAAAAGGACTCGAATATGAACTGCTGGAAAAAAAAAAAAGTTAATTATTTAATTTGAATTCATATAGTTGACATTCAATACTTCACTTGGATTCATATAGTCAGTAGACTCCCTGGAAGTCAGTTTGGCTCCCTGGAAGTTTCTGCTGTCTTTTCCTTCACCTCCATATCAAAGCTATTAATATTATGGCTAGTGTCTACTTACCACTTTTTTTTTTTAAGAAAACTCTTAAGCACTATTTTAGCTCATCAGTTTCAGAAGAAAGGGTTTACTTGTTATTACCAACAGAATCCAAGACTGTTACTGACTTCTGAGTAGTAACAACATGCAGACAAAGTCTTAACAGTGATCCCAATTAGCATTTTAGAACAGGATTTTACAGCAGTCCATTACAAATCTTCACTGCTAACAGAAATCTACCTGCCAAGTAGAAAGTCCCTTGAGAACCTGAACTAAAGAGCACACTACTCTACCATCCATGACCCATGAAGTCCAAGGGCCATCCTTTTACTGAGTAAATACAGAATACAGCATTCTTTTACTGACCAAATACAGAATGACAGCATTCTCCATCAAGCTGTTAAGCAGAGTGTCTGGCTATAAGCCAGTTTTAAAAGGATGTTTTATAGCTGTTACAGATTAAGCTTTGATTCTAATAAACCCGAAAATCCATTGAACCTCATTCTCCCCCTGCTCTCATTCACGTGCAGGATAATTCTCCCACAATCTGGATTAAAGTCTTCTCTTAAAAAGCCTCTTTGAAAGGACCATAAGAAGCAGCAAATTAAACACTTCTCAGGAAGGTGTTTGTTACTAAGGAGAAGTTGCATCTCATCACTGACTTGCAGCTTTGCAGAAAGCAGCTCAGCGACTTCAGCTGTGGTTAAGAGAAGTGAACACAATCAGAAAGAATTTAGTTTAACCTCTCCTCTGCAGAGCACTGCGTGAAAATCACTTTTCCTATTAACATGTAAAAGGGAAATTACTTTTACTAGCCACAACAGATTTTCTTAAGCAGTTCTTGCAAGCTTTACATCTATGTTTCTATCTGGACTGTGTGCAAAGTGTCTGCAGCTCCCCAAAGAAAGCAGCTGTATTTAGACAAAGCTGAGTCATAGGCTCAGCCTGCAGGCTCCGTACTCAAGCAGCCAAGCTGCGTCTAGAAAAGGTGACCGAGGCGCCCCTGACTCCGGAGTCTGCCGAGCGGTGCGGGCTGCGGTGCGCCCGGACGGGGCCGGCTGCCCTGCGCTGCCCGACTCGGCAGCGGGGCACTGCACGCCCAGCCTCACATTGCGGCTTCCCGAGGAGGCGCCTGTCAGCCCCGGGCGCACCTTTATTACAGCTCACATCACCCTGCAGTCCGGTCTAGTGAAGGTGTGCCTGTCGTAGGCAGAGCTGGAACTAGATGGTCTTTAGTGTCCCTTCCAACCCAAACTACTCTGTGATTCTCTGATTCGCTCCTGCCCCAGGCCAGTGCCCGCCGGGTGTGCAGGAGGGCAGGGCCCCGCGCCCCGGCGCCGCTCGGCCCAAGGGCGAGCCCGGGCGCCCCGAGCCCTGTTCCTGCCACGCACCTGCCTTTCCCCACCCCGGAAACAGGCCGGCGGCCACGTCGGGGCCGTCCCTTCCCCCGCTGCCGAGACGCGCAGCCAACATTCCCCAAGCGAGCCGGCGAGTTGATCTGGCCCGCTCGCAGCCGCCCGGAGCCTCCCGGCTTCCCGCCGGGGCCGGGGATTCCCCGTGCCCGGCGGCAGCACCGGCGCCCAGCCCAGGCCGCGCCGCTTGGCAGCAGCCCCGCAGACACGTGGCTCTGCGCCGGCCGCTTCCGCCGCGGCCCCGCCGCCCGCCCCGGTCCGCTCCCGGCACAGCCCGGCACATCCCACCGCCCGCCTCACCTCGCCTCGGGCAGCGGTGGCGGACCTGATGTCAAGCCCCGGTGGCAGCCGATCCCCTCGCTCCGAGTCGCCTCCCCCTCCTCCTGCGAGCCGGGCGCGGTGCGCGGAGCCGGGCGGGAGCACCGGGCCGGCTGAGGAGGAGCGGGGCCGGCGGGGCAGGCAGGGCGCCGCGGCTGACAAAGCTTCGCCACGGCCGCCGCGCTCCTATTTATAGCGCCGCGGCGTCGCTGTGGCAACGCACCAGCTCAAACCAGCCGCGATCGGCTGGGACCGGGCGCGCTCCCACCGCCGCTATTGTGACGTACGGCTGAACATGCGCA
This sequence comes from Corvus hawaiiensis, assembly GCF_020740725.1. Lineage (NCBI taxonomy): Eukaryota > Metazoa > Chordata > Aves > Passeriformes > Corvidae > Corvus > Corvus hawaiiensis. Next base: position 15,273,635 of record NC_063215.1, on the reverse strand, counting down.
CGGCGCGGCGCGCCCCCCGCCCGCCCCGCCTGGCGCGGCCCGGCCCGACCCGGCCCTGCCCCTGCCCGGCCCCTGCTGTGCGCCGGGCATGCCGAGCCTCTGCGCGGGCTGTGTCCCCCTGGAGCCCGTTTCCTCGTGCGGCCGCCCGGGACGGGATCCACCTGCGGGGTGATGTGCGCGCCCCCAGCGCTGCCCGCTGCCAGCAGGTGCACGGCCCGCGCCGCCCCCGCCGCCGGGTCGGTACCCCCGGGTCGGTACCACAGCCTTAGCGTGAAAAAGCGGCCGCAGGAGGCCGGAGGGCTGCGGCTGCAAGCGATGCCTTTGGCAGATGCTGGAGGAAAGCACTACTGAGCCAGGGGAGCTGGAGTGTGTCGCACCCGGCGTGTCGGTGGGGTGACACTCTGGAAGCATTTGTTCCGCCCAGAGCCATCCAGTTTGCGCGGCCCTCGCAGCCGCTGTGCTCGGCGCGCCGGCACTGGCTGCTGTCCGCAGCGGTGCTGCTCCTGCCTCCATCCCTGACCACCGAGGTTGTTACCCAAAACACTTCCCGTAACACTGACCACCGTTTTTCCATCCGCTCTTGCTCTGACACTGGTCGCCGTTTCCACTGTAAGGTTATTTTGTATTGCTGGCTTGTTTTAAAAATGGGCTTTGATGGAAGGTGTAAGAAGCACAATCAATTGATCCTTTCAATCCACATTTAGTTTAGCCCTGGAACGACTGGGCTTCCTGCCCCTCTCCCCCTCTCTTTCAACACTTCGAGCCTCACCCATGGTAGATGCAATCCCCTACGGTCTGAGTCCCTGCCCTGTCAATGTTGTGGGAGGATGGAGCTTGCCCTTGCCATGCTGAAAAGGGGATTTTTACACTCTGCCGCCCCTGGAGCATTTGTAAGAGCGGCAAGGAACCTTTCTGCAGCCCAAGCTCCAGGACAGAGCTCAGGGTGCTCCTGCTCCCCATGTCCAAGCCACCGAAGGCTATTTTAATGGCTATCTGAAGGTAGACATCTGGGCAGCCCCTGCCCTCCTGCAGAGCTGGCGAGTGAGCAGTGCAACATGGAGAAAACACTCTGTCCTGCATGGAGAAAAGTGATGGGAAATGCTGGCTGCTGTGGGATGTGGGGTGCTCTCATTGAGGTACCCAAAGCAAAAGGCTGTGCTCACTGGGCTCAGAGGTCCCATCCTCCCAGCTCTTCCACCAAGCTCAGGTGGAAAATCCACTGTATTTCAGGCAAAAGCAGATCAATGGGATGTCCTTGTTCACCCCACAGCCCCTGGAGATGGGTTGGGGGTGGAGGGCGCCAGGCTGGGGCTGCAAAAGAGTCCCTTGAAGGATCCCTTGAAATAAAGGAAAACACCAGGATCAAGCAGATAATAAACAAAAGCTGAATTGGGACACAGCCAAAAGAAATATCAGGGGATAGAGCTGCTGGTTTTGGCTAAAATAATTTAATGAAAGAAGGAAAAAAATATCCTAAAATATTTTAAATATATATATATATTTGGGGTGTGTGTATGTCATCACATATCCAGGCATGAATTACAGAAGGTTTTCTAAATAACAGCAAGCAGTCAGTGGGGAAAACTGTCCCAGTGTGTAGCACCCACATCAGCTGGTCCTCAGGACACTACCTGCCCTCAACAGCAATACCTGTCACTGCACAAGCATTGTCTTTGCTAAGACAACTCATCAAAATCCCTGAGGAATTTCACACCACCTCCCCTGCCAGTTAACAGGGCAAATAATGGGGTTCACATGCCTCTATATTTGGCTCTGTGGGCAGCAGATATAATTTAATTTCATTTTTCTTCTGCTGACTATGAACAAACAGGGATCACAGAATCACAGAATAGTCTGTGTTGGAATTAGGCACTGGAAAAGCAGACAGAGAGGGAAGGGAAGGGCTGTGCCACCACCACAGGAGCCAGCTGCTCACTGAGCTGGCTCAAAAGCAAGGGCTGTGGTCTGGATAGGGACAATGGCCATCACCTGGCCCCAGCACTCCAATACATCCCTGGTACCAGCTGTTCCCTCTTCACCTCCTCCCCTCTGGCTGGGGCTGGAGAAGAGCCTGCAGCTGTCCCCAGCAGTGTCCAGGCTGACTGACCTTGGCTGGGGCAGGAGTGCAGGGGCCAGTGGGTAGGCACTGCTCTGGTGTGAGACAACATGGAACAATACTTGAGGGTGGGGAGCAAAGGCTGGACTGCTCCAAGGGAACGAGGTAACAAAAATGACCAGAGGATGCAATTACCTGAGGAACTGATGCATTTGTTAGCTGTTTGCAGATGCTTAATAGCAATGTTTTATCAGCTCCTCAAAAGGATGGGATTACCAAAATATTTCATTCTCCTCCCAGAGAATCCTTGAGAGCTGCTGGTGACAAGGGCTGGCTTTGAGGAGCATAGTGTTTACAGGAGGTGCTCCAGTTCAGGACCCCAGGGTCAATCAGGGGCAGCTTTCAGGCATATCAGGTACAAAAAAGGAAGCATTCCTTTGCTTTCTGTATTTTGGCTAGTGCCCTGAGGGTCTGGCCAAGCTGTTCTGAAGGGCATGAGCAGCTGCACAGGTCCACCAGTCCCAGGGGCAGAGCAGATCCTGAGTGTGAAGAGCTGCGGGATGCTCCTACAGCTCTTGGCAAGCCACCACCAGTCTCAGACTACCTTTTATGAAGCAGTTGCTTGGGCCAAAAATGTTTTCCAGAAGAGGGCACTGGAAAAGCATTTGTTGGTAGGAGACTGTGGCCATATCTTCCTGATGTTTCCCCTCCTCATTTTCTCTCCCTTGCTGCTGTGGAGGGACAGGGGATGGAGAGGGCTGTCTGACTTCCCCATAGCTGTCAGTGTCTCCTACATCTTGCAGCACAGCAGCAGCAGCCTGGTGGTCCCTCACCCTGCTGAATGATGGGTGTCCTAGCTCTTACGGACCCCCAAATTTGGGAGGAGCTGGAGCCAAACCCCAGGTTCCTTCAGCTTTGGCCAGGTGGGGAGAGCTGCCCAATGGGAGAGGGATGAGCTGGCCAGCATCACCACAGCAGCTGGAGGAAACCTCAAGGTAATGCCTGGCATTTCTCAACTGCTTTCCTTCCCTCTATCCAAGGACTTGGCGCTTAAGAAATTAAGCCCTGTGACAGCTCATGGAGGCTGGTAAATAGTACTTCCACTTTATGGATGAAAAAGTGACTCAGAGGAAGATTCAGTGACTTACCAAGGATTGCAGAGAGTAAATTCCAGATAGGGGTATGCTGAGCTGTGGGCCTGTGCAAGGTGGAGGTCCTCTGTGGGCTGTGGGATGCAGGATATGTGCATGGGGGAATCTCATGGGGCTGCCTCCAGCTCACCTGGGGCAGCAGCTCTTTGTTCCATTTCAGTTCATTGACCATTGCACAGAGAAAAGAAAACCTACCAATTATCCTTGTCATCCAGCAAAGACCACTAAAGAAAACAGTGTTTCCAGGATCCATTTTTGTCATCTTTTATTACACATGTTCTAGGCATTTGAATACAGTTTCTTGCCACTTAGTGCTACAAATCTGATGTTGCATCATTTTGAGCCAGAGCACAAACTAAAATAACTCATTGCAGTGGCTAAACCAGAGGAGATAGAGTAACCAATATTCTTGTGAAGTGACTGAAAAGCTTTGCTTTGCAGCTCAGCTCCAGAAATGCTTATGGATCTGTTTTCTGACTTGCCTTTTTTGGGCTTAGTAGCACAGTATGGTTAAAAATTAGTACAAAACCTCACATGCCATGAGGTGAAGCACATAACTCTGACATTACAGCACCAGTTCTGTGCCTGAGCCATGTCTAATCCTTCATAGTTACATATTTGAGATATATATATAGATATAAAATTACAAGTCAGTGCTCTCATATGCATGTTGCTAGATATACTTGATACATCAAGGTGTTTGAGTATCATCATCCTCTGTAAGAGCTCAGCACCCACCAGAAGTGAGCCAAATAATGAGATTTGACTCTAGCATTGTTATAGTTAATACATGGATTCTGTAGGCAATATATGATGGTTTAGCAGAGTTTTTGAACACTTTGTATTTTAATAGACTTCTCATCTTGCTCTCAGCAAAGACAATGTCAAAATTCTCTGAGAGTCAGGAAGAAACAGAAGAGCACTTGCAAGCTGTTGAACATTAGCTTGAAAAGCAGAGGTCAGCCTGTTCTGTGGGATCAATGGAAAGGGAGTCATGGAAGTGACAGGCAGATGCTGTGAGTGCAGCCAGCAAGCGGGGAGGCAACAGCCAGTCCTGTTGGCATAGCACTGCAGTGCTCAGCCCATACACTGCATCTCTCTCTCATATAAAGAACTGTCTTCTGCCACAGTGAAGACATTGCTGGGGCCACAGGGCATTGCTGTCACACATAATTCACAGCCAGCTTCTGAGCCCACCCTGCTCCAGCTGACTTACTCCAGAAACAGCCTGGAAGTTTGAGCAGTTTTGAGAGAAGCACTTGGTGCTTGTACGCCCATTGAGTATCACAATCAAATGATGACCATTGATGTGTCAGTGTGGGATCTGACCCCTGTATGTGTCTTCTTTGGCACGTACTGCAATGGCCACTCAGAAAGGAGAATGCTGTCAGATGAGAGCAGCAGCAGGATCTGAATATGCCACAATTTGTGGAAATTAACACTTTGCAGATTTAAATCTTAAAATCTCTCCCATGGATTAAATCTTCAGGTGTTGTGCAAACACAGTGAGATTACAGACTGCTCCAGCAAACTACAGTTGCTGGTGGGGAACTCACTGCATGGTGTGAAGAGACAGGGAACAACGGTGGCCCACGGTATGTATTGGTGAGCAGAGCCCAGCCCTGTTGGGCTTCGTGTGTGCATGATGCTCATACTGACCTTTGCTCACGAAGGTTTGTCTTCTGCATAATGTATGTCCCAGTGCAGAGCTCTGAGTACACACCAGTGATTTGCAGTAAAAGTAAGGACAGCTGTAAAGCTTAGTGTCTTGGTTTTCCCCACAGCCTTCCTCTGATTTTAGCTGTCTTCAGATAGGTGTAGGACACATTTTTTCTCTTCGGGCAGTGGAAAATTTAAGAAGCCCATCAGAAGTCAGCATGGTTTCCTGGGTTTGTGGCAATATTAGTCTTTGGTTATCACCTTTGATAGGAAGAATTGATGATGTGAATGGTAGAAGTGAATATACTGAATAGTGCATCAAACCTGTGACAGGGCTCTGAACATTTGGGGGGAAAAAAGAGACAAGTGTGAAATTCAGGAGATTATAAATTCTGGGTATGTTAAACATAACAAGTATTCATTCTCTTTTGTGATAATTCTAGGTGTATATCATGTAGCAGACAGCTTCCCATACTCAGAACTGCTGAAGGTTTTCATGTCAGGGGAAGGGAATAATACATTTCTTTATCATACCTTCCACTCCTGAAAAGGCTCTCAACAGAAATCTTTTGAGACTATACAATGAATGATACAAGACTTTGAAGGGGTAGAGTTCCTTACTTTTATTTCATATTCAGGGAATGTACGAGTTATAACATTACCTACACACTAGCCAGTGCAAACATGAGGTAACATCTCATACTGAAAGCCTCACATTTTGGATTAAGATTGGAGTTTAATTTGGGACTAGTTTAATCTGGTGAAGAGCAGTTTAAGAGGTGATTGTCTGAAGGATAGCTACAAAGATGGTGCAAAATTCTCAGTGTTGTCAGATATTGTAGGGAGGAGCAATGGCCATAAGTTGTGCCTTGGCAGTTCTGGTTGGATATCAGGAGAAACTTCCTCTCCAGGAGAGTGGTGCAACCCTGAGACAGAGGTGGAGTGGCCACCCTTGGAGGTTTTCAAGCTTAAGCGAACAAAGCCATGGCTGATCTGATCTGGTGCCTGCTGATAGTCCTACTTGGGGTGTGAGGTTGGGTAGGAGACTTCTTTTTCAGCTGGTATTTCTGGGACTGTGTTCTGCATTCAGATAAACCCATGGGTGATGCAGACAACCCTCATGACATTTTTCTGACCCAGCCCTTTAATGGTGTGAGTTGAGGTGTCTGTGTGCCAGAGATGTGGCAAGGAAGGCGCAGAAGCATGTTGTGGTGGAAGATGGGTGACCACTTCTCCCAGGAACCTGCTTCCAGTCTGTTGCACAGCCCCTGTGTAGGACCAGTGCTTCAGACAAGGACATTGACCAGGATGGTCAAATGGCCCTTGCAGGCAGGGGATGGGCAGCGTGGTGCTCCAAGCCTGTGCAAGGGGGAAGGAAAAGCAGAGAGAGGCCTTTGGGAGGGGGACATGGGTCTGCCAAGCTTGTGCAGCTGTGGCCTTGCTCCCTGCAAGGGGTTGTCCTTTGGCAACTTATGCCTGAAAATGTTTGCCTGCCAACGCACACAGTGGGACGGGCCAAACAGGCACATCTTATGTGTCAGGAATGACATTCGGCCACGCTGATGGGATCCTATATCCATTAGTGGGCTTTTACCTCCCTTATTCTCTAACAGGTCAAATAAAGCTCTGAAAATCTGAATTCTGAGACAGTCAAAATTCAGATCCAGATTTTGTCATCTGTTCAGTCCTTTCATTAATAAGATGGAATAACTACTGACAGCAGTAGTGGTTTTATGGAGTGAGACAGAAAGTTATGTGTCTCAATGCAAAGCCCGGAGGCACACAATGGTCTTTTCCTAAACAAATTGAATCCTGCAATTGTCCCATGGATGGGACCTGCCTGAAGTCAAGGGCAGCTCTATGCATGAAGTGATAGAGCAGTAGGAAGGATCAGGCCTTTAGAGGTACATTTTCATCATAATGTTTGAAGATTTACGTGTATAACTACGCAACTCAGGGTGAGACTGTGCCTCTAAGGCAAAACATATGAGCTCATATAAAGAATTTATCATTATAATAACAATTTGCATTTCTATAGAACCTTTAATCTTAGGATCTCAAAGTGCTTAACAAACACAAATTAATTAATCCTCACAACTCTCCTGCAAGGTAGACATGTATTATGGAGAGTTGCTAGCAGCTAGCTTTCCATTATAAGACTCATTTTAACTACCTCCTAACTTTGCCAAAACTAAACCAATACACACAAAAATTTCACAAGAATGATCTTGTCCTGGAGTAGGATCTTTTTAGAAATTGTGGGGCAAATAGGATAAGATAGTTTAAGATAAGTAGGTTAAATGGGGAAACCAGAAAGACATCTGTGAATGAACTAATGCACATACTCCATCAGTCCAGAGTGGAGGGACATGCAGAATTTGGGACACACACTTCTCCATAACTTGCTGGAATCGAGATTCCAGGGTGATAAATGATTATTGATTATTCACTCTATTATTTATTAAACTGGTGAACTAGACAAGTTCAGGAAGTGACCTGCTTTTTTAAATGGAAGAATCCTTCACCAGGAGCTTCACTCATCCCCAGCTATGAAGAGGAAATCACTGGGAACCACTTTGGAGCCTCCTTTGGAGAGTTATTCTGTAAAACCTCTGGGAAAAGGCTGGGTGAGCAGACCTAGCAATGGTCTGGTGTTGCAGATGGAATATTACCTTTAAGGAGAAGATGCCAAAACCAGCTTGAGAGCCAGTGTCTGGCAGCATGCCCACACACGGATGGAGAACAAGAACAAATTCTTCCCTCTGAACACAAAAAAAAAATCCCAAACAACCTAAATAGGAGGAAGAAAACCATCCTGGGAAAAACACCTCTGACAACTCAGAGCTGCTCAGACCTGGGGCTCAGGCGTGGAGGAGAGGGCCAAAGCCTTTCCTGTTCCCTTCCTTCCAAAACAGGAGCGTGAGGTGTAGGTGGACAATAGGGTGGAGCCTTGTCCCTTGGCCTCTGATTGGGGTTTGCTCTGGCAGGATTACACGGATAGCAAATTGCTGCCACTCCCAGGAGGAAGGAGGAGGACAGGGGATTATGACTCAGGTGTTTGTAGGGTGGTACAGCCTCCAGGGATGCTTCCTCAGCCAGGGTGCCCCCACGCTTGCTCTGGGGCTCCACTCAGCACCTCGTCCCCACGGAGCAATCGGTGCAGCACTGTGCCTTGTACTCCTTCCCGGCTACACCTTTCCCCCCGCCTTCGGGCATGCAGGAATGACTCAGACGCCCCGTGTCACTCACTTGTACCCACGCCATGCCATGCTGCCGCCCTCGGCTGGGATCCCGTGCCTTGGCCCGCTGCGCACAACTGCCTGGCTCAGCAGGTGCTGTGTTTTGGTGACTCTTCTTAAGCTGCACTTCAGAAAAATAAAGCAAAGTCTGAAAATAACTCAAGTTTTGTAAAATCTGTGATGAACTGGTTGTTGGAGCATTTTTCAAGAGTGTGTGGTTGGAATGTATGGCAGATAGTACCTGTAATGTTTAAAGCATTTGATGTAGAGCCATCAAGGAGATCCAGTGGTAATTTTTTATTAAAAAAATGAGATTTTACTCAAAATGGGGAGCCAGACAGACTCTGCTCCTAGTATAGTCTTTTGGATATAGATAAGAGGAAGAATCCTCTTTGCAAAAGCCATCCAAGAAGGGAGAGAGAGGTGGAAAAGAAAGTACAGTCTGCCTTTTGCAGGCAGGTGGGTCCCGTGGCCCAAGCAGACCTGGAGCACTGCAGGGGCCATGCAGGCAGTCCTCAGCAATGCCAGCAGCAGTGGCCGCTGCCAAAGCAGAGCCTGGGTGCCAGGCCAGGGTCAGCCTGGGGCACCCCAGATCAGCACTGCCTCCCTTTCACCACTGGCAGATTGCACAGATCAACTAATTGATATCAAGAAGAGCTCTGGAGGTGCAGAGATAATAATTATTTATGACTAAACACAATAGACCAATGGCATTTGTTTTGTAGCAGTTCATAGTCCAATGCCAGGACTTGGCTGTTATCAGGCCACTCATTTAGCCAAACTCTTGGCATGTTTTCTTCTACTAACTGTGATCAAATGACCTTGTCCTTGCGTAGGTAGGTAACATTTGGCCTTTGTTTTCACTGCATTCATAGCTGCGCAACAGGTACAGCACATGGCCTGTTGTTATCAGCCTTGTTACAATGCTGTTATCAAGAGAGAGCAGAACTGCACTTCACTATGAGACCAAAGTATTTTGTATCCTGAGGAATGAAGACCTTGATTCCCCTTCTCTTACCCATATCAAATTGTATCTTGCTCTTCAGACAACCTTCTGGGTTTCAAAAGGATGAGAAGATAATCTAAATATTTAATCTTAATGAAATTTAAATATCCTGCAACAGTTGCTTAATTTTTCATATGCATGTGCTATTTCATACAAAAGGGCATGGAGTGAACAAAAAAACAGAATAAAAATGAAACGTGGTTTATTCTCTAGTAGCCCTTCTGGTCAGTATTGCAGTCCTCTGCAAAGCTGCACACATCTGGCCCTGGGCAGTGGCCTTCACTGCATGCTGTTGTTAACAAGTGCTCTGAATACAGCCTCAGATAGAGAGTGGCACAGGAGAAATGCCTTGAGTTTTAATCCATGAGTACCAACCTATTGAAGCAAGAAGTATGAAAGAATTGATCAGTATAAGCAGCTTGCTCTGTACCGGTAAACCATACTGCAGTTATCTAGTTGCTGTTATTTTCTTGAGTCTTTCCATGGGTGACAGCAAATTAAATTGACTACCGTGGTAAAGTCTTGGATTTACCTTCAACTTTTTCTTTAATTTGAGAGCGTTTTGAGAGTTTGCTTCCCAATCCAACCTCCTGCTCAAAGTAGGCTGAGTGATGGTAGTAGAGTATTTTGTTAGAGGTTTGGTTTTCCCTGTCCCCAAACCATCAGATGAATGCCCTGATCACAAGCCAGAGTCAGGCTTTCCTTCCTGCTTTCCCTGCTCTCACGTTTGGTTGCACAGTGACTCAGCCTCATCCAGCACATGGGTGTTCCCAGGTGAGATAGCAACAGCAGCGCTCTCTCATGGCACAGCATCAGAGTCCTCCTTCACAACTTCTGCTCCACTTGGCTGGTGTGCTGGAGAACACTGTGCTGTCACTACCCATCTGGCTTCTGAGGAGTCTCCCAAATTAACTCATCTTGGATTCAGGTCACATGCACAGATGGACTCAGCACTATCAAAAAGTGAGAGCTCTCCAAACCAGATATGGACATCCAGACAGCTGTCAGACCAAGCATGGATGTGCCCAGTGAATTTACCTGTCTATAGGGTTACCCAGTCCGGAAACCAGACAGAGAGTCTTACTGTCTACAAGGCAAGTGGGTTTCACAACACAAGTCCCAACTTTGGGGGCATCTTATCAGGTTGGATGCCCTTCAGTGTGCATAAATGCACAGCAGCTTCAACGCACAGCACCTCTCTGCAGGTGGGTTGTGAGAATCGTTTGTGTATTTTAGTTGCTTACATTAACATTGGTATTAACACATTGACACTAATGCTAGTATGTGTGTGTGGAATTATATTAATAACTTCACTGTTTTCTCTATTGTAAGTATCATGTTTCTTAAATATTTCCTGTGTGGAAGTTGCAGTATTTAAAAGGTACTTGTGATAGATTTTATCAGGAGAATTACAGTGTAATGAAGGCCCAGGAAGGAAAAGCATATCAGAAACACACAGGGAAAACCACCAGATCAGCCTGTGCTGTGGGTGAAATCAATGGTAATAATGCTGACACCATCCACTGTGAAAGAAAAAAAAAAGGCAATTGGAGAAACTGTGGTGATGTTAGGATTACTTTCACAATGGAAGACATTAATTCAAGGACATTTCCACAGCCAAAGACAGTCACACTTCATGATTCATGACCAGCAGCTGATTCGCGGTGTTCTTGGTGGAAGCAGAGCAGGCTATCAGCTGGGTGATTTTTTTGTCATGACTGGCTGCTGTGTGTTAAAGCAGGGATACTGTAACACGTGTATGAAACAACGAGGCCTGTGGAAAAGAAATATATATGGACAGATTCTTGATAGATGTTTCAGAGAGATGTTTATTTCTCCAGCCACATGGCCGGGGCTCTGCCAAGGAACTGCTCAATCACAGGACCCGAGGGTCCTTGCCCGCGCAGGGGAACACAAAACAACGAGGCTGACCGGGGCAGGGAAACCCCGTGTCTCCCCCCCCAGGGCCCATCTCCCAGGGCTACATGGCAGGGGGGAAGGGACCCCAACATTTCACCTGTTTATTTTTAACAAAAAGAGATTTAAAACTTAACATTGAAAACAACTGGAAAAACATAACAAGAACAGTTTCAAAACAAAAGCCACCCTCCTGAGTCTTTAAATGTCCAAACAGATTCTCTGGAACATCTTAAGGCTGACAGAAGGGCGACAGAACTCTCTGAGCATGCTTTGTGGGGAAAGTGAGGCAGGAGAGGGTTTAATTTCTTCCCTCCCCCTTTTCATCCCCCCCTTGGCATCGGAGAGGAGTTGTAGGGAAAGGGAATTGTATAAGGAAGCCATGGGGTGAAAAATGGATTAGGAATAAACTGGGGATGGGGTAAACTTAGGAAAGGGATCATATTGGGTATAGGGTAAAAGGGGAAAGTGGGATTAGGAAAGGGAGACTGTAGGGGGGGCTTATAATGGAGATATTGTCTAACATGACTACGATTTTTAGCATATATACTGCCTTTTACAGGAACACCATCAGGCCCAGTAACATTTGCTGCTTGTAACCCTTTTTTAACTTGCACAACTTTGAATTCCACCACCTCTCCGTCTCCCAAGCTTGGGATGCATTTTTCAGGGTTATTCTTTTTAATAGCAGTTCTATGAATGAATATGTCTTCTTGGTTGTCACATCTTGTTATAAAACCATAATTTTGTTTAACATTATACCATTTTTACTATTCCTAAAACCTTAGCTACGGTGATTTTTTTCCTTTTTCTGAGTGGCTGCTGTTTTCTGTCTCGCTGCGTTTTTGCTTTCTCTTTCGCTTTCGCTCGCTCCCACATTGGAGCCATCAGGGCTTCTCGTGCCTGCGCACTCTTCCCGGGGTCGCATTTGGGGCCATGCGGGCCGGGCCGGGCCGCGCCGCGCCGCTCAGCTTTCTGTGCTCTGCTGCCTCTGCTCTCAGCTGTGCTGCCGCTGCCTGGGGCCGCACCCATGTCTTGGCCGGGTCCCCGAGCTATGACCCCCGCCATGTCCTGCTCCAGCACGCATCTCGGCTGGGCACAGTTCCGCTCTACCACCACCGCCGCCAGCCGCCGCCCGCTCACCGCCCCTCTCGGTCGGGCGTTCCCGGGGCTCGCTCCACCACACACTGTGCGGGGCCAGGCAGGCACCGCTGTGTTGCCCCGCTCCCGCCACGCCTGGCTCTGCTGCCAACACTGCAGCTTGCGCTGCTCCGCCCACGCATGGGAATCGCCTTGCTGCTGCTGGAAGAGAGTTCGGTCCACGTGGCCTGGGTCGCACGGTCCCTGCGCCACGCTTCCCTTCGCCAGGACACAGCTGACATTGCTCAACAGTCTCGGTAATTAAATAATATTCATGAAAATATTCTTCCATCAGCACATATTTTGACTCAGAAATTAACTGTGTCCAAATGGTGTTCCAAAAGTCTTTGGTAAGAATCAGATCCCAAGAAATGTAGAAAAAGTTCTTAAACAACCATGCCAGGAAGTGTTTCAGTTCCTTTTGAGCTTGAATTAAGCTAAAATTTACAAATCGTTGTTCAAGAATCTTTTTTTCAAGTTTAAGGTAAATGTCCATATGTGGCTCTGAGAGCCAAGAGTCTTTCTACAGTTCCTCCATAGTTTAGATACGGAATAGCAAAACAAAAGCAAGAAGAGAAATCCAGAGTTTCCAGAGTTTACTCACAAATCAGTCGCTGTCCTTAGGGATCGGGGATCGTTCTGCTCACAATTCTCTACCATTTGTTACAGTGAGGATACTGTAACACATGTATCAGACAACAAGGCCTGTGGAAAAGAAATACATATATGGACCGATTCTTGATAGCTGTTTCAGAGAGATGTTTATTTCTCCAGCCGCATGGCCGGAGCTCTGCCCAGGAACTGTTCCAGTCACGGGACCAAGGGTCCTTCTGCCCGCGCAGGGAACACAAACCAACCCATGGGAACGAGGCTGAGCAGGGGCAGGGAAGCCCCGTGTCTGTGCCCTCAGGGCCCCTCTCCCAGGGCTACACGGCGGGGGAGGGCCCCAACAGCTGTGGATCTGCAACAGGAGCATGCTGGTTAGTTCTTCTTCCACCTTACTTCCCCCACAGAGCCATGGCCAGACGTAAGACAGCTGTGGGAAGATCAGGTTTCTCAGATAAACTACTTCACACAGTTTGGATGTTCAGGAAAGCAGGGCTGCAGAGTACGTTGAGTGCACATTTCTTTCAGTAATTTATCTACTATATCATCAGGCATGGGCAGACAAAAATTGCTCTACCACAAATCCAGCATTAAATCTCGTCTACACAAGGACCTGTGTGTTGTGGTTTAACCCCCAACAGCAGCCAAGCTCCACGCAGCTCCTTGCTCACTTCCCCACCAGCAGGATTGGGGAGGGAATCAGAAAGGTAGAAACTGGAAAACCCATGCATTGAGATAAAGGCAGTTAAGTTGGGAAAGCTATGCACACAAGCAAAGCAACAAGGAATTAAATCACCTCTTCCTAAGGTCTGGCAGATGTTCAGCCGTCTCCAGGAGAGCAGGGCCCTATCACACATAACAGTGACTTGGGAAGACAAACACCATCACTTCACAGATCTCCCCCTTCCTCCTTCTTCTCCCCGCCCTTTATATACTGAGCATGATGTCCTATAGTATGGAATCTCCCTTTGGTCAGTTTGGGTCACCTGTCCTGGCTGTCTTTCTGACTAACTTCTCATGCACCCCCAGTCTCCTTGCCAGTGTGGCAGTATGAAAAGCAGAAAAGAGCTTGCCTTTGTGCAAGCCCTGCTCAGGGAGAAAAAAAAAAAATCTCTATATTATCAACCTTGTGTTCAGCACAAATCCAAAACACAGCCCCATACCAGCCACTGCAAAGAAAATTAACTCTACCCAAGCCAAAAGCAGCACAGCATGCTAGCCTGGCAGCAGGGGTAATGCTGGAAGCACACCGTTGTCATTATTTCAGAAAGGGAGAGGGGGGACAGAGAATGAGGGTGGGAATCAGGAGCTGGGCTCTGTTTCATTCTCTGTTGTTGAATGAGTAGAAACCAGACACAAATGGTCAGGCTCTAATTCACCCCCCAGACTTTAGTTTTCTGACAGCCAGACACCAGGTGACTCCTGGGTAGGAGGGAGTCACAGAGAGGACTTGTCCTTTTCAAAAAGCAACTCAGATCTCCTTGCATATGTCTATCTTGCTGTCTTCCTTCATTGACGGCAGAAGGATCCTAGACGCCTAAAGCTAGAAGGAACAGCTTGGCCTTTGTCTCTTTTCCCCTGCCATAAAGGGAGGATAATGATGATGACCTTTTTAAAGAGCTTCTGACATCCAGAGATGAAAAAATTAAACTTGTAAGGGATTATTATTATTATTGTTATATATCTTTGGACAGAGGGAGCAATGACGTTTCTATGACATTTTATAATCCACATGAAATGCTGCCATAATAAAGATAATGATATGTGTGATGGTCAAAGTATGCTTAGTTGTGGTATTTGGCAGTAATCATTTGGCTTATTTCTTTTCCTATGCATTTTATGTAGAAAAGAAAAAGAAGAAAGAACATTAGAAGACACCTCTTGCAAATCCTGCTAAAATCAAAACTCTGCTGAATTGAATGAATACGGAACTCTTTCAGGCTTTAGAGAAAATACACAAATGAAGCTATTTTAGAATCATGTATTTGAAAATGGAATTGTTGATCTCTGTGGATGGCACTGTTATTACACTGGTAAGAACACTGACTTTCCTGAAGCTGACCCTCCTGCAGGATCTGGGCATGAGAACTGTGCTCAGCTGTAGGGGATGCTCGTTCTTGACTCCAGGTGTGATATTTTGCAATCTGCCTTTGAGTAGGTTGGGCACAGCAGAGGCCTCTCAGGAACAGCCTGGGCTCTGCTTTGCCTTGTGTCTCCTTCCCATATGCACATGAAGCAGACACTGACAGAAGGGGTGAAAGGACTTTAGAGAGGACCTGAAGTGTCAGACCAGTGAACCACACAGGCAGTAGCCAGGGTCTGAGGACAGCAGCAGGAGATGCTATTTAAGGAGAGCATATGAGCATGGTCACCTTCTTGGTCAACTGCGACATTCAAGCCTGCAACCCCATCCAGCCGTTTTAGTCCATTTTTAGGTCCATCTATGGACATCTCACCATGAGTTCATCAACTCCCATTTTGACCCTGTGGCCACTATCTCTACAGCTCCCTATGACAGCACAAGAAGTGAGTCTGTGGATTAAACATGGTAAAACCCTGGCACAGGTTTCCCAGAGAGGTGGTGGGTGTCCCATCTCTGGAAACATTCAAGGTCAGGTTGGGTGGGGCTCTGAGCAACCTGATCTAGTTACTCTCCCTGCTTATTGCAAAGGGATTGGATTAGATGACCTTTAAAGGCCTCTTCCAACCCAAACCATTCTGTGATTCTATTATTGGTCCATGGCTACTAATAATAAGGTTTCAGTTTTCATTCCTTTTCTAGGAGTTTTTATTGGCTGTCTGCACTCCCTCATTTTTCAGAGCAAGCTTAGCCAGGCTGATTGAAGTGGTAAAGTGAACCATGATGTAATCAGATCTTGAGATCCCTTGCAACTGACTCCACTAATGAGGTTGAATGTTGTACATGGCCACCAATTCTGTGGCTGGAGAGAAGTGACTACAACTATGACACATCCCCATTTAATAATAAAATGGAATAAAAATCTTCTTTCCCCAAGACTATTTGGCAGAAGCTTCCAGGAAACAGAAGACAGAGGAAGACCACTGGATGAACTAAATACAAAGTTTAAAATTCATGTAAAAGGCTCAGTAATACTCACTGACCTTTGGGGTGAACAATGTCAGAATGAATCAGAAAGAGTTTTGAGGCTAAATATTGCAAGAAAAGCTTGCATGAAAATCATTGTCCTCAAGCTAAGAAAAACTTTGATTTATCCCCTGGCTTAATCACTGAGTCCTAGCCTTAACCTAATCTGTGTTTGGATTTATGTATCTGGCCCACTTCCAGCCATAGCAAGACTTGGAAAGAGGCAGCCCACTGCTCTATAGAATGAAATATTCCAAAGGTTTGGCAAAAAAGCACTTCACCACCAGACATTCTGAAAACCATACTAAAACTTCTCCACTCATGGAACCAGACAGTCAAGAACTAGGGTAGGGGGAGCACAAAGGAATGAACCTTTCCTCTGCAGAAGCATCTGCAACACCTGCACTGGCAAACAAATTGGGCTGTGGGTTTTTTGGTTGTGGGGCCAACAGAGGGCAAAACAACTCAAGTCTCTGAAACTGAGGGTCAGGTTGACCTTGAGAGATCTGCTGTTGGTAGCCCTTGACCCACACTATCCTCTGGGCCACTGTTTGGGACATTATTTGAGTCTCTACCAAAACCACTCCAGGGACTGTGCCAACTGCATCAGCAATCCTATGCCAAAGCCCAGACCTGTCCCCTGCTTCTGTTCCCTTTCCTGAGATAATTGTGACATCTTTCCCACCGTTTGGGAACATTCCTGCCTCAAGGGATGGCCTTTGGAGGAGCTACAATAGGGCAGAACAAGAGGGCAACTGCAGCTGACAGGCGTGACTCAGGTAAAAGAGTTGACCCTCCCATAGCTCACCTCTCAGTGCTCAGCTGCTCGTGAGAGGGTTTGTGGGGAAAAGGAGAAACAAAAGGATACGGGCAGTTTTGCTTCTTCCTAAAGTCTTCTTCCTGCTGGGCTAGCCACTCAGCTGATGAAAATGCCTTTGCAGTGACTCATCCCCAAAGCTTCGGGAATCCTGAGCACAAGTTCGAGCCACCATGAGGCTGCTGGAGGGAGGTTTGGATCTGCGGGTGCTGCTCCACGTTACAGAATTTCTGGCTGCGAAGCTTCCCTGGGAAATGTTGTCCTAGTTAAAGTCATGGCTCTGTTGTGCTCCAGCACTGCTGCTTTCTGCCTTTTCAGATGAGCCACCGTAAATGTCTCTCAGGTGATCCACAGGGATTGGAAGAAAGAAAGCAACCTTTCTTTCTTTGGAGAAAAAGAGGCAGCTGGTTGAAACAATCTTTCATTTTTTCTACCTGTTTGAAGATCACAGCGCAGTATCTGCCATGTACAAATTAATCCTCAATTTCTAGAAATTATCTAATAAATAATTTCATCTTTTAGTCTTACTGTGTCCCCAAGAGCTTGTGGTATGATATCAGTAGCTGGTAACTCATTTCAGTGCAGCTCATGTGAGCACCACTGATATCAGTGACTATAAAAGCAGTAGCCTCCTGACACCCACCCATGATTTTCACCTCAAAATAACAGAATCACCAGGGTTGGTTGAAACCTTCTAGATCATCTAGTACCATAAACCCAGCACCACCATAATCATCCTTAAACCATATCCCCAAGTGCCAAATCCAGACACCACTTGAACACTTCCAGAGATGGTGACTCAATCACTGCCCTGGGCAACTTATTCCGATGCCTGACCCCTATTTCAGTGGAAAAAAAAAATTCCTAATATCTAATCTGAACTTCTCCAGGCATGATTTAAGGCCATTTCCTCTCATCCTTTCACTTCAGATGTGGCAGAAGAAACCAATCCCCACCTCACCAGCCTCCTTTCAAGCAGTTGTAGAAAGCAGTAAGGTCCACCCTGAGTCTCCTCTTCTGCAGAATAAACAACCCTAGTTTTCTCAGCTGCTCCCCATAGGACTTGATTTCTGGACCCTTCACCAGCTTCATTGCCCTTCTTTGGACATAAAGGCTTTCACTGAGATCCGTCCTGCCCAGATATTTGGGCACCATCTGTAAAGCCATAGTCTTGGTACAGAAAAGGACTTCATCACATGTTCAAATTTAACCTTGAGTTCAAGTCCTGCAATCTACAGTCCTTTAGCACACTTCTGAATGCTGGTTTGAACTGGGGCCTGAGATCTGAGCCTAGGAGACACTGGAGAAGGTTACCTTCATGATGGCTTCATCAATCTTTGAAACCTTCCTTGCTGCCCAGTCTGCTGGCAGAGTCAAATTAATCAAAGCTGATCCTTCAGGGGAGCCAGAGTAAGCATGCACCAGTGAGGCTGTCTGAGTTGGATCTCTGGATGGACATCAGTACTACCTTCTTTCCACCTCCTCCTGACAGCTGTCTGACAGCTTTGCTTTACAGGAGATCTAAATCCTCCTTGGTCTGGCAGCCAGAAGTTCAGGAAAGGTTCTGCATCTGTGCAAGTCCCTTCACACAGCCAGGGGATCTCCCCAGAGCATGACTGTACACATGCACAAAGCCAGGTGCCAAATCTGGACTATACATTGCAAGGTGCAGTGACCTTGTTATTGGGGAATTCTGTTTCCCCCTCAAACATCTGCAGGATCAGGGCCCCTAAAGTGCAGGGGAGATTAGGATCTGGTTCTGTGTGGTATTGCTTGCAGGGCTGTGCCCAACTCAAATTGCACCTACTGTTGTGAACTATGCACTCACCAAAGGGAAATGCCTGTCTTGAAATGAGCTCATGCTGCTGCACTGTGTTCTGTGCCTGTCAGCACTTTTGTGGACTCTCATGTTTGCAGATATATTAATTATCCCTTGGCAGATGGCTGGTTTCACCATCTTCTATTCACATATGTGCTTAAAGTGAATATAAAATTGTATTCATTGTAAGCTTTTCATTCATAGTCTTATTATTTAGATGGATAAGAAAAGAGCTTTCTATGTGTGCATGTTGTCAGCCCCAGCAAATCATTCTGCTGGGCAGCATCATTGAAAAGGGACTAGGTGATCTTCTGGGGTTTCTCCAGCCTTTAAATTCTCTGAAAAGACCATGGGCAAATCTGATCTCATGGTAGGTTAAGTAATCACAGTGTTTCTATTATATTGACTCCTAATTGTGTAAATTAGACATCTCTTCATACTTATTTTTCATATTCCATGTAAAAAAAGCACAAATATCATCTATCTTCTTACACAGATGTCTGTAGCTGAAAGCAAACACAATCAGTAAGTTGAAATCCTACCACTTCTTAATTCTGCTTCTGTGTATGACTTGAGCAGGGATAATTCACTTGTTTTATTTACCACAGGCTATAAATATATTTTTAATATTTATTTATGTATTTATTTGTGTGTATAAGGCAGAATCACTTCTGGAGCCTGGATTTGCCTCCCACTTCGGCCATAGCCTGACTTTATGCTACCTGAGCATGCACAGGATCCTTGCTCCCCCCTTGTGCCCAACTCTGCTCAGAGCTGTGGGGGAACTAAGCTTTTTCCCTACATGCAGGCCATGCTACCCTACCCTAGGTTTGCAGCTCTGCCTGTGAACAGACAGGATTCACAGGGGCAGGACACTCTGGCAGTGACAAGAGGTAGTAGGTACAAGTGAATAGAGTGATAGAATCATTAAGGTTGGAAAAGACCTCCAAGATCATCAAGTCCAACCATTAACCTCACACTGACAGGTCCACCACTAAACCATGTCCCCAAGCACCACATCTGTGCAACTTTTAAATAATACCTGCAGAGATGGTGATTCCACCACTTCCCTGGGTAGCTGGTTCTAAAGCTTGGCCACCTTTTCCATGAAGAAATTTTTCTTAATATCCAATCTAAACCTCCCCTTGTGCAACTTGAGGCCATTTCCTCTTGTCTAACATTTGTTCCCTGTGAAAGAGAACTGACCCTCACCTGGCTACAGTCTCTTTTCAGGTAATTCTAGGGAGTGATAAGGTCCCCCCTGAGCCTTCTTTCCTCCAAACTGAATGACCCCATCTCCCTCAGCCTCTCCTACAGGTCTGTAGCCTTGCTGCTGGGTCCTCCACAGTGCAGGTTACGCAGTGGCATAGGGTGCATTCGCTAGCAGGAAATGAGCCCCAGCTGGCCCCCGAGGCACCTGGGGTGCGTGCAGGCTCCTGGCTGCACCCGCACCGTGCACAGGCAGACGGCACAGCACACACCCAGCAGTGTCTCGCCGAGCCCATTAAACTGTTTAACGGGGGAAACAAAAGCCTTTCAAACATGATGCACTAATAAGAGATTAATCCACCCAAGAGAACAGTCATAAACTAAAATGGCTTATAAAATAAAACACATCATTAAGTACAATTGAGGTATTAAGTAATAAAGGTTGAAATACAGGATGAAATTTCTTCTTGTGTGCAGGGTCAGTGAGTGCCCCTTTGCTCCACACTGGGGTTGGCAAGCAGACCAGGAGGAGGTTTTGACCTGGTCAAAGGGCTTCACACCCCAAATGTCCCTTGGAACAGCAATGGCCATTCTCTTGTCACTGAGTTTTGACACAGCACCAACTCTCCTAAAAATTCTGTTTGCAACAACATGAGCAGGTCTGTGGTGAACAAGTGGCCAGACCACCATTTTCTGCCAGGGTCCAGTCCATGGTGTCTCTTCAGGGGATCATGGTGCAGGAAAGGTGATTGTATAGTGGCAGTGTTCAGGAAAAGCAGCCCTCTCTTAGACAGACACCCCCAATTGTGTTACTGGTGATGATGTATTTGGCAATGACAACCCAGCTGAGCTATAGGAAGCTAAGTCGGGTGCGCTGGGAAGGTTCTAGCAGATAACACCACTTGTAAACGTAAACCCAAGCAAACTGGTGAAGTCATTGAGACCTCTTGAGTGAACACTCCTGAAACCCTCCAGCTTTTTAGGGCTGTACCTAGATAAGAGCTGTATGTGTTTGACTGGTTCTTGCTATAGACGTGTATTTACCCTTCCCTAAGATAATTCTATTTCACCTTTTTTTCCTGACACTCTTCAGGCAAGTAGGCAAAAGACCAAAAAGGCTACGCCTTGCAAAATAAAATAAATTTGACTTTTTTTTTTTCTTTTCTTCTTAAAAGATATCTATCCCTAATTCTAGGTGCCCTGGAAAATACTAAAAACACAGAGTGGGATTTTCAGAAATGTTCTGAACTGCTTGTCGAGTTCCAACCAATGACATCTACTTGAGTTTTTTTGCTTTCTGCTTGTGATTCCTTATGTCTCACCTGATTTCAGAAGCAAACAGACAGTGAGCCACCATGCATAAACTCCTCCAAAAGTCTCCAGACCTCAGAATAATGGTGAAGCTAGGGAACACAGTAAATCTCACTTTATAAAACCAGACATTCAGCAAGGAATCGGCCTTACCTGCATCACTCAGTTTTTGTGGTATCCTAAATCCTAAATTATGGGCTTTGCAGAAGGCTAAAGGGCAGAACAAGAGGCTTACCAGGTATGAATGAAGAAAGGGATGGGTGCTCCCTCACACACCTCCCCTTTCAAGTGGAAATTTTAATTGATGGACCCTTGTTTGATGGATCACCTTGACAGGGAGGAGAAGCAAGGCAGAATGCAGTTATGAATCAGCTGGCAGGTCTGTGAATGCAAAAAGGGTGGAATAGTGTGAGTCATCATCAAATCTATTTCTCAGCTCTTCTGTAATCAATCTTTTTGTCTCTTGCAGGCTTGTCAATGACTCATTCTTTGACATGCCTATATAGAGCTGCTAAGTGTACAGCTTGCCAGCCTCTCTGGTGCTGCTCAGTTTATCTGCTGCACAGTGCCAGCAGAGGTTAAAAAATGGAACACCTGATTGCTGCAGGCTGACTCCAAGAAACAGAGCAAATGGCTCCTGTGATAATGTAGGTAGGGAGCATGGTGGGAGAAGGACTTGAAAAGTACTTGATGCAATTCTAATGGATTTCTAAAATGTTCATAAAGTGTCCTCTCCTTGAGCACAGCAGGGGGGAAGATGACAAGTGCTGAATCCCCCAAGCTCTGTGGCCCAAGAAGCTCTGCTTCCTGCTCTGCAAGGCCTTGCTGTTCACCCCTGAACTCTGGGCACTTTGCGCCAACTGTGTTTTGCCACCCTCCCCGGTTTCTGGCTGAGCTCCGCCCAGGCACTGCTGTGCTTCAGGCTGTGCCTTTTATTGATACAGTGTGTTCTGTGCTGTGCTCCTTTGACCCATCCTTAAAGAAGTCTGCTTGGCATTGGAAGTGGTGTTAAACAGGTCTGAGACTGGAAATGGCCTTGATTGTAACATTATTAATCATAATGACACATTCAGTACAGACTTCTCTGGACTGGAGCTGATCTGAGACTTTCCACCAGTCAAGGTAAAACTGAACTCTATGTCCCTGTGGATGAAGTCTCAGGGTTTGGCTGCTCTGTCCATGGCACAGGAAGGCCCAGTGAAGGTCCTGGCCAAAGAGAGCCATGGGGCTCACCTGTCCCTTGCTGCTAAGTACCCTGATACAAGCCAAGGAGGATCACAGACATTTGTATACCACTTCTCTGAAGTCTACTCCCCCTCTGCTGCTACCTCCCAAGCTAGACCCAGGGCAGCCTTGTCTTAAACTCCTCTTCCAGCCACCCCACAGTGACCATTCCCAAGGTCAAGTCATCTCAGGGGTGTTTCGACTGCAATTTTCTTCTCCATTTCTTTCCACTTTCCTTGGTTTCCATAATCTCACTGCAAAGAGTGACAGACCTGCCCAGGGGCTGTTTATCTATCTCTTATCTTTAAACCGAGGCTGAGATCAGAAAATGAAAACTGACATCATCCTGTTCATCAGGTCTTCTCTACAAGGGCCATTCTCAAGCCAAAATAAATGTTTACATCGCTTTTCATCTGAGTAATGTGGCAAATCCAACATAGTCAAGACAGAGTAAGTGGATTTAGCTCTTGAAGAATCACTTGTTCCTTTGTCACTAGAGACAAAGAGAGACTCTTTAGAAATGTGAATCTAACCAGCTTGCAGAAATGGCTGAAGGGAAAAGTGCTTTTTTATTACATTTGCAAATTTGCAAATTAAACTTGGTCTTGGGTGTGTACTTTTCTGCACCTAGGATAACCATCGTGTTTTACTAATACACTGGATTTTTGCCATTCCTGCTGCAGTCATTGATAAGGATATTAAGTATTTCCCATCTGAATTCTCATCCTCTGCAGAGGAACTTCTCCTTCAAGCCCATCAGCTTCCCACTGGACACATCTATCTGCCATCCTCTTTTTAACCAGCTCTTTCTCATCCTATTGTATCTATCTCATTTGGTACAATAACAAAGACCTTATTGAAGTCCAAGTAGACTAGATCTGTTGCAGTTTCCTAAGGTATCGTTTGTCTAGAAATGTGTTAATTCTATGATCTTCATCTTTAGATAAATCTCTATAGCATTTTTTCATTTCCATTTACCTACATGACTTTAATTAGCTTTTCAGCCACACTTTTTTTAAAAAAAAATATATATTTCAGTGTCAGACTAATGGCTCAAGGTTTCCAGATGGCTTTTCATCTACCTGTCAAAGCACTATGACTGCAACCCTACAGCCAGAACATACCAAGCTGGATTTGGTACCCTGACTCCTTGCTGTAACTGCAATTTCACCTAGAAGCTCTTTAATATTGACAGAAAAATACAGTCAGCTTCCTTTGGTGTGTACACAGTGAACCCTCTGGGTTTTGCTTCCACCACAACTGCTGTAGTTTTCATTTACATAGAGACTCTCTCAATAGACAAGGTGTTTTTGCATACAGGTTTTACCATGGTGTCCTAATGACAATCTCTAGTGAAGTACTCACTCAGTTTTGGAGCCAAACCTATATTATCTTTAATCTCTGCTGCTTTTCACTGCAAAGCAGAACCACTTCCTCTTCCTTTTCTCCTTTAATTTATAGAGCAAAGAAGTCTGCCATTTGTTATGATCCGTTTTACAAGGCTGAAATTGGTTGGGTTTTGGCAGTTGTCCAGACACCATTTTCCTTGCTAATCCATGCTTTCTTCCATGCTTTGCAGGCTTACTGCTAACTCCTAACACCATGTATCTCATCTAGTCTGGCATTACGCTTGACAGGTCTGCAATTTACTCTGGCCATCTGTTAAAAGTGGTTGTCAAATTGACTCCCAGAACAATTTATGTGGCAAGCCAGGATACTTTGTTGTTCTCTGCAAACATGAGGACAATCAGAACAGAGATTCTTCTTGATCAGTAATGTCCATTTGTACAGACCTTCCTTTTGCCTGCCCACATAAGTCTTAGGTTTTTGATATCTTTTTATTCTTCCTTCTATCTACAGATGACTCGTAATTCCTTTGTCTGTTATGCTGGTGTTAGTACATTTTTCTCAACTCTTTTCCTCTTTTACTGCCTGGTGTCTTTTTCTTGCCTTTATTATTCACATGTCCTTGTCAAAGAGTTGGACCTGGACAAGGAGGATATATGCAACACCACCACATATGGAAAAATCTATCTTGTGTGAAAGATCTCTTTAGGATGAAAGACAACTACTGAGGTAGATTTAGAAATGGACCAAGAAAGCAAGGTGATCAAGATGAAAATCACATCTTCAGATTCTTGTCCCAATTCCGTCCTTGTCTGCAAGTGTCCATGTATCCAAAAGGTCTCCTCTTCCACTGACTTTATCAAGCAGTATCTAGACAGTTTTGCTTGTTTAAGCACAATATGCAGAGAGAAGGTTCTGTATCTAGCCAACTTCATTGTTTTCTGTCTTTCTAGGGTCCCTTCTAAGACTGCCTCAGTAGTTGCCATCAATTTTTACTGAATGAGATGGTTGTCCCCTTTATTTTTTGTATTGCTCATCCTAATGGTTATGATAACATATTCAATACAAGAAAAAGGTATGTAAAGCTCCACTGTACTATGCAAAAAGCATTTGTGGGACATAAATGTGTCTTCTATGTAATGGTGGAAACATCCCGGTTTAGGGTGATTCCTAGCAGGAAAGAGACAACACCAGAATTCAGCAGACTTTCAAACAGGAATAACAGAGCAATGACATCAGTGGAAATCCCAGAACACTACAGCAAATTGCTGCTTTTAATTAGGCTGTCAGCACCAGGCCTATGGGAGTGCAAGACCATTACAGACTCAGTTACAACAAAGGTTAGCAGGCATCACCCCTGCTGACCTTCTGCTGACTTCAGTGCACAGACAAACACCAGTTTATTGAGGCAGATACCATCTCACTAGGCAAGGATCACACCCTGAGACACTGAGGGAAGATTGCAAAGGAACTTCCTTTGGGATAAAGGTATTTTTGATGGGGGATGGTGGGCACTTGACAGGCATGAGTGGGAGGCTGCTCTAGGAAAAAAGGCAAGATGAAGTATGGTGCCAAGTCAGCAATGAGACAAAAAGCCAAGGGAGCGGTTAAAGCAAACACGAGGAACAGGTGAGTGTGAGGAAACAGGATCAGGCAAGATCGTGTGCCAGTGCTGATCCCCTTGACAAGGACTGATGGTTGACTCAGAATTCAGTACTTGACTGACTCCTTACACTCAGACTTGAAAAGAAGTGGAGCAAAAAGTCAGTTCTGAAGCACCTGATTTTGTATTTTTCCGAACAGAATGTGTTTGTGGATGAAATGAAGCGCTCACAGCACCAAGGATGCATGAAGAATTGTTACAGAAGTTGCAGGTGCTCTTTCCATTTCCACTTGCCTTTTGTCCTTGGGAACTGTGGGCCAGATTTGCACAGGTACTTTAGCACCAAAAGGTGCAAGTGGAAAACTAATGATAGTTTCAAAACCAGCAGCCTAACCTCAGTAGAAGGTTACAAAAGGTCAGTATTCAGCAATCTATTTCTTAGCTACCTAAATAACTGGGAAATGGCTTCAGGACTTCATTTTAGACACTCACAACTGAAAAAAGAAATACTGACAAAATTCCTTGAGATTTATTTCACTAACAAATGAGGAGTTTTTTGGGTTGTGAAATAATATCCCAGCAGTATCTGAGAAGAAGCTTCAGTGAGGTCCTACTTCCAAAAAGTAAAACTCAATTAAACATTCTTTCCCAGTTGCCTCTGGATAAAAGGGCTCAGACAGGGCATTTTCCTTTAGGAAAGATGCTATTTTGCTTTGAATATCACAGTCTACCTTAATCCAGATAAACTCCCTCTTCAGTATGACTTTTAGGATATTAATTTCTAAGGCAGTGGCAGTTATCCCATTGTTTTTAATGGGGACAAGATTGGGCCATCATAAGCACTTCCACTGGAATGAACATGGCTGCAGGGGACAAGGGAAAACAGGGAAAGGCCAGGGAATGGTTGAGTAATTAATGCAAACTTTGACTTTGCACTTTGGGATCAATTCAGGAGAGCATGGGGGTTGGCATACATCCCATAAGTTTCAGCAAAATTGATGATAGATATCAGAACAATGATTCTCAGTGAATAATTACCAGAAATGGTCTTGACACTACCCCTGTACTTCAGTGACTACATGGCAGAGATGGGTGAGCTCCCTGTTTGATGTCATGGTCGAGGAATAAGAAGTCACCGGTTCTGCACAGCCCAAATGACACATGGCCTTACCAACAGCCATAGCAGATGGGTGACATCTGAGCTTTTCCAAAGTAGTCTGTGAGGATTTTCCCAGCTGACCTGCAGAAGACATACAGGAAATCTGCAGAAGAGCAGAACCAAACATCCTTTCCTCTCTAAGCATCTGCCCCATGCACCCATCTCTTCATGTGTCTGTAGGAACCTACTGCTGTGATTCCCAGAATGGCAAAGCCTGTGGAGATGCTGTGCATCCCAAAGCAGTTTTAATCTATGCACCTTTATTCTGTAATCACAAGGCATGAAGCAACACAATGCCCAAAAAAAGTGCTTTATTTGCATCTCTATATGAATACAACCTATGGCAGATACTCAGTTCTTGTAATCTGCCAGAAACATCAAACCTTGAAGGCAAGCTCAGATAGGAAATGGGTCATTGACTCACCCTTCTGGCTTGATAATAACAATACTTAGCATTTATTTAATTCTTTACACAAATTAAACAATAAATCAATCTTCACTACATGACTGTAAAACCAACAGACATCCCAGTTTTAGAGATAGAAGAGCTGAAGAAGAGGAGTTCAGTGCTTTGTCCAGCAAAGTTGCTAATGATTCTACAACTAGCATTCCTGTTTCCCTGGTCCCATGTGAATTTGGGGGCTTAGAGAAGTCTCAGAAGCATTAATTATTTAGAGCTGCTGCTCACACTGGGAGAAAGGCCATTCCACAGTCATGGATAGTCCTGACACTGCATTAATCATCTGTTTAAATAATCTAAACTCTAAATAAAGTTGCCTGGCATTGAGAATTCACTGTCTGTTTTTCACAGCAGGGAAGAAGGGGCAGAACAGTTAACTTAATTATGCCATACTCTAGAGAGACTCAGCATCTGAACCAGAAGAGCTGAGAGGCTCTTCCCTTCTTTTGGTGACTGAATTCTGAAAGAAATCCCCACCCACTCCAACCTCTTCTATAAAAATACAATCTTTTGAAGCATTTGTTCTTATTTCCCAGCAGCTTATATAAGGGGTGACCTCTGAGGCCGATGTACCACGTACATCTCCTCCAGAAAGGAGAGACCAGAGAGTGAGTGCATGTGTAGTTTTTGCATGTGCCGAGCTCTAATGGAAGGTGTCTCCAGCCAGACATCAGCACTCTCTTACAAAGCACCAGAAGGCTCCTCGTTCTGGCTGTGCCATGCCCTGGGGCTCAGCTGTCTCAGCCCACTGTGGCTGGGGCTCATCTGAGGCTTTCTTGGGCAGAGCAGCCAGCTCAAGGCTCTCTGTTCTGGCTTTGGGGGAGATGCTGCCTATTTCCCATGTGTCCTCTGGGATAACCTCCCCCATAAGGCTCCCCACAGCTGCTTGTGGCAATTGTTTAGTACCACCCAAAAAGGCAGCTTCCTCCCCACAGAGAAGTGGCAATCCCACAGATCCCAGCTCTCCTGGGGCTTCTTTTGTCTTGGCTCTCTGCACAGTGACCTTACTCTCAGCTTCTGGCAGGCTACGCACCGTTGTTCCCAGCTTTAGTTGTGCAAAATATCGTAGATGAGAACTGGAAGAAAATCCTTCACTGGGACAAACAGCTTGGGGTTTTTTACCATGAAGGTAAACCACTCATTACTACTCATAGCAAGTGCTCACAAATGAGAAATAAGTGTTCAAAGAGCAACTCCCTACACTTGTCCCTCTGAGGCAAAGCTATCCCTGACTTGAATTCCCAGACCTACATTGGACTCCTCAATATATATCTCTCTAAAACATATCCCCTACTTCCACACAACCGAATTTCTATATTCCCATCAGTTCTTCAGCTCTTTCCCCATGTGATGAAGGCTATTACAGACAGTTTAGCTAATGTGTACTTGTGTTTCCTTTCAAAATGACAAATTCCATTTCCTAACTCTTGAGCATTCCCATGTTTATTCTCCATTTGTCTGCCTTCTGATCACTTCTCTTTGTCTTGCCACAGCTGTTTCCTGTGAATTTGATAGATTTTCCACCAGTTTGTTGGACTGGGGATAATTGTACTGGATGGTTTCATGTCAAAGCCTGTATTTGACAGCAATGTGCTTAAACAGCAGATACCACAGCAAAATTATTAGATTTGATATGCAGGATTCCCTCGCCAAATGCATGACTTCTTTAGCTGAAGGACAAAAGTTTCTAATAACACCTTGTTACAGAGGCTCCATCTTCTAACATGAGCCTTGTCATTCAACAGATCTATGCTTTTGACAACGGGAACTTCTCTCAACACTTCCATTTGCTCTTCTTTCAGGGTTAGCATAAACCACCTGAGGCCTTTCCTGTTCTCACATGATTTTCATACGTGTTTTATAAGTCTTTCACAACGACTTAAGAAATGTCCATCTCAGTGCAGTCAATAAAATGTCACCTAGCCTTGAGAAACTTTCCTTAAAGTCATAGTGGATCTGCTGAGTTACCAACATGAATTGCATTGCCTTGCAGCATCTAGGGCCCCACCTTTCAGAAGACTGTCCACATTCTCATCTGGAGGTTGTGGTGATTTCTGCTTAGTAAAATTCAGTTAGCTCATCAGAAGATGATGTGGGGAGTCCCATAAGGAGACCTTGTCCATCTCACTCCTGTCACATTAGTTTTAGGGAGATTCAGTTCCTCTGCCCCATTCCAGTGTCAGAAGAGCATGTGGGCTGGTGGCTTCCTAGTGCTGGGACCGTGGGGACTCCCCATGAAGGTCTGTCATGGAGGACTTAGTAGCCAGGACCCATCTCACCCCCAGCAAGGAGCAAGGTACTGGGTCAGCCCCAGCCCCACACACCGGGAAACTCCATGGGGACAAGGACAGTGTGGTGGTGGCCAGCCACATTAGAAGCCATGGCCTCACGTCAACTGCAAATTTTCAGGTGTGCTCTTCTTGCTCTGTTTATCACCCTATTGCTCATAAGCTCTATTTTCATGTTGCACTCAGCATCTCTCAGTTTAGTGCTCTGTCAGATGAGAACCCCTGAGAGCATCCCCCACCTGATAGAATGAAAACCACAGTGCAGTGCTGCAGACACAGTTTTACTGCCAGAAACGTGAGTGGGTTTTGCCTGCTTCCCTCCTGGCACCCATCGATTGACTATATGCAAAAAAATATGGGTTAACTTCTCTCTGCTCCTAGAGCTGTGCTTTAGATTTCCTATTTTTCCATCTGGTTTCCTTTCTTCCTTCCACAAATAACTCAGAGCCAAGGAGTGTGCAGAATTTACAACATTTGGGGCCTAATGGGTTAAGAAGGCTAAGAAGCAGAGCAGAATCTGCTCAGTACCACTGGGCTGTTCCTACAAACTTTAACTTTGCCTTGTTGTATTTTTTTCCCACCAGCTGGAATGGTTCTCATCCAGCCATTGCACTGTTGTCCCTCAGTTCAGGGTTTAGGTCCTTGCCCAGAGAGCCAGACCCAATGAGCACATGGAGCCAAGATCCACCTTCTAACCTTTGATGCCATACTCAGCAGAAAAGGGTGCTAGGTGATAGTTTGCAAAGCTGCTTTTTTGGACAGTTTATGGGCTTTTATAGAACTTACAACAAAGAAGAAATTGCACAAAACTGGTTCATTGATCAACTTAACCTATGCATTTCTGCACATGCTCTGAGGTGATTCATTTTTGTTGACATTCACGTGCTCTTGTCACTCTTGTGTTACCTTGCTGGGAGTCTCCACTTTGAGGACCACAGTACCATGGCTGGTTTCTTCACAGACCTAGTCCATTCTGGGTCCATCCCTTTTTATCAATGACATGTTGGTCCAAGAGTGCTGTCATGATGCACCCATGGCACAGGTTGGTCGCCTGTAGGAAGGAACTGCACTTTGTCCCATTCACTGTTTCACTGTTTCATTTGTAGGTGACATAGGTGCAACCTAGGAAGGTTTTTCCTTCTCCTAGACCAGAGGCCATCTGAACTTCACACCCAAAGTGAAGAACTGCCTGCCACTGTGAAAGCTCAGGAGGAAGAAGTTACTGAATCATGGCTTTAGTCTCCTGGAGAAGCTCCTAGACAGCCAGGGGAGGGGTGAGATACACACCCTCAGAGCAGCTCCACAGCCCTTTGGAGAGCTCAGCATACTCCCTTATCTGCCTACAACCAGGACAGCATCCCACCCAACGGCAGCTCCATGATACTGCTCTCCCAACAGAAATACAGCCCAGGGTGGCAGAGGAGACTTGGTGCAGATATTTGGTCTCCTTCTTTCAGCAGAAGACCACCCAAGATAACCACAATATCTCCATGTCCATGGTTGCCAGAGTAGTAACAAGCAATGCTGCATATGAGGTGTCAAAAGGGAGGGGAGAGAGGGATGGCTGGATATCACAACACAAGTGACACATGGATTCAACGTGTTGCATCACACAAGTTTAAAATAAGGTTCTTTCTTCTACCTGTTGTGTTATGAGCCATAAAACTCCTTTGTTTTGCTGAGAAGAGAATCTCCGTTGCCATTTCAATATGCTGCACTGAACTATATTAATGTGCAATTAATTGTAGAGATTAATCATCAGGCAGTGTTATCAGATGAACACCATGACATACACGAGCATAGGCTAACCCCTGGTTCATGCTTTGGCAGGCTGAGGAAATGATTCTCATGTGGCTGAGCCAAGCTCTCAGGCTGGGTGGCCCACATCTCAAGGGTGACCTTGATTCTTTCATATGCTGCATCCACTTGGTTTCAAACACACAAAGTACCTCAGCAGTCCCAAAAACTATGTCATCTCATCCAGCATTTAGTTCCAAACAAATCTCCATTATGAAAAAAGTGCTGCTCCACCTGACATCACTGAGCACCCAGCTCTGTTGCTGCACCTCTCATATACACATTTTTGGCATATAAGGCTATGATTTGACTACTGACACAGCTCAACACTCTGTGATTTGCCAAGTTGAATGACTTAATACAGCTGGATCAGCCTGAACACTGAACAGGGGACACCAAACCCAGGCCACCCAACACATCTGGCTAATATTAAATAAACTCAACTAGCTCTTCTGTCTGCGCTCTTTCCTTCACAGAGAAACGTTGCTCCTCTTTTCTGGATCTGACTTATACATAGGGAAGTTAGCAGCCATTTTGGGCCAAGAACAGCAAAAGGATTTGGGCACTGGTGTCCTATGGAGCTGTCTTAACCATAACCTTGTTTCACTGAGTTTGTATAATTAGTGGGATCAAAATTGTCTAAATGCCAAAAAAACCCTCTTTTGTCTTCATGTGAAGAACACACCTGCATTCTTAAGAATGCCCATGTGTGCCAGATCAAGGATCCATTTATCTCAGGATCTTTTCCCTTCCTGGCAAAAAAGAGATGCCAGGAAAGAGTATAAAAGGACAAGCTTATAATACTGCTGCTCCAGGATGTTCTTCCGCCCTTCATGGATATCCTGGAGCAGAGGTTGCGGTTTATATTTAATAACTATCAATGGATAATTCTTCCATGAATTTGAGCTCATGTAAACACTGAGCACCTACCACCCCTGGCAGCACTAGGTCCCACACCTTCGCCTCCTCCCTGGGAGCACAACTGCCTCTTTTCCTTTGCACTGACCTTGCCATCTGGGAGTTTCAGTTGGCATCCCCTGATTCTGTTACTGGAAGATACAGTGATCCCCTAGGTACTTTCTTCCTAGCAGTCATGAATTTGTGGATTTGTATTGCATCCTCCTCCAGCCATCTCTCTTCCCAGTCAATTCCACCCCCTGGACAGGACTCATTCTTTACCTTTTATCAGCCCTCTGGTCTTTTCTGTACTTTTTCAGCACTGCTATCCATGCAGAAACTTTAGAAAAACCTCACAAATTAGAAGGCGTACCCAGCTATGGACAGCTAGAGGATCTAGAGGAGCAAACAGAATGGTCCCACTCTTCATGCTGAGGGACAATCCCACACTTGACTCCTGGCCCTGTCCCCTGCTTACCCAGACTCGTATTTCACTCTTTGGCAGAGCGCTGCCATGGCACCTTTCTCTCTGTGTCCTCACCCATGAGATGCCTGTCCCTGGCTTGGTCCGTGTCCTGCTGCGCAGCCATGTCAGGCGTGTGGCCGCTGTGGGAAGACCAGAGGCTGATGCTCAGAACCACAGATGCAGGGGGTGCCCCATCTCATTCTCCAAACAGCTTCATAAGAAGGACAACCTCCACCATGTGGAATTCATTCTGTCTGGACTGGCACCAACAAGGACAACTTCTCTGGGAATGCTGCAGCACCTCTGGCTGGTGAACAGGCTCTCACTGGCACCAGGAACCCTGGTGCTCCCACCTGCCCAAGCCCTGGACCAACACCAACAGGTCCCAGGCAGTTTCTCCTCAGGCACTGGTCTGAGATTCATGAAAAATCATTGAACACATGATAATCTGAATGCAGTATTTTGGACAGTGCAGTGATAACATTTTCAGAGGGAAGAACTGAGGTCAGTCAACATAAAGCTCCTGATGAAGAAAACCCAAAGAACTCTGCAGTGTCAGGAGGCTGAACGATGGACTGGCCAGCAAAATTCAGGGTCCACACATGGAAAGTGGCACACATAGGAATGTCAGCTCTAAAAACATACAAGCAGCAAGAGGCTTGGCTTTACCATGGAGAAAACATAACTTGGAGTCATGTCTCTCTGAAATGTGACCTTGGTATGTGATATGCCTGCAGTTATTGTCACCAGCAGTGAAGAGATTGTGCAGGTCCATGAAGCTTTTCCAGGAACATAATAAGCCTGAACACAAGTATGGAACAGCTTTGCCATGAGGAAAGGGTAAACAATATTGGAAAACAGAGTTAAATTTCTAAAAGAATGATCCTGTGAAGGAGATGGATTAAGAGAAAATATTGAGCAAGTATTATCATAAGGTGAGAACCAAGGGCCAGCTGGAGAAATCATTGTGCAGCAGATTTGGACCAAACAAAAGCATGTTATTAGCCATTGACTAATTGCATTGTGGAATTCATTACTACAGGCTTCTGTAGAGCCCAGAGTGGGGTTCAATGCAGGGTTTTAAAATTTGCGGTTCCTAAATGACTGAGAGACAACTTCGTGGTGAACGGATACACCCATCCCAATGGATCAATTGTCTCAAGCTCCACAAGAGTGAGACTTGGAAAGCACTGAGTGCTTTCCAAGAAACGAGATGTCCTATGTATGTGTCCATGTGAACTCTTCACCTCAGCATTCACTTGTGATTAGGCAGCTCTCAGCTTTGATGGCCAAAGGTAGTTCTTACACTCCTATGGGTCACTTTGCATTCAACAAAGCAGCATTTTAACAAATCCTTTACTAACTCTAGTAAAAAGCACTGCAAAGACATTTTTCTGTAGAGCTTTGCTCCTTCTTGTCTTGCACCAAGGATCTTCAGGCAAACCACTCCACACAGGCAATCGTCTCAGCCTTGCCAGTACAACTTTGGCTGCATAATGAAAAACACAAGCAAACAAATGCACACAGCTTTTCTCCAAAGCCAGCGTGAGCTGCATGTGCCAGTGCTGGTTTCTGTGTTGCCTTTTCATGAATGCACACACACAAATGAATGATTGCATATACACAGACAGGTCTGTGGCCAGGAAAGCCACACTCATAACCAGACAGCTGAGAGGAAGGCAGGGTAGGGTGGAGCAGAAGTCTGAAAACTGCTGGGAGACAGCAGGAGCCTTGAGCTCCTGTCTCAAGAACTGCTTTGGGGAGCAGCCACAGAGGTTTGAACACTGTCTGTCTCTCTTTTGGAGAACAGGGAAGAGGTGAACGAGGAGCCATGTGCCAGAACACTGCAACAGTCTGCTTGCTCCAGCATAACCCCAGCCCGATGGTGCTGCCCTTCCACACCACCCTCTTGAGCCAGCTTGTCCCACACCTTCACTTTGGGAAAATCACACCTTGTGAAACCCCATGTGGCAGAAAGGACACTGTGAGAGGATTTTGGCACTTGCAACTTCTGCCATTTTGAAGCACTGAGGCAATGTACTGGTGTTCTCCTGGCTGGATTTTGAGTGGATATATGGATTCATCTAGGTTTGCAAGTGACACAGTCACACTGGGCAATGAGGAAACACCATGAATTGCACAGAAGGAAAGCGACTTTGGTGATACCTCAAATGAGCATGCTGCAGGCAGAGGGCTTATACTGGATTTCTTTATTCCTTATGTCCACACTAATAACTGGGTAGAATCATTAACATGATCCCTGGCGGGATTTTAACCCAGGCCAGCTAGCGCTTGCCCAAGAGCTTCTTAGGCACAGGCTGGGAGTTTGCGTGGGGGAGAGATCATTCCCCACAGGTAGTTAGGATGTGGCCATCGTGGTTTGGAAGCTAAGAGAGCTTAGCAGGGAGGCTTTGGTATGGTCATGCCAGCCAGCTCCAGGGGTAGAGGTCAGACCTTGCCCAAAGAAATTCTTCGAGTAGATTTAGCCCAGGAGCTCCGGACTCCTTTGGCACTCGAGCTAATTCATCATGCGTCACTCCATTTTTGCCTCTCCTCCATCATGCAAGGGCCAACGGTGCCAGTCATGCCTGTTGAGGTGTGTTTGCTTATTGCTGCACTGTATCAACCGATGTGTGTCATGGAAAGCCTTGACCTTCCTTATTTAGCTTTGCTAAATGCTTCATTTACACTTGTGTGCACTGTTTTTTCCTGCTCAGTGTTGGAGTTCCTTGTTTCCACATTGAGCCTATTTGTGCTAAGATTTCCTGCCTTTTTGCTGAGTAGTTTTGACCTTCATTCAATAAATCAATAATCGTCCCAGAACTTCATCACAGCCTCCCCTGAATGCCCCTGCCTATTGTTCCAGCACTTATTTTCCACAGCACTTCAGCAACAGCTTGCCTGGAATTTTGCTGAAATACATGATTACTGCATTGCTCTCAAATACGGATTAAACAGAGCATCAGTTCATGGGGTGCTTCTGCTCAGTCCCTAACCCAGCCATTTAACTTGACAAAACCCACTTGTGTTGCAGTCAGTTCATCTCTTTCTTCTTCCAGGCAGGCTTGCAAAGTCAGGTCTGGGACCAGGTGGACTGTGTGTTCTTCTGTCCAGCTCAAAGGGTGACATGCTGGTTATCAGATCTTCTGTTATATCTCATGGTGAGAGCAGAGCCTTGCAGGAGCAGCCACCTCCTGGAGGCTCTTTCCAGGGAGGGACACTGGCTCCTTCAGTCTTCCCCAGTCTTCCTCTTCAAAAAATCCTGTATGTCCAGCAGCTCACAAAACAACCTACCAAAGAAAGCATAGACAGGTTCATGGACTTCAGCTCACAGGAACAAATGCATGTCCATAGCTCAGCCTTTTTTGACTGTATATTCAAACCTAAGAACAGATTTCTCAACTGAAAAGGAAAACATAAAATTCCAAACATTTCTCAGGATATTTATTTTCCTCCAGAATAACAACTCTTTGTCTCCACAGGAGTCCAAAATGCTGTATTTTTTAAGAATTCACCCGTGGTATTCAATTAGTGAATTCTTTTCCTGAATTAGACTGCTTTCCACTTCAGTTTAAAAGGGGAAATAGGCCCTCAGCCAAAGGTTAGATCTAAATTCAGATCTACAGAATGGTGCTGTTTCCATCTTTGTTTGTATTTGGGCTTGTCTGGCTTCCTAGGGTGAAACTCCTCTTCCAGATTTGCACAACAAACATCAGCTCTGCTATTGTGTTCTCTGCTCTCCCTTTGGCAAATCACTTGCTGGAAATCAGCACATCTAGGGAGATCAGTCCAAACTGCCATGGGAAATTGGCTATTTTTCTAAAATACATGATACAGATCAACCACAGGTTACTGCCTAGATTACTAGTTTGTGGTACTCATGAGATCAGACTAGGTCATCATGAAGGTGCCTTCTGGCTTTCAAATCTATCACCCTAAATAATGCATTAATGAAGTAACATGGAACAAAGCCACATTTGTTCATGTGTAAGGCATGTTAATGATGTTCCTTTCAAAAGATGCAGCAGTGGGTTGATGCACTGGATTTCACCTCTAGGGACTCTGACTTTGGTTAGGAGACAAATGAGTTTGATAGCATCAAGTAAATACTCAATGGATATTCGCCTCCATCCCCAAAACCATCATGCAATTTGGCAGGAGCAGCAGTCTGTGCTCACGAGACGTCTAGAGGTGCTCAGGGCATTGGCAGTCCCGTGGGAGGAAGCATCTGGCTGTGCTGTGCCTGGAGTTACTCAGTGCTCTCACCCTCCCGCTTCCCCAAGCATCAGCAACACTCTACTCCCCAGAACCACTCCAAAGAAAACATGAAATTAAAGCTGAAAGAAGGGGAAAAAGATATTTATTTGGGTTCATGAAGTGGACTAACACTGGAGATGGACTGAACTACACACTGTGTCAGCTTTGATGCATTATTAGAATTGTGAAAACTTTCAGTATTTCAAGGAAAAGATTTTTTCCAGGCACAAGATCAAAGTCATAGCTAAATAATATTGGGTTACAGAGCAGAGGACTTTCAAACGGCTGGTTTTGACTGTTTTTGTATCTAGAAATGTTGTGATAGGAGCAGCCCTTTTTTACGAGGCCCAGTAACAACAATGTAAATCAAGCATTAACCAGAAGTAGCAAATTATCTACTTTTTA
This sequence comes from Corvus hawaiiensis, assembly GCF_020740725.1. Lineage (NCBI taxonomy): Eukaryota > Metazoa > Chordata > Aves > Passeriformes > Corvidae > Corvus > Corvus hawaiiensis. The sequence goes on along the minus strand of NC_063215.1, from coordinate 15,236,696 downwards.
AAGAGACTTCCACTGATGCTGTTTTTTAGGGAAGGAAAGAAGGAGTTCTGTTTTTAATAGCATAAAAACACTTGTCCAGGAGGCACCATTGTATCTTTGTCCCAAAGCGTAACAATGTTAGATATAAACCAACAGCCCTGAAACAGCTGATAAAACTACATATGGGGGTGTTTTGACACAGAGCTGCTAGGACACAACTCAGACTGAATCCTTACCCTTGTCTGAGAGGTTTCTAGACTTCTCTACATAAAGTACTCATGTTAAAAAATGAGAGACATACTAGTCTGTGCAAAATAAGAGGTATGGAAAATCTGCCTGCAAAGTGTGTCCTTGTTAGATGGGACATTTAATTTCAGCAGTCTTCTGGACACAGAGATGATGACAGTGGCAGCTGAATTTGGTTGTGAAGCAGCAGCATTCACAGCAACAGGACTGCGGGAGCACTGACTACAAAATTAGACATACAAGGACAGCTAACTTCACGCTTCTAAAAATCATGCATTCAGTCTGAACTGGTTGTACACATTCCCTCTGTAGGTGAGGCAGAGAGGCAAACACCTCCAGAGGGTAAGTCATCCTGTCCTAAGACAGGTGCTTAAGGCAGTTGCTGAACTGCCCAGCAATGGTGCATTTTTTTCCTTCCTGGCTCATAGAGCCAGAAGAATTCATAGAGCCAAGACACCTAATTTCCAGGTGGTTAAGACAGTGAGATGCTTCACCCCACAGCTAACTTACCTAATCATCCTGACTCCCGTTATGTTTCCAGACAGGAAGAACAGCCAAATACTTCAGTCTTGGATAAGTTTATATGAAGAAACAAAACAAGAAAGAACAAAAGTAAGGTCTTCCTCCAGGACACGGACACAGTTTTTCTCTCTCCTGGAAGGATTTCAGTGGAGAGAGTGAAATGGCTGCCTCCCCATGTTCAGGACAGCCTTGGTTTTCTGCATAAGGTTAAAACACAGCCTTTTGTATAGACTCCCCCTTGCCCATGGATGATTTTGCTATCTCAATGACAGTCCCATAGATTTCTTTAGAAAAAGAAATCTAAAGATCTGCTTCCTCCACTAATTGCAGACTACCATAATTTTGGGCCAAATTCAATTGATGCCACAGAGAAGAGAATCCAGAAGTAGTACAGACTCTCCTCTTAACCCCTTCAGGAAGCATAGGCTGTTCTGAGGATGGCTTTTTCACTGTCAAACTTTAAGATCAAAACCATGGTTGAGGAATTTTTTTTTTAAGTGCCCTTAATGCTAATGGGCTTCTCTAAAAAGATGATGTGATTTGCATCCCTCCCCATGCAGCCAGACTGGTGGGGTTTGAGTAGCAGGCACATCAGGCCTGGCCATTACCATATAAACTGTAACTATGGTGCAAGTGATTCCCAACCATCAAAAATCAATAATCCTACTCTTTAGCTGTAGGAGGGTCATTATGACTGTATGCTATCCCTGAGCCTGACAGTCAGACCTCTGCTCCTCCAAATTGCTCCACCATGCTGAACTTCTCAGCTCTGCTATAGAGATCTATTCTCCTTGGGAAGGAAACCAAACTCTGCTGAATGGGGTGCTAGACCCCACAGAAGAGAAGGTCAGCAGCAGAGTTTGTGCCTGCTAATGACACCCCTTTACAGTGAGCACAGATGGACACAGAAGCATATTCAGACAAAGGCTGGATTCAGTTTATTCACAATGAGATGGTGTTTGCTTCTTTCTTGAGAGAAGCTTTAACATGCAAGTCAAGCAAGGCCAGAACATTTCAGAAATCCAGTTCCCATTGCAAGAATGATGTCAGGAAAGTATTTATTTATTTATTTGTTTACATGATTATATATTCAAATGCATGCATACATACTGGGCTAGAATGTGATAAACTTGTAAGACATGAGAGGCCAGAAAAAGTGTACCTATATCTGTGCACATACTTATGAATGTACAAATATGCTAACCTGGATAAATAAATAGAGAGAGAATAAAAGATAGAAAAGAACATGAGGAAAATCAAGAAAGAGGCAAAACAAAGAATGTAAGAAACAGGCAAGAAATCCATGGAGTAATTGAAGTTGTAAATGTGACTTACATCATACATCCCATTTGGCCAGGATGCCTTTTCCATCACAGAAGGAAACAGAGGGAACAGTGTTGAGCACTACAAGGCCCTGATTCAGATACAGATCTGCAAGGTCGTATAGCAATGCTCAAATGCAGTGACTGAGAATGGGTACTGGACTGCTCTCTTTGGCACAACCCTAGATCTGGAACAGCCTTGCTGGAGCCAGTGAAGTTACTTCAGAACTGTACCAGTGCAAACAGAGATAAAATCTTCTGAGGATTTAAGTAATCCTAGAGAAGGATTTGGTCAAAGGAAGCAAAGCAAAAACAAAGGAAGAATGCGAGCATTTTTCTTCACACTCTTTGAAGAGTTGTGTCTTTTACAAGGGAGTAACCTAGTCCACATTTATACCCATGTTTTTCTTCCACAATTTACTCCAGAGATTTTCTTAAAACAATAAATAGGAAGTACTCTCACATACAGCTGTGCAGGATATCTAGTTCACAAGCCATTTTTCCAGGGTGGGAGCTCGTCCGTTAGGCATCACAGTCATGGAAAAGAAAACACCAAATGTGATGCAGGAAGCAACATTGCTGGCTTTCTCATTTAGCATCCATTCAACACCAGAGTTGGACAAGATATCCCTAGGTGACTACCTATATGACAATGAGATGCGTTCCAGATATTTTGACCCAGGGAAAGTGCCATCAGCCTTCTGGCAGTGGTCCCGTTAACTTTTGTAATGAGCTACTCGAGATAAAATTCAGACCACCTGAAGTTACTCTGCAGCAGCACTTAATCTGGGATCATTCCTTAAGAACTTTGAAGTTCCTAAGATGATTCCCAAAAAAGTCCTGATCTGGACAAAGAGTGTGGGATAGGGACAAGTTTATGCACTAAAAGTCCAAAACTTTTAATGGGTCTGATTTGGCAGGTGTGCTCAGGGGAAGCCTACCCATAACAAGAGCATTAAAATCAGTCCAGAGCACATCTTAGCTTGCTTTATCCACTTCTGGGAAATACCTCTATGCCTAGAACAGTGCCTGCTTCCAGTGAGACCTGGCTTCCAGTATCACTGGGCTGCGTGAGTATGAGCTCTTCTCTTGCACACAGAGAAGAATATCCTGGCCATGGGGCTACATTGTGTCCCTGGCATTCAGGGGGCAGGAAAGAGGTATATGTATTTATTTATATTTATATATTAAAGCTGGGCCACATGCAGCCTGGGCTGCAAGTCTAATAAGGTTAGAAGATGAATGAGTGAGAAGCAGCCTCATCATCAGAGGACTGAAACAGACTGGGCTATACCCAGAGACTGATTACACTGAACTGGAAAACACTAGATAGTAAGCTGGATCTCTTTCTGAGCTGTGCTCAGCTGGTCTCCATGAAAGAAGAGAGGTGAATTTGAGTCAGCTGAGTACCTCCCTGAAAGGAATATAGCCCACATGGATGGGCTTTATGTAAGTAAGATTTTTTTAAGTGTGATGCTGTTCTGAAAAGCAAGGAGAGGAAAATGGGATGGTAGGTCTCCAAGTTGATTCTCTTGATGACAGATCAGATACATCCTCCTTGCAGAGGAAAATGAGGGGAAGGTTCTCCACTTACCTTCATCTGTAGTCAGATTGGTTGTTTTATTTTGTAGTCATTAATTCCATCTGATTTTGCCCAGGGAAAAAAAACCAACCATTTATTAAAGAATTATTCTGATAATGCAGTAAAGGACTAAAATTCAGCTTTCTATCTTACAGAGCAGGGGCAATACACCAGGGTGAGCATTAACAAAAAGTGAGTAAGTATATACTGATATGGTACAGTGATCAGCAGTTAGCATTCTCTACATACACGGGATTTGATGAAAAAAAGGTTATTTTTCTCAGCCATGTTCCCAGGCACACTGGAATTAAACAGTAACTTCAGAAAATCTTCAGATTAAGCTGTGAGTTTTCTTTTCCAGGAGGTCTTTGTTTGTCTCCTTGTAGTATTTCACACTTTGCATGTGTCTGTGTCCCCATGCACAAAACACATGGAAGGCTGAGTCCAGATCTGAAGTCCCAAGCCCTGGAACATGGTTAGGTGGCAAAGAAGCTATGTTTGAGCCACAGCAGCTATACACAGCCATGTTCTTTTTTGCAGTGTTCCTAAGCACATTCACATTAATGTCATTAGCTGTCCTTGTTTGGCAGGAGCACTTTTGATATATCCCATTAAATTTGTGCAGCTCATTCACCAAACAGATGGTGGTGGCTCATGCACCAAAACATCCTATACTTTCTCTTGCAGGAGGCAACCAATGCTAAGCACCTGAAGTCTCACAATGTCACCACGATGCCACTACACCAGTGACAGGGTTGGCACCAGACCAGCTGGCTGGGCCTGAGCCTGGTTTCACTCTGCATCTACAAAAGAAGAGCTAAACCAGGCAAGAAGAAAATTCTGGCACTCAGTGCTGGCAAGCACCATGGCATTATTTATTATTTCATGCATTTTCTATCTTCTGCTCATACAGTCAGTTCAGATCACTTTTGTCTTCCAGAGATAAATTAAAGCCCACAATGGGCTTCAGACCAAATTTGATGAAAAGCTGCTTAAACAGAGCAAGAATTTGCCCCTCTACCTTTGCTCTGATTTAAGGAAGCATGCATGCCCAGATCATTTCACCTGAGGTAGCCAAGCATTAATTAATTACATAAAAGCATTTGTGAACCTGTTAAATCTGTTAGATGAGCAGTGCTGCTATCTCCACCATCTCTCTAAACGTTTTAATTAATTTGGGGGAATTTACACATGTACATTGTCTGCCAAATTCAACAAAACTTGCTTTATAAACTAATAATAGCATTTGCTTTCACTGTGGAGTTATGCAAGCTCTGTATGTGCATGCAAGTGGAGTGGGTGCTGGCCACAGCACAGAGCTGGGTTCTGCTAGTGATTTACCAACAAACCAATGTTCTCATCAATATTAGTTTCATATTTCTGTCAGTAGAGGTGCACCATGCGTGAAAATGTGTGTGCAGCATCTGACAGGATCAACACATCAAAAATAGTCTTTTTTTTTTCCTACAGGCTGAGAAAAAGAGCAATTTGTTTTCTCAGATTGATGCAGAGCTGTTGGTGAGGCCTCAATGACTTGTGCTGTTCCGTTTTTCTGCTGCAGGTTCCACACTGCATTCAGGTAACACAACTGTAATGGCATATCAGGGCTCTGCTGCTGCCAATGAACGGCTGGTGCATGATTTTTAAAGGAAAAATTACTGTCCTTTTTGGCAGACATTGAGAGGATAACTCATTAATTAGGCAGCCTGAAAAGCAAAATAAAATCCTAATCACCTTCAGTAGATTAGCACACAGGATGAGAAACAAAGCCTGCATAAATGTGAGGAAAATTCACTGAACAGGGCAATGTAAGTTCAGACTGCATCGCAGCAAAGTCCTGATCCTCTACTGCTCTGACGGCATTTTCCTCTAGCACCTGGACTAGACAGCATAAAAGCACTCATCATGGAAATTCCCCATGCACCATCACAGGTGTCTATCCCAAGTTTCATCACCTGCCCCATAGTCCTCATGCCTGGATAGGAGGACAGGGAGGTGTCCTGGAGCATCCCGGGGGCCCTGGCCCCCAGCACCTGAAGCCACAGCCCCTTGGTGTCTCACAGTCTTTCATGAATTTCTCCTCGCCCCACCTTTGCAGGTATAGCCCCACTTCACAAGGCTGAGGGGAAGGGATTTCCAGCAGCATTCAGACACTCAGGCATCTGGTCGGTCCCCAATCTTCAAAGGTGCTGAGGCTGTGCTGCACTGCAGCTGGAGCTGAAGTGCCCCTACACTTGGGGTTTTCTGCAGTTTAACTACATCACTCCAAATCCACCTAAATAAACTGATACAACTTTTCTTGTATAGACAAGACCCTAATCTCTCCATTTAATCTGTTCCTGCTATTGTTCCTCCTGGCCTGGGCCTCTCGACAGCCCAGAGCACTGAGGTGCTCAGCTTCCTGGGGATGAGCTGGGATCTACCCTGTGAATTCATTTCCACTTGTGGCTGGCGTTGGACTTGCACTCCAGCTCCCTCAGGCAGTATTTGTTCCGACGTTTCCAGCCCATTAAACATTCAAAATGCATCTCCTTAATTTATCTCCTTCCCTTGATACTATCTTCCCCATGTTCCTTGGTGATTTCTTTGTCATGACAACCACTTTTGACAAAGTCCTCCCTTATCCAGCTGTAGCAGGCACGATGAAGTTTGGTACACCACATCACACTGTGGGTCTGTCAGATTGCATCTCCTGCCTTTGACAGGCCCTGCAATCCCATTTTTAGAGAAATGTGGGGAATCCCATCCCATCACCAGTCTGTTAGAGAGTCATTGGTGCTGTATTGCCTGCCCAACACTGCCTGCTTGCTGCTGAGAGCATCTGCATGGTTCCCACATAGATCTGCTGCACTGGGCAGCTCTGTCCTTCATGATGAACCCACAACTGCTTGTGCACATAATATTGTGCCATGCCAAGCAAGGACCGGCTTAGTTTTCCCTTTTTCCTTACAATTGCTCACTCCAGCCAGACCCTTGCTGTCCCCTGCAAACCAGTGAGCTCCCACTCCAACCCAACCTTCACCTCTGCAGCTCCTCACAGCACCCTAGCCCCTTGAAATAGAACACAGTGCAGAGAAAAAAAGAGAAACGAATAGACCCTGCAAGAAAGAGGAGCCCAGAAACAGTGTTTTGGGAGCACTGACCTTCTGGTGTCCCTTGACTGGGGGAAATTGCTGCAAGAAGAAGCTGGTATTGAGGTCCTATGCTCCCAAGCCTGTTGATTGGCCACATTTGCTTGAGCAGATGACTCTGTATTAAAATGAGGTCAGGGTCCTGTTGGAGGTATCATTCCAGGTGACCACTTAGCTGTGCCCTGCTCTGACCTCAGCATGGATAAACCATAGGAGACAGCAAGTGGGAGTCAGCATCTGGCTGGAGTCAGACTTGTCTAGTGGGAGGTAGCAGTTGTGTTTTATAGAATCTGCTATCATGGAGGCTCATGACCAGGTCTTCTGAGCCCAGCTTATTACAAAAAAGTAATAATCAGAACCATAATCTTAAATCAGTCTGTATTTATGCAAACCCCTTGCTTTTCCTGCCTCAGTTTCTTTGCAATATTTCCCAACAGTACCCAAAACTACATGTGCAGACAGTATCTTCTGAGAGACAAGAAGAAATATTTTCCATTTAAACAAGATTTGGAAATCAATTTGCAAAGTTTCTGCAAGATGGTCCCCAAATCTCACAAGGCACAAATGTACATCTCTGTGTTAAAAAGGTGTCTCTTAACATCCCACGGGGAACACATCGCAGCACTCAAGACTGTGCAGATGATGTTTCTCACCTGCAGTCCTCAGCACTGATCCACTTGGGTTGCCAAGAAAAGTGACAGCACGTGACAGTGCTCACCCACCACTGGCTGTGGGTGCGTGTGTGTGCTGGGTCACATCCCTGACAGTCGGTATTTCACTTACCATTAAGGGTACCAGCTCCTCATTCATGTGAATGTGCATCTGTGTTTGACATACCGTGTAAGAGGAAAATACCAGAAGGGAAACTTGAGCAGACACATCTGCAGGATGTGCAAATCAAGCACAGAAACAAGGAATTTGGCAAGTCTCTCAGGAAATGATGATAGTGATTTTTTTTTCATCTCATGCCTTTTACTTGTTCATCCGGGACACTGTTTCCTATTTCAAGACATTTCCACATTGCATTTCTGCTGGAATGTAAACACAATCCAGGATTCAGCTACTGCTTTTTCAGGAGAGAAACATCTGTTTTCCAATGTCACCACTGGCCACAGCCCACAGGGGGAAGCACTTAGGGGAGGAGTAATGCAGCTCGACATCAGCCAGACAGACCACAGCTCCATGTTGAATTCATGCTGTGTGAGCAGGGCAAGCAAGCTCTCCCTCTCCTTATCTCACTTTCCATCCCGTGCAGTTGGGGAACGAGGCTTGGAATACTCCTCTGGATGACCTCTGATGTAGTCATGTTTGGTAGCTTCCTCTTGCAAGCAAGGCAGTGCTGTGGCCCAGCTCTGTGTTTGGAAAAGGGTTCACATCTCCCGGCTGTGGAAAACACAAGGCTAAAAGAGGGGAGGTGTGGGGGGTCTGGAAGGGAGAATTCGGGATGCAGTGGCTCTGGGACCAGTCAAGACTTGCAAATGGTGAAGCGGGGAGTGCACGTCAAAAGCATGGGGGAAAAATAAGTGTCATGTCCTGCTCACCACTCACGGTGCTGGAAAACATTGTGGTTAGAGATGCAATGGACAAGGATGTAATTTTTCCCATCGGAATTAATATACTGAGGGTGGAAAGAATGCATGCAGGAACTTAAAAGAAGTGCACAGGGACAGTATCTATGGTGTGGAGCATGGAGACAATGGGGACAGAACCATCAAGTAAAGGTTTTCAGAGGCTGATTTTTAGGAACAGAAAGGTCTTACCTGCTTTTCCCGTGAAGCTGACAACTCAATGTGCACCCTCTTGCAGGAGATACTATCCTACCTCTCCTGAATGATTACTTTTTTTTGTCATCACCTTCCTAAGGTGAATAAATCTCAATAAAGCCAATCAGGTACAAGGGATGGGAAAATGGATCGGTGATGAAAGTTAGCAGAGACTCATGAGTGGTGAGACTCCAAAACTGCAGGCAGAGAGGGGCCAGGCAGCAGAGCATTGCTGTGCTTCCCAGCCTGCCTTCCCCTCTGCAATGGACCTGCTTTCCATATAAAAACCCCCAGGTTTCCTCGGCCCTCATCATCCCACACTGGTTACTCCTTCAAGGTGGCAGCAAGTGAATGAAGGAGGGCAGAAAAACTCTTCTGCCTTCACAGGATAGTGATGAAGAGTAAAGATCCTTGCTCTTGATGTTCCTCACAGCTGTCGTACAAGGGGCACTTTGTACCCAGTACCACAGTGAAAATCCGTATCATACATTGGGCAGAGCACAGGTTGTGCAGGTACTTCGTTTTTTGCTTAGGTTTACAGCTTTCTCCATTAATATAATCTCATTTGGTCCTCCCTGCACTTGCCTCACTTTGGCATGATGCTATCAAAGCAGTTTGCTGTCCTCTTTAAAGTCTGTCTCACACTGTAGACATTTGACCCCTTCCCTGATATTACATCTCTGCTGCATTTTCTGCTTCTGCAGACTCATTCTCTCTCCCAGTGCAAAGCTGTGCAGTGATGTGGCAACTTTACACCCCTTGAAGTTTTGACCCTAAAAATCCACCCAAAAAGGCTGCTGAATTTGAAAAAAAAAATCCAAGATTTCCATTCCAGCTGTCCTCCTTTCCCTCTGCCTGGTCAGTGTACGGGTACCTCCTTTGCTTTATGCTGCCCCCTCTGAGGTGAATGGAGAAGATCACCTTTTCTCAGGGGGCTAATTCTGGCTCATTGGATTCTGACATTGAGCTGGGTTAAGGAAAACATAGAATAAACAGGGCAGGTGCTCCTGTAGATAAACTCATAATGGGCTGATACAAGAAATTTCTGCCATTTACTATTACCTAGCAGATGTCACCTTGCTACCCTAGCCAAATCACAGTGACTCTTCAGGGGACAGTTTGCAGTCAGGTACCCTAAATATAAACAAGCATCAGTGCCTGTTGGATGGTGACCTCTGGCCAGTGCCCAGCTGAGTACCCCACAGATCATGCCTGTACTTTCTCAGCCACCACACTACTACACTGCTACAGGCCCTCAATGAAGTGGTCTTAAATAAGTTCTGAAGTTAAAAACTGAACACAGCATTTCAGACAGAGAACCCTAATACAGCCTGTTAATTACCCACACAAGAATAAAATTGTGATAATTAGAAGATCAGATAATGGTGTCTGGGAAACACCAGAGCAACTGCAGCAGAATTGTTGGTTTAGTAATGAATGCATGTTAAGTACCCTTAAATACCTTATTAACAGCTGGGGTGTGATTCCCAGCGCCAGACTCAGTGTGCTAACAGCAACAAAACACATGGAGCTCTAAGACGAAATGCGTGTTTCACACCTTTTTTATTTTTTAGAAAATTAGTGCAATGAAATCTCACAGAAAACAGTTTTTCACATCTTTTTTCATCATGAAAGAATTTGCATTCTTCAATATGGTGAAAATCACTGAGTTACACTCCTCACAGTTATTTAACTTTACCCACCCACCCACCCAAGACATGTGGGGAGAGCCCAAAGGGCCCTGAAAACCAGAGCAAGGAAGAGGAGAAGATGTGGCATCATTGCAGGAAATTGCCTTTTAAAAGTCACCAAATGGAAAATGCTCTCAATTCAGCAATCTTCTGGAGAAATAGGATCAGGGAAATACATGAAGTGGGTAGGAATGAAACAAATACTGTACCTGTAGCAGGGGAGTAGGGCACAGCCTCTAACAGAGACAAGCTGTTGGAGCAGTTGCTTATTCTGAAACAATTGGATTCACATCTGCTGGAAAAGTGAGCTAAACGCAGGCGACTACAAATCTGTTTTGAAACTTTGGCTGGAGTACTGTAGGGTATTCAGGAAAATAAAGCCTTTCCCATCAAGCGGTCTGTATCGGTAAGAGCAACGTTAGAGTAAGTAATCTGTGGCTAAACCAAAACCAAATAATGAGAATAGCTGCATCACTGGTTTTAAGCCTCTTTAAATCAAACCAAAGGAAAGAAAGTGGTAGGAACAGCAACCACTGAAGCAAATGGAGGGGTTATCCATCTCTGGAAAAGTTACAAAAATGTTCATCACAAAAGCCAAAGCCACTCCTGCAGACAGATTTCCGTCTCCAGTTTGCCCCAGCTCCCAGTGTGTCTGGCCACAGATGGGTGAGCTCCTGCTAGGAAGGACTACCTACCCCGTCTGGTTCCATTTTGCTGAATGTGATACCATTAAAACTTGCCTGTCAGAAGAGGAATTACTCCTTAAGTCATTTGCTGGCTGCTGGACAGCCCTCTGGCCAGACCTGGCACTGTGGCAGTATTGGGTAAGTGTCTGAAAAACACAGCCCAGATTTTAACCCAAATACTCTATAGATTCTGAAGGGGTTAAATAACCACCCAAACAAGCTGAAGAAACTTCACACAGTTCAGGACAAAACTGTAAGCCTATCATTGAGGGGGATGGACCATGGCAAAGGATATTCCAATTGTGTTCACCAGACAAACTCACTCTAAGGGAGGGATGCAGCCAGGAGTGTGCCTTTTCAGCCCGGCACACATGACTAAGGTCTTTTTATTGCAGGGAATCCTGCTGTCACTCCCTGGAGAAACATTTTATCTTCCTGTCCGAAGCCTGCTATTGAATTACCAAGCTCTTTGCAGTTGGGAAAAAGAGTTCACTGTGACTGTTCCTCAAAGCTTGTGAAACCTAGGAAATGCTGAACACCCTTTTTTCAGCAACTGTAGGTACTGCATATAGATTAAAATAGGAACATAATCTAGGGAGTCATTCAGGGTTTTTCTTAAATTACTGAAGGCTGTGAAGTTGCCAAGTGCTTGCTCTGCTCCGGACATACTTTGATAGCCAACTGGCAAAACATTAGATTTGGGGGATAGGGATAAAGCTATTTAATCATTAACACCCTGTGTCTCCAGCCCATGATTCTAAAGGTAACGTCAGTCAGTACTTAATTAACAGTGATACAATTTCAAACTTGTAAGCCAGTGTTTTGGGTTGGGTAAGACTGAAGAAAGGGTACTTTCCAACTAAGGATTTCTTCTGCTCAGCAGATTTCTGTCCAGAATATTTTGTCTACTGCAACATTTTTATGAGAGGCTACTGAACTAAAAATGGGCTTTGGACAAAGCAGCAGCATTTATATATCTGTGAGAGTTACCTGTAAATGGATCCAGCATTCCAAGTTGTCACCTGGTGCACTCCCTGTGATTGCCCCAGGGATTTCTCCTTGCAGAGCTCATGAACTCAGGCTGGTCAGATGCCTCTGTGGCACTGCCAAGGCTCTGTCACCCATATCTCCTAGACCAAAGATGATCTTTGCAAGTTAAAGCCAACTTTTCAGCTTTGGACTGAAACATACCAACATAGTATATCAAGTGTTTTATTTTCTTGATGTTGCTACAGAAGGATGAGGACTGGCCAGTAATTCCAACAAAGAATAAAACAGCAGAATTAGTTCTGCTTCTTCAATACTGTAGTTCCCAAGCAGCTCTGGGAGATCTGAGGAGACACCAGCCCTGGTAAAAGGGGAAGGGACAACATAATAGCAGCAGTCCAGCCACATCACTGCAGTCTCTTCAAGATGAAAGATTTCATGAGTCAGGGGACACTGCCCTTAGCTCAGTGAATACCCAGGGGGAAACTGAACACAGAACCACACACAGGCATACAAATATATAACTATATATACATATATATACACACCCACATATATGCGTGTGTCTGTGTCTTGTCTGCATCCATGTCCTGTGTGCTTTTTTCATATCTCAGTATACACTAAATGTCTGCCTACCGTCTTTACAATGCTTGTTATGTCTCTTTCACACATCCCTGAACATATGAAATCCAAACCCAGGGCTGTATCTTTCACTAGCCTGAGGCAGCTGGGCCCTTTCCTTGGAAAGAGTTGTAGTGAGTAGGAAATCTAATGTTTAGTCCCAGTGCTAAAGTGGGTGAAGAAAAAGATTTTCTTGCAGCTTCCTTAGAACAAGGAAAACAGAAAGGTCCAGCACAGAGAATCCAAATACAAGGGCCCCAAACCCATCAACCTAAAAGAGATTTTCTAGGCCTCTACCCCAGCAACACTGGGAGATGAAGTGCTAGTACCCAGTCCTAGGCAGCAGACCCTGGGTATGCGCCCATCCTCTGGAGAGGCAGCAACTCAGAGAGCCCCATGTCCAGCATTTCATTTTGGCTGGCTTTGGAAGCCTCCAGCACAGCCTAGGGGCTTTCTGCATCTCTGTCCAGCAGTACTGACCACTGCTGTGGACTGTATGGGGCTGGATATATGCACCAAGCTGCCTTTCCCGGGCTGTGGTGAGATTGTAGCAGCAAAGGGATGTGAGCCAGACATCTGCCTGATCCATCCCACCCCTCTTTTGGATTTGCTCAGTTTTTCTGGTGCCAGGAGGAAATAATCCAACCAGAAAATGCTCATCAGTGAGCAGTTTACCTCAGCAAAATGTTCAGAGCCAACACAGGCTCCTGGCCACGGCAACATCAACCTCTGTACAGCAGCCCTAGGAGTCACAAAGCACAGCACAGGAAGTGATCTCTCCTGAGCTTGCATAGTGCAGAACAGATTAGTCATTCCCATTAGCGGCACAGGATCAATTCAGTGGAATCATTTATCAGGTAAGTTTACCATCCACTTGTTCTTCATTGATTTACCTGGTCTCAGGGAGCTCCATTGTTTCCAGATGGATATGTGGTCACGGCACCACTTCCCACCCTAAAGTCATGTGCCTTGCCTGTTACCCCAACACTAAACCTAAGGCACGGATTGTTCTAATTCATTGTGTTTCTGACAGGTGCCTGAGGTAATGCCAGCAGCAGTGTGGGACTGGGCTTTGCTAGTAGTATTCTTCCAATGTTACCCTCCTCAAATTAAGGTTACCTCTTGCTGTGTCAGGTAAAACTGGAGTACAGGGAAAGAAATAACACTGTACTGACCAATCCTTTGTCAGAAGTTACTGCACTTTTGTTTTGCAAAACCTAAGGTGGCTTTCAAGAAGCTGCCATCTGCTTCTGCTACAACAGATCTCGCTGCTACTGGAGCCTGATGTAGGATACTGGGTTACCATACAAGCTGGCAAAGAAATATAAAGCAGTAAAAAGCTTAGTAGTCATAAGGCACTATGCAGCAGAAGTAAAACGGACTAATTAAAAGTATTTTTAAAGCTGTCCCATCACAGTTGTTTTATTTGAAAGCCATTTACTGAAAATGAGTATTTCCTCTCTAATTTGTGCTCCTTCTCAGGGGATTATCATCTCATTGCCGCATTTTGCACTGCCTGCCTGCATATGTGATGTGGCAGAGCACACCTTTCAGGGCTACACCGTCTGCACCAAAGAGGCAACTTGGAAGTTCAGAGTCAAGCTTACTGATAGTTTACATGTTTAGTCCTGCCTGGAGCCACAGCAGCCCTGAATTCCCCCATCTGGGTCACACCAGGGCCTCCACAGCTAACAGCACCATGTAAAAGACTGCAGCCTGCTGAAGAGGTGAAAGGTCTGGGAATAATGTGGCACAAGAGCTAAAAGCCTGCTCTTAGTAAGTGTCCCAGCTCTTGTCAATGGTCTCATTGCTCCCATTTGGCAAAGGTTACATAGTCTGGCCCAGTATTTCTGGGCTCTCCTGTTATGGGTGCTGCTGACTTGGTGTTATATGAGAATATATGGGGAGTATTCCTTTGCAGCCTTTCACACCAGACATATGTGACTTCTGTGCCTGCTTTCAGTGGAGCCAAAGCAAACCAGGTGCAGCCAGGGGCTATGCAGCGGCAGAAAGCTCAGGAACACTGCGACTGCAGTGACTTGGCTTCTCATTAGGCATTGGTTTGGCTGGTGGCAGGAGAGCTTTTCCATGTCACATCAATCTGCAAAAAACTGATATTCCCTTGGACTCAGATCCTCAGAGAGCCAGGATCATGTGCCTAGTGGAGGGTTTTCTGATCTGCCAAGCACTTTGGTTTGTGGTTGTTCAGACCTCTGAGACAAAGGCATCTCTTTATGAGTTTGCAAATTCAGAGACCGCTTTCTAAAATGCTTGCAAGGGTATTTTCTGCTGAGTGCTCTTTTGGGGTAAGCAGGGACAAGTCCCAGTCTAAGGGCCCTGCAGGAAAAATGCTCAGCTACACTTCCACATGCAGCAGGGTTCTCCAGTGGTTGTAACCATGACAGTACAGCACACAGTAAGCAAATAATCTTATAAGCAAGACACATAATTTTGAGGTCTAAATCAAATTCAACCCAGAAGCCTATAAGCATCAACTGTCTAGATGACAGCATTACATAAAAGAAGCCTCAACATACTCTTTTAATTATTTTGCAGTTCAGTAGCAACTGGAAACCTCAGTGGAGTCATGCTCCAGCATGCCAAGCACTATATTAATGAATGTCATGGGCTGGTCCTTACCCCAGAGAACCCAATGTACACAGACAAGGCATATTCTAAGAAGGAAGCAGAGATGCAGAGACAGATGACATGACTACCCCAAGGCCAAACAGTACGTGGTTGGTGGGGCAGAGATTTCCCAGCACCACACTGCTTTCAAGCCTCAAAAGTCCTGGCCTTGTGCACCATCAATGGCAGTGGTCAACCACAAAGCCCTGCCTAGTACCTAAAAGTCAAATTATGCTTTTGCCTCACATTCCAGTACCTTTTTGGAGGAGATAGGACATTTTTTCTTTGTTTTTGTTTTCTTTTTCTCATAGTCTCTTTTTTTTTTTTTCTCCTTAGAAGGTTTCTGTAACTGCTTACAGAGACAAAAGAAAAAAAAAAAAAAAAAAAAAAAAAGACAGGTATCTAGCTCTGTCCTCTTCATACAGTTGGGTGCAGATCCACCATGTGGTGAAAATACAGGTGTTCACCAAGAAGCAACGTTTGTGTGTCCACTTCCAGAATGGGACACCAGAACCTCTGTCCTGTGGCTCAGTGCATAAATACACTCCAGGCTGGCTGTGTACCACTCATTGGGCAGAAGCACCTGGATTTTTTTAACCTTACTGTAAGCACGTAAGACCTTTCAGAACAGAGCAGACAGGAAGCAGACTCAAAGCTGTTGGGGTGACCCAGCCCACTGCGAGGCTGGGGCAGCGAGATGCCAGTCAATCCCAGCCCATCCCCTGGATGGAGTTTCCCGAAGAGGCAGACTCAGAGGGTGGGTCGAGGGGCGGCTCAGAAGCCTAAGCCGCACCCCCCCAGACAGTGCCCGGGTCCAAGCCACCTCCCCCGGTTCTGGAAAATTCCCGGTTACTCGGTTGTTCACTGGTTCTCTGTTATAGCTCCTGCCTCTCGGTTTCCTCCAGTGGTTCTTGTTAAATTGTATCCTCCCCCTGGCTTGTACCTCATTGGTTGTTTTCCCCTTTCACCGCGGTTTTCAAATTCCCTATAAAACTGAGGACAAGCCTCGGGGAAAGATCCCATCACATTCCATCCCTTCCGAGCTCGTTCGGGTTGCAAAACTTCTCACAATAAACCTGTTAGGAGCCAGACCAGAACAGCCTCTCTCTTCCTTTGTGTCCGAGCTCACGTGAGCCGGTACCATCGGCTCCTGCCGTGTTCCCTCTGCCGAGGAGCCAGCGAGCCCAGCCAGCAGCTCCCTTCCTGATGCCGAAGTCGCTCCAGCGACGCACAGGAGTAACGCAGCTGGACTCGCTCTGACCAGGGGCTCGCCAGAGCTCGTGCCTCGAGCACAAGAACTGCGTTATAAAGCCAGTAAAAAGAATTGCAAACAGCTCCATGCCCAGCTTCAAAAACCTGATGGAAAACATGAGCAAGGTACAGGTGACTTGGAGACTGCCTACCTTTTCCATCACAGTGTGTCCTGAGCTTCCTGCATGCTGGTAACATTGCACCAGCCACAGACAGAACAGGAGGCAGAAGGAAGCAGGGAGCTTCCTCAAGAAATGCAGGAATGCAGCAGCATCCATCCTGCAATCATCTCAGCTTATCAAATCATTTATCTTCTGGTAATTGATGTTCAAGGAAGACTGTTCTTGAAAAACAGCTGTGGTCCAGAGCCCTTTAAGTATTCTCAGTGTCTGGGTTCAGGGTCATGAGACAGTGCCTCACATTACACCAGGCTCACTGCCAAGGCATCAACAGGGGATGAGTTAAGTGTAATTGCAAAGCGCTGGCCCAGCAATTTGTAGATTTCTATAGCTTATGCCAGGGCTTGGACAGCAAGAATCACCCCTCCATGTGCAGCAAAAAATAGTGTTTTATAAGAGTGTGAGGATATATATTAGTCCCTCTCCACAGCTCAAACACACCAAAAAATTACTGTCTCTCTTTGGACAGAAACACTAACCCAGCTGAAGCTTACTCCCTCAGTAGGTGCTAATGATATACTTGGCTTTCTGACCATGCTCTGGAATAAAAAGGAGTGTTATTAATTACCTACAATCTATGTATTCATTACACTACATGGGACCTGGATGATTCTGTTGTTCATTTTCAATTAAATAAAAAATGTGATTATTGCAGAATTTAGCAAGTCAAATGGGTTTCTGATGTACATTAAATGCTCTTACAAGATTCCTCTGTTCTTGAAATATCCATATGGACAGCAAACATGAGGAATTGCTTACACAAGGATGTAGATGAAAGACTGGTCTTTAACAATGTAGCTAACAGCCCACCACCTAAAATAACCCATGATCCTCATTAGACTGGACAGATTAATAGAGGTGAAGATGCCAAAGTAGCTTGTGGAGTACCTTGCTAATACCAGGCATGACACTGGAGAAACACCTCACGTGTTGCCTGTTTCAGCAACCAGAAACAGAAACCTGTTTTCCAGTTTGTGGAATGATGGAGATCAATTAGAGGGTGACTTGAGTTGCCAGGGTAACAATCCCAAAGGGGACAAAGGAAATAAAGTTAAACAAAGATGGTGAAAATAATTTTTCCTCTTGCTAACTATATTACTTTAACACAGAATTGCTGGATATGATTGCTACTAGATAAGGAATGACAATTCTTTAGTCTGTTGGTCCAGATTCACTTCTAATACAGGCAGAAGCACTGAAAACAGCACTGGTGACAACTAAGAGAAAAAAAAAGAGCCAAAAGAACTGCTGTATGTGTGTAGCTTACATAATAAAGAAAAGCATTACAGGTTTGTTCGTTACAGACATTTTTGCAACAGAATGGAACATGACATATAAGGCAGCAGCTGTACTGAATGCTGGACAGTTGTAGGGTAAAATTCATATTGCCTTGTCTCCTGACTGCCTTACACAGGTAGACTGACTGGGAGATGGGGACTGGGATCTCAGGTAGAACATTTCCTGGAAAAACTTGGGTTGCTCTACCCTGAATTTTTCACCCCATTCACCAGACAGCCCAGGCTCAAACACTGAGGAAAACAACTGCTGTCTTTTTAACCCAGAGTTCAGAACATTCCTGGTTCAAATTTGCTGTCTCAGCACAAGACTTTAAGGTGAGGATCTGCCATCATAAAATGAATACTAAGGTACCCTGGTGTGGGTAACCCACAGTTCTCTCCTATTTACAGAAACAGGAACCAGTTCAAGGGCTAGAAGATAGATTTTTATCCTGTGCATTAATCATTACTTTATAAAAAGCAAAGTATCCAACATGAGGGACAGAGTGCTTGCAACATCTTTCTTCAGCTCCCTCAAGAGTATTCTACTTCATTCCTGGTGGGCAATGTCCTTGGGGAGATGTGCAGTTTCCCTCAGACAAAGGAGTCAGTCAAGCCCCAGGACTCCCACACCCCAGCCCCAACCACCTACCTACTCATTACAGCCAGCAGCCATGTGCTGGGCTGTAATACCTGAGCCTAATCTCACAAAGAACCTTTAGCTCCCCAAACAAAGCAGCTCTTTGTGGATGTCAAAGCATCAGCTCTTCCTGAAAGGTTAAACAGGGCCTTGACTCCTTAAGTTACTTGGCTTGGAGACAAGGAGCTTTTGCAGGCTAAGCAAAGCTCTGCATGTGAAAACAGCTGAGCTGACATGTATTTAGTATGTTGCCGACTTCTCCTCCCAGAGGCTTTGATCAATGTTCAGAGAGCAGGTAAAATGCACAGTCCATGCCCAGAGCTAAGATGCCAGTGGCAGTTCCAACAAGACACCCTGGCAAGAAAACCTCCTGATCGGATAAAAATGGGAGGTCTGTGATGCAAGTAACGAATGCCACACAAATGCTCCCATCTCATGATCCAATGAACTCTGCTGATGGATCCTCAATGAGTTTTCTTGTTTGGCTCTACACCACGGGAGTAACATATTTTCTCCATTTTAATGTCAAGACACTAAAGCTTACAGAAACTTGGTGAAAGCCACAGAGCAAATCTGCCATGCCAGAAAAGAACTTCGAA
The DNA here is from genome assembly GCF_020740725.1 of Corvus hawaiiensis. Lineage (NCBI taxonomy): Eukaryota > Metazoa > Chordata > Aves > Passeriformes > Corvidae > Corvus > Corvus hawaiiensis. The sequence continues at coordinate 15,217,592 of NC_063215.1, read as the reverse complement.
CTTTCAGCTCCTATTCGTTGTTTTCCATGTTTTCCTCCTTTGGTCTTACCACTTCTTGGTGCACTGAGAGCAAGGACTCCTGTGAAGCTACTAGGAAATATGACTTGGACACCACATTGCTCCAGTCCTGCCTGTCTAATCAAGTCCATCTCTTGTGTCCCTTGAGAGCACTGGAATGCACAGGGTGACCTTGGGGGTGCAGAAAATCCTAGGAGTTGTCTCCCTGGGTATTGAATGATCAGTCCTATCTCAGGTTATGCCTTTGTATTACAGTGCCATCTTTAGGATTTAGAGAACTGGATGCAGACTCTGGACATAGAGTGAGGCACAAAGGGGACAGTAATACCAGAAAATAAAAGGGGCCCAGACCCATTCTCTGATCCTGAAGACAATGACCTGCCAGAACAGATCTGTGTAGTTTAGCTTTTTGCAGCAGGGTGGCAACACCCAAACCACTTAGTGAGACTGAGTCCAAGCTGATTCCCCAGCTGTGGGATGAACACTGCCTGAAAGTCCAAGCTGTCTTAGGTCCAAACCTATTTAGGTCCAAACCATGCTAGGCACAGCAGCAGGTCAAGAAGACTCCACAGACACCACACAAGCTGCAGCAGCAAACCTTCTTCATCAGTGGAGAGGGTGTCTAGTCCACCTCTGAGTGCACACAGGCTGAGATCAGACTTTTAGGGTTGTCTCTGCCTGCAAAAGGCATTTTCATTGCCACGGTGTCGCACAACAGCACCCTCTTACAGTGGCCACACCTGTGATCCCCCAGCAGAAGGGACCCTCTACACCAGGGCTCCCCAGCCTGCTATTCCCAAAGTCACCCAGATTATAACATAGCAGTGCTGACTCTTCAAATCCTTATGGCTCACTGAAGATGATCAGAGGTTTTTTGTATGGTCTTGTCCGGCATCAGAGCTTTGGAAATGGTCAGCTCCAGAAAGCTGCCAGTCACCTGCACCCTGAGGAGTCAGTGACATGTTCAAATAGTGTAGCTGACAGCAAAGGGAGGGTTTGCTTGTGCCCTCAGTGCTGGGGCACTGATTTGTCTTTCCTGGTTAATTAAAAGCACCGAGTTAACTTTTTGTAAAAAGAACTGTTGCAGCAACAACAACACAGGAAACAACATTACAAGGAGAAAATCCAGGCAGGGCAGATATATCCAAAGGCTCGGAGCATCTTGGTAGAGATCAGGTTGAGAGCAGGTTAAACTCAGTTGGGTGGCAAATGGGATTGGATTGATATGAACATGAATAAATAATATCAAACCAACTAGGAAGCTACTGAAGAGCAGCCTATTTCTATTTCCTAGAGGCCTGTGAATCCAATTCATAGCCAAATTAGCAACCCAGACAGTAAACTACCCATCCAGACCAGAAGCTATCTTTAAATATAGCAGGAGCTCTGTCTTCTTCAGACCATCTCTGGGGGTGAGCGTGAGGAGGCAAGAACAGGAAGTAAGGAAATGTACTGTGAAAAATATAAAGCATGTTTAGTCTTGTGGACTGGCAGTGGAAAAGAGATTGTAAAAGAGCATAATCAAAGTGCAATAACAAAAAGGAAATACTTGACCTTGAAAAGATAAATAGATTTAATGATGTTGTGAAAGTATCTTTAATTTCTGACGTCTTTCTGCTGCTTTATAGCATACGAACCAAGGTGTATACTTTTTTGGTTTGGCTTCTTGTCTTTCTTAAAGCTCATATTCCCCAGTTTTATTTGGCACATTCTTAAATAGAAAGGACGAGATCTGAGATTTTACCAAATTCTCTTTCAAAGTGTCCAGTAAGTATTTTATCCTCTGATATGAACCACAACCATTGTACAAGTAAAAGTTGGTCAAACACAGTGCAAAGAAAGGAAAAAAACCATGTCAATTCTCAAATTTCTTCACCAATGTAGTGCCATGCTTTGAAGACTGGTTTAGAAAATGACTCAAGCAAAACCATGTTCAAATTGATTTCAACAACCCAATCAATTCGACAATATTTTCAAGCTTAACTGTGGTAGTTAAATCAGCGTGAAGCTGCCTGTGGAAGATGCTTCAGAGCTCCTATAAAAAACATCTCTGGTTCATCAGCAAACTTCTGACGTGCACATAGAAGAGCCCTTGAAAATGTGGGTTTAAGCAAGCCAAAGCAGAACTGTCACCAGCCAAGTTTAGAGTCACTCCCTAATTTTAACTACTAACTGCAAAACCAGTTCCCTTTAGAAAGAGGAGAAGCATTTTCAGAAGAGATGGCCTTTCCCAGCTGGCTGTCTCTCTCCTAGAGAGTAACTGTGTTGGCACATTTGTCCCACTTGTGTTCCTCAAAGAGTAGCAGAGGCTGCTGCACATGGGCTGGCTAGCTGGGACATTAAACTGCCTGCTGGAGCAGCTAAGGGGAGTAACCCGTAATGCTGGATGGGGCTGATGACTGGGCAGCTAAAGCACCCTGAAAATCTCAGTCAAGAGTCAGTGAAATACACCCACCACTTCATTCAAATGGGCAGGCCAAGTCCAGCTCCTCCATTAAGACGCTCACATTTATGGAGCCCTCTTAGCTTATTTAATCAGTTCCTAGGAAGTTTCAGAAGAAACTCAAGTTTATAAGCTGATGGCTTACACTCTGCAGAATAGCTGTCTTGAAAAGAGCACCAACAGCTTTGACTGGCTGAGAATATGGCCTTTGTAGAAGTCCAGTGCTGGTCTCAAGGATCCTGTGATCACTCAGCCAAAGTTGCTTATGCACCTTCCCTTCTGGCTTTTTGTTCCAAGATCCAGCCATGTCTCTTTCCCCACCCCAATTTGGTCAGCACTCTTTTACTGAATGGGACAGAGATCCTTGCTTAAAAACACCTTCCACTGAGTGAAAAACATGGATGAGAAAATCCCAATCAAAACCACTAACTGTGAAATTCCAATGCCATCTGAGGCTACCAGGTAATTCTCTGAGGTGTTCTCACCTTCTCTCCATGTCCTCGGTGGTGGAGCAAAGACAGTGGAGACAAACCAGCCAACTGCTCTCCAGGTTGATGGCTCGACGCTTCTGGATGTCTGTTCCTGGGAGCAATCTGACCATAAATAGGTGGTTTTTAACAGATTACCAAGTGCTGTGCCTGTCTGTCGGTGATGGCTGTGTTGCAGGACCGTACTGCCACGGCAGCCTTGTGATCACCACGAGAAAGGACTTTTCTTCATGGCCAAATTTGCCTACATGTGATCACTGAAAGTTAGGGTGAAGTCTCTCCTTGTTTTTAGGCTGAATACTTCAAAAATCACTCTAACTACAAAAAGCTGAACTTTGTGTGTCTGTAAGAGACACCTCAAGAAAAACAAGAACCCATATCAAACTTGGAGGACTTCTGCTGCTGTGACACCTTTACCACCATCAAACAGGATCCGCAAGTGCCACAGCCTATCAGCTTCTCACATTTGTTACTTGTTAAATTCTCACAAACATTTTCTTCACAACTAAGCCACAATAAAAGACATTTTCTCTTCTGAAATAGGGAATTGCTCCTGTTCCTAACATCAAACAAAATGAAGCAGATTTTAAGTGACTTTCAAAATCACACAAGAAAGTGCAGGTAGAAGCTACAACTGTGGTTCAGTCCTACTAGTCCAGTGGTCTAAGTGTAAGACCTTCCTTCCTTCCAGACACTCTGCTTTAATGGGAAGCTGGGATAATGAAGAGGTTTCCAGTGCTGCTGTGTCCCACTGCTGTCTGCTCCGCAAGGCAGGAAGCACCACTGTTACTGTGCACTGGGCAGTGCCCATGCATCCATCTCTGCAGTGAAAACACAGTGAGCATCAGCACCTGCAGCCAAGGACACTGCTGATGAGATGCCACATTGAAACAGATGCCTGGGATGTTTGTGATCTTCAGGGTTGTGGATGTCTGCACCTGGAACCAGTCTAATGCAGACTTTACGGTCTTCAGCTGCCCACATTGGGGCTTACTCCCATTCCTGGATCCCAGCTGCTCTGTAGTTGAGTGTGGCAAAATTTTTGCTTGTGGGGGGTAAAACAGAGACACAGAGAAATGTCCTTTGCAGCACATCACATGAATGGGCACTCTCTGCCTCCATTCCCACCTTCCTCAATTGACTTAAATGACATACATTCTACAGCAACTAAAAATACATGAGGGCCCTATCTGCTGCCATAGCCCTAGGAAGAGGAATGCTCTGAAGACTCCAGGATGAGAAGCAAAAACACTAAAAAATTCTGTGCCTGGATGCACATTCAGAGCGTTTTTTTGAAGACCTTCACTGGGGTGCCAGGACTGCCCTGGCCTCCAGGACTCTCCCAGGTGTGCTTGTGACCCTTTGCACATTTGAGCTCACACAGGTAAAATTCCTGCTGCCTTCCAGTGGTGTCTGAATTTTTACAGCATGCAAAACAAGCAGATCCCCATTGGAATGAAGAGGCCTTTCTGCCAAAAGGCTCAATCATAGGAGCAGTCTCATCGGCCTTGCGGGGGCCGATCCGATGAGTAAGGACTAGTCCCATGAGTAAGACCCATGGGACTGGACGCAGCTTGTCATTCATTTTTCAAGTGCATGCAGGCCTGATAAAGCTGACCTATAAATTGGGAAAGAACGCAATCATTAATGGGTACACTGTCCTCTCTTCTGAGGCAAATCCCGGGATGCCTGAGGCACTCCTCTTTTCCATCAAACTTCCTTGGTTTCTCCAGGCAGCCATAAATTTGGGGTTTGTGTCCCTTGACTGAAATGAGAATATAATTTGACAATTTAGAAGAGCCCCACCAATTTCACAAACACCGCTTTCTCTCCTGGCTCTGCCTGGAGTCCCTCCAGTGCAGTACTCAGCATGCTAAAGCCCTAGCATGTACTTAGAAACACTCTCCTTCAAAAAATGCATGCAAAAGTGTTAACGCCAGCATGGTGAGAAGGGCCAGAGCAGGGGCTGCAGGCAGGCACCACCACTGGCTTTCCTCTCTCTGTTCAGATATTCCTCTCCATTTCTGGAGTGAGAGCTGACCTCTTGTCAGAGCTCCTTGGATGAATCACTTTTCCTTTAGAAATGTTTTCACTGATTCTACAGCAACTGAATAAATGCAGAGAAGGAGAGGCAGGTGTGTAATTCACCTTCCCTGCTCTTTCAATAATTCATTCCCACAGGTACACTTACAGTAACATATGAGCATTGTGTGTGGACAGAAACACAACTGTAACTTCTGCAGTGTCAGCAGCACCAACCGTGAATGAGGAACAAACAAAAGCATGTTGTAAATGCTGGTTAAGCAGGGAATGCCCCAAGACAGGAGCCACTGGAATTTGCCATGTATTAAACCACAGTGAATATGTGTTTGCATTCTTCCTACATATCTTTGATTGCTATTCTTAGATTTGTTATCACCAAATAGCTTATGCATACAATATTTTCATCATATCACCAGCATATCATCAGCTCCTGATTGAACATACAGTCATTTAATTTCCTGATCTCTCTGAAACACCTTCTGCTACATGGCTGACACAGAACAAAACCAAAGAGGGAAAAGATCAGTGAGGACACTGACCTAGTAAAAGGTTTGCTGAAGCCAGTCTGTTTATGAGGGATTACTACAATGTGCTGATTAAAGAGATTATCTCTTTCTAAGAGATTTATTTGCTGTGATTGTGTGTACATAAATGCCTCACTGCAAGTAGCTAGAGGAAAAGCTATAGTCAGATAGTACCAGATCCACAACCAAAGTATTTGGGTTAAGTAACAGAAAATCTCTTAGAAAGCAAAGAATATCTAGCCAGATGCCACTGAATCTTGTCTGGGTAACATTTCATCTGACAAAGCCAGTGCCCAATCTCCATCTGACAAGAACTGGCAAAGCTCCAGCAACTGGCTGAAGAGCTGGCCTATATTCAGCAGAAATCCCATCTTTCCCTTCTGCTTCTTAAATACACCAGGCAGAAAGTCAGGGAGCCTAGCGAAGGGTCAGAAGTGAGCTAATGGCTCATGTGGGTCGAGGTGGACTGCCATTCAGATTAGCCTTTGAGAAGCCCTCTGGGGCGGTAATGACGCAAGATGCCACACACACAACACGGCTGTGGTAGGTCATAGCCAATCTGTAATGCTGCACATGTGAAAAAGAGAGAAAATCCAGACCCACCATTTTTGCAGAATTATTAGCCCATATTATCTAATCTTAAAAAAAAAAAAGCTTGTTTGAAGATTAAAGGTCAAACAGAGGTGATGTCAAACCTCCAAGTAAAAATCTCAAGAGAACAATTTGCTCCATGGCTGACCCTGAAGGGGCAGAAGGGCCACCCCAGGTGATGCAGACAGCCAGGGTAGAGATTCTGGCAGTGGCTGCCCTGTTCCATGCTGCCCTGACAGAGCAGCTGCAGGTCCAAGACATAAATTCCTCCTGCAAAGCTTTCCCTGTGAGCAGGACGCTTTCCCAGTTGATTGGTATTCTTGGAGTTGCTGGGGGATGGAAATGCTTAAATAGGGGTGTTGCAAAAACTGGGACTTCAGAGCAGACCCGTGACAGCCAGTTGTCTGTGATCATCTCTTCTGGCATTGCTACATGGGAAAAGGTCTCTTTTAACTCCAGGCTCTGGCAGAACAGCTCTAACAAATTTTGCCACAGTGGTTTAAGACATCCCCTTTATCTTGTAGCACATCCCGACAGATGGGGCTCACAAGAGCACCCCAGCTACCCAGCCCATGCACAGGGGATTAGCCTGTCACACACAGGCACTGAAGCCAGCTAAAGGCACCCACACACTCTGCCATTGTGTCACCTCATCCATTGCCTGACAGTCTGGGGGGTGACAATGGGGAGAATGGTGCTGCAAAATGATTCAGTGACAAAAATCACCCTGGCCACACCAAGAGCTGCAGTGCACACTGCTTGCTGATGGAGGTACGGCCACATGGTGTTGGTAGTGCCCCCAGCTCCTGGAGGGGCACACGGGGAAGGGGTTACCCACAACAGAGGTCACTGACAGCCCAAGAAGCAGCAGCCACATTCACTATGAACGAGGAGAAGCAGCCACAGGAAATGTCAGTGAGCATCTCCAGCGCAGCATCCAGAGGCTAGTTCACACCTTAGGAGAGATGGAAAAGTAGATCTTAGGCTCTCACAGTTTTTCTAGACCTTGCTCCAATGCCCGTGTCTTTTATCTTCAACGCCTCTTTTCTGGGTAGCCCTATCCAACTGCCCCAAGGACAAGCTCCTCTTAGGCTGTGAATCTTGCTGGCAAGAGTGGTGCTGCTCCAGCCTTGATCTGAGCACTGGGACACAAGTCAGGTAAGGTGGTTTCAGACATAATCCTGTCATCATCACTGATTTGCCTGTCTGCTTGCGCTCACTGGTGGCAAGTCTCAAGCTTAGATGACCTGCACCACAGGGGCAATCAGTGCTCACCTCTTCCTCTCCAGACCCTTTCAGCAGCCTCTGCTTTGGACTTCTGCATCCCCACAGCAGAGCATCACAGTAAATCCAGCTTCTACCTCCTTCCACACTTGCCCAAATCTGCTCTCCAGAAGACTGAACTCTTTCTTTTCTTCCTGCTTGCACTGGTATAGAATAGATCAACATCTGCTAGCAAGCTTTGTGATAAAAGGAGACCCTTGCAATAAGAGTTTCTGTCACTGGATGCAGAGTTTTACTAGAATAAGAAAAAACAAATTATTGACACTATTCTGCTTCTCTCCATGCTCCTGCTGGGGACATGCCCAAATTACTCCCATCTGCCACCCTGCTTCGAATTTAAAAGCAGCAGTAATCCATAGATCCTTGCAATTATGATTAATTCTATCTGAGAAGGAAGAAAACCTCAGAATTCAATGAAGAAGTTACCACATACAAAAGACGTTGCCTAATAGCGGCCCGCTTTTATTTTATTAGAACTATAACACTGAAATTAGTTACTAATGTTTTGAGGTCTGCCTTTGATCTTAATAATGTGTGTGGTGAGAATTGGACAAATCAGTAATTGTCTCCAGCTGGAGACAAAGCAGTTGGAGAAGAAGCCATTTCAGGATCCTCTGTAGTTGCTTAAGTAAATCCTAGGATTAGGAACATGCAAATTTTACTGGGGGAGGGAAGAGAGAAGTAACTTGTAGTGCTGAACAGAAAAATGAATAAAAAATTATTGTAGGTGGGCTGGGAACTGAAAATGCTTGATTTTAATTGATTTCAAGAAAATGGAAAATTCAGTTTTTCCCTGTTCTGTCTGCAGCAAAAGCCAAAGGCTGGTTCACAGGTGCAGCTGACAAACCTATCCAAAAGGTTTGTCATAGCTAGGGCAGAGAGAAAGAAGAGACATGACAGAGAATTGATTGTGGAAGTCTCCTCTGCTGTATGTATGGGTACAAACGAGTAATGTTTCATAGTGGGATGTTTTAACCATAGGATATTTTAACCATATTTTCTTCTGCAGTCCAAGCTGAAATTTTGTGTAAAGGACACCTGTCCTGCTTGTTGAGCAAGGTGAGCCCTATCCCCAAAATGTCTCGTTGTTCAGAGGTGCAGATGTGAAGACTTCTCTAGCCAGCTTGTGCAAGAGACAAAAGTTTTCTTGCCCCTGTTGTGGGTGGTGCCTGAATCCTTCAAGAGTCCTGCCTAAAAAATCAGGTCAGAGTTTAAAATTCAGGTCAGAATTTAAACAGGTCAAAACTACACTTTTAAACAGAAAAAATCAGAAGTACTTTGGGAACAACAGGGATTATGTCCTGTCAGGCTCTATTTTCCAGCAGGATGATAGAAATACCAACTTCAAGACTACTAGCAGTAAGACTGGCATTCTTCTAACCAAATTTTATTCCACAGACACAACCCTTATGGTCTAATTTATTGCTCTATCCCTGAATTTCATAGAATTATAGAATAGTTTGGGTTGGAAGGAACCTCTGGGTCATCTAGTTCCAATGGACATCTTCCATTAGACCAGGTTGCTTAAGCCCCATCCATTTAAGGAATGAAAAATAACAAAAATAACAAACAAAACAAATGAACAAATGAACGGACAAATGAAAGAAACATACTCTCTAATCACTTCAGATGTTATCAGCAACAGTTTAAAAGAAGCTGGAAATATTTTCATTAGTTGCTCTGGTTTCATTAGTTGATCTGGGAAAGATCTTGCCTAGGAAGAGGAGAGGATTTGTGGCAGCAGAAGGCATTTGTGGACTGCAGGGAGCTGTTCACAATTTTTATTTGTATAACATACCTTAATGGAACTACACTGAAGTGGCTTTACTTGTGGTTCACAAACTGTTACTCATATGTGGTAGACAACATGAGGTTGACTTGGGCAGGAGCCATCAAACACTTCAGACTGCTCAGCCTTGTAACATGCATGATATGGCCATGGAAAGCATCTTCAGGTTTCTTCATAATACTTAGTTGGAGGCTGGAAGCTGTTTTGCCTCTGAGGAGGGATTTCCAGGCTTGGGTATTTGCGGTTAGATGCAGCTCCAGTCTCTTGGACAGAAGGCCAAAGACTGGGATTGAAAGTTAGAGGTTTATCTACCTTCCCGGCAATAGTACTTGTCTGTTAATAACAGAAGACCTCAAAGTAAGACCCTGGGAGAAAGAAAAGCTTATCGTTCACATAAATCTTCAGCTACTTTTAAAGAGGGCATAATGCACTAATGCACTGCTTGCTTATACCTTTCTTTGAATGCTGTGATTTGCAAATGCTAGTTTTTGCTATGCTCTAATTCCTTGTGAGCTCTGTAACTGCAAGTATATAATTGATTTTTTTTCTTCATGTTTTGTTCCCAGCTCTTCAAGTCCTTCACTGTCCATTTTCAGTGGTATCTACAAGGATTGGTATTGTTGGGGCAGTGACAGCAGAAGAAGCCTCAAGCCAGTGGTAACTTCCCCAATGCACTGTCTTGAAGAATGTGCATTTTGAAATGCACAAGAATCAGCATCTGCACCCTGCATCTCGCAACAGGGCCCTGCAGGTTGGCTTACAGTTCAGAACCACAATCTAACCAAAAGGAGCAGGGATGAGACTGGTATCTGTCCTGTAAGCCCATTTGTGTTCTGCCCTTTTTCTCATGGAGAGCTCATGGGCCAAATGTGTTGTGAAACTGCTCCTTAGGTGTTTCATCTGGATTGTCATCACTTCTGCTGTGATGTTACAACAGCAGCTCATTCCTACAGGCTCAGTGGTTGCAATTCCTTTCCCCTGGAGCTTGGAACAACCTCGTTCTGCCCCTTGCACTCCGTCGTGGGCAGGCCAGTAACACACCAGAGTGACACAATGTTGGCTCCAGCACCCACAGACCCCTCTTCTGGCTGAGCCTGACCTTGGAGGCACATCCTGGTGTGTCTGTGCCGGTGCACTTCAGAGCTGTGACTTACCCTCCACCTCCACTGTGATTCCAGTGGTGAGGGGACTGCACACCTGCTATTGACTCTGTCCTGGTTTCAGCCTTTCTTGCCCTTTAGCACCCAGGACCCCTCTCTGCCATGTCCTGATGACAACCCAGAGGTGGGAAGTGGAGAGGTGGACACTTTCACTCACTGTTTCTGTAGAATTGCAGGAAATGGGACAAAGTGACATTTGTGGGACCCTGTTCATAGCTTCACTTCTGGAGGGGGATAAGCTCTACCTACCCTGCATCAGTGAGGTGTTTAGCTAATCTGCTCTTAAGCTCCTGGGATGGAAATCTCACAGCCTTCAGCCCACTCACAGACAACTATAGGCAGAGCAAAGTTCCCTGCTCCCTGCAGATATGTAAGGAAAGGCATAAGGAACTGGTCAAGTACAGAGCAAGCTTCTCAACAAATGCTTCCAGCTTCAGGCAATCACTGAGTGTTTCTTGAGCTGGAGATGGCATCCAGGTTCTGAGGCACAGTAAAGCTCAGTAGATATCTCAACTCTTCTAGGACTAATACCTATGTTCGGCCTCCATAATAGCCTAAGATAACTGGTCTCATAATGTACATGTTTATCATACACCTAACTCTACATGTTTGCCTTAAACCTGCTACCTGATAATTTTATTTGATAGTATGTGGGTCTTACATCATGAAGAATACTTAATAGTAGTTTTTCAAACTTCCTTTACACACCATTCCAACTATTTTATAGGCTTCTATGATATAACTGCTCAGTTGTGTCTATTTCCAAGCTGAAGTGTTCCCCACTATTAGATCTTTATTTGCAAGGAAGCTCCCCATGTCTCTTATAAAAAAGGCTGTTTCTCTTCAGTGCATAGTTATACCACAACCTTTCTCACAGTGAGCTGACCAGAACTCAACCTAACATCCACAGTATAGGAGCTCTTGAGCCTTATGTATAGTGCAGATACTAATTACTTTTTTTTATATTCTTCTCCTCTCATTGCCAATAACTTTGGACTATTGCTGAACACTGAATCAGTGGTTTCAGACAACTTTTTCCAATATCTTTTCTGAATACCAGTAATGAGCTGAGAGTGCACTCTTGTGACCCTGCAGCTGACTGGATTTTCCTGCCTGTCCCTATCACTTTGCACAGCTGATGTGCTACAGCTGTGTCACATCATGTCATGCTGACAGATGCCACTTTGTTTTCTACTCAGGTTTACTGAATTTTCCTACAGCTCTGTGCAGCCTTCTTTATTTCTTACTTTCCTGGGTGATGAACTACCTTTCCAAATCAGTTACAAATACATGGAACTGCACAGGGTCCCTGGGAACACCCACACTCTCCTTTTCCTGTCAGAGAAACTGCCTACTGACTGCCACCATTTCTTTCCTGTCTATAACAATTTATGAACCTACAGGAGGACCTCTCCTCTTACCCCCTGAGAACTGACAGAAAGCAAGCCTATTTTCCAAGCAAAAGGCAAGATATATTATTAGGAGCTTTTTAGAAAGCCAAGTGCTTTGAATTGTTGGCGTATTTACAGATATCACAAACATGGGACACCTTCTGTACAAGGAGTTACTGAATAGTTCAGGACTTAGTCTGAAAAAGAGACAACTGAAAAGGGTCATGAAAGAAGTCTGCAAAATCAAGAGTATTGTCACAAAGGGGATGAGAAGGGAACAGCTGCCTCACTGTTTCCTCAAAGCCAACAGCTGGAATGAAGCTCAGGTGAAGCCACAGAGCCAGGCACAGCATTAACAGTAGGAAGTGTCACACCATGCACTAGCAGTAGATGTTGTGGAAGCAAAAATCTGCAGGCTTCAAGGGGAAGCTGGAAGAGTACACAGAAGCCATTTCCAGCTAAGGCTGCTCCCAAGCTAAATGGTGCTGGGAGCTGGATGAGTAATAGGTAGAAGCTGCTGCTGTAGGAACAAATCACATCTCCAAGTCACCATGGGCTACACCAAAACTATGCACTGCTCAAAGAAAAGTCACATGAATGAAAAATCAACTTTTCTGAGGTTGCAAATGTTCACAGCATTTTTGCCTCTCCCCAGGAGCTCTGTCAGTTTGCAATCTCATTGCCCTCAACTAATCCTACAGCCATGGAAGAAACCTATACAGTCACCTACAGATGCTGAAGCTGTTCTCTGGGGGAAGCTATAAAGCCTTCTACATATAAAGCCCAACTAAAAATGGCATTTAAGACCTCAGTTGTTCCTGACTGTGGCTCCAGTCATCTTTGTGAGCAGGATCCATAGAGTTTCAAGGGCACAAACCACACAAAAGTAGACTCTGCTGGTCTTTAGCTCGGAAGTAAAATAGAAGAAAAAAAAACCCTGTATTGTTCTGATTCTCTATAAATATTTTTTAAAGATCCTCTTTTATTCCTCACTAATTGTATCTTCCACAGAAAAGGATGTCTTTGGTTTAAATCATTAGCAACAAAAAATGGGGACAGGGATGTTTTGACAAATACGGTCTCTAATTACATCTCCAATTTCAGAGCAGGGAATGCACCTTTTTTCCCCTACCTTCTGTTTAAGGCAGAATTTATTTGCATTTAGCCACCTTCCTGCTGTATGGTGTGCCATACTGTCAGGAAATCAAAGATGTAAACAGTCTTGTCCATCAGAGCAGACCAAAATTCCAGCTCCTTCCCACAGCACTTAAGACAGTGCTCTGACAGAAACACTCAGTGGATTTGGAAACTTTCACATTCTAGAATCACTGAATCATGGAATAGATTGGGTTGAAAGGGTCCTTTAAAGGTCACCTACTCCAATCCCCTGCCACAAGCCTGGGACATCTTCAACTAGATGAGATTGTTCAGAGCCCCATCCAAACTGACCTTGAATGTTTCCAGGGATGGGGCATCCACCACCTCTCTGGGCAACCTGGGCCAGTGTTTTATCACACTCATTATAAATAACTTCCTTATATATAATCTAAATCAACCCTCTTTCTGTTTAAAACCATCACCCCTATTTCCACAGGCCCCGCTAAAATGCTTGTCCCCATCTTTCCGCCTCTGTCCCACCTTCTTCTTCTGAGACATTGTCCTCCTCTCATCTCTTCGGATTTTGGGACCCACCACAGCACACACACTGTAAACGTGTGTGAAATGATGGAACAGCAGAAATCTTACACAGCTTTCAGTGTTTTCCTGCATCCTCACTCCACTTTGGGAAATATCTGGCAATCAGGAACTGGGTTTGTGAAAAGCATACAGCAGATCTGATTTCCGAAGTGGAGCACCCTGCTAGACTTTGGCCTCTGAGTCAGAACAGAAACTATGGTTGGTCTGCTCTGCCCAGCCACCACTAGGGGCCAGGGCAGCAGCTCTGAGAGCCAGGGAGTTCTAACACCTACACAGCCACGTCCCCTTACCCCAGCATGGCAGACTCCTTTCCCTCAATGGCGCCCAAACTAACAGGCAAACAGTAAGCCAGGCAGTACCTTGTCATTGCCACAGTAAATACACAGCCAACATCATCTCAACACAGGTAAAACTCCTCCAATGCCAGCAAGAGTGTGTCTTGCACCAAAGCAGCATGGTTGACCCTGTTGTTTTGGAAGCTGTGTAGATGGAAAAGATCTGCAGCTGGAACAAAAGCCCAAAGAAAATGAATTGAGAAAATTATTCAGTAACAGTTCAAAGCCTGCATGTGGAATGAAAGCTGTCTTACGCTTGAAAATTCCAAGAAATTATTCAGTAATAGTTTATCCTGTGCAATGGGTTCTCTGTAATTAATGCAAGCAGCATCCATGAGAACCAATACAAATTACATACCAGACATTCTGATTAGCTTTCTCTGCCTCTGGGTAGTTATGCACCCAAGTAAGAACTTTCAATTGAAAGAAAAGTCTCTCTCAATGATCACATGCTAGTTTAGTTCACCTGAGCTACAGGTCTGTTGTCAAGGGATTTGGAGCATGGCACCACAGCTCACTCACATTACCATTGCTTCTCCAGTTAAAACACATGAGATCCCATTAACATAACAGAATTTCCCTCTTTCAATGCTTCAAATCCACATGCAAAACAGTGTTAAAAGAAAACTGTCTGAATAGCTTTCAAATTTCTTGCTTTGAGGCATTTACATCATCTGATTTAGAATCTGACTGAAGTGCCTCAGGATAGTTACTGTACCTTGTGTATTTATGTCCTTCTGCCTTAGGGCTTAATACTCCTTTCTCTGAATCCAGTGGCCAACTTTACTTTCATAGACCCTTCATATTTATGGAAAAAAGTAAAATCTCCTATGGAAAGTTTTTTGGTTCTATTGCTTTTCAGCTTGGTGGTGAGGGAACACTGCCTAGGCTCCACTGGGAGACTGTGGTACCTTGCTGAAATATGGAGGATATTTCTAGATACAGCAGCTTTAAAATGCCCTGACATACAGAAGGCTTTCAGAAAAGACCAGGAAGATTGTTCAGAGGGAAGGCTGGAGACATGGCTGCTGCCAAACTCTTAGGATAGCCGTGTCCTGGGGATTTCTGAGCTGTGTGCAGAGATTAAAGCACACTTGAACTCTGAGCAAGCCTGGAGGCTGGTCCCAATTCTTGCCTTAGCCAAGGAGCAGAAAATTTGACCAGTGGGAATAACACAAGCTCATACAGTAGAAGTTGGTTGGCTGTACAAGTACCTTACACAATAACAGATCCTTAGCCCATCTAGTTCTTCAGCCTGGTTTGTATCTTGAAGTTAGTCATATAGATGCCCTAAAATGCATTACTCAGTATGGTGAGCTAGATGAAGTGATACATGAAGAAGTAGGGGTGTCCCAAAGTCAGAAGCTCCAAGGCTTCCTGTGATCAAGAAATTATTTGCACTTAGCTCCTATCAGTTAGTTGTCACCAAATTCCAATGACACTAGAGAAAAAAAACCCAGCATTGCTAATAATTTTCATTACTACTATTCCTACTTAGTGCAGAAATTGTTTTGCTAACTTACCAGCTAAAGACAGACTGAAAAAACGAAGAAGTTGTCTGTCTGTGGCAGGTTGACCCTGGCTGGACACCAGGTGCCCCCAAGACTCTTCTATCACTGCCCTCTTCAGCTGGACAGGAGGGAGAAAATTTAACAAGGTGTCAAAAACATGTCCATCCAAAAACATGCCTATAGGCAGAAGGAAGACAAAACTGGTTCAGACAGCCCAGCACTTCAGCCCTTGTGATTAGACAGTGCCCAAATATCTAACTCCCAGTAATTCCAGATGTTGAGGGGGAGCAGCAGAATCAGAAAAATGTTTGAAAGTTTATATTACTGTTTCTACCTGACCAGCTGTACCAGCCTTGTCATGCTGGCTGGAGGAATCCAGTTTTTAAAAGATCCTGAAGTGCCAGAAACCACAGCAGGTCAGGACAGCATTGGACCTTCTAGGAGAAAATGGCAATAAAATTAAACACCGGAAGTTTTCACAGAAAACCCCAAACGAGAACAGATTAATTTCAGCTCTTGAAAATTTGACATTTACATTGATAAGCTTTTTAATTGCAAAAATTTTAAGAGAAACATTTTACCAGATCTGAAATGATTTCCCACACCTCCTCTCTCCCTTTCTTTCCAGCTGCTTTACTGACTGCCTTATTAAACAGTGACTTTTTCCAAGTTATTTCCTTCTATGAGAATTCCTTCAATTTCACAGGAAGTGGTGGCCTCTTTGAAGGAAAGAGCTCTGATTCCCCAGATCTTCAGAGGCAAGGGAAAACAGTATGTCTTAACTGACACTACAGGTTAATTACTTTTCCGTGATTAAGAGGAAGCATTAAGGCATCACTAGAAGCCAAAGCAGCCGTCCATTGTTGGGCATTACTTTCTAGAAATTGTTGCAGAAGACATCGTGTACGCATCACTTAAGAAGGGAAAGAGAAAACTTTTCGAGGGAAGGAGCCACCTGCCTTGACCTTGGTCATTTCACCCTGCAGCACCCTGAGGCACAGTGTTCTCTCCACTTGGGAGTAAATCCTCTTTGCTTTGGTCACATTCGAGTTCTCCTGCCCCCACAAACCAAGTTTTGGTAAACCAGCACACATATACAGCAGCTCTGCCCTCATATCTATCCCAAATGCCATCACTGAAGCAAGCTTTTGTTCCCACCACTCCAGGGATGACAAGCATTTCTGGAATACCTGACATAGCCTTGTGCCTTCCCTCTGCTCTGGAGAAATGTCCATCTTCTTCCAGTTTTTACCTGGAACATTTCATGGTTTGGGAGACTGATTACGGAAATAAAGGATTGTCACTTTTGAATTCTCCTGGAATAACTGGAATAACTCTAAAGTTACCAATCATTCTAATGTCTTCCCTTACTGGCTACGTTGCAGATTAGTGATACCAGCCCACAGCTACAGGCTCATGTGAGATGTTACACACAATGCTCCTGGTTGTGTCTGTACTTGTAAACTGAATGGCGTCAGGCCCTCTCCTAAGAACTGGAGAATGATCATCCACACTCTTCTAGTGATACTTAAATTGCAGCAATGCAGTTACCATGACATTGTGCAAAAGTGATTTGTTGAAACCTGTCTAAAATATCTTTGATAGAGGATATTTATTTGCTGTGGAGATCTGTTTAAAATATTGCCTCATTTTCAGTGCAACAGTGTCATAGTCCCATTCGGCAACGTACAATTTACCTCCGGGAAAGGAGAAACACACAGTAGCTATGATGAAACTTCCCTTTTGATTCAGTTTACAGGAATATCACCAGAACCCCAACAGACAACATAATTACTTTTCACAACACTGTCATTTGCATAAGATGATTAAATCCTCACAGGTAAGCACGTGGTCTTTTATGACCCCTGCTGTATGCACTCCACTTGTGGCAGTATTATAAAGGTTAAAAACCAGAAGAAAATGCATTTACAGAAGAAATGCTGGTAAATGAAAAGGACATAATATTCATGATTGAAATGAGATAATGTATAATTTTAATGCTTTTGAATGCTAAACTTTTTGTGTAAGTGTACATAATGTAACTGAGCATGTATATAACTGTACATTGCAATTATACTAATGTAGTAGGTAAAATTCTTGAAAAAATTCTAAAACACACCAATCCCAGCCAAAACACCCAGACCTTACTGAAGGAGAGCTAGCACAGCAGTACAGATACACACAGAGCAGAAGTGGATTTTAGGGGCTTTAAAGCAACGTTTCCCTGCCTATTGCCACCAACATGCACAGGAGTGTGAACCAGCTCTCTGAATCCTCTCTGGCGCCACAGCTTTCTGTATCTCCAGGCTCATATAAATCCTTTCTGCTCAAGATGTGCCCATACACAACCAGTCTATTATTACCATTTCAGTGCTCATTCTCAAATCTGTGCTGTATCTGTACAAATTTGTACTAGAGATCCTGATATTAACAGAAGAAAGTGGAGTGTAGAGAGAGGCACCCCAGAAGAAAGAGCCAGATGTTCAAATGAGATAAGTAGGGGAGACAGAGCAGCTTTGGCAGAAACTGCTGTAGGGAAGGGAAGGGAAGGGTGGTTCCAGGAATTGGGAGTATAAATTCTGATTAGGGCTGGGCTGGTATTTCCCACTTCAACTGCCTAGTTTTCTCTTTAATGAGGAAATGGAATTTTTACTTTTGCCCCCACTCAATGAAGAATTAAATGGGAACAAGGACTTGCCTTCATAGGTAAGCTGACCCAAATCTCAGCATAACCCCACCAGGCATGACAGCATTTTCAACTCCTACCTGATCTTGCTGCAAAAGTATTGTACTTAAACTAATTAACTACAGCTATCAAAGGAAATGCAGCACTCAATCCTTTTCATGAGTAAGATAAAAATTACTCCTTTCTGAACATGCTCAGGGTAGATCTTCATTTCTTGGATATGCTCCATAGTCTAAAACACTAAGCAAAGAACAGAAGATGGAGATCCTGAAGAACAGTCAGCAACAGACAGACACATTTCTGAATTTACACTAGTATGGATGGTTTGGTCATTGTAGTTTTCATTCACTTATACAGAAACTCACTTACTTTACCTCTGCTCATGAGTGCAAATCAGTCTGTACCACGGGATACTCCCAAGTATTCCCTATGGAAATACCACTTACAGGACAAACACACAGTAACATGTCACTTTATCAACAGACATTTGCCACTAGGCCCCATGTGGATTAAGATCTGATTAAAATTAAAAAACGAAGGAGAGACACTAATTTGATCACAGGGCTGGAACATCTCTCATGAAGGTAAGCTGAGAATTGCGGTTGTTCAGCCTGGAGAAGAGAAAGGTTTGGGGTGACTTTAAAGCACCTTCCAGTAGCTAAAGGGGGCCTTCAAGAGAGCTGCAGAGGGACTTTCCATGTGGGCACATAGTGAGTGTAGAGATAGCAGAAGCGAGAATGGCCTTAAGCTGAAAGGGGGTGGGTTTAGGTCAGATATTAGGAAGAAATTCTTTGCTGTAAGGGTGGTGAGGCACTGGCACAAGTTGCCCAGAGCATATGTGGACTCCCCATCCCTGGCAGTGCTCAAGGCCAGGTTGGATGGGGCTCTGAGCAACGTGGTCTAGTGGAAAGTTCCCTGCCCATGGCAGGGGCTTGGAACTAGATGATCTTTAAGGTCCCTTCCACCCCAAACGAAACTATGATTCTATGACCTAGAGAGCCTTTAAAATGCAGGAATTCCTTTTCTTCCAGTTATGTAAACTACAAGTGGTGCTAAATATGATTATTTTCTGTAGGCTTTACTATAAATTGTTCATTTGGTGACAGGACTATTTCATGTTCAACACAAAGAGTCAGCTGTTGAGTAAAATGGGCTTTGAAATACAAAGATAATGATCAAGAGGTAAAATTTATTAATAGATTTATGTGCTTTCATTCAGTTTAAAATCCCCATACTTCTCAAGATCAGACAAAATATATTAGCTATGGAAACATGCCAAAAGAAGTATATTATCTTTAAGAAAGAGATAAAAAGATAAAACTAGTGAGTGATTCAGTGGAAGGATGAGACAAAGGGGAAAAATTACTCCAGTCAATTAATGATACATGCTTCCTCCTTATGCCCTACAACATCCATAGAGTAATCAGGCTGGAGAGGTCCTCTAAAGTTCATTAAACCATTCTTCTTCCTCAGGGAAGGCTTCACTACACCTGAAGATACACAGATATCTATACCTGCAGATGTTTAATCCAACAAGTCTTTTCATGGACATTGCACAACCTCCCCAGGCAGGGAGCTGTACTGCTTCACTGTACTCCTGCATCTGAAACATGGTCCTGTCTTCCTGGAATTAAATTATATTCCCCATTTCCACATCTGGAAACATGAAGAACACAAATATAAAAGGCTGCTGCAAAGCAAGATGGAGTAATCTGAAAACTGTTCCATTCCCTCTCACAACTCTTCCTGAAGCTTGACATCTCAAACCTGTTTTAAGCTCCATACATAAACCCCATGAGTATAAAAATGTGCATATACATTTTACACACACTTGCTACATATGCAGGGTAATATTTTGAAATCACATTTCTTTTGTTCAGATATTAAAAACCAGCAGCGTGGGGTACAGTAAATTTTTTCACTGTTTTGTTTAAACTGGTAGGTGCTCCTAATTTCAGACAATTATACCAGCCACAGGAACACAGAATGATTCTTGGCCTGGTAACAGAATTTTGGAAAGAACATGAGACAATTAGTTTTGGTTCAATGCTAGTTGAATGATTAACAGTCTAACCAATATAAATCATATTACTTGTGGAGTAAAAAATACTGAAGTACAGGTGACACATCAGACCCAGGCCACTCCTTTATCTCACCAGCATTTCACTCACATTTAACCACCACCTGTACATTTATTTATAGTGGGTTTTTAAACTGATGCTCACTGTAAGTTCTCAAATGTATGAAACAATCAGGGTTTCCATGAGGCTACAGCAGCTGATCACACTTACCTTAAGAGGATGAACCTTAAATGTCACAAAGGATCCCAGCAGCAGCTCAGCTTCTAGGAATTGCAATTCTGGACGAATACTGATTCCTGCAGCATGGAAAACGAAGTGGCTGCTGACTGAAAAACATTAATGGAACCAGGCTGACACTTAAGAAACGCCTGCTTTGGTTGCATGATGAAGCTAATTCATTTGCAATGATGTTGCATTGATACTCCAGCTTCTACTGAAACTTTCAATCTTCCCCAGATAGCTGCTCAAGAACAACTTCAACCTGCTGTTAATCTACTTAATCAATCTCAACAATCTAAACATGCTTCATGCCAGGTCCCTATGTGGACAGTGATGTGGATTGAGAACTGGCTGAATGGCAGATCCCAGAGGGTCATAACCAGTGTCACAGGGTCTAGTTGGAGGCTTGTCACTAGTGGTGTCCCCCAAGGTTCAGTATTGTTTAACTCACTCATCAATGACCTGGATGAAGGGGCAGAGGTCTCCTCAGCAAGTTCCCTGATGACACAAGGCTGGGAGGAGTGGCGATACCCCAGAGGGCTCTGCAGCCCTTCAGAGGGACCTCAACAGGTTGGAGAGATGGGCAGAGAGGAACAGTTTGAAATTAACAAAGGCAAATGCAGGGTCCTGCACCTGGGGAGGAATAGCCCTGGGCACTGGTACAGGCTGGGGTGACCTGCTGGGAAGCAGCTCTGTGGAGAAGGACCTGGAAGTGCTGGTGAAAAACAAGCTGTCCATGACATGTGTCCTTGTGGCCAATGGTGTCCTGAGGGGCATTAGGAAGAGCATTGCCAGCAGGTTGAAGGAGGTGTTTAAAATGTACCCCAACTATCTTTGAGGTGAAATAAATGGCATGCTAAGGGCAGCATGCATGTGCCTTCTATCTAACAGTACAAACCATATTCATTTTATCATAGAGGCTTCAACCTAAACATGTGATCAATACTATCACAATACTTACATTATGAATGTAAGTGCAAGAAAAGCAAAACACTGACTTAAACCAGTCAGTCAGAAGAATCTCAAAACCAGAAGAAATACTCTCATTTTAAGCTGAAGGTTAACCATTTCATACTCAATTCATTAACACCCTGCAAATCAACCATATTTAGTTTTTTACTGCTCTTGACAGCCCACAAAATCAATGCTGAAATACAGATGCCTTATACCGTAAATGCAGCTCTAGAGCAAACATAATGGGGATTTAGGCCCACCATGAGAAGGAACAAACTCTGCCAAATTCCTGCTCTTACAGCGCCACTTCTGTCCACTCAGTGCCCTGTTTCAACCACAATGGAGGCCAGTTTCCCCTGTTAATCTTTCCAATTTCATACAGCCCTGTGTACGACTTGAGCACACCAGAATCGCACAGAGATAGTTTCTAAGAGATAACATAATGCTCCAGAGGGAAGATGTTGCACTAGTACAAATTTTAACTTGTCACTGCATTTGGATTTCAGAGGCTTGCATGTCAGAAGACAAGACTCCAAAAAGAGGGACATACCCTGAAGCAACCACAACTGCATTCACATTTCTCAGTGCCTAAGGAGAAGTAATAATGGTACTTACAGCATGGGTGAGACTGACATTGGAATACTGAATAGTTCTGTGCTAAATAAAAAGCATGAGAACCTTATGGACAATGCAGTAATTTGACAGTTAGAGGTAAAAAACTAAGTATTGAGAGACTCATCCTTTAGTTGAATGCAAGGGCAGAGGTGATAACTGCAGTGTAAGTTTTTAAAGATAAAAATATCAGGTAAAAATGCCTTTTTAAACTGAAGGCGGCAATATAATTAAAACAAGAATTAAAGCAGGTAAAATTATGTCAGGGAGAAAAAAAATTTAACTATGTTAAATTATTATTTAACAACAACAACAAAAAAATAACAGGCTATGAGGAATGAAGGCTTTTACTGAAGTAACTGCAAAGATTCTATAAATACTGTCCAAAAGACTTGACCAGATTAATACCCCTCTGGTTTATAAAGCAAAACACTTAAGAACCTATGAGTCTCTTAAAAAAGATTTACAGTGACAGAAGGATTCACTGATTCTTGTTGGATCCAAAGTTCAGAGGTTTTTTTGATCTAGCAAAAAGGCAGTCTATAAAAGCTTTTAAAAAGCAATAAAAAGGTTCTTTTAGGATCAAAGATAAAAGTTAATTTATTTGCTGAAGTACTGACCTATTTAGGTTCTAGGTTTTTAAAACTCTTTTTCTGAAGCATAGGAGACTACTGGCATGGCCTTAAAATGCTTGTTATGTGAACATATACCACTTGATCTATGCTGAACCATGGCTGGCTTTCCAAAACAGAAACATCAGGAGCAGGTTTTACATGAGTTAAGGTAGTATTTACAAAATCTAAGTTAATAGGACTTATTAATAGGGGATGCTTCTGAGCTTCCTCTTTGTACCTGGTGTGGCAAGAGAGGTTTCCTTATACAATGACTCAAAGGAACCCAAATCAGGCATTCTCAGTTGCCCTTCTGACAACCATTTGTACCATTTGCTACTAAAGGCAACCCAAGAATATAAAGCCAAAGTCAGTTTTTGAAAAATACAATTGTGTGTCATCCTTCAAGATGAAAAATTTGTTGTGTCCTTGTAAAGATAAGCTTTTAGACAAAATAACTTACCCTTGATCTTCTACCTAAGCAGTCACAAAGATTTCAGAAACAAAAACTCACAGCTCTTCAGTTAAACAAAAGACAGGGAGCCTCGTTGTATACATAAATTCTTATATAGAAAACATCCAGGGTAACACAATAACTGATTGCTGGTGATTTATGAACAAATACAGTTCACACTGGACAATATCCATAGTGTCCTTTGGTCAGTACTCTAACTTTCATAAACTTCTCAATAATTAACACAGCGTTTAGGAAGTTCTGGTTTTTTGTTCACCAATGAATCAAAACACAAATCCATTGGTACTGTGTCCCAATTTGAAAAAGCCCCTTTTTCAAATGAAAAATTAGGTAAAAAGTTTCTTAAAAAAAAAAAAAAACCATAAATCAAGGAAATAGTCGTCCTCTTCCACGTCTGCTCTTGAGTTGACTGGCAGAGCGCCGAAGACTTTTCCTCTCTTGACGATGCAGTTTCTCAGCTTCCTGCTGTTTCCTTTGCTGCTCTGACTGGAATATTAAAACAAAAATAGACTCAGGTTCTTGTAAATTTACACATCACCTCATTGCTCCAATATCAATATATCAAGTCAGAATTCCATTAAGCAAATCTGGAAGTGTTACCATTAGTTGCCCCATGCTATCTTGTGTCAGACTCTACCTGTTAATTCTGGACATCCTTAGGCATTATCATTCCAAGTTTTTCAGAGCAAATGTTTAACATAAAGATATCAAAAAACAGTGAACAATGTATTTCAGATAAAAAACAAAGCTTAAGAATACACTCCAGAATTTATGTTTAAATACCCTTAAGAATTTAGATCCCAATTTGTGGCTACTTAGTATCTACTTTGGTTAACTAGTGTTTTCAAGTTTAACAACAGAATCACAGAATAGAATAAGCTGAGTTGGAAGGGACCCACAAGTATCGAGTCTAAACCCTGGCCCTACAGGAGTCTCCCTGGGCAGAATCACACTATGTGCTCAAGACTACTGTCCAAATGCTTCTTGAAATCTGTCAGGCTTAATATTGCACAATTTAATTTTAAAAAGACAGAACAATTAGTTAAATTTGCTGAAGCATACACATTTCCTAAAATGTGTTCTTAGGAGTTCTTGGAAGTGTTTGATATGCTGTATGCAGTTATAGAAAGACTTTCTACATGAAAGTAATTCTAAATCTCTGCTCCTGTGGCACATGCTCTATTAATGTTTC
Source organism: Corvus hawaiiensis (assembly GCF_020740725.1). Lineage (NCBI taxonomy): Eukaryota > Metazoa > Chordata > Aves > Passeriformes > Corvidae > Corvus > Corvus hawaiiensis. Next base: position 15,193,487 of record NC_063215.1, on the reverse strand, counting down.
TTCTCTTAATCAAAAACATGCTGGAAGGGTTTAATTTATGTACCATGTAGATGAAATGGTTCTTACAGCCATAAACTACTATTTTCTTTGGAAGACTAAAGTTTTTCTTTCACCTAGGCAGAAACTGGAACTAGCAGACTTGAACTAGCCAAGCTCAGGCAACTGTCCATGCTAAAAGTACTCCAGCAATTCGAGCAATCTCAAGCAGCCCAGGATAACTGCACTGACAGTGTGACAGAATTACCACTGTAGATGCAGCTGCATCCCCACTGCATCTCATTCTGTAACCAACAGAATTCGTGTCAGCTCATCTCTTCCCCAGTCTCCCATTCACCTACCATTTAAGCTGAACTAGAGATCTGCTTTCATGGACAGCATTTTGGATGAGGTGAGATACAAACCAGTTTACCAAATGTAGCAATCAGCCCATACTGGTATCAAGGCCGAAAAAACTACTGGTCTTCCGACTTTGATGGAATTTATTAATTCCTGTTTTCATTGCAAGTAGAGCAACAAGAAACCCACTATTTGAAAATACAAGTAGTTTCTCTCTGTTTCCAGACCTCTTCTGAAACAATCTTGATGAATCTACTTAAGTTCATGTTGACAGCTACTCATAGTGTACTGAAACTGAATGACCTTGATCTGCATTAGAAATTTTATGGTTTGGGTTTTTTAAATGTCTTCCATACTGTCCTAAAAGTATAAGTACTTTGACATTTTAGAAATCCTGCTATTTTGTTAGATCTATTTGCTATGATAAAGCATATTGAAATTGAAAAATAAGTTGCCACACTGTAGGAACCATATGCAAATCCCCCGAAAACTAAACTGTGAAATATCAATGATAAACAGTTTCATCACTGGATCTGTCAGTGGTAGCTGGGCATCAGGAGGCTGCCAACATACCACACCTGCAGGAGCCAAGTTCAGCCTCGATTCCTCTAACTTAGGAGTTGAAGTGATACCAACCCTAAGGAAGGACAATTCTCTCCCCTGCTAAATCTTTCCACCTACTCCTAAATACACCTGCCCTTTGAGGAAAGGGCATCACAAAGCCTAAGTTGATGTTTCAAGTAACACTAAAACCCCTTTTTTGGCTTGTCAGCTCCAACTCTTCATCCTCTGAAAAGGAGTGCCATGACCGCATAGCATGACTTTCTCCTAGCTCTCCCTTCTCCATTCCTTGGGACTTCAGAAGATATACACAAGAGTCTGCTTATTTGAGAGAAGACTTGTAAGTCTTACTTTGTTGTTCTGCTGATAGGAGAAAATATCTCCACTGTAGATGCATTATTTTTCTTTAAATTAGATTTTAAAAAATCTTTTTAATTCAGATGACTACAGTGTACATATTTTAATAAAGCAATTATCAGTAAATAGTCAGGAAAAGAAAATCCATATATGTTAGAAGCACCATAATTTTAAAAACCCCTCAAAGCTGTATCTTATCTGATGCAATCAAGTAAAATTGGCATTCTGAACCACTGCTGTGTCTGTCTTCTTCCTGCAGGATCTGTCTACCTTGCTCCCAAGTCTTTACAAAACTGTCAGTAAAAAGTGACAGTTCAGTGTGCACCAACTGCACAAAACCTTGTGGCTTTACACTTCTTCAGTTAAAGCTACTGTAAAAAAATCTGTGCTTTGAAGCCCTACAAAGCCCATTTATTAAGCTGTAAGACACCAACGTATCAGTTACAGAGTTGATAAAATCACCAGAAAGGTTACCCTACAGGGCACTGCAGAGGAATTTGTGACTTACTCCACAGTCACATATTAAATTCCAGCAATATAGGAATCAAAACCAGATGAAAAAGGACATCTGCAAACAGATAATAATCAGTAAAGTAAGGTAGAAACAGTCAATAAATCTGACTTTTTTTTTTCCTTCAGGCATATCCAATGTGACAATCAAGTAACTACTTAGCCATTTTTGTGACAGTGTTTTACCAGTGAGAACAGTATTTGACCAGTGGTAAGGAGAAATGTGTTACAGCAAAGATGCTTACCTGAGGAAAACAAATTTTAACCAAAGTAAATTTTGTCAGGTCAAGTATTAATTCATATGGGTCTTCAGCTTTTAAACTGAATCCTCTCCTCAGTTCTAAAGCAATTTTCTGGTTAAAAAAATCCCTAAATGTTCTGCAGCAGTAGCAGATGCACAGAAGCATTTATTTAGCTGTCCCCACATTATAAAGCAATCACCTGTATGCAATCTACAAAATTCTTTAGAATGGAAAATCAAAACCCTTGGAAAGGGTAAATAGACAGCAGTTAACTCCATATGGAATATGACAACCATATATAGGTTGTATAGGACCAGCTCATTCCTGTGACCTGTGTTACATAAGGTCAACAACAAAGGTGGTTTGGAGCTCTGTTTCTATCCTGCTGAGACCTCTCACCATGCCAAACCAAGAGAAAGCCTGTCCCCTGCAGCACCCTCACTTGTGTTTGGACCTGCAGACTGAGATCTGATCAGTGCTGGCACTGAAGTCGGGGAAGGTCACAAGCTTCTGGTGGTACCTCTGCAAATAAACTATTAAAAGATGCAAGCCATTATTTTCCACCAGAATGTAAGATTTTATGAGTGTTGCCTGAGTTATATGGGATAAACACACAGAGCACTACTGGAGGCTTTCATTCTCTTGGCAAGAACCTGAAGAGTTGGCAGCCTATAAAGAAATGAAGAGGGACATTTGCTTGATGGTTTTAAAGTTCCCGTTCTTTCATGCAAAAACTAAAGTTACCTGTGCATTATCTTAAAAATTATATATATGTATATATAGCTCACCTTCTTTAATTTGAATGTTGCCTGTTTGCTGCCTACTGTGGTATCAGACACATTGAGTGTGCCAAGCTTTTCTTCAAGCTTTAAACGATCTTCAAGAGTTTTCCTGCAGAGAAAAACTAACATTAGCCCCTATTTTTGCCATCTTTTTACTGTAATAAAAGTTGATAATGCAGTCAAAACAAACCTCAATTTCTCTGAAACCCTGAAATGTCATAACTAAAAAAATAAACATTCAGGAAACAGAAAGACAAATTCAAATAATTCCCTCCAGATATTGCTTTTAGTAGAAACACTTTTAAAATTTATGTAAAGTTCATTGTTTTTGCTGCTAAAAAGTAACATGACTCTAGTTGAGAAAGAAACCACACCCTTCTATTGCTATAGTTTTCTATGAAATGTCCAATAAAGTTGGGGATATTAAACTGCACAAATAAAAAAAGTAAGGCTAGATATTCAGTTTTTTTGAAATCTTATAATTTCTGAATTGGAAACACTTTTGAAGGAAGGAAGTAAGCTTGACTATACACCAGAATGAATTAATTACCAAATTAATCATTTCACTACTTAATCCAAACACAAATGCCTGTTCGGACACTGTGCCTGCAACAGTCTAAGTAGTTTTCTGAATAAAAGAGCAATATAAACAAGTGAATGTGATAAAGACAGATCCTGGGCCCAGAGAGGAGCTCCACAGAAGCATATGCCTTCAAGCACAGTGCTTATCACTGAGTTTCTGTAAGCAAACTGGTGTAGAGCCTCTCCCTCAGGCTCCAGACTCCAGCTTTTCTGTGGAGAAGGAGGTAGGTGGTGTGGCCAAAACTCATACTGTTTTCAGCTCTCCTCCACCGGAAGTTAATGCCCTGCAAAAGCAAGACATAAGGACACGCCCCAGCTGCTCCAGGTTGTGAGCCGGTGTTTAATATCATGGTTGCTGACTTCAGTTAAGTTGGGCTGTAAACCAGAACAGCTGAGGAGAGGAAAAATGCCTTGTTCCCACATAAGCCTCCAGCTCAGGGGGAAGGCAGGCAGGCAGGGACAGTGCTGGCTTCAGCTAGCCTCCCTAAAGGCACCTGTGAGTCCAAACATGGCTCATCCTTCTCCTATAATGTAGGTCCTACGAGTAAGTGGCACCCTCTGAGGATATGACATGGCTTGTACAATCAAACTCACTCTGCATGTGCTTAGAAAACATTCTCCTAACTGTAAACAAAATTAGTTTCTGCAAATTGAGATGCTATTAGTGCCTCATTAGCTCTCTCTGAAGAGGGCCAAGAGATGTTTTTTGTACTACTTCTGAAGTGGAAATAAATCATCATAAAAATAGAGATGATTGGCAGCCACCAGAGTCAATGGCATTTACTGTGTATGAAGAACTCATGGCTGTGGTGGCCTATGCATGAAGTCTCTGAAGTCCACTGAATTTTGGTTAATGAGCCATTTTATGTAACAAAGACTTTTCAGATTAACAATGAAAAATTACTGTCAAGAACTACTTTATTTCTCATGACTAGGTACTTTGATTGTGTTTTTTTCTGTAGTGTATTTTTATTGAGTACATGTGAAAACTTGTTCCATCTGTGCGAATCGGAAAGACAAGCTAAGCCTTAGAGCTAACTGTGGCAGGAGATCAGTCACCACCATTGTGGTGGGATTTCTACATTCAAGTGAAGTCTCATTTTTCTCCCCTTTGAAAGTGAACTGGAGAAATATGGCTACTACCCAGCAATTATTTAGCATGACTGCCTAGACACTGCTTCAGTCAGGAGAAAAATTAAAATGAGTAGATACTAGCAACATGCTGTGGGGTTGTAATCTTACTGAAAAAATGTAGGTATGGTTCTATTTATCTGAAAACGTGCAGACCTCAAGTGATAGTGAATTGTACATACTGATACACAAACAACAGCTGGGTTTTTTGTTTTGACTGGGTTTTTTTCATGTCTTCCTCAACAAATTAATTCAAGGGATAAATTTACAGCGTTATGAGAAGCAAATTCCCCTGTTCTAATGTAAAAATCAAACAAAAATTACCCTTTTTTTCCCCTCATTATAAGGAGAACAGTTTTTCAGGACTTTTCCTGCTGTGAAACAAGAATACCTCTTTAACAACACCTAGGACTATCAACTATGTTTTGTTGGATTTCTTGGCCACCTCTGGAGACACATACATTGACTGTCATACTTTTCATAAAATATGACTGCTATAGTTTTTAATTCTGACATGCTTTAACTTCAGTAACATACTCTTTAAAGGGACATCAAGTAAATAAAAAGAACTCTTAGCACACAGATAAAAATCCTTTCCTTTTATGGTTCTCTTTCAAGTTACTAGGTAGGAAACCTATGTTGTAGGGAAACAAAGCAAGGATTTGGAGGTTTTTTGTGAAAGTGTAAGAGTACAAAAGGGGAAAATTAAATGTAGATGGATTTGAGACAAGGTGTTTTATAGAACCATGAGTAAATCTTGCAGCTTTCCTGCACAGAGAAATGAGTAGACTGTGGGTCTAGGAAGGAATTTAAGGTACGCACCACTGCTTTAGAAGTTGGGCTTGGAGCCGTGCTGAGTCAGGAACATGTCAAAAGAAACACCCAGTTTTATATAAGTCATAAACTGTTTCCTCAGGTAGAACATTATATGATTAGAGAAAAAAAGAACATCTAGCCATTAAATGCGTAGTGAAGGTATTAAGGTACTTAATTATATTGGTCACAGACCATCATTCCATAACTTGGATATATCAAATCAAAGACAAACATGCCAGCCTCACCAGATTGTACATGCCACTACAGTCTTTCCAGTTTTCAGTATGCTACTTGATTTAATTACTTTTATGCTGACTATTTATCACTGAATAAGGCCAGCACAAAACATGTTTTTCTTCATAAAATTCTAATATGTAAAAATGCTTATGAACCCAACAATTTAGCTCACAACAATTATGATTACAAAATCATATCAGATATGCATTATATGAAACAGACATCAGCTGTTGATTTTCAAATTTCTTCTAAGAATTTGAGGAACACCAAACTCCATACTGAGAACAATGCTTGGATGAGCACAAAGGGGATCAGTGAGTATAGAGCTAATTGCTTAGACGAAGATAAAAAAACCCCCACGTAAGTAAATTCAAAAACAGCAACTCAGAAAACAAAGGAAGTGATGCTACCACATTAATATTTTTGGTCATTCTATTCTGTCCTCCTTTTTTTTTACATTTCTTCTCCTTTTTTTTTTACATTTTATACTATATCCTATCTGTGCACCTACCACAGAGGGTATCCATCAGCAGCGAATCTTAAAGCAGACTCTCCTTTCTTTAAAAGCAGTCTTTTAAAAGTCTTTTCACAGCTTATGTCATCACAGACATTCCTTCATCTACTGGACACATCTGTGATATTTGCTTTTGTTTTTCCTGGGCTGAAGAAATTATTTTGCTCCCTTAAAACCAAAAGAAAAAATTTACTTTATCCTGTGTTACCCTGCATTATTTTTTTCTAAATGTTTCTTCTCTTCCTTACACCTGTCTTGGCTTATTTACTTGAATTTCCACACTCTTGTTCACATTTAAGCCTTCAATGTTTTGAATAAAATGAAATCTTTACACTTCAAACTGAGTGTCCTTGAGAATTTGCTTTAGAGCTTTAGCAGCTGAATTTGTGCAAAGGAGCAGTATATGAGTAGGCTGCAGCCATAGAGCCTTTTAATGACGTATTTCACTCGCACTGAGAATACAGTGTCATTTGACCAGTCTGTCAGGCTCCTTCCAAGTTACAGCTAATATGACCATAAACCAAATTACAATGTAAAAAAAAGTATTTTTAATCTACAATACTTTGTCAGAGTGTCCAGAGTGGATTTTCTCCTGACAAAGAAGAAAAATTGACAAAATTAAAAAGTTGCTTCATCTTCTGGAACAAAGGAAAAAAGAAAAACAATCAGAAGAAAGTTAATGGAAATATCTAAGGAAGTTAACAGTCCAGAATAAGTGGGTGTATTCAATTTAAAAAAAAAAAAGAGAAATCCCTGTGTGAAATTACCTGCTGATAAAAAACAGCTAAGGAAAACATGGGAATCAGTTCTGCAGAACTGCTATAAATCCCAATTTATAAAATACCACTATTTCTACTTAAGAGAAGTCTTACAAGTACAACATGGAAATCACAGACTATCTGACTACCATAGGAACACTATCTTGCTAATACTTAAAAATCCCTTTTACATGATCATTCTAGTTAAAAGGCTGAATTTTTATCAAATGTTTGTGCCTTCAGAAAATTTCAATTATAAAACAACTAGACTGTAGTCATTAGTGACATAAAGAAACAGCTCCATTATATTATTCACTTTCTTTTCTTTGACTGTATAATTTCATTCTAAGTAAAACCAAAATGTTTATTATGAGATCCATCTAGCCCAACAAGCAGTTTCCAACATTAGTCAAAATTCTGCTCTGCACCAACTGTGCTGCAAGAACTTTGAAGCTACTGTCTTGAAAGGTTTAATAAATGTTTGTGCTCCAAACAATAAAAGGCTATTAAATCTCATCTTCTGAAGGGCTCAACTCGCCTCTGAAAAAAACTAAATCAATGAGATTTGCAGGCACTGAGCACCTCAAAGCCAAGTCTTTTACTTTAATGTGCTCTTTCTTTAGTTTGACATGCTTATCCATGTACCTGTTATTTCAGATGATCATCAGTTTAAGGAAATGAAAAAACCAAACCAAACCAACTACACTTAACAAACACCCTCCCAGTGTAGTACTCTGTATTGCAAAAAAAAAAAAAAAAAAGCAGAAATAGTAAATTCTGACATTACAAGGACAGTGTAGGTTTTGAAAATTTTTAGATGTCATAAAAATACCCAGACAAAACAATTTTTCTTTTACTGTCTTGACCCACCTTGATCCTACTCCCAAAACTATTCATGTAGCATTCTACATCCTTTTAGGTGGTCAGATGAAAAACCTCCAGTCTGTTAACCTCATACTGACACTGGTGGAGAAATATAACCAGTCTCACAAGACATGACTGTTATCTGTGACAACAGCACTTTGCCAACACTGAGTAATGGATCCCCCATATCTTACTAATCTCATTTGTGTAGTGCATTTGTTTATCTGTAAACAAAGCTTTCAACGACTATGTCACTTTAAGTTATATCCTTGGATCACCAGATGTGGCTTTACTAGCAAGAGCTTCCGAGCCAAAACATCACTGGACTGCACTGTAGGGAAACACTTGAGAATCATCCACCCCCAGCTGTTAAAATAGGAACATTAGTCTTACTTCATTAATTTTTGTTTTTTGGCAGAGTCTTTGAAGCTTCTGAATTCCTCTCCTTCTTTAATCTCGAAAAACTGAGGTTTCAGTAATGTTTGCTGATCTTCCTTGAGCCTTTCCTGCCGCTTTAGTTTTTCCTCTTGGCGTAAAAGCTTGCGCTGTTTCCTGACCTCTTCAACCCAGCCTTTTTCATCATCTGAGCTCTCAGAACTTTCGGCATCACTTGCTTTTCCTTCTGGTTCTTCCTCCTCTTCCTGCAGACAAAAATAGTATAAAGTAAGAAATCATCAACTAATTTTCTTTTCAAACCCTTCCTGCAATTAAGAGTACGGGACAGCTTTTACACACAGCTGTTTTAGATACAGCTGAAGAGAACTACAATCTTTAAACAAAAGCAGTAACAGCAAATGAAGCTGAAAATATATTTCAAAGTTGTTACCTTTATGTTTTTCAAATCTATATTTGTGCAGAAACAATATAATTCACATCTAAAAACTAGATTAAAATTATAAATTACACTTAATTATTGTAGCTGATAAGACATTCTTGCATTGCTTCCATCTCTCTGGGATGAAAAGTCTGAATGCTTGAAACAGAGGGGAAAAAAAAGCCTATGGAGTCTTCTGAATGGAAAATATTTTACCTGTCCTTGTGCTTCCAGTTCTTCTAAGATCTTTAGCTTCCTCTTTCTTTTCTCACTTATTTTAGAAACAAGTGGGTTAAGTAACCTAAATTCTTCACTCTGCTCATCTACCTGGAAATCTGGATTCTCAAACATGACCTTAAAACGATCATCTTTGAGAAGACTTGGCAGATTCTGGAACAGAAGTAAAGCATGAGCAAGTTAGGCAATTCTGAAACAGACATTAACAAAATAAGTAACACTTTTTTTTAATTAAACAAAATTAATAACCAGCATATGAAATGCCAGTTGCTTTATCCTTCCAGGTCAAATAAAAATCAAGATTTATGTTTACTGTATTTTTACAAAGATTGTTCAAAGCCACCTGTAAGCAAGAGTTTGTTTTTTTTTTAAATGCACAGTATAGACACTTTAAATACACAATTACTAATATTTTCAAATAAATGTTTCTCATGCATTCAGCCAGCTAGTCTGGAGACATGTTGGTATCTACTGACTAATCAGCAGTACCTCCAAGGCAAATATACTGCCTGATGGGGATGATTCTACAACATGTAAAACAAATTATAAGGGTACATGCCTTTATGCAATGCTACTATTATTTTACTGTAAATACTTAAGAGGAAGTGTTTTTATACATATTATAACACTTTTTTTTTTCACTACTTTCACATACAGAATGGAAAAGGCAGTTTTATTCATGTCAAAGTAAAATGAACTCAGTGTAAATTATGCTACTGGTGAATTCAGAACAGTTCAACCTACTAATTCAGCTTAAGAGAAGACCAGTTATTGTAATTTTAAAATCATTACATACATAGCTTTTTATTATAAAGTGCTAATTTTTTAACATGGCTCAATTTATACCAGCTTATCAATCCCACCACAGCATTAGGTTTTCATTGTTACTTAAGAAAAGGAGGGTGGAACTAATGATACAGAAAACAAGAGTAAATTTCAAACACAAAAATGCTGCAAATGAACTTTCAATCACAGCCAAAAATTAAATCCTAAAGCCTAAAATAAATTGCTTGTCATAGGACTGTAATACTGTTTCAGAAAAATAACCTGAACATACATTTTTATATATACTCTGTTTAGTCTACTTAATTACACAGTCTCTATGGGCTCCAAGACAAATCAGTCCCCATCTACTGAACTCTCATTTTCATTGTACCATTTGCTTCAGTCTGCATTTAAGTTTCACCCCCACCACCTATCTTTTTAGTAGTTCATCCTTCCTACTAACCTTAACACACAAGATCTCATTATTGACATATATTGACACATGCAGCTAATGTCTGCTTTTCATGAATGCTATACTCCTGTGAGAATGAGCACCTATGAAGTGCTACCTATAAAAAGCCTCCCCTCCTATTAGATATTAAACATTTACCCATTTCTTCAATTAAAACTTCTCTTAGGAGAGAAATGGATTATTTTTAACATCCAGAAGAACTTCTGTTGTGTAAAAGCAAACCATTTTCACTATTCTATAAAATATATTTAACTGTACATACAAAGAAAGGCAATTGTAACTTAAATTTTACAGATAACTTCTATTCTTTCATGGTCACCACTAAGATAACAAAAAACAAATGCAAACAACAGGTCTTGTTCGAACAGCTGTGGTATTGAGGCTGCATTAACCAGCTTTTAGAGTCCTATAAAACCCATATCACCTTCACAGTATTTCATCATTTTTAGCTTCAAGTTACTATATGGTCTTTTTTGTGCTGCAGCTATAGTCAAATGCATTTTAAAGCCACCTACCAGAATAAGTTATTTATAAGAAACAGAAGCAATGGTTTTTTTGAATCTGTTTGGCTAAATGGCAACAACAAAAAAAATGAATCCTGTAAGCATTGCTAGTTCTGCGCTCCCAGTTAGAGAAGTCACCAAAGCAAGAGCTCACCTTTTGTTTCCGTTTTTTGCTAATCTGTTGCTCTTCCCCTTCTTCTTCAATCAGTTTGAGTGCAAGTTCTTTATTAACTTTTGGAAGTTTCTAAAAAGAGGAAAGCAATTAATCAATAAATTAGACTTTTAGACATGCAACCTACATGCTTTACATTCTTACTATTGCAGAAAAGCTCCTTGACTGGTTCCAAATATCTCTAGGTACTAGGAAAGCAACTGCACTTAGAGAAGATTTAAGAACTTGTGTATTATTTTTAACTTCTAATGCATCAGCTTTAGAACTTTAAAAGCAACTCTTTCTCCTTTTATGTTGAACAAATCCAATCTAGAAAGCTACTAGTTATAAACACAATACAATTTTCATGTATCTCTTTCCAGAGTATCATGTTTCAATGGCTTAAGTAATTTAATGTCAGAAGTAGAAATTGTAAAGTTTTACCAGTGGATTATCTGCTCAAGTGGCAAATGAGATGAGAGCTCTCTTTTAGTTTGGTATCAGCCTTTCAAAATCACATGCAAGGGAATCTTATGTTTCCATTCAAGAAGTTCTATAAATTACTTTGTGTGTCCAATGATAAACAGAATCAAATCCTAAGTCGCTACATCTCTAAGATACACTTAGGAATATATTACTCTTTATGAATAGTTTTCCCCAAAGTATATTATTTGTTTATAGGATTTACCTTCAGTTGAACTCTCTGTGCACGTGTTTCTTCTATCTTCTGTCTTATTTTCTCTCTTCTATATTCCTCATAAGCAAAGGGGTTGGCCATCATTTTTGCCTTTTAACAAGCAGGAGGGAGTAAAAAGAAAATACCATTAATACAGGACACAGTCCATTATCTGGATGGAAAAAAAAAACCCAGAACAAAATTAAAAAAAAAAAAAAAAAAAAAAAAAACCACAAAAAGAGAAAGAAAACCTCAACACATATATTTTATTGCTAAGAATAAAAATTGACAAGATGCAGCCTTATTTACCTTATGATAAAGTCTTATGTCCATGAAGAAGCCATGCATATATGCTCTGAGCAATGATGATCCAATGAGATGAGCAAGGCCTGGGAAAAAAGTTCCAAATTTCAAAGAGCTTTCATATATAAAGAACTTCTATTCCAAGCTAGCCAGTTCACTTCCCTAAGACAAACACGCACTGCCAATGCAAAACATCAATCTAACAGTCACAATCATGACATCAAGACTAAGTAAAACTGGGAATAAAAAATCATTCTGGCCAGCAAAAAATTTTAAGCTTCTTCAGAGCAACCAAATCCACTTTTCTTATAATAATGCATGCTACTGAGCACTTTTAAAAAATGCCTGCATGCACTATACTCTATAGAAGTTCACAAAAAATTCCAGAGGATTTTTTCAAAGTCCATAGGGTGTGTGATAATCCCCTTTTTAGTGTGATATAGAGATGTTTTTAGCTAAAGAGTTTGGGTCAAACCCAACTCTAAACAGTCAGAAGTAAATTAAGTAAACTGGAGCAAAACATTGCAATCAAACCATGTAATGGACAGAAAAAGGACTAGCAAGTCTCAGAAGTAGCTTGCTTGCCTTCTCTGCTATATAATTTTCAGTGTTCCAATTCCTTGAAACTATTAGCCCTAGAATGATTTGCATTTTCTGAAAATTATTACATTCAAGTAGGGTAGCCTTTGGCTGCGAGTTCCAAATTCTATTGGAGCACCTCAAAAATATTTTGAAAACTAAACCAATTTCTCTTCCTCTGCCTTCCATGTAGCATATGAAAGCACACACAACAGATTCTCAGACACATTATATCAGCAAATATCAATCCCCTTCTTGTGATAAAAATCTGAGAAACACAAGTGTCTAGTGTTGACCTGGTAGGGAACCAAAGAACTTAAGAGCCATCAGTCTGGAATATTAATAACCAAGAAGACAAGAGGAAACTACTGTCAGTGAATTTCATAACAGTCCTCATACATCACACTGAAATTAGAAAAACCAGATGTGTAAATGTTCAAAAACTGAACAAAGAAGTCAGCCAAAGAGCATATACAACTGTTTTACCTAAATTTTCAAGGTCTTTTCTGGTAACAAATTTGTAATCGTCATAAACTGTGCTCTCTGGATTCTCTTCCAGTTCTTCAGTCAAGTTGTCCAAGAAGGAACACCATTTTGGGGCAGGTCCTAAAACCTGTGGATATTATGGAAAGTTATAACATTGCATTTTCTTACAGAAAAAGTCTACAGTTAGGCTCTTGGCTACTGTGCTGTAATGGAACAACAAATTAATCCCACTGCAGACCTCAAGAGCAGCACTTAGAGAACAGAATTAAACCTATTGCTTGCATTATCAATAAAGAGTACTGTAGATTATGTAAGTGTTGTTTTAATTTAGGTCATTTGAGACCAGCCAGTCTGGAGGTTTCAAGTTTAACTGTTTCAAGTGGTCCCTGTCTGATTAATTTATTGAAAGCTTAGAGCCAAACATTATAGAAGAAATTACAAACTAATGGCACTAGATAGCAACTAATTTGTAAAGTGCTGCTGGATCTTGGACTCATTAGGTTCACTACGCAATCATGTTAAATCCTACTCTGCCCTATTTATTTTAATTAAAACACCATGGATATATTTCACGTATTTTATTCAAGGATAAACCCAAACTGTATGAGCAGATAATGGGAAATATTAACAATACTTGCATATTTCCATGAAGAGGCAAAGGATTTATTTGCACAATATTAGGTAACACTATCGATGTATTTTTCCATATAAGCTTCCTCCAACTTCCCAAGTTAAAAATCAGCTCCCTTCACTTTTCCCTCCTGCTGTTCTGATTGAAATTCCTCTCCATCTTGACTCATGCAGTCACACTCAGCTGTTCCAGCAGTCTTATTTTAGTAGGTGAGTTAGCTGCATGGAAAAATCTAACACTACATTTCTCTCTCTAGAGCAAATCAGCCAACATTTTAGAATGCTAAGTGACCAGTTAAATCCTATAGTGGGACTTTTAACGAGGTTTCTGATTTGTTTGCTAAAAATTCATGTTAACAACACTGCAGTCAACCATAGGAATGCTTGTGATACAACAACATTTTAAGATCCTATTCAATTATGGAAACAACTACAAGTGATTTATTTATTTAAAATATACATAGTTTGTTTTAACATGACCGTATGATAACAGTATGAGATAATGTCATTCATTTAAGTGTTTCTTCTAATTCAAAAGTCTTCTTTTGAAGACAACTACACACAAAGAAACTGTAAAATTGTGTTCTAGACCATAATATTCTATCTAACATATTTTTGCCTGTAACACTCCAGAGAATATTTTATTCTAGCCCACTATTCTCTCTGTATTAAATATGAATTATCTTCCTAAGATTTCAGCCCTAGCTGAGAACCATTCCATGCCAAAGGAAAAAGTGCACTTTTTTTACCATGCTGTATATTTCATTCCAATTACCAAAAGCTTCCAAGGAAATACCCAAGATGTCACTAACAAGAAACACTTTACCTATGTTTTCCCCATGTCTGCTCCAGGAATAAATGATATATATAACATTCAGATTGATTTCTTGCCAACATTCCAGAAGCTTTTGTCTCCATCCAGATTTTAATTTTTTAATTTACTTCCCCCAAACCCACTTATTAAAATGCCAAGCTTTTATATTAAAAAGGAAGCAGGCTAGATCTACTGAATGTCTGCATGCCACTTGAGGAATCAGTTATCTGTGCCTCATTACCAGACGATCAAAGCATGACTGGTGTGGAAGAACCTTAAGTTTACTATAATTTTGTTTCAGATGAAGCAGTTTGTCCTTCTTATTAAAAAAACCAGCAAGCTACTTACTAACTAAACAAAACTTCTCTTGTAATAAAATTTAAGGACAACGTTCTCTCCTAAGATTATTAGAAATTAGAGAATCCTTGACTCACATCCATTCCCATTAAATAAAAAGTTCCCCTTTTTTTTATCTTGCTGCACATCAGTGAAGACCTCTATCACTTCAATAAAGTTTTTCATCTGCTCAAGCCCTACAAAACACAAAGAAACCAAGCCCCTACAACCACTTAGGGCAACCCCCCAATGGGATCTTGATTGGGATAAACCTTTGAATGAGTAACTAAAGCAAAAGTCTCACAAATAAGGGAAAACTGTTTATCTACTCTTCAGCTGTAGCGCCACTCACAGTTCCAAGTATTCCTATATTCAAAATCTGATACTGAGAGTAAAACCTTTCATGGGTGTAATCTGTGCCATGAAACACATAACATGATTATTCATTATAATCTCTGGAGTGAGTTGGATGATCATATCACAGAAAACGAAGTGGGGGAAATGAGATAATTGATGGAAAAAAGCAGTGGCAGAATACCAGGAAAAAATAGAAAGTCCAGCCATTATTCAAATTTCACATGTAAACTGACAGAAAGGAAAACCCTACAGAAATGTCTGTGTACATTTTATTACCTTATTTCCCCCTCTTCCACCCCACTAAAACCACTTGCCCACCTATTCTAGGGCATCTTAGGAGCTCTGCTTTGTGCATTAATATGAAACATTTTTTAAAGCTTAGGAAGAAATTTAAAAATAGAAAAGGCAAACAATATCAGCCACAATGATAAAAACATAAACAAGAAATGCCCTTCTTTCGCAATAGAAATCCTTCACAGAATTTAACTGCTATTGCATTTTAACTGCAGAATTTAATGCTCCACGGTCAAGCAACAGCCATCCCAGGATGATGCTGAAAGCACTCCAGAATGGCAGGCTCCAAGGTTCCACCATTCCTCTGCCCAGGTACAAAAGCAACAATTGAGAGGGTTGGTCTGCACTGGGCCTCCAGGGACAAGGTGGGAGAAGTGAAACTGGCCTGTCTTCCCCCAGCTCATGTGTTTCCATACAGTGGCCACATTCCAACACAAGTGGGACCCCTTGGAGCTGCTGTCATCCAGCATTGGCACCACCTCAGCCTGGCCTGCAGTCCCTGTTAAAGCCACCATAACAAAACAAAGCACTGGAGTTTGTGTAGGTCAATCAATATACTTGCCAATTTGGATTGGAAAGGTACAAATCTACCACACCTAACGGAGAAAAATGCACTGAAATTCACAGCAAGAATAAGAAAATGTTATGAGGTAGGTAACTGCATGTAACTTAAGTGACAGATACAATTTTTACAATATTTATGACATACCAAATAGATTTCTCCACAAGTTTTAGAAAAGTTGCACTCAGCCAATGGAAAAATCATTATTAAATGAGTGCACATCTAGGCTCAGCTTTTATCCAAATTCTTTTTAGGACAGGAAAACTAGACATGAGCACCAACAGTGATCAAATAAGTATCTTTTGCTTTTTTCATTATTATTCTGCTTTCTGTAGGATAACCACTTCTTGAGACAATTTCTGCCAATTTCTGCTGAAGTTAGTAAGATTGCTTTGAAAATGTTTTTGCCCATGAACAGAGGAGCCTCACCCACCAGCAGGGCCCAGCCAGCAGCAAGTGGGGGGTGCTCTGTGCTCTGCTCCCCTCCCAGTGCCTTCCTCCTTCACCAACTGGAAACAGCACCCATGAGGTGACCAAAGCACAGATGTCCCACAGTGTCCCACCACCACACTGCAAGGCAGAGTGACAGATGGGTCACACCAGTCCCCTCCTCCCCACAGCAAAACTTACCACTACGATACACCAGTAATGCAGACACCTCACCATTGCCTTTTACTTTGTTCTGAGCCACAGGAGGTAAAAAATGTGGACTTAATAATTATTAGTACTGTGCCACCTAATATCAAATTTTTCTTATACACATTAGAATATTTCTTAACTTTACACACAGAAAACACAATGTATGATGAGTGGTCTAGCATGCAACTGAGCAGAGAAAACAAGTCTAAGATCAAACTGTTCTAGAAACAGAAGAGAAAAATGTTCACAGAAAAACGTTTTTTAAATATTATTTTAAAATAACTTCAAACATCACAGTTCTTTGTATTCTATCCTACAAGATGTTTGACTTCATAGTCTTGTAGCATCAGAAGTCTTACATGGTACAGCAATGTTCTTATGGCCATGCCTAATTCCTGAGCATTTCTGTAGAAAATATCATCCTGTCATTGGTCTGTAATTCTCCTAAAATTAATAAACCCTAGGACAGCATAGTTATTATTCCCAGCCCACAACAGATGTTCCTTATCTTCAATTTGGAACACCGGACAGCACTTGTACACTTTTAAACGCCACTCAACAGTTTGACAGCCAGCTCTGCAGAGCCCTTAGAGCCACAGAAAAACTGCCCGAATCCTAACTAGTATTAAACATGTTCAACAACTTAAAAGAAGCCCAGGATGTACAGAAGCTTCCACAGTCAGATGTCAAGAGATTTAAATTAAACTACTTTGAATGCACATCCAGACAAGTATTGTTAAGTATCTGTTAGAAGGTTTCTGAGACCAATTCTACAGAAGTGACTGAACAGTTGCTCCTTTCTTCTCAGAGAATAAAAACAGGTTCCAAAATCTGTTTTTCTGTATGTTAAACAATAACTTCCTGGAAGATGTCATACAAAGCAGTGATAAATTCTTTTAGCAGTAAACAAGATCTCAAAATGTAGTAAGAATCAACCAGCAAAAAACCCCTCAATCTTCACTGATGTATTTTGCAATCAAAAATATGCAAAATGTTCACAGACGGCATTAATCTGGTTTGAAAATCATTCACTAGAGTTTGGAAAGTTTAGACTGTCTGAATTCCCTCTAGAAGACTAACTTAATGTATGTGGACATCATTCAAGCACACAGTTCCAGAGGCTTTGGAAAGCAGAGGTGTTATCTGCTGTGACTGCATGAGACAGCAATACACAGATTCATAGAAACTTCAGTTTCACAAAAATTAACTGTGTAAGGCCATATCATGCCACACCATAGTGATACAGTTAGTAACAAAAGAGCAAGAAAATATATCCTATCACAGTTCTTTTGTATTTTCAAAGTAAAACCTTCTGTCAAAAATCTTCCACTTGTGTGTTGTGGTCCCTTCTATGCATTTTGACTAAGACCATTTACTAAGTAGCAAAACTCTACTAACTTAATCATTCACTGCCATATTATTTGAATAATGGTGATTACAACGAAAATAGCATATTTTTCAGATCTTCATCAGACCTCTATGTACAGTGCATTGTATAAAATTATTAATGAGTTGGTGGAGACATTTTGTACAACTCCAGTATATGTGAATGTGAACTGTAGCAAGGACTGTGAAAGGCAGCAAGGAGGATTTCTGAAACAGTAATGCTTGCACAAGAATAAATACATCACAGAGACACTGTAAACTAGAGCTGACCTAAGCACCAGAGGAGTGTGACTCTTAACAGCCTTTTAAGTGGAGATAGTGGGGAACAACTAACAACTAATTTTCAGATGAAATCTGAAATATTTAAGGAAAAGATTATACAATCTGATTGTTTGTGATAAGATGGGACTTGACTTCACAATCCAAGAAGGCTCCTCCATTCCACCATTCCCATTAAAAAACAAAACCAAAAATGAAACTTAAAGCACTTCAACAGACATTATTTTCTAGACTATTATTTCTTGAAATGAAATATATGTTATGTATCTGATTTGATGACTTCACATACATATTTACCTATAGGAGACAAAAAAAATTCTTTGGAGAAGACAAATAATAACAATAAAATCTTAATTTTGTTTGTTTTTAATGAAACGGCACAAGATAAAGCACCTTAAACCTTTAACAGGATGTATTTGCTGGAGAAAGCAGATGCACATCTATGCATGCATATTCTCAGCTTCTATCACACCATTTAACAGGAGGAAGAGATTACAGAAGGTCTAATGAGGGTGGTAAAAAAAATGGTGATCCCCAGGGTGTGGGCAGTGATTGAAATGTGCAATTGCATTTTAAACATAATTAGCTCCCTAATTGTATAGCCAAGTTTAATTAATGCAATTACATGAAATATTAATTACTATTCATTTTAAGTGTATTGTTTTCAATGTTTTGTTCTCTAATTTTAAGAATTAGACAGATCTCAGTATGGAATAACTTTGAAAAGTTTCCATCTAGATGCACTGAAAAGTCAAGAGAAGAACACCTTGCTGCACCTTGTTAACACTTAACATTAAATCAATTGTAATTGCTAACTCTAAACACCCAGATGGATTATTTCTAGCTTGTAGATATGAAAATCTGCAGCTCTCTGTTCTTGTTACTATGCTTTTGGCCTTCAGTCATAGGCAGCCCAAGAGATCAGCTCGTGTTAGGAAGGAGCCTTGGGATCACGTGATCTTGTTATGTTTCTATCAACTACGTTTCCATACACAGCGTTTCCCTTAGCAACCAATGTGCTCCAAACAATTTGTCATTTTGAATTCTGCCATTCTTCTGTAATCTTCTTTCTTCCTATGAATGCTCTCTGATCAACTCCAAATATGCCCTGTTAATCTCTTGAGCAATTCTATTGATTGGACTGAATACAATTCTTTGATTCTCTAAATTAAATTGGTTTGGGGAATAAACTCCAAACAAATCTCCCATATAGTCTTCAAAATTTCATGCTTTCATTCACTCTACATCATATGGTGTAGATTTGGTGCTTTTAAAGATGTCAAGTAGCTCAGTGGACTACAGACATGACGATGAGAGACTGAATAGCACCTTTCTGGCATACTACTGACAACAGCACTGCAGTTGGTTTTAAGCCCACACACTCATAAATTTCACTGAATTAAACAATGAATTGGCTCTTTCTCTCATCCTAACTCCAGCACATCCAGACATTTTTGGCAGATTCATTAATCAGAGAGGTTGAATAGTTGGTTTTCCTACCTTTCACTATGCTATGGAAGCTGCCAAATCAACTATTTGGAGGTTTTACTCCTTAGAGAACATGTTAAAGGAAAATTGCTTTCAAGATCTTCCCAGTGTTAAACAAAAACTGCTGCAGGAACTTGCACACATCTTCTAGGAATGAGAAACTAAATCTTTCCGCCCTGGTAGTTATCAGATAGTGAGTACTTATTTTTATAATTCTAAGCAGTTCGGCTATGTAATGATGGTTTGTTTTTTTTTTTAAATCTCATATTCTCTGGTCTGACAAGTATTACAGTCAGTTAACCAGTCATGGGTGTGCTCTCACTTGTGAGTGTCCTTAGTGAAGCCTCCATCTTTTGAAGGAGACAATGGTCCAGTTGCTCATAATGTTGGGAAAAGACGCCCTCAAGCAAATAAAGTTACTCCTTAAAATTGTAAATGAAATTCCCAGAATAGCTCTTTTCTTCACACAACAGAACAAGAACGGGACACTTCTCAAGTCATCTGTGACTTACCAGCCACGGCATTAAGAGTAGAGTCTGATGTTTGCACCAACATCCCTATCATGTTCTGACACACATAAAACAAACACTTCATCAGTACTGCTATGGATCTTTTATTTATCAGACTCCCTACATTTTTTAAATGTTGAGACAATGTTGAAGTCAGAAAGATACACTGAAACTTGAAGTACAAGAACATATTACTTTCACATGAAGTCAACTAATCAAATGAAGCTCAAAAGGAAAAAGGAGAGCGGCTTCTCAAAGAGTGTGTTACAACCATGACCTGCTTCAAGCACCTTCCCAAAACTATTAGCTGAAAATAAACCAAAAGTTACCAAAAGTCTGTCCTTATTCTAATACAGCAGCATCTATAGCATATCTGCTGTAAAAACAGAGGCAAGTAGGTAAATTGCCTTAATACTGTGCAGTAAGTTCAGCAGGGACTCACTTCACAGGTTTTATTTACCTATGGCCATCTGCGGATGGTCTTTCTTTATCCATGAAAAAAAAAAAAAGATGCAGATCAGGTATGCCCAGCTGAGCTAATGCCTTGCTGACAGTAAGTCAGGAACCACATTATACTTTGGCCATCCACACCTTCCATTCCCCATCACATCTGACTAAGTGCTCTTAGCAATTCCTTTTCACAGCTTCTGGTACTCATTAGAACCTTCATGAAGTCAATTTACTATTCAGTGACTAAGAGTCACTGAACCAGCACAATCTCCCTCACAAATGACACCACCTTCATAGTTTACATGGTCTAACAAAAACTCCACCCTATCAGGATACATTAGAAAGAATAAATTACTCGCGAAGTTCTTCCCTTGCATTTACAATTGTGACTGCAGGAGAGGCAGACAAGGGAATGGTAGGTGGGAAACTTCATAACTGTCTTGGCCTTCATTTTAAACAAGGAAAGAACTTCTACACAGCTTTTACCTGTTCCAACATGTTCAGAAATCTGTTTCTAAACACATAATGATACTTCTTGCAATACTAAGGGCATAGGTCGTCAATGGTCAAAACTCCCACTACTAACACAGATGACAGTAACACATGCATTGATTTTAGTATGTATGCAATAGCCTCTGATGGCAATCTAAATTAACAAGAAACACCCAATGAATGAAATAGAAACGCAAAGTCCCAGCAGTCCCCTTCTCAGTTTCTCTTGACGGGACAGGAAAATTCCTCAACTGTCACACTGTGCAGGATCTTGCCTCTCGTGCTTTTAAGTGGCTGGGAACAACAGAGTTCTTACAGTACACACCAGATGCCAAGGAATGTTACAGCATAAGTATCTTTACAGTCATTAAAACAAAACATACTGGAGGATCATCTGTATTTTAGGGAAATTCAAGGAATGCTAGAGATGTAAAGGTACTGGCAAATCCAGCTCTTTGTCTACCTTACCTGACTGACAAACTACTGGAAATCTAGAAATGTGTGAGTTTCTAATAACTCCCTACCACTGCAGCTTAATTGCTTTTTGCAAAACTGGGAGGAAGACTTCTCCGTGAGTTTATTCAAGTATTGCCAGACAACACAAAGGGAAGGAAAAGCAACTACCTGTTGGGAATGTGCAGCTCCTCCAGAGAGATACTGAAGATAAGCTCAGAATAAACCAACTTCTTTGCAGAGGATAATGCTAAAGAAATTTTGTATAACTCAGGAAATAATCTTAAGTACAAAGTACCTTTCAAATAAATATTCAAAAGCTTCCACATATGTGATAGTTTTATTTACTTCTAAGGTTTTCTGTAATAGAAATCCTAGGTCTTCATAACTTTTACTATTTCTGCATAAAATAGTCATAACTCACAACACATGGTTCAATACTGAGTGCAGCGCAGAAGATGACAATACAATTAGCCTGTACTTTCAAGTGCAATGAAATAAAGACTTAGTTGAAATTACTACATGGACAAAAATATCACATGCTTTGTTTTCTGATCCAAAACCTAAAACACTCTAATTCTTTTTACATGCTGATAGACACGTAGCACAGTACAAAACTTCCTTTCAGCAATTACATATTTTCAGTATCTGTGACTGCTTCTCTCTTCACTGACTGAAGCTAGGCAACTGCATCTCTAAATTTTCAGAAATCAAGTGAAGAATCAATGGCCCAAAGGAAAGAACAAGTGCAAGTTAAGAAATAAAAAATATCTTTCAGATACTCAGGACTTAAAAAAGGGGAGCACACCCCCTCCTCAAAACCTGTTTCTTAAAACAAGAACTCAAGAACAGAAGGTCCATTGCTACCAACCGCTTGAGAAACAGTCACAACACTAAAAATATGTGATTCTTGTATCAATGGTCAGAGCAATCACCTGGTATAATTGCATACAACTTTTGCTTTTAAGAATTTTCTCCTGTGCTCTATGAAGGGTTTGATGTAAACTATAAGGAAGTATAACTTTACAGTCAGCATGCTGCTGTCTGCTCAAAAATACTGAAGAAGTGCTGCCTCGTACACCAACAGCCACAAACAGCTCTAAGCAGGGTTCATACACCTTCATAATCTACACATGATGTCAAACTACTACATCATCAGCACCAAAAAACATCTAAAACAAGTTTTACAGGAATATCCGAAATTTTTTCCTGATTATCACACATTGGTGTTTTCCTTCTACATACGTGTGACAAGTGGTAGCGTGTCTCTCAGCCAGCACATGGGAAATGGAGGATATCCTTTGTTGGGAATAAGCCCAGTGTGTTATTTTTCACTTTGAAAGTGTTTAGGTTAAAAGTAGGAAGCTCACATTTCTGCTTGTTAAGATAAACAACTTTTTTCCTATGCTTATAAATACTGTGAGATAGGTAATGCATCATTCACCAGGCACTTTTTTTTGTGTAAAGGATTAGACTGTTATGGATGGAAAATACAATTTTACAAGATTGATATATCAAAACTCAGTTTAAAGGCCAAAGATGCACTCCAGTATCTTTTTATTAATGGAAAGTTTCTTTTGACACTTGGCAGCCTCAAAGCTCAACTGTAATACACTACTTCATAACAACCCTTCTTTCCAGTCATTTCACAGTTCTCAAAATGAACAAACTAAGATTAAGACCAACATTTTCCATTCTATAACAACCATTTTATTTTACAATTTTTTTTTTCTCAGACTATGAAATGTTTTTCTACATTATATACTGTTTCAGGATAGAAAAAATCTCTTAGCACAAGCCAGTTTCATGGTTGCTTTCCACTTCACAAAAAACATGTTAGAGAAGGGCTATATTAAACAAGATGAATAACTGTCTTCTAAAACCCACAGCCTCATCATATGATCTTTAAGACAACATTTTAGGCAGCACTATGCAGAATGACCTAATACTGCTAATCAGAAGGCATGAAAACATTCTAAAAGAAATCAAAATCTTACTCTCTACTGCTAATCTGTTCTCTTAGTGTCAAAATGCCAGACACAAATATAAAAAGAATTGCATCATTTGATTCATAGCTTTTACCACAAAGAAGCCAAAAATCTGTACATAAGATCTCACTGTAACTCTAACAGCACCCACAAACTATTTGAATGACAGCTGACTATACAAAACACTGTCCCTAAAGGCATGAAGTACAAGGTGTGGACAGGTAGGTTTGTGTTCCCACCATATAAAGACCCAAGAGAGAAAAAAACCAATCAGTAGATCCCAAATGGATGAGAATGTAAGTCTTAGAGCCATAAAACTATAAACCATATATATAACCATATAGGTAAGTAACCAAGTAACTATAACCATAGAGGTAAGTGTGGAGAGTATAATACAGGAGAAACCTCCCACACCTTTTAAAGTGAAAAATCACAGACTATAAAGACAGGTATCTGATGCTCATAACATCTTGTATAGAACTGCTGAGAGCACTCTGTCACCAGACTGACAGAAAATACCTACCTATTTCAGATAAATGCTTTTTCTGTCAGTGAGTGAACTGAACACAACTCTGGTCAATTCAGCCATTTAGAAACAGCTCATCTGGATTCGTAAGATCAAAGCATGTTCATCCCTAATTTACATTCTAGAACTACTCCAAACAAATACCCAGAAAGAAATAAAGGGGATGAACTAAGGTATTAAAAAACTGCTTTCACTTGTTTTTCCTTCAGTACAAGGTCCCTCTACAGATGTTTCACCAAATACCCAGAGCATTAAATGAAAACATGTAAGCTAATAGGATTTGTTGCATTAATCAGTGATTATGTTATTTCAGGGTTAATGACTAAGGAAAAACTAGTTTTTCTAAGGTTTTCTAAAACTTTTTTTATCTAAATCCAAAGAACTTTTTTTTAAGGAGAAGCATTTTTGAGGAATATTCAAAACAAAAAGATGCTGATAAACAGTAATTAAACCAGGCTAGAGGAGTGACTAAAAAAAATTGAAAACAAAATTAGTTAAAGAATGTGTGAAAGGCAAGAAGTATCAGCAATGGTTGGTTTAGCTGAAAAGCCACCCAATTTTAAGAGGACAAAATTCACAATATTTCTAGCAATAAGGAGAGTCACATGTCCAAAGTAGGTATTGTATTAGAAACCAGAACCCTTATACTCCTGGAGAAACGGAATCATTGAGTAGGCAAGAAATACTTGCTCTTGAAATATTTCCAGTTTATAACTCCAACAGCCCTGAACTAGGAGAGTGCTAGGATATCAAATTATTTTCCAAAACTACCTGAAAAGAAGCCAGAGGTGCTCCAGGATTTATATTTTCTCAAAGAGCTTAATATCTTCACTACACCAAAAGTACATTGCTTCTAGCCTCAACAGGGAGTGTTCTGCCAAGACTGCAGGAAAATAAAAAAAAATCCAGAACACCGAATATTACACTCAATTAATTACAGTCTTAATTGCTCTCTTCTTTTAACACTCTAATGAATAGACCAAGTTTCAGTTTCAGTATGTATGTGTACCCAAAGTTTCAAGTCCAATAAATGAGACAGGACTGATTTGCAACATCTGTGCTAAGATCAGACCGGTTCGTGTAACCAGAAGTAAACACCGAGAGTAACATCTATGCCCCTTGTTCTCCGCCCAGAACACACAGGAGCTGACATGTAGGGGGTTTTCTGTACAACCTGCAAAGACAACGTTGTATGTCAGGGAACATGACGGCCTCAATTAAAGAGAATCTGACTCATCTTAGATCCCAGGCCAGTGGACCACCATGTGTCAGTGGAACTTCTGCCTCTCTTCACTTCTTTGGCCAGGACCTGGTTGCACTATCGACTCAACTTACGTTTCTGAGTCAGTAGTCTAAAAACTATCCCAAGGCACACACAACTTTCATTTCAACCTTCCCGAGGCACACATCAAAGTGATGTACCAGGAAGCCAGCTGGCAAGAAGCAAGTTCCAAATGTTTGCATAAACTGCAAGTTAGCTATTAAACGAGTGGCAAACAGCCCACTTCCAGTCAGAGGCACTTGCCCTCATTAAAGCCCAACAAAATAAAACAAAAACAAAGTCTCCAAGCTAAGCCACTCAAGATGTTACCTATGTAACACAAACATTTCATTTCAACGGTCAATTTGGTTTTTGCTCACTCTGCACTGTGTACTTATATAAGGTACCCTGCCATTTAAAAGCAAACCTGTCTGTCCTTTCTAGAAAAGCAAAAAATCACCTTGTATTTCCTCTACTTACAGCTTTGCACACAAAAGAAAAAACTGCAGTGATTTTTTACTTTTTTATAAGAAATGCAGTGTTCTCAGACATTCCCAGTCTCAACTGTCATACCTATCCTGATGAAACTTCTGCAGGAAAAGCTGATGCGTGCCATTTCATTTACAGGCAATATTATGATACACACTGTCAAATCTTTTATAATCCTGAAGTTCAAGAGACAGTAATTTTTTGGGTTTGAAATGGAAATTTAGCTTTGGCATTAACAATGGAGAGAACGGGCACACATACACAGATAATTCAGTCAGACATGAGCTCAGTCGGAGCACATTCCAAGCTGGCCGGACACAAGCCAGCTCCAGTTCAGCAGTCATGTAGCTGTGTTAGCACAGCACTGTGCCCACACTAATAAAACCTGCTGAGATGCTGGGTATGCTGGGTTGGGCACAGTCCTGCACTGTCTGGCCAACTCCAATCATGGACAGAGGATGCTGGGTCTGTCTGCACCCATCCATGAACATACACGCTCCTGCTCTGCGAGACTCCCACTGCTGTGAATTTTTTTTTCCCTACAAAGAGCACAGCACCATACATTTGGGATTTTAAGTATCCTCCTTGATCATAGCCATGGCAATTTCATATAGCTGCTCCAATGAGCATTTGAAACAAGAGAATAATTACTAGCACTACGGGCCAATGAGGGGCATGGGCAATTGAATGGATTTTATTTACATAACTGTCCTTTACAGTTAGTAGCATTTCCCCCAGGCATTTATTCTGTTACAGAATTCAGCAAGACTTGTAACTCAGTTCCTGTCAACATCTCAAAGGACACATTTCTAGTAGTATTCAAGTCTACCTTAAAGTAAACAAACAAAGAGAAAATTATGTTATTCATTATAAAAACTGTGAATCCTAGTTCTCAGAAAAAGACAGAAAATGAAACCATGAAAAGAGATCAGGTAATACAGTTCTTCAAAGTTTCGCTCCAAAGGCCCATGTAACTAAACTTCTTTGCCTGTGCGAGGAAATTAGTAAGTCTTCCAAGGATGAAAAAAAGCCATGTATTAATCATGTACTGACAGAGAAACCAAAGGACAGGTGTGCAACTCTGAGCTCAAATAACTAGCCTGGAAGATCAAGGAATAAAACTGTAACATGAATGTGTTAATAACATTACATTTTTCTTAATAAAAAATGCCCTGGAGCACTTTAAGGCTGACACAAGTCCTCCATTTTATATTTTCTTCATTTAAAAGGTAGATTAAAAAATAAACAAAACAGCCAACAAAAACAGATTTAGTGAGCTACATACTTGATTTTTAGGAAATGCAGTAAAACACCCTTCAATTATACAACACTGTCTGTGCCAGCCCCTTCAGTCTTGCTTGTAAAAAGGCAGACAGGGTAAAAAAGTCAGACCAGAGTGGGAGAATTCTGTCCCTATTTCAAAGTAACTTCTTCTTGCTACATTTAAATTTCCTATTGTCTAAAGTATTACATGTTTTGAAATGAACTACAGATTGTCAACTAAAAAAGTACTGACAGTATTTAAGGTATGTTAAACAGCCTTCAAACTCAAAGCCATTGACACAAACTGGAGAAGTTTAGCTTATTTGAAAAGCAAATTTAATCTGGGCAGTAGCCTTTGAAATAAATTTTAAATTTTCTTGTATACAACAATATTTCAAAAATAGAACTGATATTTGGATTTATGCTTTAACATTCATCATTTGGGTCCATTTGTATACTCATGTCACCATGAATGTAAAACCCATAAAAAGGTATCATCCAAACAAGTTTAGGCAGATTCAGGTACCACAAATCAGGGGATAGCGACAAAGGAAGATGGTTTAGGGCAAGATTTATGTTAATCTTCATTGGAATAGCCTGACTGCTGCAAAAATTCTAGATAGTATTAGTCAGAACTTAAGTTTGCAATATTCTCTCTAGGTATGATCTGAGATCTAATACAGAGTGCTTGTATTTCCTAACTAAAAATTACTTGTCTGACTTCAGAAACACGAATTCAGTACTCACAGGGCATTCAATGAGAGTGAGATTTTTGAGAGAGCAAAAAGTATTTTTCATTTTGATTTACAATATGTGCAAGAATACTCAAAGTAATACTAGCTTGAACAAGTTCTAACAAACCATCTCTGGTGACAATCAAGACAATGAAATAACTTTTTGGCTAAGTTGAATGTGCACCTCTAATGTACTACAGCTGTCAAGTTCATGTATCATGCACACCTGCACAAAAAATAATCTCAGTGCACAATTTTCAGACAGAAGCTGAACCTTACCTTTAGTGACAGAAGGAATGCTTTTTCCATCTGGATAACTTAAATTAACTAACTAGTACACTCCAGTTTTAAAAACTCATCAGATTTTGAAAATATGTGAGTTTTTCTTCCCTAATCCATTAATTAAAAAAGGCAATAGATAAAAAAAAGTGCTTGGAGAGCTACTCTCCCAACCTTATAAGGGACAAGGTAAATGGAAAGAAAGTGTTCACCTTCTAACTACAGCTAGTATTTTGCCATAAATAGAAAAGTATTTGTTGTCCCCCTTGTTACCCAAAGCATGGAAAGCGCCCATTAATAAAATGCGAGTTGGTTAGAGCCGAGTTACGGAAATAGGCAATTCACATCCGAAGAACATCCTTTATACAAATGTATAAAGTTTTTATACAATTCATGTATAAAATTCCACATCTCTTTAAATGCAAAAATCTAATAATGTAAGTAAATACATCAGACTACAGAATTGTTTAGAGGGGTATACTGTTGTGTTTAGACACACAAATACAACATGTATGTATTGTCTAATCCACAAAGAGAAAAAAACTTATAAATCTCCATCCTGAAATCAAGATCATACAGAGTGGACATGGCAGCAGGGGATGACCAGAAATGAACTGAAAAAAATTAAATTTAAGTTACTTTAAAATCAATTAGCTACATGAAGACTTTTTGGCTGATTTAAAAAATAGTTAAATATATATTATAGTTTGTCCAAGATGTGAATAAAATTAATTAAGAAGTGCACAAATTTTTAGAGTCTGGTCAGCTATTCTGCATGCAACATTTACATAGGTATCCCTACTATTTATCTTCTATCAGGACAAAAAAACCTCTAGAGAACGCACTGTAGAAACTAAACCAAGAGTGAAATGCAGGTGTAATTTTCTGTACCACTCCCTGACACCAGAAGGCTTGCTGCTAAGTCTCCCTAAAACAAATCTGAAGAGATAAAACATGAGCCTTTCAACTGGAAAGCTTACCCAGTGAAAAGCTGCAATTGCAGAAGGGCATTGAGCATAAGCTACAGTCAAGAGCCATATTTGAAGCCACACAATATCATTTCTTTGTCAGAACAGAGAAGAGTATTTACTGGTATGACTATGTCACTGTATACCACATATTAAAGACACGAATGAAATATTTCACAACAAAGCAAAGTTATTATCTTGAAACTTATAGTCCCTATTTAGGAATACTTTTTGATCAGCTATCAAAAAACCTGCTTTTTCCAGTAAAGCTCCACCTGAATTTTCTACCGCCACTAATCAGTTTTTAAACTGGCAGCAAAAGGCAAATTTTAAAAAAGGCTGTTTTTAAAGTAATTTAACATGTTACATTAATAAATTATAGTTAACCTAAATTTACTTTACTGTGACAACTCAGACAATGTAGACATGAATTTCAACTGAAATACCTGAATGGCACCAAACAATTGTGTCTTTAAAGAGCAATATCAGCAACAACTGGTATTACTTACTGGTATATAATAGATATTCATTTTAGGGGCTTCATTGGCAGTCATTAGCATTCCTAAAAAGAGATTTCCACATTTAAAAATATTGATCACAAGAGGGTAATACTATTTTTTTAAAAAAAAACCTCATAAAGTACATATATACACTAACCAAGACCTGTAATAAATTGTTGCATCAAATACCATGGAAAGAAAGGTCTGATACCAGCATAATTAACAAAGCCTAATTTCCTACATATTTATTCCCTTTTGTCCTCTATCTTAATGGTTCAGCACCACTTTAAGCAACATCAAGCCCTGATAAGTGCGGGCTGCCAATTTTCATAACAAATGTAAAAAGTTCATCCCTTAATACTGTTTAGAACAAATCCAGTTAGTACTGCAGTTAAAACTTACCTTGGATATAAAATAGCATTATTAATACATTGGTATTAATATTTATGGTTTTTTGTTTTATTTTTAAACACACACCTAAACAAAGCCATTAATCACAACATGGTTTACACCTTCATTCATATTTCATCTTGGGAAATCAACACAACAGCAGCTACTCAACCCAAAATGAGATATAGGATAGTGTGGCTTCAAAAGGAGTAATACTAGTGCTATTAGCCAACCAGGGAAAATGTAAAATTTGAAATATCTATTAATATACTGAAGAAACACCACAAAACCAATGTCTTGGGGTTTAAGTACTCTGAATATAAAAAAAATACTGTAGCAATACTAAAATCTGTGGAAAATCTCCTACTGCCACAAGATTTCATACAAGTTCAAAATGAAGAACACTTTCAATTTCCTTCTACATAAAAGAGTAATAAGAACATTTGCTATATACTTTTATGTTTACCTCAGTTTTGTCTTTCCAATGTAGCTGATCAACATGTAATACAAGAGACTGATTATGAAGAAGAAAAGTGCCATCAAATTAGATAACATTCTGATCTGAAAGAACTGTAACATATGCCACTGAGACTATGAATAATTGGGTCAATTACTACACACCCAGAGGGCAGAAATATAATTTACACCCAACTAGAGGAATGCAATTAAAATGGGTGGAGCAATCCTTCCTACCTAATCCTTTTATTATAAATACACAATGCAGCTGGACTTAAAATGTCAGAAAAAAGGGGCCTTGCTTTCCCAGCAAAGCAAGGTATTTGTGAAAGCTTAGTCAGCAAACTGGCTAAAAACTGTGCCTGGAAAGGTTTACAGGCAATTTAAGGAAAAAGCAAGGATTTATAGTATATACATGAACACACACACAGACACACACAGAGTACTCCAGCATAGTATATAGGTTACATGCTCGCCTAGCAGCACGCTCCAGAGACAAAGCATTTTTCCATTGGCTGAATATGAATCACTGGAAATAAAGACAGAAATTAATTCTGCAGGTGCTTCGAAGATGACAGTAAAGGAAAACCTCCTCTTTGAGAGTCTTCCACCAATAATTAAAGGAGGACAAAAACGGACTTCAGAACAGTACATGGGTGTATACTACAAGGGAAATAGAAGAATGAAAGTTAACAACTCTGAAAGGAGAAGTCTATTCCATGCATTTTTATTGCTTCAGCTTGTTAGTTTCAACCAATTTTTATGGGAAGAGAGACCACACCCTAACAAACTACATAACAGCCTAGTTTGATTACTGTAGAAGAGAAATAAATGAGAGCCTTTTTTCAGAAGTTTTAATAAGGCCCTCTTTGGAAAATGCTCTGCAATACAGTATCATAAATGTAAAAGAATGAAGATGGGAACATGAAGTGATAGTATGTGGGAGAAGCAGTTTTAGAAAATGCAAATTTTTAACTTTTAATTTTTTTTACAATAATTGAAACAAACGAGACACAAATTTCTATACACTGAAGATGCCGTCAAGTTTCATTTATATAATACAACTAAATCTCCTGTGTTTCCTGTGCCATGCATCTAGTGGTGCTCTGAGAATGCTGGGGCACCAGTAAGAGCACCGAGCCAAACCCATACTGATACTATATTTCCAACTTTCCACTGCAAGGCCATCTTACTGAAAATATTTACTTATTTTCAGATCTTCAGTCACGATTATTCTTTAAATTCTGAATGAGCATGAGGTGGTTCTAGGCATCTTAAATTCTGGTTCAACAATATTTATGACAAATCTGTGATGCACCACCTCTTACCTTAAATCTCTCAATTTCCACTGCAACATGTTCTAGCTTTTGCCCCACTGTCTCCATGTGACCATAAAATACAACCAGTTTTCTTCCCACAACAGTTCTTACCAAAACCATCAAGCTGTCCCCCTACAGACAATAAGAAAAGCAGAACTGACTTAAGCAGGAGATGTGGGACACAGAACTGGACTGCATAATCTAGATCTCAATCACAGACACATGAAAAGCTGTGTCAATAGCAAGATTAGAGAGATGTGTGCATTCAGTTCTTTGTGCTACAAGATTCATCCTGCAGAGTCTCATGAAAATCATTTCTGCAAAAGCACATGAGGCATGTCCACATACCACAAAGGCTACAGAGTGTCCACAGTTGAGTAATGCCCACCCTTGACATACTCAAACTTGACTTGACCTGAGCAACGTGATCCGACTTCAAAGATGGATCTAACTTCAAGTTGCCCCTGCTTTGAGCAGGAAATACACAACTCCCAGAGGTACCTTCCAACCTAAATTACACTACGATTCTACATTGTCAAAGAACTTTTTTCTGTTCCACTCCCTGTGGTGAGCTCTTCATTGGTGCTGTGTGGACGTTAATTTGCTGCAGGGTTCTCTTTTAGATGAAACCAACAAGCTCACAGGTGAAACGCAGGTGAAATGCTAAAGATGATTCACTCCAAGAACCTCTCTCTGTAGCCACCATGGACGAGGGCTTATCCACCTCCATGGTGCACAGTTCACCCTGTCACCATGCAGTAATTCTCATATACACCCATATGAACTCCTACATACAACCAGAGCACATGGCATGTACCCTGCTCCATAAGGTCAAAAATGCCCACCATCTTATCAGGGAAGAGTATTTAATTGCTCATCTTACCAAAAAAAAAAAAAAAAAAAAAAACCAACAAAAAAACCTCCAACACATTCTTAACTGAAGTTGGCAGAAAAGACAAAGATAAGTTTTAACTTGCTAGAAATCTCAAACTCACTTATCTACAATCTTAAATTTGAGCTGCTAGTGTGAATCAAAATCCAAGCTGCTCTGTCTTTACTGCTACCTTGCTCTAAAATTAGGATAATAGCAGAGTTTGCAACACAGGCATTGTCTGCTTCAAGACTTTTGCTCTGTGCCATCCTAGTGGCCCTAACTTACTTCATCTTTTTCAGTACTGCTTTCTAAAAAGGAAGTAGGTGTCACACTGTACTGAAGAACTACAGCAACTCACATTAAGCAAGAAAATTAAGTCCAGTTGCACTCTGAAATACAACCAAAGCACATATGCACATACAACCATCACTTTGCAAAATATTTTTACTCATAAATTAAGTCCTGGTTAGAAGTGACCCTCAGTTTTGATCTCTAAACATAATATTATGAGATGCAACAAATCTGAAAACAGTCACAAAAAACATGCAAATTTGTGCACATAGGAATCTACACTTAAAACCAAAGTATTAAATCTAAGGACCAGCACAATTTAAGTGCTGTATTTAAGTCCAGGAAAGATCAAATCTTTGTAAATACTTGAAAAAAAAATCTATAAACCTGCTGTAAAGAGATTTTTCCTACCTCTAGAAAGCAAGCTCTAACTCATCTTGGACTTAGTCAAGACAATAGGTCAAAATTCCTATTCTTATGAAATGAGTCACTTCAGATATTTGAAAGAGTAAAAGAGATCAATCACTCAATTAACAGCACAGCAGCTTCTAACTGCAAAGAGGCTCCAATGTAATACAGGTGCAGAGGAAACAAGGACACTAATTGACAAATAACCCTTTATTCCAAGCTCTGCCATAAGGAGGAAAGTAGACCTAAATTGTATCACCTAACCAGAAAAAAAGACCACAGCTTGCGTTAGCAAGCTTTTCTTTTTGAATTTAGCAAGATATGACTATATTTAACATACCTGAATTTGGATACAGGCAGACATCATTTATATCATGTTCTGGCTCCATTGAAGTAAATATCTTTCCCTGAAATTGTAGGAAGAAAATAAATCATATAGAACGCCAAAAAATATAATTAAATTCAGTAAATCTAAACATTAATAAATAGCTACTATAGAAACTAAGAAACATGATGGCATAAAGATGGAATAGCTTTTGCAGAACAATAAAATATCAAATCTCTGAACATAACACAAGGAACTCCATATTGTATTTTATCTCTGATTCAATCTCTTACAAGGAAGTGAAGCCTACTGGCTATTGAAGACACAGCAATGTACAGTGGCACCTCTAATTTCTCGGTTTACACTTCTATGTTGAAAATATATGTCAAATTTACTTTATTTTATGCAAAAGGGGGCCTGAGGTCTGTAAGTTCCTGGCACATCGCCAGTGTAACCCTCACTTTATTCAACTCTGAATGTGGTAGTTTTAAATCATTTTTACTTTGCAAAGTATGATTAGCTGAAAAAAATGGATTAGGAATGAAATTTGAATCTGGATCTTGGTTCTTCCACCCTGCTAATGTCGAAATGAAATTAAATATAGATCAGCATTTTATTTAGGTCTTGATATAGAATAAAAGTAGTAAGAGAATGCAGTGGTATCTAGCTTAGATCAGAACTGAAGTTATAAAGGTTACTTAAGAAAGAGGTAAAAGCAGGAAACAACATTCTCAAAATAATAAGAACTGGAACAGAGTCTGAAAAACCCAGACAAAATACAGGTGCTCTTATGAGCCAACACACAAGACAGCCAGTAGAGTCTCTAACAACTGGACCGCATAATCTGAAGCATGAGACTACATGCCTACACAGTTCTAAATGAGGGACAGGAACAAGGAAAATTTTGATCCTGTTCCCCTTTTTTTCTTTCCCTGCAGCAATCCCACCTACCTTTCTGGGCCCTTCCTTTCCCTCCCAGTTACCCCACCCACCTCTGGTCTCTCCCTGATGATTAAGAAGAGGCCTCCTCCACCCCGGCCTCAGCAGACAAAAGCCCGGTGCTCCCCACCCCAAGGCACGTCTCAGCATGGGGCTATTCTGGTATCAAAGCCATATGCTCTCCACCCGCAGTCTGCCTCTGCACTTGGTTCCTAGCCAGAGATAGTCAGGAACCAGCATTTGGGAGAGGAGGAGCCAGCTGGAACATACTCTAGGAAAGAGTCCAAAGCTATCTTTGCCTTCCAGCAGTGAGAAACCCTCCCTTTTCCCACCAGAGGCCACCTGACAAACCTTACAGTGCTTCATTCTCAAGGAGGGAAATATACACACCTAGGAAAAATGGCGAGAGGCCACTGCAGATGTTTTAAATAATAACCAATAATTTATTTGCTCTTTCAAACAATAAAAATTAACTGCAGAGGAGCATACAAAAAACTACTTGTGATCACAGTAAAAATAAAAGGCTGTTGAAAGCTCATGAAGCAGCACGACAATACTGAACTGACTGCCTGAAATAACTAGAAAAAAGCCTCTGCTACAACCTCTTTATGTTTCACTATAAAGTTAGAAAAGCATAGATGGAGCATGTTTTTTAGAAGGAACACAATTGACTAGACAGTCCCTCAAACTAAACCAAGTTACAATAGTATTACTATGAATCTACGGGGTAACATATTTTGTTACCCCGTAGATTCATAGCAAGCTTCACTGACAGAAAGATAAGAAAGAGGACAGCATGATATAATGAAAAGAAGTCCTATGAAAATTAGAGATTTCAATTTCACTTAGAAGTGCAAAAGGTATGCATAAAGACATTGGCCATTGCAACATAATCCACTAATACAGTGTAAGACACATTGTTACTGCCTCTACGAACAGTATCTGCTTCAGTATCCAAATACCTTCCTGAGAAAATAAGCAGCACCTGATTTTAGTAGGTCCTTAACTAACTGATCTACCTTTGAAATTAACCCTACTTTGAGCAGGGAATTGGAATGAACATGTTTTCTCTGGTGAAAAAGGTAACTGGATGTATTCAAGAACACTGTGAGAAATGCACAAACCAAGGCAACGGCTAAGATAC
Source organism: Corvus hawaiiensis (assembly GCF_020740725.1). Lineage (NCBI taxonomy): Eukaryota > Metazoa > Chordata > Aves > Passeriformes > Corvidae > Corvus > Corvus hawaiiensis. The sequence goes on along the minus strand of NC_063215.1, from coordinate 15,157,968 downwards.
TACTTTTTATGTTTAAATCCTCCTCCTGAAAGAAGCCTCTTGGCCAGACATGTTCAAACAGCTAGAAAACCCCTAAGACTGTATCTTTATACCTGACAGCCTACTGAATAACTTCCCAGATTCTGATTTAGCCAGACAGGACAAAATGCTATGTAAATTAAGAGACATTAAAACCTCAGCTTCCTACACTGAATTTCAGCTTAATTAATCAAGCTGCACAAAAAAATACCCAAAACAACAAAACAAACAAAAAAAAAACCTAGAAAAACCCCCAACCCAAATAAAGTAAAAATTTAAAAATCCAAATGCAGCAACATAAAACAACTTACTGTATCTTTGTTCCACATTTTTATTATTCGAGAATCCGCAGAGATAATTAAATCCAACTGATGCTGAAACTGAATTGATTTAATAGGCAGGCCATAGTGGTGATCTTTGACTATTAATGGATTACTAGACCGGAGATCATATAATAGAACCTTGAAGAATAAGAGGCAGATTCAATTTATAACATTGTAAGATCATGAAGAAGTCATGCCCATCAGATCTTCACTAAATATTTAGCTAAACTTGAGATTTTACTTAAATACATAGGTAGGATTTACATAAAATAAATAATTTTAAATTCTGAAAACAACCTATTAGGTGAGCCCAGTTTATTCTAGCCATGTATTTTAACATCAGCATGCTTCCATCTAGAAAAATTAAAAAATTTAAGATCTAACCATCTTTCTAAAGACTTTTAAATTACTATTAAAAAAATGAACCTTTTTTTTTTTATTTCAATACTCTTAGTATTTCATAATTAGTAACATTTCACTTTCAGATTCTTGTGTTGTTCTTACACAATTTAAATTTTCAGACTCCCTTCCAGATTCAGTGAATGCAACATTCCCTCAATGAAACACCCCAGGGTGTAAGTTTTGTGTTAAGGAAAGTAGAGCGTACAGGCCCTATCTTCCAGAAACCTGTATTTTTATCTCCAAAATTTCCTATGGAACTTGAGAAAGACCTTAAATCTTTCATATGTAAAGTGCAAATACCCAGAATTTTTGGGAAAAATAATATTCTCAGTTTATTTAATCAGAAACACAGTCTACAATAAAATTTGTCTGACTTGTACACTAGCACAGCAAGTACAATTCTCACACACATATCCGCTCTTGAAGAAGCTACAGTTTTCTAAACCCATGAAAATACTGATAAAGGCAGGAAACAGTCCCCACACTTCCCTTTACAAATATGATGGCAACAATAAATGAATTAAAATGATTTTTCATATTACGGTAAGACAGTAAAAATAACAGTTAAAAGACAATAATTTCTGGGTTTTTTAATCACCAAGATAAGGGAGAGCACATATGCTGCATTGAAATGGTACTGATAGTCCCAAAAATTAGCAACTTCCCCCACACACTTGACTCAAGTCTTAAGAAAACTGCAAATCTGAAGTTATATAGTTATGAAGTCATGATGATTTTAAGTGGTACCTACAGAATTCTGAAGAGCACAAGCATTTGACAAAATTAAATTGCAGTTTGACTATTACTACTCTATACATGTAGTTTATGGTCTTATAACTACTTGCAGTAATAGAGATATAGTGCACTCAATGTATGATAGGCTGGGATTGGGAATTGCAAGAGCAGGATCTCCTAAGAACTATGATAGATGAAGTCAAATATACCTGCCCAGTAGATGTTCCAACAGCCATATTCAAAGCTCCATCAAATTTCAGTGCTGAAATGGATGGTAAACCTTCTATCCTGCCAAGCACAATGCTTATAGTTAGGCATTCTTTCAATAAAGTCTGCAAATAATTTTTTTAATGTTAAAAATAACTACATTATTATTGTAAAATAATTTACAGGCATCACTCAGAAATACTACTTCAAAAAGCTGTGCTGTTTACATTCAGAACTTTTATTTGTATAGAAAAATAGCCACTGCTATTCAGATCAATGTCTAAGAGAACTCCTTTATGATTAAGAAAATCCTTTATTCACACTAGCAATGACAAGAGAAGAGAACAGGCAGGTCATTTTAAAGCAAAATGAGATTTATTTCTAAAAGCAAAACTTCTGAAAAGTTCAGAACGACACACTTTACTCACAGCCTTTACTCACTCTGTGTCTGCTGTCACACTGCTTAGTGCACAGTCCAACAGCCCAACTCGATTTCTAGTTCTAGGGTCCCAGCATTCCACTTTACCCTAAACAATTTAGAAAATATGGTTCAAGCTTATGTAGCAGATGCCTGGTATTCTGAAAATGTTTAAATAAAATTATGAATTATCTAATCTAATTAATAATTACCAAAATTTCCTAGGTTGACATGAGTTGTTTTAATAATGACATACAGGCTGCACACATTTCATTTCTAGTTTCTTTCATGGAATCTGAATCAAAACCACTAATTTTCTTAAGATTAATAGGGTACACATGCCAGGTAATTTCTACAGATGGCTACACTGCAGAACAAGAGAACATTATTTTCGCTCCCATCTGCAAAATCTCAAGTACTCAGCAACCAAGTAATTCAGGTATTTTATCTGCACTACGCTCTAAAAAGTCATCTGTAACGTATCTATATCTAACATAACAAATGAGACCAATTTAATTAATTATGTTCATGATTTCTTCTTATCCTCCTGCAAATTAATATAAAAATGAAGCAAACACTACTGCCACTTTTATAAAAGGAAGGAAAACATTTACCTCAGCTGTTCCCATAGCAAACAAGAAGTGTACAGGATTTATGTCACAGACATTACTCTCTCTACAACAGAAAAAGGAGCAAGTTTAGTGACCTCAGAACAATTTAACACATGAACAACTAATAAGATTTCTGTAATCATGTACACTATTGCTCAGCCTGGAAAAGCAAAAGTTGGAGGGAGGGACAGGTGGCCATATAACAACAGCTTCCCATACTTAAGGGAGCTTACTAACAGTTTGGAGCCAGAGACAGTGTTGATTACTTGAAACAGGTAAGGTTCCAACTGGATGTAAGTGTGGTCACCGGTGCACATAAACTACAAGGGACAGAGAGTCTTCAGTAAGACACGTTCCTAGAACCACAAGAACCACTTTATGCTAAGGTGACCAAAAAGACTTCTCCCAGGATGCTTGTTCTGTTATGTTAATCTATCCCAGTTTGAATTCCCTGGTTGGCTGTCAGCCTCTACCCCTCATCACTCCCCCAGAGTTCCCCATTGGTCCCTGTTCCCTAGTCCCACCTTTTCCCCCCACTCCCAGAGAAAACTGTGAGTTTCGGGATCACGTTCACATTTGCCTCTGCAACCTTCAGCAGTGTAGCAGCAATAAATGCTCCTGCTGGAACGCACACAAATGCCCTTCTCGACTCTTTGCTACCGACTGTAACACTGAACCCACCCGTGCTTCTGAGGGTGCACGCGGGACCCCATGGAGCCGAGCAGGGACAGTGTTATGTAAGGATAATATTTTTATGCTATAAGGATAATTAAGCACTGGAATGTGTTAGTGATAGAGGCAGGGAAATTTCCATCTTTGGAGTTTTCAAGACCCCCCTGAGAAAATTCATCTGAATTCATATAACCATGCCCTGAGCAGGAGCCTGGGCTCTGAGGTTCTCTCCAGCCTGAACAATCCTGTGTTCTTCTGCCCGTATCCACCACCTACCACCAAGCCCTGCCATATCACTCTGCTCCACTGTATTCTTAAACAACTCAACAGGACATGAAGAAATGGCCTCAAGGTGTGCTAGGGGAGGTTCAGATTGCATACCAGGAAAAATTTCTTCACTGGAGGGGTTGCCAAGGATTGGAATAGGCTGCTCAGGGAAGTGGTTCAATCACCATCCCTGGAGGTATTTAAAAGACATGTAGATGTGGCATTTGGGGACATGGTCTAGTGGTGGACTTGGCAGTCCTCGGTTAATAGTTGGGCTTGATGATCTTAGAGGTCTTTTCCAACCTAAATGATTTTCTGATTCTAATTATGTCAAAAGATCTTTCTGATGACTTATGTTCTAAAGCTTACATCTCCAACATGTTCTTGTGTGACCAATGGTCTCCCTTCTCCCACCCAAGTATCCTGTTTCTCAATAGGGCACCCAAGAGCCCTGTATTTCAACAACAATTCTTCCAAAGTACAAATATTTCTGTCTACACCACTTATCCCAGCACTTTCCAACTACTTCCATTCAAAGGCCTCTACCTCTAATTCTGTAACTCCTCCAACTCCCTTGCGTCAAAACCTTCTCAGAACTAAAGTCTCATCTCTCTAATCCACATTCTACACTACACCCTTACCTCTCCCATTCTAGGATTTCCCCTTTTTTTCCTCCTTTTGCTTGTTTTTTTATTTTGCCTTCCCAAATACTCCTTCATCCATTAAGCTATCCTGCCCAGTGCACACCAGCTGTTGCCCACCAACAAGCCACTCTATTTAGTGAAGTCTGTTCTTCTAATCTGCCTCTCCCCACATGAAAAAAGCTCAGTTCCTACTTTGGTAGGCTTTTCAAAAGAATCAGACACATGCTGGAGATATAAGAATTCTCTTTGGGCTACTTCAAGAGCAGAAGGACAAAGACATGTCTGGGAAAGTACATACCCTGTGGGTAGATCTCTATATGATGGCTAAATTGAGTAATAATGGCAAAGTTTTAATGAAATGCTCTTATGATCAAGTTATATAATACCTATTTAGTCCACATTAAGCAATTTTAAAACATCCACAAAAGAAAATTCAATTAAACATAAAAACTAGAACAAAAAAAATTTACAGAACATAAAATGAAATGAGACTCAGACTCAGCATATGTTCCTTTTCAACTCTGCAAAGCATTTGGGCAGCATTCAGAGACAGTACTGGTGCTGAGTGTGCTTGGAGTCTGCTTCCACCTGGTGGAAGGAAGACAGAGGTCATGCATCACACATAACTTACGAAGCTTCAGTTTGCAGGGAGTTCAGAAATCTTCCTTGTTCCAGATTTAGCCTGTACACTTCAGAACTACAAAAGAAAAACCCAAAATTACTTGTCTTACAAATACTGAAAAACACTGCTGTAAGTTCAGGGGCATTGTAAAGATTCTTATTCACAGCCTAATTTTGCCAAATATACAATTTTCAGAATTCATAATCTACAAGACAAACCTATACTTCAGTGTTCAAAATACAGAGAAAAATGTGCATGTTCACCACTTATTTATTATACTTCAATATCCTGCCAATTACTATTTTTACAGGGAAAAGATACATTAACTCTTTTCTCAAGATCTTTTAATTTCCTGTGATCTAAGTTACATCTTGAATTTCTACTTATTTTGCTTGAAACCCTAGCATCTAATTTTATTTTTACTGTGTCTTTTCAGAGACCCAATTATGTGATTTAACATACACTTTACAGCAATGAAACACCAAGCAGGACAGGAAAAGTTATTTGATTTTCCTTACTTAAATGCTAAACACTTTTTAAAGCAGTACACTGACCTGCAGTTTTTAATACACATTTGCAAATACATGATGTACATGGTTTAAGAATCGAAAAAAAAAAAAGGTTTAAAAACAGCATGGGAAACTGAATTAATTTTAATCTTCCCATATTTTCCACTCTTCCCAGTCTCCATTATTAATTTGGAAGAAATTGCCACTTCTTCCACTTTTTAACTTTTCTAGTATTTGAATGTTTATTTTATTCTTGGAAAACATGGTTAACAAAAATGAAACAAAAATACCTTGCTCCTACGAAATACAGGTCACATGATGGATAGTGGTAAGAGAAATCTCTACCAAATTTTGGTATTCTTGTCCTGTAGTAATGGCCATGTTGTGAATGAAACTCCACAAATCTGCCACACTGCAAGAAGACAATCTGAAAATAAAATAGAAAGCACTGAAACATACAGAAACAGACAAGGATCTCCCCAACTTGTCTTACAATGCAAACTTAATTATTTTTTTTCAGACTCACAGAGGCTTATCACAACTTATTCAAACAATTTCTACTAAAATGACAGGATCAACTATTGCTTCATCATTCTCACTAGCCACAGCGAAGAGTCTGCAATCAGAAGCAGCACAGTTATCTTGTGTTCTGCTGCACTAAAACTAACATCTCTACTTACTTCAAGACACTACAGGTACAAAAGTACAAAGCCATGCAGACACCAGTATGTCCATATGTACTAAGCACATGAACTACACATCCTGATGCACGGCAGTGTTCCAATAAATGACACCAATGATCTTTCTGCATTTTTGTTCTTTGCCAACTAAATAAGAACATTGTTTCTTTCTGAAACTTAGACAAACATCTCAGTCCTGGAAAAACATACATGGAGGCATTACTAGAGAACTCAATCTATCTCAGTAAATAAAATAGGCCAGGACCTGCTGTTACACTTCTGATGGCAGATTAACATGGCACACACCCACAGGAAGGGATTCTTCCTGCTCCAGACACATTTTCACCCATATCACCTGTTGCACTCATGCTGTGCCTCAAACCATGGCCAGGAACTGTGCAATGGAGGAAGAGCTGGCCTGGCCCAAACTCATGCCATGAATGATAATCACAGCCAAACTCTGAGCCTCATCCCTATTTAGCTTAGATTAGAAAAGTGTTAGTTTAGTTTAGCCTGTGTAGTATATGCATTTTCTAAAAATGAAGGTCTACAATTTTCTACTGCTGAATTACACTTCTAGCAATGCAAATAAGGATGAGAAACTCAGGGAAGGTGAGGTACAAAAGTTACTTTAAATCTGTCACCTTTATTTATAAATCTGTATATTCTTCCCTTAAGAGACATGGAGAAAATACTGACCTGGGCTGGCACTTCATGCTCATTTATCCTTAAGTCCTTGTGTGCTTTTTCTGGTATCAGAAAACCCAGTGTTCCAACTTTTAATCATGGACTTACTGCTCTTGGTCCAAGACTAAGCAGAGTATCATCTCAGAATTCTAACTACAACTTCATACAACGTTACAGATACAGTTGCACAGCTAATGTTACACAGTGATGTTGTTCATATACATCCCACTTTATTCTTTGTGTGCCTAAGGCCTTTTTGCTTTTACCTGGAGGCTTTAAACAAGCAAAGTTCTTTAGTTATCTGTTTGAAACAATGCCCAAACAAAATCTTTTCTCTATTGTCATTACAGAAGAAGAAATGTCTGCATTTTCATGCAGTACAGAAGACACATAAACTATAAGAACACAAAATTAAACCATATTTAATTTAAACATATCAGTATCACATATTCTTAGTTCACTACCAGTAAGTCATCAAAACTTGTTACAAGGAAGACAGAAGATGCAGTTTACTTTCAATTAGAAAAGTGAATTTTCTTCTCACTCGCTCTGCCTCCAAAAAGACTTTAGGAAGTTTTTTACAGCTGCCAAAAGCATCCAAATATTCTCCTAATAATTGTCCTACCACTAATAATTTTCTATTTAAATACAAATTTCTACAATATTGGACTTGAATATATATTCTTGTTCTCTTTCATTAATAGTGGATATAGCTCACCGTAAATTGTGTTTGTCTTTTTTCTTTTTAAATAAATTTTGGTCACCAGCAGAAAACTACAACCTGAGGGTAGCAAAAGCATTGGCACCAGTGTGTGGCAAAAATACTATGTGGAAATATAGGTATTCTGGCAAAAGGCTTTGGGGAAAAAAGAGATCACTCTCTCCCAAGTGTAAAACTTAGTCCAAGGCTAAGACTTTTAAGTCCAACACTTAGAAAAGCACAGAAATGTAACTGGCCTTATCGGTACCAAACTGTATGAAAGAAAACAGGTGCTCTCACTGTGAAAATGCAGGTAAGCCTCAAAGCAACCTTACAGGGATGGCAGGAACAGACCTGGAGAGACACTATTTTCCCTGGCAATGAAAGGATGCTGAGAGCATCAAGAGGGCTACCAAGACTGACAAGGAACAGAATACGGGGAGTACAAAAAAATCCCTCTTTGCAGTAGCAACAGTAAAAATTTAAGATTTTCCTGGGCAGGTCTGACAGGAACTAAAAATTCTTTATGACAAGGTAGCACAGCACTGCAGTAATTTATTCAGTACATTTGTGGAACCACCACACTGCAGATTTTGACAGAACCGTTAAAGCATTAAAATGATATCTTAAGGTCCCATTCCAATCAATACTTCTACGATTCTAAGAATTTCAAGTGTAATTTCTCAAGTGTCATTCCCTCTTTCTAACATGTCTTTCTAACAACACTGAAGTTTAGTTTCCTAATGATTTATTAAGTTTTAGTAAAATAAAACTGAAAACATAAAGATTGTATGAAGCTGAAAAAGTAGGGCTTCAGTCTGAAATACAGTACCCATTTCAGCTGAAAACACACATGCCTTTCTGTTCATAATCAGTCAGAAACATATCTGGGACACAGCATGTTCCTCAGACTCCCAAATAACTATTTGGTATATACAGCCAGAAACATTTTCCCACAGACAGACAAGTGGGAAGCTACTTGGTCATTGGAAGTATTGGTCATTATCTTCTGTTACTTGAATTCATGCACTTCCTTGGAAATCTCACAGGAAAAATGGAAAAAAGCTACAAGGCTAGATGATCACACCTCTGATCAAATAGCAGTATTTATTAAAACAAACCTTTACCTGAAATGGTAAGGTCTCTTCACAGAAAAGAAAGTGTAAAATAAACACTCTGAAGGTGATTCCTTCAGGTACAGCACTTAATTTAAAAATAAATAAAATTAAAAAAAAGACGTTACTTCTCTCCACAATTTTTGCCTCACTCATATGCTTATAATCATCATGTCTACAACAACACAGACAAATCAGGTTGTTAACTTAACCCATAGTTATCCCACCTTCCAAAAACATCCCACCTTCCAAAAACAGTCTATGTGTGCATCACTTGTCACAAGGGATTGTGACTAAATGTTAGCCCAGAAAGAATAGTTAATTCCATTTTTCGCATTATTTTGCTTGCCAGATAGATCACTATTTGAAGTTTTTCTCTCCAACAGACAAAAGACTTTAAAAGTGGTAAAGCAAATTATAATACAAAGACACAAAGAAAACAAACAAAAGGTACAAAAAATGTTTATCCTGTTTACTGATTTTAAAAAAACATTTTTGTTCCAAAACTTGTGTTGATTGACTGCCCTTACTATATATGAAAATGCATTTTAATATACATACTGAACAATTTTTTCATTTATACACTGAAAACATTAAACATACCTTTGAGTAATCATCTGATAAAATCTCAAACGTAACCACTAGAGGAGAGAGCAAGAGAATTTTGAGTCAACTAAGCAAGCAAACTTATTTGCAAACATTGGCATAATCCTGAAAACATTTACACTCATGCTAATCTTTAGTCATGTAAGTGCTCCCCACAGGTGCCAATGCATAATGCAGGCATTAATCTTTAGCAGGATCTCTAATTATATAACTTCATTTGCAAAATAGTTAAGTATTCTAAAGCTTTAGAAACATAAGAAGCATCCTGTAATCTTTTTATTGTTCTTGTATACTTGACACGTTCCTCAACACAACACTCAGCCATGTATTTTATTGGTTTGGGAAGGTCTAATCAAATGGTTTTCAGTGTGTGTGTGGTCCATAGAGCTTTGCTAATCCATCAAAGATGATAAAAAATTACATGAGTTTGGGCATATATGCATAAACTTGCACATGCAGTCCTTCCAAGGGGTCAGCACTTCCACAAAAGAAGTTCTAAGGCTCAAAAAAATCAAAAATGTGAAAGCTACTACTCACACTCAACACTAACATATTGAACTTTGCCTAGTTTTAAATGAGGTGAGTTGGGAACATTAGGGAGTAGCTGCTTCAGCTACATTGGCTCTATTTAAATGAGATAACTCATTTAAAGTTACCTGAAGTGACTCTATGCTATACTTCAAATTAAACATACTTCTGCAGTGTACTAAGATGCCAGTTCAAAAAAATTTACTTTAAGCTCTAATTACCAGCAAGCATTTATGATTACAATGACTTCTACTCTTTCAAAAAGGGTTTCTGTCTTGCCATACCTTCCTCTCCCCAGCCTCTCTGAAACCCTGCCTAACAGTGCTCCTTCACCCTACATGACTCCTTGTTGTCCTGAGGCAGAGAGCAAAGAAACACCCCCATGCTCTTATTACAGTTTTTATTTTTCACATCACTTTCACATACATCACAGTTAGACCATTTCAATTCTTCTGTAATGAATATGCTCATCTTCTCATTGCTTTGGTCACCCCTGTAGCCCAGCTTTCAGTCATCAGTCTTCTAATATCCCAGTCTTCAAATAAAAAAAAACCAAAATAACAACCCTCCCACCTACCTCAAAAAAACCCTAAACAAACAAAATAACTCCATAATTCCTCAAATTTAAGCACCCTAAAAGCTCAGAGCTGTGGCAGCTCCTCCCCTGCACTGCCAGCCAATTCTCCCTTTCCCATTGCCTAGATGGTTCCTTGTTCTCACCATAGTTGTTTTCCCACCAAACCAGTAGCTAACAAGGTGTAATTAGGGCCTGGGCCGTGCTACCATCTACCCCTAAGTACCTTGTTCCCAGAAAACAAACAGAAAACCAAACCAGCAAACAAACAAACCAACACCCCCTCAGGAAATTCTCTTTACCCTCTAACTCAACTACTGGGCTTGGGCTCCAGAGAGAAAACAGAGCAACCACAGTGCATTCTCCTACTTTACTGTTTCACAGAACAGGTAAGAAGGGAGATCTTGCCACCACCCAGCCATTGTACCTTTGTCACATTCACCAAACAGAACACAGATTTCAGCCACATTCATCCTCTGACCACCACCCTTTCTGACTCAACGTAAATGTTACATCCCTCACACCATTCCAAGCAAGAAAAGAACTTTAAAAGTGGAATAAAAGGGGAAAATACAGAGATGAAGACTAGATGGTTTTACTCCAGATTCTTGTGTTCCCCTGAAACACATTTTGTCCCCTCAGCACAGGCAGCAGAATTTTTGCTTGAGTCCAATCTGAACTATATATGAAAGACATCTTGTACAAACAGGCATAGCTTATACTAACCTTCGGAATCTAAGCATCTTTCAAATTTCTGGGATAACTGATAGGTATCAAAACAGCGGACCCTGGGCTTGTAGGTTCCTGAAAGAATAATTCGATGTTTACTTACATAAAAAAGTTAAACAAAAAGATAACACAAAAGCATTTTTTTAAAGTATAATGTTTTACATATACAGGCTTTACTATGTTTCTACTATAAGTCTTCTGACCCATGACTGGAAAAACACGCCTCTTAGTAAGACAACCTTACAGCCTGGTTTCTGTAAGCACCCTACTTGTACACAGGTTCTCCTAATTACCACATACATCATACAGAATTTAATAACACCTTCCAGTAAACCAGTAAAATTTTAGCCAGTAAATCTGAAAGACCAAGGCTGCTCATGCTACTAACACCTACTAAAGTATTCATGTTTGGATCCCATTTTGACAGTTACAAAATGCAGCATTAGCCTCCATCCTATAAAACAATACTCAAAACAATGATGTTCAGAAGTTCTTTAAAGTAAATTTACATACATGCAATAAAAGTAATTCAGAACTTAGTAATTAACTGTATTATAGACGGATTTGTTTTATTAGTTTTTTATTTGTATTATAAACCCTGATGGCAGGGGCATTGGACTAGATGATCTTCAAAGGTGCCTTACAACCCAAAGCATTCTATGATTCTAAGAATGTCTGTATTCTAAACAGAAGTGTTCCACAGCACCACTACCAAGAAAGCCATTCCATCACATCTTAAGAGTAAGCTTCGAGGATTATGTTCAGTGCTATGGTTAAAAATTAACTCTTAGCAATTCTACCTGAATACTAGGTCACTCTGCACTCAAGATTTTCTAGGACTTTTGGCCTCTGTTAGAGAGACTTTGTTAACTCACCAACTGCCATAATATACTGTCCATCTCTTGATACCTTAATCTTTGTGCTAACTGTGGGCATTTCAAAGTCTTGAATAAGTTCAATTCTTCTACGGATATCTGTAAAGAAAAAAAAAAATTGTAGAGTTAGCACAATTCTATCAGTCCAAAAAGCTGTAATGGTTTCCTAAGGAAGCATATTGAGTTAATTTGGTATAGGCAATATCTTTTAAAGATATTTTAAGTATAACTAACACATTATAAGCAAATTAACACAGCCTGCTAACCCTGAGAAGCAGGCTACCTCTGTGCAAGATAAATTAGTAGTCCAAGGTAACTATGTAACAAACTATTATATAATGTAGTAGGAAATACTCATGGCACACTTATACAATTAAGGTAATATACAATACCTCGTATAAGGTATTCCATCCTCCATTACCTCTATGCATTTTCTCTTGGTTAAGTTTCTTGTATAACACTTCCTATGTTTCCAAATAGCCATTTTTACTCTGTGCAACAAGTTTAGGCTGAAATGATGTGGTCCTGCTCTCTAAGATTAGCACAGCATCACAGAGTAGTTTATAGTCTGACTAACGTAAGGGACAACATGGAATTCATTCATCATGTTTCTGCTACAATACACAACCCAAATATTTAACGTCTGAAATTTAAAACACCACTGGTAATATTCTGTTCACGTGAAGCTATACAGGAAGTTGAAATAACTACCTGTAGTTTAATTCTGTAGTTTTAAAAGTATGACCTAGGGATAACTAGTATCAGTCAGTGAGGAGTCTCCTCTGGACCTGCATGCTGTGTATGTGGAGCAGCTGAGTATTGCTGAGCACCCTGTGAGGGGAAAACTCACCCACATCTTTCTTCTGTAAAGCTCTTTTCTTCCTGTCAGAGAGCCACTGCAAGCAAAGGTATACATCAGTCTTGAGCTCATTATTCGTACAGGAACCCGAGAATCACCTAAAGTTTATCCAAGCATTTCAAGTATAAGACATTTAGGCCGCTAACTCTTTTTTTGTTCCTTGATTATGTTACAATTTCCATTCCATTGATAAGTTTAACCATTCCACACCAAGAAAACTTACAAGACCGTGTTGCTTACGGGTTCGTGGACTAGCACGCCTACAGTCAGAGGTTCACGCATTCAAACTGCATATCTAGTTTAAGGAACACCTAGAGCTGTTTCGCGGTACCCAACACAAGCGCACATGGACCGGGGCAGCTCAGCCAGGCCGGGCCGGGGCTCGGCTCCAGCGTCGGCACCGCGCGGGTCCAGCTCCGCCGCGGGACCCGGGCCGGGCCGAGCCGGGCCGGGCACATTCCCCGCGCCGCCCTCACCTCCGGGAGGCTCCTGCCGGCGCTCAGGCTGTAGATCTTCACCTCGTTGAGGCTGGAGACCTGCATGGCCGCGGCTGCGCCCGCCTCTTCCCGGGCAGAGGGGAAGCGGAAGGCGAGGCGCTTCCGTCAGCTCGGCCGCGCCCGGCGGCGTCCGTGGCCCGGGGGGGCGGGCGGCCCGGGGCCGCGGCTCTGCTCCTGCCTCACACGGGGGAGAACGGGGGAAGCGCAGCAAACCAGGGACAGCAAGGTCTGCAGCTCACAGCGAAGCAGCTCCGCTGCTGCCTCCTCCGTGTGCGCTGCCCACGGTCCCCGAGCCCCGGAGCGCGGCGCTGCAGGAGAGGGGATGTGGAGAGAGGGCAGGAGCCGGGGCAGCTGTGCTCCTCTCCACCGGGCCCGTCCTGTGTCCGCACACAAAGAGCGCTGTCTGTCCGTCAGGAGTGTCCGTCAGGCAAACTGTCGTGTCATTCTGGATGGTCTTCGTGTGAACGCAGGAAGGCAGGAGTTGTTCTGGCAGCCTTGGTGGAGGAGGTTAATTTTCTCACCCTGTGGCAAACCGTGTCCATTAGCCATGGAAAACAGCAAGTCCAGGGTTTGCTGATGAGAACCTTGCCAGCTGCCATAAAAAGACACGTTTCTATTGCTTTGTAGCATTGCTGTTGAAAAAAGAAGAAAACAAACCAACATCCAAAATTCCAACCATTCCTTTTCCAATTTACAGGACAAAAAACAAGGACTGAAATAATGTGTATCCAGTCTATATGCATCTTGAAGAAACAATGAAAACAGCAACTAAATTTTTAACAATGTGTAACTGGCACAAAATGCAATCTGAAGCTGTTTCAAATAAGTTATGCATGGTGTTCCCTGGATGATGTATCGCAACAATGATGATACCAACATGACTAGAAAGAGCTCTGTTCTAGGTTGTGTTAGAGGGCATTAGAAATGAGATTCCTGGGAGATGAGCACACCTAAATATAGGTACCTGTAGGTTTAAGCTAGGTGTTTAAGCTCCCATTTCAGAGAGTTAAAGCTTTACTTGCTTAAATGTAGGTTGTCTAGTGGCATTTGAGATGCTATATGGTATCCAGGGCACCTAGATGGGGCTGACACAAGACCTGTGGAAAATCCATACCCTTCTGCAGTGTAATCTAGAGGCCAGGCAGGATGTGCAGGGACATCTCTGGTGGCAGTAGAAGCTCAGGCAGCTCAATCTCATCCCTGGTAAATGCAGTTAATGGAGCATGAGGAGTGTGGTGCAGCAGCCACTGGGTGTCTTCCGTGGAGTGAGTTTCATCAGGTTCCACAGTATAATTAGAGCACCATGAGCTGTTCATAGATATTTACAGCTAAATTTCTGAGTTCACTTGTCCTCTATTCAGGATATCATAAGGAATCCCAAACATTCACAGGGGGTTGTTGATGTTACTTGGGGTGTGCAGAAGGCCTGTGTTATCCTAGAACAGCAGCTTGAAGGCCCAACAGGATATTCCAGGGCACCTCAAAAGGCATTCAGCAGCATCAGAGGTCTGAACCTACAAAGAATTCCTAGAGGTGTAAAACACTGGCGAGAGCTGCTTTGCTGCTAGTGTCAATGTTGTAATTATCTAGGTAATTGATTTTGGTTATCTGTTTGAGAAAGATGTCTTGGGAGATACTTCAAGTAGGATATTTCAGTACTCTTAGTGATTGTTTGGAGGCAGCGTTTTGCTCCCTCAGTGTGGCATCTGAAGAAGTACTCATAAATACTGAGAGAGGCAAAGCCACAGAAAAGTTCATTGCTCTGATGGGTCAAAGGGAGCATAAAGACACGTGGTGATCATGAGGGAATTAGACAGCTCTGAGATCACATGGCACCACATGCAGGGCCAGCCAGGGAAATGAGCTGGCAGAACTGTGTTACCAACCAGACTGCAGCACGCTCCTTGTCCCACAGCTGCCTGCTCCTTCCCCTCCACCTTCACCACTGCCTCATCCAGCCTAAAAATACGTAATGGGGTAAAAAGAAAAAAGATTAAAAAGTCGCAGTAAACCCACAAAATATGATAATGGAAAACATTAAACAGGACATTGCTTAGACACTAACATCAGGTTTTCTTGGTAATTTTCTTTTAAAACAATAAATTAAGTAGCATGATATTTTTCACATCAATAACAGTAAAAAAGCCACATGAAAAAAAGAAAAATGGTATTCCTGCTATAAAAATGTTCAGGAATGAAGTAGTGTATATTGTAGAATCCAGAAATCCAACAACCCTACAACTTGAATTTTACCTTATTTGTTATAGCATCCATCTGTGCAGAAAAAAAATCCCTGAAATCTAGCACCACTGCAGCAAGGAACTTTTCTCATCTGTTAACACTAGTTTCAACTTACACGATTCTAAATTTAAAGAGATTATGAGAATGTAACATTTCTAAAATTAATCATGTAAAGCATTTCCACAGCTTGAGACTGCAGCAGGGATCCAGTGAAAACTGTACTTGGTTTGATATGGGAAGGAACTGCCTTACCTAGGCGATCAGGTCTACTGTGCCTTTCAGACCTGTAAGCTGTGGGTAAATATACATGATGTAGATACTTGAACTTCAGTTAAGTATGTTTTCATTATTAAAGTGTATAGTCTAAAGAAACAAACAAAAAAGAAGGAGTAGACAATAATCACTTCCACTGTGAATGCCATCTCACACATCAATATGTTCATTTTTTTCTATAACTTCCAGAAAACCCTTTATTGTGCCCTAGGGGACACTATGATTGAAAAGAATTAGAATCATAGCATTTATGGGAACTGAATGTCTAATTAGCCCAGAAAGGGAAAAAAAACCCAAAAAAGCAAGGAAAAAGCCCCCTCAAAATGGTTATTTCAGCTACAGATCTTTTCTGTGTCTTTTTCTGGTGTGCTTTCAGTAAAGACTCTCCTCCTCCACACATGTATTGCTTTTTTATATATCACTAAAAATGTTAAAGAGAAGCAAAGGAAGATGAATCCTTGGCTAATCTAAAGAATCTATAAATTTAGAGCCTAAGACCTTGACCTACACGTTAGCTACCTAAAGCATGTTTTACATGGCATCATTCAGGGTGCCTTGCATCAGCTGCTTCTTCCTAGTGCTGAAGATACTTAAATCTTTTAGGGGCCTTCATTTAAGGTTCTTGGAAGTGTCAAGAGCTCTGCTTCTGTGCGTGACTGCACCTGCCTGGCCCCAGCATCTCAAACCCTCTTGATTTACAACAGGTCGTGTGGAAAACCAAGAGCATCCTTCTGCGTAATTTCTTGTGGGGGCTGAATTTATCTTTGTTACAGAGAAACATGAGTTAAAAATACACCATCTTTTGACAAAAATAAGCCCCAGTAATAGCAGAGATTGCCTAAGTGCTGTATGACAACACAGGAATTAGACCACTCAACTGGAAGATGAGAACTGGATAACCCCCAGTGAGGCGCTCGACTCCCTCTTGCCCAGATGCCTCTCAAAGGCAGGTACGGAGTTTTTAGACTTGCTTCCTTCAGAACATGCCTGGATTAGAAACGCCTGGAGAACATAATTCCACACAACCCATGAAATACTCCCAATGTCTTAACCAAGCTTAACGGAATGTAGGACAAGCTCAAGATTTACTTAAGGACTAAAAGCCACAGCTACACACGAAGGAAGAAGCATCTCCAGGAATGTAAGCATCACTGTCTTGCAGATTCCTGCACCGCGTATTTGTTAAATAAAGCACCCAAAGAAGTTCCAGAAACAAGAGTTTCCTAGAAGTTTCTTGAATTATTCCAAAACCTTCAGACTTGCTAAAGGTAGTCAGCGTTTAATAAAAACAAATGGCCTCTGCATTATTTGCGCTAGTTTAAAAGACAGCAAAAAGATGCAAAGCTGCCGTAGTCAGAGCTGTGACAGAGCTTTTACGGCACCAGGCGCAGCAGCCCCCCGTGCTCCAGGAGGGAGCCCTGGCGCCCTCGCCCCCGCCCGTGGATGCGGCGGCCGCCCCGCGCCCCGCTGCGCTCTGCTCCGCCCCGACCCTGCCCGGCCGCCGCTCCGGGCACGTCCGCGCCGGGAGCCGCCGGGAGCCGCCGGGAGCCGCCGGGAGCCACCGGGCTGGGAGCGGCGCGGGCACGGGGAGCGGCGCCCGCAGGTACGGCAGGGGGGTGAGGCAGCGGGCAGGTCAAGCAGCGGGCAGGTCAAGCAGCGGGCAGTGCCCCGCGGGGCCCCGGCAGCCCCCACAGCCGTGCTGGCAGCGCTCGGGCACGGCGGGGCCCGGCGCGGGTGCCGAGGGCGAGTGCCGCACCTGCCCTGTCCCGCGCACCTGAGAGCGAGGGCGTGTGGCGGGGATGCTCCGCGGGAGTCCTCGGGAAGGGACGGGGGATTGCGGTGTGGTGCCAGCTGCTCACTCTCCTGCCCTCCCCTCTTTGCTTCACACCACGGTAGTTGTCCCCCCTCTATTCTCGCCACTGTTCCATCTGCGTGGTTCTGCTGATACCGTCTCCGTACGCCAGGACTCGCCTTCCTCCAGCTCCTTCTTCTCGAGCCTGGGAAGAAAAAACACAGGGGAGAGCAATACTCTGGCTTGCCAGTGGCATCTTTTGCAGACTTTATGTTCAGCAGAGGTCTTGATTTCACTTTTCCTTGCAAATGTCCAACAATTTGAGAGAGAATATTTATCAAGCAGAAATGCTTTATTACATTTGGGTGGTTTGGTAAAGCCCCCAAGCTCCCCAACAGGCACTGAACTTCCAGCGCAAGGCAAATGGAACAGGCTGGGAGGGAAAAGGGGAGGAGGAAGCTTCATTCCTTCATGCAGAAACTGGGTGGAACAACCCTGAGAAGGAAGGAGCAACCACACTCTTTCCATGACATTCTGGAGAAGGTCATGTTCCATTTCAGCTTGAGACACAGGACTGACTCACTCTCCTGGTGTTTCTGAAGGAGAAAAATCTCTGATCTATTCTAACTCTTTCTGTTCTTAGGGAAGAACACATTTTGTGTGGTGCTCTTTTAGCCGCTTACCTGCTTTGAGTTTCTACAGTGACCAGGAGTGAAGGGAAAATATTAGATCATGTCAGAGTTCTGGCTGATTTCTGCCCCAGGAGACAAAACAAATCTGCAGGCATGGGAGAGAATGAACACTGTGACATCTAAATCCAACCTGTCCAGCAACAGCAAATTCCATATTCCAGACTTAAAGGTAAGTGAGGAAGGGGTTTGTATATGGGCAACACAGCAGCACTAGCCAGGGCTAAGGACTTTTGGGATAAATACCAGATTTATCTTTTGGGGTAATATGTAGAGGGTAGGAGATTGTGTTTGGGGGCTGAATTTTGTTCAGTCAACTGCACACAGAGAAGTAAGTCATTGTGCTTGAAGCTGAGCTTCACATTGGAAGAGTACATGTATAAGGAGTGAACATGAGTGAGATGTTAAATAACTGATCAATTGCATTCCATGTACAATTTGCTCCTAATCATGAGAGTCATACAGTATGGTACATAATGGATTACTAATGCAAAGGGAGTAGCTGACTCTCCACAGCCATGGCAGCAAGACTACTGACAGAGAAGAGTGTTGCTTTTTTGTATGCACACCTGAGATTGATATGATTTTCACCATCTATGGACCTTATTTTTACCATCTGTGGACCTTAACCCACTGCTGGTGTGAATCTGCTTATGTTAAAGTAAAGCATTTGGGATATCTGTAGACGCCCATTCACATTCTATTTGTTCTACATAAAATTTGTTTCTTCTCCCTTAGATTGACCCTTCATAATGTTGAGCTGGCAACATTACGAGAAAAGGTTTGGCAATATGCTGCAATACCATAAATATGGGGTTATGACTGTGACAGTCATTCAAAGAGCAGATGTTGGTCAGAAATTGCTTTGCGAGAGACTTGCTTTGGTAATAGACAGACACCCCCTTTTGAATAAGTTCTGCTTCCCTTGGTTCTCTCAGTACATCTGACTTGCTTGTATGAGTGCATTATTTGTGTGCATTTCTTATCGCTATTTTGTCAGGTTAAAGACTATTCTATGCAGCTGGATGATAGAGGATGAAGTGAAAACAGGAAGAAAGGCACTGACGTGTAATCTTGAGACTACACATACTTTTTTCCTTTATTAGAAAAGGCTTTTTATGCCCTAGTTCTTGGGTAAAGGAATTGCTACTGTTTTCCACCAAGTAAATAAAATTCTGCCAAACTGTTAAATTCACATGTGCTAAGGAAAAGTCAGTCTCCTTAAGGCTCTGCCAACAGAAGCCTTAGACAGAGTTGTGCATCTTTCACCTAATTCTCATCTTTTGCACAGGTGGGGACACTGGATGCTCTTGTTGGTCTGTCAGATGAGTTGGGAAAACTTGATAGCTTTGCTGAAAGGTAAAATAGATCTTATTTACCACCTACAAATGAGAGACATTGTTTTTATGGGATGGTATGTCCTTGTGTTCACCTTGGTCTGACTTAGTTCAACCTGGACTACAACTGGACTAAAGTGGATACACTTCGTTTAACCCTTGTGTTGATTGTCATGGAGTTACCACAAAGAAAAGGATCACTCCTTAAACTTTAGCTGAATTATGTCCACGGTAGTTTTGTCAGCACAGCAATCCATTTGAGTGGCAGTGCTAGGGAAGCTGTTTCTCATAAGGAAACTGCTTAAAATGGTGGGTTGTGGTGCTATTTTGTTTTATTTTGTGCTTTTGTTTTTGTTTTAAAGAACATCCTCCCACCCCATCCAGAAACTTGATAAAACATTTAGAGAATATGAAGCCCTCCCTGATCTTGTTCTGACAGAATATTTCTATTGAGCCTTCTATGCCTTTTCAACCAGATAGAGGAGTTTTAACGATTATATTCTTTTGAATGAAGTCCAGCCCCTCCCTCTCAGGCTTTTAAACTCCTTAAAAACCAGAATATTTACTCACATTGCATCAAAACTACTTAAGGAAAGACTCACATGATCTCCTTGCTGACAATTGCCAAGTTTGCCTTTTGGGACAAACTGACCTGGGTGTACAAAAGAATAATGTAGTACAGCAAGCTGAGAAAATGCCAGGTTTTAAGATACTTCATGGCACAAGGTAGACTTTGAGGCAATGAAAGTATAAGCTGCTGGGTTTTTCTGCTTTGTCCTGTTTTTTGCTTTGGCAGTGTACCTCACATGTAGTTTTGGTCACAGAGGCAGGTGTTAGCTCTGGGTCTTTTTGCCTTTTTTCTTCCAGTCTGGACTGATAAGCATTTTCTTGTCTAAGTATGCTCAATCCTTTCATAGATCTTGGTGTGGCAGTTGCAAAGACGTACAGAAACCCTGATATAAACTGTTTGAATCTATGCTAGGCAGTTTAAGTAAAAGTTGGTCTGGTAGAATACATTTCTGCATAGGATTTTTTTTTTCTAGTTTTACTGGTGCTACCTAAGGGCTGTATTAGGATGATTGCATCTGGTAACTCTGGGTGGCACACAAGATTGATCTTTTAGAATCATAGAATATGATTCATATCTTGAGTTGAAATGGACCCATAACGATCAACGAGTCCAACACCCTGCTCCTCACAGGACTACCTAAAACTGAACCATACTGCTTTTTCAGGACTTTAAGCAAGACAGAGCAACTTAATTTATCGACAAAACCATCTCCACCGTGACTGCCAAAAATACTGCCCCATATTCTTTGTAACACATTCCAGCTTCTTGTTCAGTTGCAGAGATTCTTGAGGAAGTGGGAATGGGGGCAAATTTGGGGAGAGACGGTGCCAATACCTGCTATCTGTTCTAATAGAAAGAGTTCAATGATCCTTGTGGGTCCCTTCCAGCTCAGAATATTCTGTGATTCTGTGTCTCTAGTCAGGGTAGCAGATAGGAAGCAACTGTGTGGTCTGGGTTTGAGGGCTGCCAGGAATCATCAGAAGTGGTTTTTCAGAAAGGCATAACTAATTCTCAGCTTTGTGAAGAATTAGGACTTCTGAAAAGCTGACTGCAGAATCCGTGTAAGATCATGGAGGGCAGTTATATGTGAAATGTCAGTAGGAGCTCCTTAGGCTTACCGACTCCTTCTCTTATCTTTGTCTTTACTTGCCAGCATGGTACAGCTTCTTGTTCAAGCTGAACACCACTTTACTCCACTAATTGTCCCTTTAATGCCAGTAATGACTCTAGGCACTGAGCAAAGGGGTCAGTGAGGCCCTTCCACTGTAATCGGCTGAGGCAAGGACTCCTCCTGTTTGTCTCATTTGCCTGTAAAGATAGGTAACCAGGAAGGATCAACAAGATTTAAAAATAAGAAAGATGTTTTGAAAAATAAGAAAAATGCATTAGAGTAGTAACATTAGAGTAGTAACAGAGAATAATCAGCAAGGATTAATCAAAACAACAGAATAATCAAATGTATTAGCAGAGTGAGTCCCACAAGGACATACAAAAGCATTTTGCATTAAATAAATGCCTCAGGTTTTATGTCTAAATTGTAATTCAAGAGTTAAAATGCCAAGCACTCATACTTGGTTGAAGTAAATGGCATCCAGAGGGTTACAAGCCTGTTCAGATGACCTGAGCATTTATGTTCCTGGTCCTCTGAAAGAGCTGCCTGCTGAACTGTTGCTGGATAAACACAGCTGCCAGTAAAGCCAGGCAGTGCAAACCTGTCAGCGCTGCCACCTGCCAGGACAGCAGAGAAGGGGCAAGAGTTTGCAGGAGCTATTGTTTCCACATACTTTTATTATTTATTTACACAGGGGGGAGGAGTGTTTTTCCATGTCATCCTGTGGTAGCATGAAGCTCTCTCAAAAGCTGACAGTCTCCTGGATCACTCTTACCCGGGAGTTCTCTCTGGTCCTTGGTCAGTGGCATACTTGGGAGTGGCCTCAGATTGCAGGACTTCTGCTCCCTGCAGTGTTTTGGAGGTCTGGCAGGCAGCACCCTTTCATTCTCAGTATCACTTAAAGAGTGTTAGACTTTTTTTCTTTTTTTTTTGAAGGTAATGACATTGCAGCAGTTGCAGAAGCAAAACATGAGAGTCTCAAGACATAATAGTAGGTTAAATGGAGTTACTCTCTTTACAGATTTTTATTACTACTTCTTGAAGCAGTTTTGCTGAAACTCCTTTTATAATGCATCATGTTAACATGGTATTTGCTCAAGATGAGATTAATCTCATCTAAAGGCAGAGATCTGATGGTTGGCTGTGAAAACTGCCCATTGTTGGATGTCAGTGTAGTCAGTGGGGCTCCTCCAGGGGTCTGATTCCTGTCATTTGCCCCAGGCATCATGGTGTGCAGGGGATGTGTTCTGTCTTTGCATGGGAAATGTATTGGGTGAGTGAATCCCACTTGCATTTCACAGAATGTGATGCAAGGCACAGAGGCTAAGGCAGGACTGGAGAACATTTCTCTGGCACAGTGTATTACACACATTGTGGCTTTATCCTGCTGCAGAGACCACAGGATGTGTGGGCTGGAAAGGAGCCAAGCCTTGCCTGGGCAGGTAGGACCGTCAGGTGCATGAGAGCTCACAACTGTCCCACCCTCTGTATCTATGGAGAGAGGCCAGAGCTGTCTCCCACCTGTCAGGTCAGCCACCAGCTGCACTCAAGAGTAATGAAAGCAGCTCAGGCCCCTTGGAGAAGCTCCTGGTTTAAAAACATCCCTGTAAACTGCTTTCTCCCTAATGTCTTTAGCCTCATCCTATGCTGGTTTTACCAGCTGCTGTCTTGTTCCAAGATCCTTTGGGTTCTCTGAGCATCATGAAGGAGACAAAAACCAGCTCTATCTACAAGCTGAAATACGCAGAAGTGCTTGGCAAGGTTGCAGAGGTCAGGGAATGTGGAGTATGCCCAGCCCCTGCCCTGGAGGGATCTCTGCTGAGATAAGAGATTTTGCAATCGCCCAGCAGGACTCCCTGGAAAGGCAACCACTTCTTTGGTCATGGAGAGAAAAGACAGACCCACAATCCTTTAGGAGACCCTATGCAGATCCTTTGTAACCCATTGGCCTTCACCCATCCCCTGTATCCCTATGAAAGCAAAGGCCTCTGCCCCTGTGAGAGAGAGCTCTCATCCCTGGCTTTCCCCTTTGTCGGAGGGAACCAACAATAAAGCTGCCTTCGTGTGGAACCAGCCACACGAGCCTCTCGTCTCTCTCTGGTCTGGCTTGGCCTGGAGGCTGCCCTGCAGAGCTGAGCTGGAATCATGAGCTGATAATCACTAAAGAGCTGACAGTCTCTGCAAGGGCTCCTCTGCCAGCAGCTGAGGGAAGACACCGGGCCTCGGGAAGGTGATTCCTTTTGGGACCATCTCCCTGGGCCGGTCACCTCTTCCTGGGTCAGAGCCACTGACTCCACACCAGCTGTAATAACTGGCGCCCGAGTGGGGTGCCACCCTTACCATTCCCAGCCAGGATTTCTGACTGGGGCCACTGAGAAACGCGCGCTGCCATCTACTCCCCTGCTCACCTGGAAGACTGACAATCGAAAATGGGTGAGGCAGTGGCCCCTTGAAGAAGAAAAACTCAGCGTGCTGGAAGCCCTGGTGGAAGAGCAACTTGACAAAGGTCATATCACTGAAACCACAAGCCCTTGGAATTCCCCTGTCTTTGTACTGAAAAAGCCCGGCAAGGACAAATGGAGACTACTCCAGGACCCACGAAAGATCAATGAAGTCATTGAAGACATGGGCCCCCTCCAACCCGGCCTGCCATCACCATCGATGCTGCCCCGAGACTGGCTGCTGGCCATCATAGACATTAAAGACTGTTTCTTTAACATCCTGCTCCATCCCCAGGACGCACCATGGTTCGCCTTCTCCATCCCCTCTCTTAACGATGAAGCCCCACTCAGAAGATACCATTGGCTCGTCCTCCCACAAGGCATGAAGAGCAGCCTGACCATCTGCCAGTGGTACATCGCCCACGTTCTGTCCCCTGTTCCCGGAAGCAATCATTTACCACTATATGGATGACATACTAATCTGTGCATCAGAAAAAACTTACTTGGACAGAACTCTTATAAAGACAATTGAAGCCATAGAAGAAGCAGGGTTTGAGATCTGTGAGGACAAAGTGCAGCACTCTAGCCCATGGACTTACCTCGGCCTCCAGATCCGTGAGAGAAGCATTGTACCCCACAAGGGAACCTCTGTCTGGATCCCTCAACCCCCCCACAGCCTGAGTGTGGGCAACGTGCTGTACTTCAGCAACCCTCAGCTGGTGCCAGCTCCCTATGGGGCTGCAGCCAGGTGGTGAAAAACTGCAGCAGCTCTGAGAAGGTGATGTGAACTGGAGCATAGGGGTATAGATGCCTCCTACAGGCACTCCAAACTGCACCTGTCCAGGGTCATGAGAAGAATGATTTGGGTTGAAAGGGTACTTTAAAGATCCCCTAGTTCCAACCCCCTGCCATGGACAGGACGCCTTTCACTAGACCAGGTTCCTCAAAGCCCTATCCAAACTTCATCCAACCTGGCCTTGAATGCTTCCAGAGATTGGGCATCCTCAACTTCCCTGGACAACCTGTGCCAGTGCCTCATCACACTCACAGTAAAGAATTTCTTTCTTTATGTCCTATCTAAATCTACTCTTAGTTTAAAACTGTTGCCTCTTGTCCTGTCACTATAGGCACTGGTAAAAAGCCTCTCTCCACTTTCTTATAAGTACCCTTTATATACTGAAAGGTCTCAGTAATACCTTCTGTTCTTCAGACTAAATTGACCCTAAACAGCTTAAATTTTAAGTACTGCATTCTTGGAAGCATCAGCAATCTCAGATTTTTCCTGCCTGTCATAGAACTGGAAAACCTTTCCTAAGACTGTTTCTTCACAGGAACAGAGATAGATGCTTTGCAGCGCATGAAAGAAAATCCTCTTCTCTGATGCTTTCCTGGTATCCTGGCCCAAAGTCCCTTTCCTGCTCTTGAAAACCCTAGGATGTCACACAACACATTGTCCAAACACTGTAGATGCCCTTTCAGTCTCCAGCTCATCTGCAGCTGTAGTAGTCTCCCCTCAGTAAGGAAAGAGATAAGAAGCCTGCCATTATACTCCCTTTCACAATGCCAAGGATTATGTCCACTTCATGTCTCTCCCAATTTAATAATCAGTCAGTAACCTTGTAGCTGCTGGGTTTTTTCCAAGGTGTAGTCAACCTAGGACAGTGAGGGAACTGCAGGCCAAATTCTGTGAATATTTTTGAGTGCAGAAGGACACTTGAACAACCAGTAAGTCTCTCAGCCTGTATGAGACAGGTACTTTGACTAGAGACAGGGGGATCTACTGCTAGAGGGACTTGATGAATCCATTTCTTAAAATAAGCAAAGAAAAGTGACTCTGTGGAGACAGTGTTCTCCAGGAGGGTCTCTGTACAAATCACTAGTCTGAATTGGGCAGAAGGGTTTGAATCTAGTTCTCCTACACCTTAAAGGAGTGTCTTGTCCACCATGCTAAAAGAGAAGAGAGAAAGAGTCCCCCAAAGAAAAGGAGTAAGAAAGAAATTCCCCATCAAGCAAGACAAAACTGCTATTTTCCCGAGTATTTTCTGAGAACCTTTTCTCAGCAATCCCTAGGGGTTTCTTTAGCATCCTGTGGAAGAGATTTGCAGTCAATGTCTGTATGTAGCCTCCTGTTCTTTTGTCACCTTGGGGGTTTTAAACTAGTTTCTTGCCTTTCTTGCCTTCTGGTTTCTGCTGTGTGTATAATGAGTGTACAGAAGACTGAATCTTGATCTTCTGTAAGTCCAGCGCACTGGCAAAATGACATTGCCGATGTTTTTGAAGAGATCAGTGTATTTAGAGGTAAGACACTTAATTCTGCATTGTGTCATAGATTGTTTATCATCATTTGAATTGCAAATTAACCTGCCTTGCTTCAGAAGTGTTTTGTTTGGGCATTTCTGTGTTTATCAGATCATTGTGAAAACTGCTTTATAATAATTTTGTTTCTTCACTAATAAAGTTTCTCTTGTTACACTTAAGTGTAATAAAGAAAATCGCCCAGTACATAGGAGAAGTTATGGAGGACTCAAAAGATAAAGTCCAGGAAAATCTTCTGGCCAATGGAGGTAGGTGCTATGAGTGTGGGGGCTTAAATACATTGATGCTGCTTTTGCTTGCTTCAGAATATGAATATGTGTAATTAAAACCCTCATGCTTTAGAAAGGACAACCATCAGCAACATTTTATAAGAACATATCTAGCCTGCTCCCATTTTTCTCAGTTAGCAGAAGTTAATTTCGGAGTGAAGATGAAAGTAGGAGACATCCTTCTTCACTCCTAACATGACCTAGCACACTTCTGTGCCCTGTCTGGGCTTGATTTCTTATGGGCACCTAAATCTCATTCTATATGGCTGTGTGACATCTGTCAGTGATCTGTTAGTGATTTGCATTTTCCAGCTGTTCTGGAAAAATACAACAAAATTGATGTGTTATGCATGCTGATTACAGACTTGCAGAATGATGCTTTTGAATAAACTAGGAGTGCACACTCCATCTCCCTTTGTCTGCAATGTTGTACTTCAGACCTGTATTCGTAAAGAATGGGGAGGAAGTTCTTTTAGAAATGTCCTTGAATGATATAAGACTGATGTTTGATGGGTGCAACTGTTCGAGAAATACAATAATCACACTTACTGTGTTTCAGGGCTAAAGGATAAAATGAAATGTCTCAAAAGTATGTTGAGGACTGATGGTTGTGGTGTTGTTACATGCATGCATTTGTGCATATTAGTGCTAGACACAAGTCTTGGTCTCGTTGTAGAGATACAGTGATCAGGTTACGATGGATTTCTCAAGTAACAACCTCGTAGCTTGATCACGATATCCCTATGACTTGAGGAACAACAGGTTTCATTAATTTCCTTTGTTTCCCCTTTTTACATAATTTTTTTTCCTATCAGCTCTGCGTGTGTCGTATTAGAAGGATGTGGAAATTATTTGCATGTGTTACGAATTTCCTCTGTCTGGGTTTGGTCATCCAAACAAATTGTATTGAATTAGGACATTAACCTTTCTAAGATTATTGACATCATCTTAAAAAATGAAGTCAGCTTTCGTATATGAGGATTCCCCTAATACATTCCAGTGTCAGTCTTCATAAGCATCAGCAACTTTACTGTACCAATTCTTCCTCCTTCCCTTTCTGATTAGCAAAAGGACTCTAAAGTTGAAGTCTTCCTCGAGGCTGTGAAATCAGAAACAAAATTATAAGATACGATTTCTTGCTGTGTGGTCCTGTTTCATACTACTGGACCATCCAAAGACAAACTCAGTTTTAAGTAACACTGACATTAGCTCACTTGTATATAATTCTAATAGCAGCTTGGTGGTGGCTGGGTGTCTAAAAAGTTTTTTTGCTAGATTTTTATGAAGAAAAATGCAAAGTAGTAAAAAATACAGCACTTTCAGTTACATGAATGCGTCCACACACACACACACACACATAGAGCTTTCCGGTGGACAACAGTTGAAAGCAGCCACATGGAAATTTCTCTCTCATAGAGGGAAATGTGTGCTTGTG
Source organism: Corvus hawaiiensis (assembly GCF_020740725.1). Classification (NCBI taxonomy): domain Eukaryota; kingdom Metazoa; phylum Chordata; class Aves; order Passeriformes; family Corvidae; genus Corvus; species Corvus hawaiiensis. Next base: position 15,130,215 of record NC_063215.1, on the reverse strand, counting down.
TAATATAGAAACTTTTAATATATCGTAACAGCATAAACAAGCTTTCTTGAAATGTAAGTAAAGCTTTTCTTCATAGAATCATACCAAATTCTCTTCCATTTATGAAAATGTTAAGCCCAAATGAATTTAAAAATTTGGTAAGTGGTGAAATAACTCCATTCTTTATAGTGATCCCAAAACAAAGCAAAATGGGAAGCATAACAATTTTGAAGAATTAAGTGTTTTGGAGGGGAAGTGTTTAACATTGCCTTTTAGAGCTGGGTGTGTAAGTTAGATTATGAGACATTCAGGCTGTGGGTTCCCTGGGCAGCTGTGAGCTGGTAGGAATCACCTCTCCCAAGTGGGCAGCTGTGTGAAGCCTTCTGGAAGTGACTTGACAGGTTGCATAAATGAGGGATGCCATTCCAGGAGCATCAGGGTGCTGGGACTGCTTGGCATTTTAAACACAGCTCTGATAGTGTATTCACAGTAGTTTGTGCCATCCCCAAGATCAGGCTGCTTAGCTAACCGGCACCAGTGCCAGCCAGCACTGGCAAGCTCACTCCAGAGTGAGCTTGAAAAACTGGGCTGAGAACTCATGCTGTGCTCAACTGCCCAACATTTGGATGCTGCTGAGATTCTAGGAATGTGAGGATAGAAAGAGCATGTGAAGTTCTTCAGGGAGCTTTTATATCTTATCAGCTATAAATAGGTCAGTGCCTGTCTTTAAAGAGCCTGTGTCTGCAAAGCCTAAGCACATGAGCTTAGAAGAGAGGCAGCAGGGTGAAATCCTTGTGTTGTGTACCCTGTGCTGAAAACGCTGTGTGAACTTTGTTGCTGAAGTATTTTTGACCTCTCTGCCTTCCCCACAGAGATCACAAGCAAGCACCAATGGAGAACTGTGCATGCAGCAGCTGTGTCATAGCTCTCCCAGCCTTCTGCAGTTTTCTCCCTTTTCTACGCCCTCCCTGTGCAGGAGAAATTGCTCATTCCTGATCAGATATTAGCAGGAAGGGTTGGATCTTTGCCTCGTGACTCCTGTTCATTGGATGTGGGGGATGTTGACACAGCTGTGGTTTTGAAAGAGGGGGAGAATACTGCCATGGCAAGTGCTCTCTGCCTTCCAGGCAGTTTATCTCTTGCTAAGAAGCCTATTTCTCCTAACATAAGACTTTCCATGCTTTGGAAATCTAATAGGGTAAACTGACTCTGTTGTGGGGTGAGAGAAGCCCATGGAAAGGATAGTGCTCTCCTGCCAAGGGTATTCAGTATCACATGAGACCGCGGAGTACCCTCAGCCTGGTAGTGTGGCAATTACACAGTTTTTCACATTCCTTCTCCTGCATCTTGGTTCAAAAAGTTTCCCCTAACCCTCAAAGTCCAGCCCACAAGAAATTGTGCTCAAGCTTTGCTGTGGGACTGAATTCACTCCCTGGACAAGGCAGCAAAGAGCACTGTAGGGCCCCAGCATGCATGTCCTTTTACTTGGCGCCTTGAGCTTGTTTTGCTCCCCATCACCTCAGAGCAACTTCCTAGATATTCTCCATGTTTACCCTCCTGGTCTGGAAGGAAGCCCACCCTTTAGGTGACAGTGCCTCTGGCCTCTTTTTCTAGACCTTGAGACCCTGTCTGCTGCCTTCCCCTTGTCTCCCTAACCTTCCAGGGGGCGGTCCCAGCCCCTCTCCTTGTTGTGGCAGGATGCGTGACTTTGTCCCATCCTATAAACATCTGCAAGAACACTGTGTGGTGGTGTGTTCAGCATCCAAAGGCTCTCAGGACTCAGACAAAGAGCTGTTTGATTCCATGAGCTACTGGAGGAGTATTCCTTATTTGGTACCATAATGTACTAAGCCTTAATGTTTTCTAACATCAAGAACCTTTGATCTTCAAACAGTGGAACAGGAAAATCTTGTTCTAGGAGCTGGGTGTTGTATGTGTTAATTTCCCCTTGATTCTGGAAAGAAGCCATGGCTCCCCATGGTCCGAGTGTGCCTTGTTTTGGGGGTTGCATGCACAGGTCCTTGCTGTGAATTTCTGTTCTTGGATGCTGTGACTGGATGTATTCATTTATATAAATAGTCTCTAGCTTTGTGTGAAACAGGAACCTCTGTGTGCAAGGTCAATGAGGAATTCCTCATCGCACCTGAATTTGTTTGATTTCTAGTGAGCACTTGACTGAATCATGGAGAAGTGACATCTGCTATGCTCTTAATACCTTTGCTCAAGCTCTCAACAACCCTGAGTATTACTGCTGATTCTGAGCAAAAAGTATTTTCCTGATAGCTGTTGCTGGTATTAAATTCAGTCATATTGCAGAAATGAAGATTGAGATTACACAAAACTGTTTCTGCTTTGAAGAAGAATAGCTGTATACTGCTGTGTCCTGCTGATACAGATAGTTTTACACATTTTCTGTACTCTTAGGTGTAATGCAGAAAAGATTTCTGGTTTAAGTTTGGGGATGTTTAGAAAGTTGATTAGATTGGGCATAGGATCTGTGCAGATTTGATCTAGATCAAATCTCTATACGAATTCAGAGTTGGGCTTCTGGTTAACTTTCTAAAGTTATTCAAAACTATGCCTAAGCTATAGCTGGGGACTACTCCCCAAACCTTGACCTACCATCTGGTACACTATCTGCTTTCATGCATCTCTTTGCATTTTCAGTTGACCTAATTAGCTACTTGACACGGTTTGAGTGGGACATGGCCAAATATCCCATAAAGCAGCCGCTGAAGAATATATCAGAAGCATTAGCAAAGGTAAATTGTACTCCAGATTTTAAGATGTCATCATGAGGTAGCATGTCTTTTGGCTGGCTGTGATCCCTCCTCTCATGGCAGTCAGTGAGAGCTTTGCCTTTGGTTTGGGCAGGAGCAAGCTCAGAAGCACATACTTTTACTGAAGCAGTTGATATTATTTTAATTTCTACTGCAATAATAATGATGCATATATTGAAACCTATCCAGTCTGTAAGTATATAGCACTTTATCAGATTCACTAGAGTACACTGATAGTTTTCTGCACTGTAATCCCCTTCATTGTAATTTTCTTTTTTTTTTTTCATATAATGCCATATTATTCTCCACTTCGGAGGTGTTTTTTGTGAAATTGTTGGTCTGACATTAAATCAAATGCCTGCAGGCTGGATGAATTATTTACCCTGTCAGTTCATTCAGAAAGGCATGATGTGTTGTTGTTCAATGTAGGTAACAAATGAAACCATGAACTTGCCCCTTAGGTAGAGCTCTAGCACACCAACAGCAACAGCTGACTGAACCCAACTTTCTGCAGAGGCCTTTGCCCCAGGAGAGCTCTGACACCAGCTCCCTCTTGGCCCCAGGCTGGTGGTTTTAGGGGGACTGGCAGCTGTGTCTCTGTGTTAAGGTGCAGCAGTAGTGGGACAGGTGAGAACAAGGCCTCGAATACTGCACTGACTCTGTTTTTTCACTTTGGTTTAGCAAGTGACTCAAATAGAAACAGACCTAAAGGCCCGATCAGCTGCGTACAACAACATTAAAGGAAATTTGCAAAGCCTGGAGAAGAAAACCATGTAAGTATTTTGCACTGGGGATGCTGCTGCATGGCAGGGTGTGCTCACACCCATTGCTGTGCAGTGGACCACATGTGTTCTGGTGGGAACAAGTTTTCCATCTTTGGGACATGCTGAGCATGTAGAGACCCAGTGAAAACAGGTGGTGGGGTAGCTGGTGTCATCAGCATGTCTCAAAACTGGCTCAGGGAGAGTGAAGTTCCTAATAGGATTTTGTTGACAGTGTGAGCAGGCAGTCTTGGAAAAAGTCAAAACCAAATGCCCAGTTTTGCTCCGATGGGATTTCAGAGAGTCAGAAATTAGATGAGCTGTGTCAACTGGTGGATTCCTTTGCCACATGGAGCTGTGACTTATGTTCTGAGTGGCATTTGCAGAGCTCCCCAGGAAGGAAACAGCTCTGTCTTGCTTGATCCTGTACCTCACCAGCATCCCACTTATATTTTTGTTTTCTTTCTTTCCTTCTGTTGGTTCAGGTAATACACTGTTCGGGCTTCTCAAATGTTCTCTCTCCTGTCTTCATCTGCTTATGGTCTTTGCCTATGTCAGTGCTGATACCTGGGTTTTTTTCTAGGATGTCACTGGGGAGAATGGTAAAATCCAGTAAGTAGTAAATTTAAAGCAACTTAGATGGTGCTGTGCAAGCCCTCACCCAACACATGCTCATATGTTTCCTACTCAGGATTGGCCACAGGGTACAGGGCAGAGGCAGCCTGCTGGCCAGGGCTCCAGCAATGTGAGGAGGGAGAAGAATGACGACCTCATGGCCAGGGGACAATCTTCCTCTCACCATTCCATCCACCTTTAAATGCTGACAACTCTGGTGTCCACCAGTGCCAAATAGCTGCCAGGGTTGAAAAAAGATCTAAAAAGTTACCAGCCAGTTAATTAATATTTAGACTGGCCCAGTGAACCTCAAACCAAAAACTACTAGTTTAGGTCCTTCTTCACTCCTACCCAGTGACAGGGAGGGCAGCTGCTCTTCTCTTACCCACCTAGTGCCTTCCAGCCATACACAGCCAGTTCTGGACATCTAGATGTCCTAGGAATTAATGTGATCAGATGGGCTTAGTCTGTGGAGACCTCCTGCAGGTTCCACCTGTGCACGAGACTGCTGCTCTCGCTGCCGTTCAGCAGGAGGTGTCTCAGTCAGTGTGCTTGTCCACGGCAGTCCAGGAATGCCAGGGTTCCTGTGGTGGCTTAGGTCCCTACTGACATGGGTCACTGCCTGCAGCATGGTCACACAAGCAGCTCAACAGGCTTCCTGAGAGAGCAGGTGCTTCCCACAAGATGTGGCAATGACTGGGAGCAGATGTGTACATCCCAAGCATTTACACCCTTACTGTAAAAACAATAACAGCAGAATGGTGTAATTTCACATGAAGGGCATAAACTAGCCATGTGCTAGTCACCAATATAATTTCCTTAGTGTTAATTACTTTTTGATTCTTTTAGTTGCAGTAAAAATAACAAAACAGCCATTTCAGAAATGTAGCTGTGTCCTTTAGCCACCTCCTTCTGGGCCTTCTTCTACCCCAGTATATACTTACTATTAGCACCTCCACCCACAGCACATTGCCTCCAAGGTTCTGCTGCTGAGTTCCTGCTGCTGTTATTTTTACTTTGTCTTCTTCACCGTAGGGGAAATCTGCTGACCCGGACCCTGGCAGACATAGTGCACAAAGAAGACTTTGTTCTGAATTCCGAGTATCTTATCACGCTGCTCGTTGTGGTGCCAAAGTAAGGCAACAGTGTGTGCACACACCCCATGTGGCATTGAGTCCCAGGCCTAAGCACGGAACTGGGCAATAGCAGGTCAGGTTGGGGCAGCTCATGAGTGCCCTTACTGGGACACAGGTGAAACCCTTAGCAAAGAAGAAAGAACAATTTCTGCCAAGAGTGGTGCTGGCACAAAAGAAGGAGACAAAAGACTGTGCCAAAACTGGAGCAGGACAATTGGGATGTAGGTTTTTCATTGTTACAAGTGGGTCCTCAATCAGTCTCCTGATAGGAATAGTATGAGCTAAAAGAAAAACAGATTCTTACTGCAGCATAGCCAGTTTCTAGAAGGAATTAGAGCTGTCCCACTCACGGTCTCTGCTGGCTGTGCCCTTGTAAGTGCCTGCACATAGGATGCCTGCCACCAATGATGAAGTTACACTATGTTCTCCTCAGAGCCCTACACAAAACTTTCCTCTCCATATAGCCCAGTCCCAATATACACATACAGCACCATCACTCTTCTGTCTGTGAAAACCAGGTTGCAAAAAGCTATCTGAGGTAAGTTTGTTGGGTTTATTGTCTGAGTTTATTCACCCTAAAAACAGACGTCTCTCTTTGCAAACTCTGACCATCCCCCTGTTCCCTTTCTCTCAGTGCTGGCACTTGCCATGAGTGCAGTCTAGCACCAGATCAGCTCTGGGATTGCACGCAGCAGATGTAGCACACTTACCTGTGGATCAGAGCAGCTTGTGCAGGAGTCCTGGAGCATGGGACACTGTGTGGCAGGCTGGAAGTGTGTGCCACGTTCTTCCCCCCATCAGCTTCCTGATGTTGACCCTTCCTCAAGCCAAGATCCAAACTGAAGACTGAGAGTGTAGCACTGAGGGAAACATCTCAGCTGGTGACTAGGAGAGGAAAGGATAGGAGAGGCTTAATGTATCTTAATGACATAACCCAGCACAAAGAGCTCAACCCTTCTACCCTAAGTTATTAGCTTAATTAGCTACATATGTCAACATTTGCTGTCCAATATATAGTATTTATTTACTGTGCTTTGTTTTGTGTTGCTCAAAGGTCAAGCTACATACAGTGGCAGAAGACCTATGAATCACTCTCGGATATGGTAGTGCCTCGCTCCACCAAGTAAGTGAAATTCAAAATTCAGCTCCCTGTTTGTTTCAGAGATTCCTGTCATGTTTCAGCCCCTTAAATTGGTGGATCCTGGAGGAAATCCCTAGTCTAATGCATAGGCTCTGCATTAACATATTTGCAATTCAAATAGAAATTAGTTTGTTGAAGGGAAGTAGGGATGAAAGAACAAAAGTCAGTTTCTTTACAATTAGCTTGTTCCCTTTTCCAGTAATCTGTTTCTTTCTGCTTTCAACCAGGCCGTTGCTTCATTTTGTGTAAAACAGGCAATTTATTACATTAATTGAGGTATAGTTCAGACATGTGCAATCACATAGAGTTTTGTGGAAAGTATTTTATAAAAAGATCAACCACTAAATTTGCATTAATTGCTTCCTGTTGTAGGATAGAATAATTCAGCATACTGTCATTTGCACTAGTAAATGCCATATTAACTCCTCCTTTCACCTGGGGTGAAAAATCTTTCCTAGGACTTAAGTATTCCACTGCTCAGCTCACACAGACCATGAGATTGGGTCCGGGGCACAAGAACTGAGTATTACCTGAAATGGAGAAAGTGGAAAGCACAGAGAAAGAAACAAACTATTTGCTACTGCCTGTCTCAAAACCACAAATGCATGTAAAGGTAGGGGAATATTACCAGGAAACACAGAAAAATCAGGCAGGCAGAATGTGTGTATACTACAGTGGGTTCAGGAACTAAACTAACTGAGTTTTGCATTGGAGATAGAGTAGGCAGTGCAAGTAAAGTCATTGTTCCCTGTTTCAGTCACAGCAGTTTCCAAAAAGCAGGGTATTGTTCAGTATCATAAATGAAAATAAAAAGAATTGCAGAAGGGGAAGGCGAGGTAGGTAAAAAAGGCATGAGGGATTTGCCATGTCAAATCATAGCAGTGGATTTCCCTCCCACAGAATGATTGCTGAGGATGCAGAGGGAGGACTCTTCACTGTGACCCTATTTAGAAAAGTGATGGATGACTTCAAGGCTAAAGCCAGGGAGAACAGGTAAGAAGCACTGACTGCTGGGCATGGCAGGCTAGCGAGATGAGGGTAAGGTGTGGCTTGCTGTGTGTGCAGCATGCTGAATCCATCACTGCTTTTAGGACTTCTTGACTGCTTGGGCTGCTGTTGATCCTAAAGCCACTGAGAAGGCAGGGTGGGAAGGAGCTTTGGTAGCAGAATCAGTAGTCCTGTTCTATAAGCTCCAAGTTACAGATCCTGGAATTGTACTTTCTGCTCTCATACTGCTGACAGCAGGAAGCTGGCTTTCTGAGGGTGACTTCAACTCCCACCCTCCACATGCTTTTAACTTGTTAAATGGATAGCAGCTTCCCACACTTGCTTCTCCAGGAGAAAAAGAAATGAATGTGCATATTGCCTGGACTACAGCTTGTGAGACCAAGTGCCATTCCATTGCAGGTTCATGGTTCGAGAATTTTATTATGATGAGAAGGAACTGAAATGTGAAAAGGAAGAGCTGATGAAATTAGCTTCTGACAAAAAACAACAATACGTAAGTGAGCACCTCATGAGCTGATGGCCCGCATAGTGGTGGCCTTTGCTACCAGCATTTGCCTAAGCATCTCACTCAGAAAAAGCTTTGTGGTTCCAACAATCTCCAGCGAGCTCCGTTTAGCCCATAAAACTGAGGCACGGGATAAATAACATGTTTTGCCCAAGGTTGCTTGAGTTTCTGATAGACTGGGAGCCACTATCAGGCTGCCTGGGAACTATCCCAGCAGCCCACAATGGCCTCAGTGGCAGCGTTGGCTGTGGAGCTGCTTCACTCAGTGAGGGGATCACAGCACTGTTCTGCTCTCACAGGGCCCCTTACTGCGCTGGCTGAAGGTGAACTTCAGTGAAGCATTTGTGGCTTGGATTCACGTGAAAGCCTTGAGAGTTTTTGTTGAATCTGTCCTGAGGTAAGTGGGTAAACACAGAGTGCAGGCAGAGATTCCTGGGGAAGTCAGACGTACAGCTCTCTTCCTGGTCCAGTTCCTTTGTGGGAGGAACCCTTACACACCTTGTTTTGTCTTACACACTTCACTCCAGGAGCTCACAGGAGACAATACAGATGTCCACCAAAAAGGTGACATATGAATCTGATGAAAAACTATTCTTTGGGGGCACATACAGGGAAGGGGAAAACAGAAAGAGACTGTTTAGTTGACTTTTGGCTTCAAAAAGAAAATGCTTTCCAATAAGGAGGCAGCATTGTTTCTGCAACAGACCACCAGCTGGCATGCCTGGAGGCTGAGGAGGGAGAAGGGCAGGAGCAGACAGCTGTGCCCCTTCCCAGCAGATGATCGTATATGTTGTATTCCGAGGTATGGCCTCCCTGTGAATTTCCAAGCAATGCTGCTGCAGCCAAATAGGAAGTCTGTAAAGCGCCTGAGAGACGTCCTGAACGTGGTCTTCAAACACCTGGATGAAGTTGCAGCAGCAAGTATAATGGATGTATGTATTTGGACTGCAAGTACACAGGATGTAGCTTCTCTCAGCTTAGCTAAATGAACACTTCCACTGTCCTGGGGTTAGAGCATGCATCTCCTCACATCTTGCAATGCTAAGAGCCCTGGATGCAGCTCTAATCCCACCTCGTTACAAACTGGATTAGAGTAGGCTCAGATGATGAGGCAGATGCATAGAGATTGCTTACATTTTCTGTTGAAGCATCTGACGTTTACAGCTACCAGAACAAAACAGGTCAGCTCAATTATGGCTGTTCCTCTACATAAAAAGCTTAAAATCTACTATAAACATTCAGATCAACACAAGCAAGAAAAATTAATTTGGAACTAAATCCTAGGACTGTGACACCTCTGTCCCCTGTAAAAGGCTGTCATTCATAAATAATGGCCTTCAGCAAGCAGCAGTACTTGCGTTCTCCTCCCCATATCTTGAATTACAATTCAAAACAATTTAGGCTAAAGCAATGAGCTAGCAGGCCTTCAAAACAGCCTAAAACCGGCAAGCACGAGTCCCACTGCATGAAGGGGGGACAGAGATGAGCTGCTCTAAAGCTGAAGCACACAAAAATGCTACAAGTTCATGACATAGCACAAGCATGCATTCTCAATGCTAACTACATTAGGCAACCTGAAACAAGAAGCAGAGCAGATTCTCAGTGGTGAATTCCCCACCTTAAGCATGGCAAATACAAAGTTCCATTGCACCTGTGGGAGAGGAGCACAAAAGCAATCCCCTGCAGCTTGGGTTACTGGTACTAAAGCCATTACTTCCTTTTGCAGCCTGGCATGGACATCCCTGGGCTACAACTGAGTAATCAAGAATACTATCCTTACGTCTATTTCAAGATTGACCTCAGTCTTCTTGACTGCAGTTAAAGAAGAATTGCTCAAGCTTCATCTATTACTTTTCAAGCCTCTCATGTTACTGTAAAACAATCTTTAGCTGCTGAAAGTCAAATTATAATGCAGATGCTGTAGCAGGATAATCTTCCTACCACTTCTAGTAATTTTTACAGTGACTACAATATAAGCATCTCTTATTCATAGCTTTACAAAAATATATTTCAGAGGCAGAAGTACTATGGTAGTATTTATTTTTTTTTGGTAAAGTACAAAGATGGAATATCTATTGGACTTGAAATAAAACAATTTAAAGTGTGGTGGCTAATGGATCTACTAGGTGTATACAGTCCTCTTTTTCTAACAAAGCAAACTTAAAAAAATCCAAACAGAAAAAGTAGAAAGCATCAGAGCAAAGCCCAAAGTTCCTTTAATTTAACAAAAAAACCAAAAGCTTAAGAGGAAAGATCCTCAAAAGTGCTGTGGAACTTATCATAATATGACTTACAGTCCCAAGTACTCATGAGTTTAGTTTTTGCAAAGGTATTTCAGTTAGAACAGTTCCACTAGAGCTCATCTGCTGGGATGACTTAAGAGCTGGAGCACATCTCCTGCATGGAATCAGCAGTTACTGCTGGCTGCCTGTGGTTTCGACACTGCCTTTCATGGGGGTGAGCTATGGGCAATCTCTTACAGACACAAGATGACAAATATCCTCATTATGTTATTTCCTTGAAAGAAGGGGAATCTTTCAGCTCTTTCATTCCTTATTTATAAACAAGCTGATCACATCAGGGTCACTTCACTAGACACCAATATACAAGACATGGAGAGCAATAAAATAATTGTACTTTTATTAAAAAAGCAGCAGTAAACATCCCTATTCCCAGTCCTGATTCCCCTTCCAAGGAAATAGCAATTCAGATCAAAACAATGCCAGATGGGAAGTGAAGAAATATTACACAATTTGCTGGAGACAGCAGCAGGGTGGTTTTCTGTTAGCACCTGGAAATCCTTACGCCCTAAAACATGGATTAGCTTCATCACTAATCCAGGGGAAAGACCAACAGCTCCCAGCATCTCTCATTGCAGCAGCAACCCCACTTCCAATGTATAAATGATGTTATGAAGTCTGGCACAAAGAAAGAGAAAGCCCCTGAGAAGGAATAGGAAAAGGAAGACTGAAGAGCATTTAAACTAAGATTGTCCATCTTACCAGGCTTTAGGCCAAACTGTCAAGATCTCACAGCAAGGAGGTGGTTTAGGACTCCCCTCTGCACAAGCCTCTCTATTCTACAGTTCACTTTCAAGAGCCATCCAAAATGGGACTGCTTGTATTATGTGTACCTTTCTTACTCTATACAAGACTAACACTGTGTGTCAAAAAATATTTTATTCTTTAATTGAAACAGAAGCTGAGCAGGTTCCACCTCCATGAAAAAAATTACAGTTAAAATTGGTTACACTAACAGCCTCCAGTAACACTCAAACAGCACATTATCAACAAAATAAAAACCAAGATGTTCCGAAGAAATATCCATGTTGTCCCCAAAATATTTGTTACACAGAATACAATCAAGTTTACTGGTTATGACAATTCATAGAATTTCTGCAATGTTTTCTTGAGATGCGTACAGTCCACTGCTGCAGTGCATCCAATAGCACAGTGTGTCATGTGCTACTTCTCCATGAAAAGGCCACTGAAAAATCTGTCTGATTGTGATCCAGGCTGCAAACTGCTGCGCAGACTTTCCCAAGAAAAGAAGTTTCCTGAAGATCTCACAGCTCATCTTTATCCCAGTCATCCAGATCCACATCACTGAGATCAATGTCATCTTCAACTGGAAGCTGTGAAAAAGAGAAGGTTTTGAGTACATGTTTAGAAGCGCTTAGTGCCAGGAGATCCCTGAATTGGAAAGATTCTTACTTCATCCTGAGAGTAAAGCTCTCTCCTGTTGTCTCTTTCATTCATAAAGCTCCAAGTGCACTAAGCACAGGACAAGTGATCAGAGTTTAGACTAGGAGATTGGTTTTACTCATCAAAATACTCCAGGTGAAGGCTATACAAATAAACTATGTACCAAATTACTACCATGTTGCATGTTTTTATCAGTCTGAAGTAGATCAAAGGACTGCAGTAACTTTGGTTTTTACAGCAATGTTGAACCTTAAGAAGGTAGACTTAAGTCACCATGTTATTTATTACACAGGCTTTACCTGACAAGCTTTCTGGCATTAAGACCTTGATGGCAAGGTCAGCATATTGCAGAACCCAAGTCTCCACAACACTGGGGTCTTGAATACATGCACTACTACCTCCCTTAGTCAGCACTGGTAATACATTTCTGCCTCAAGGGATCCAGCTTTCAGATCACATCCTAACAGTCAGGCAGGAACATCTGATCCACAATGTCAGATGGTCAATGTGCCATTTGGTCTGCTGGCAGGATTTAGATAATGGGAAACCATCAACACAACTTGCCACAATCTTGTACAAACAAGAACTTTCACACTAACAGGTGTTAGTTACTCCATCTTGTCACTTCTGAACCCAGCAATTCCTCAGCACTTTCAGAAATGGAGCACCTCTTACCTCACCATCTTTGCCATCCCAAGGTTCAACTGAATGAATTTTGGGGAAAGCTCCACCACCCACTGGTGCTGTAGAGCCACGACCAACGGAGAGTTCCCTGAGACAAAACAAGTAAAAGTTAAATTTAAGAAATTCCTCCAACCTCTATCCACCTGGAACAAAACCTGCTTCAGATAAAAGGAAGACAACTTTAAGATTTCATCTCTAAGTAAATCTAAACTGTCTGAATGCAAAAACTTCAAGAAGCAGAAAATGACAGAGCCCTTAAAGCAGCATTGAAAATTTACAATTGGATGCAAAGACATCTGTGATTTACACTATTTCATATTTCAGCAGTGTAAAAATCACAGATAAGTGCAGCCTCTTTAACAGTTTATCACTTAAGGTATCTCCAACGGGAGCCTGTAATTCTAGTTCTGGAAGTCACCTGCAAATGTTAGTGGGAATCACCAGTGATCTCCATTAGTGGAGAATTAGCCTCCATGGGTTCCAAAGTTCCTGCAACACAAAGGGTGTGAGGTAACCAGCTTCTGTTTGAGACACTCCATCCTGCGCTTGCTAGTTAGGCTTGCTCAAAAAGCCCAGCATTAAAATCCTGAGGAGCTACTCCCTTTGCATCTTTCAGAAGCAAATAAGACTGTATTAGCATTCCTCCCTAAGTGGAGTTCACAATTTTTTTGCTCTTCAAAGTGCCAGTTTCCTTACTTGTGGTTTACACTGCTGAGACAGCCTATTAGGCTGCACAAGCTGCCTACAGCAGCTGAGTGAATGGAATGGCCAGCCACACCAGGTGTGATTATACTGCTTTCTCTAGGCAGCACAGCTGAGCTGAAGTGTCAAGTAAGAGATTATTCTAGCAAGTAGGCTGCGTGATAAGACAATACCAAACCAATTACCTAATGCAATATATGCTGTTAAACTGGCTGTTGTGTCCTGGAAGCACCATCCAACCTCACCCAGGAGAGGCTTCACTAAGGTGGATTTTACAGACTAAGAAAATTTGTCATGTCTGACAAAAGCAGACACTTCTCTCGTGTGCATTAGTACAAACTGTCTGGTATTTCTCTTCTTCCATCTGAATCCTGAATTTTACTTGATGCTCTAAGAACGTTTCTTTTTTCAGCATTTAGAAGAAAGTCTGATCACTTTCACAAGTAAGAGTATTAGCACTGATTCTATTAATCCAGCAGGAACTGCATTCAGTTAATGTGCTTCTTATGGCAAGGTGGGGAGAGGCTGTTGCAGTTGCTTTTGCAGTTCTGGCTGTTCTCTGCCATTCTCCAAGGACAGACATGGAAGTAACACTGTTAAATGTAAGGTCTCAAGGGCTCTTGCATAACTTATGGCAGCTGGTGCTTTACCTGGAAGCAGAGTTCCCAATTCACTTTGACCGCACTAAAGTAACAGTTTAAGTTTAGCTGCTCTGTTTCAGTGCTGACCTTCTGTCATCCTCTCCTCTTCCTCTCCCTATTCCATTCTTCCCCCGCACTGGCTCTTGCCCAGCTACACAAGAGGCAGTTTCAGGGAACTTGTGCTGAGCAGTGAGCTGCTGACTTTTTGGATGGATTGTTTCAGCTCCCCCAATCAATTTATCAAGTGCTAGGAGAATGGAAAGGTGGCAGGGGGAAGACAGGACTAGACTGAATTAGAAAGATGAACAGCAATATATAGAAGCTCAGGAACTTCAACAGCACCCATTTAGATTCCCACAATGGGAACATTCCCATTACTAAGGACTAGTCAGAATGCACCACTTGAATTAAACGAAATTCATTACTAAGTTATTTCTTAAGTTACCAGAGAAACAGAATTTTTCAACATCAAAGCCCACTTCTATTTTCAACAGTTTTACTAAAACTACCTATCTTAAGTCTAAATGGCCAACTTAATTCTGCACACCACAAAAAGGTAATGATTGCTTTATTGCAATCCCCACTGAAGCCATCCCTTTCCTTCACTGAATTCTCATTATCTTAGTTCTCTTAACTGTGCAAGTCTTGTCTGATCCAGGAGAGTCTGCTTGTGGTTTAAAGAGTCATAGCCCCAGTTACAGGCAGATTTAAGTCACTTGAAGATTTCATACCTGAGAAACTCATTAATCCCTTGCTCACTGAATGATCCTTTCAGAAGGGCAAATTTCATCTTCCGAGCATTAACAGCTGCCATTGCTGGATACCCAAAGCCTCCAATCCCCAGAGAGCTCTCAAGATCTGACTGAGCACCTGCTTCTGTCCACAGCCACCTTGAGGAAAAGATGAAATAGAAAATTAATAATCAGGATAGGCACTACAATTATTTTCAAATCACACATATCCTGCAATCCTGCAGAGTTCAAGCAGGGCTCTGTATTGCCCTTGACACTTTCAAAGTCAGCAGGGAAAAGGAGGGTCCTGATCGTGAACCTTGCAACAGAAGAAAGCCCCCTCTCAGAAGCACCTCTAGGCCAGTCCCACCCACACAGCCACTGTAAGTTGAGTAAGAACAGCCACCAAACACAGTGCAGGGGAAGAACTGTGTTACCATCCTGCACAAACTGCTACACTTTAGCTGGTCCTAAGGAAGGTTTTTAAGTACTCAAGTCACAGATGGAAAGATTACAAAGTCCTGCCCAAATATCACTATAGAGGATTTCTAGCTAAGGACACTCAGTATTTGTTCCTCACTCAGGTCTCAGTTCCTCTAATGCTTAGCAAGTCCTCTGAGGAACCTCTGAAATGAGCCAATCTCAGCATCTTCCCCCAGGCTTTCATCCCATTTTTCTCCCTTTCACAGCATTCAGTGTGACAGAACAGCTCTCACTTCCTGGTAAGTCCTGGAGATCCTAACCTGCACCTGAGAGAAGGAGGAAAGGCATAGCCTGCTGGCCTGTTTCTTTGACAGCATGAAACTGGTTAATAAACTGCAATTTACTTGTTTTTTTGAGAATTCAACAGTCACACTGGCAGACTAACTGACCAGCAGCGGACAGTAAAAGAAACCTCCCTAAAATACTTTAGTATTCAGGACAAGAGTAAAAGATGCTTAATCTCATTAATGCTTAGATATCACTTGTAAATGCAGAATTTGAGAGGTGGATGAAAATTTAAAAAAATTGGTTAAGGTCACAACATCCCCTTCTCCAGTAATTAGTGAAATATCAAGATATGCTACCCTGAACAAGGAACAACTCCTTTCTGTAGCTAATCGGGTATCATACAAATTTTATCCCGTTACCCCCAGAAATGCTCACTTCTTTTCCAAGACAACCAGTGAACAATGACACTTACCCCCACATTTTCTTTTTGTATTTTTCAGCCATTTTTAACATGACATCCAGGTAAGAATTTCTCCCTGAAGCTCCTGTTTGTTAGACAGAATTGGACAAGTTAAAAAACACAACTACATGCTTTAGGTGACAAATTCATACAAAAGTCTGCTTGCTTGTATGTGTACCTGTGTCAAGAATATGAGGCAGGACAGAAATGATGCAGAGCTGATGAGCATCACAGGTACTCTTCAGAACATCCTCACTAATTATCTAGACAAAAGCATCAGAAAGTCAATTACAGTAAGACTTGGTCCTTCGGTTGTGACTGCACTTCCCTCCAACAGCCTAATAACTCTATCCTACAAGGTAGTAAGTACTGAAACAACTTGACACAAGAGCTTACAAGTCTCTCCTACTTCAGTGGTCCTCAGCACAAGAGTAATTTACAAAGAGTTCACAAAGTCTTCTGTTGAGCTTTGCAGCAACAGGAAACTAAGCAGTACCAAATAAGGCTTACAGAAAGCACAGTCAGATGTCACTTCTTGCTCAAAATCACTATCCTTGCCCGGGGCTAGAAAGAGCAACCCCAGGCCTATGTAAATGCCTGTGAGCACAAGGAGAGCCAGCAGAGGCAGCCTTTGCTGTGGATAAGAATGTTCAAGCAACAGTAACAGCAACACTGGTTTTGTGGGATCTGTCTCAAAAGGGAATTGATCGAGTGACCTACACCAGTGGTCTCCAACCTTTGATTGTGCATCCCACCGGTAAATAAATTTCTAAGCATGGAGCCCCTGATATATATAAATCAACTATATGCATATGCACATACATCAACATGCATTGCTGTATTAATATTAGAAAGCATACAAAATAAAAAATTTAGAAGGATAAGAAGATGAAATAAGCACCATTTAAAAATATCTTTAGGTTTATTAATAGTGCAAATGCCTTTGGTTTTTTTCCTTCCTACATCCCAATGGACTGTCTTGTGTGCACCTCACTTTAGAGACAAGTGATCACCATTTCAAATCTACTAACAGCAAGCTGACAAAAGAAGTCGCCTTACAGAGGGTGGAGTTTTTTGAACAACAAGCAAAACTACTCATCATGCGTCTCCTAACAAACACTTTACAAATTACAAGGCCATGCCCTCTTATTGGAAGAAAAGAGGTGGGGCACAGAACCCAACTTTTTCACTCCTCAAGAGCAGATTCAGACCCCCTGGCACCATCCTGTCAATGCCTTCACTGTATCAATTCTGATAGTCCTCCAGACAACAACAAATTTACAGTAGAAATGAACATTCAGCTTTTTGTTATTTAAGACTTGTCATGCTTCACTTTCTGGGGCAAAACGGTGCACAAACACCACACTTAGGCAGTTTTATTTAGAGTTCATATAGACCTGTAAAAACTGCTGCCAAGAGTATGATAGAAAAGCAGTTTGAGAAAATGATGTAGAGGTACCTCCAGGAGCTCAGGTGGTGGTGCATTATCAGAAAACAGATCCAGAGCACGAGCAATGATGTCAGATCTAGTTCTCCCACCATCATAATCAACAGGGTCTTCTCCTTTCTGGAAGATTTTAATGGTGGGAAATCCACGAATCTGCAAGACAAGTTTAACCCATCAGCTCAAATAAACCTGAATATTTATGGTGGAAATTATCTGCTTGTCTGATGTGTTCTAGATTAAGAGCAAGGGAAGAGATTCAACATCTTTGTGTATCAAGTCTCATATGTTCTGACTGAACTTGAATTTTGTAGCTTCCTACCTTTGCAACCATTCAAAACAAGGGTAATGTACGCTATAACCCTGCTTTGGGGTTTTGGCCTGATGAACCAGCAAAGGTTTCATCTCAATTTAGATGCACCAAGCAATGCAGGTGTAAGTACCATGAGGACTATCTTTACACTTCATATCTATTAGACATTAATTTCCTGATCTGTCTGTGGGGGAACAATACTGTGCCTATATGGCAACAAGTGGACTGTATGCTCCTTCTGCTACACTTCCAGTAAATCTTGCTCAATGTTTCCCTTCACTGTCAGTCATGTGCACTTAGAGGGAAACTACACAACACACTGTAAGCTCCGTGGACTGTACTACAAATCCGAGAGTATCTGCTCTCTTTTGGCAAGCAACACACCTCATCTGGCCAGCTGATATTGTCTGAGTGATCCCTGATAACTGGCTGCAAGGGTTCCAGAGATGCCCAACCAGCCTACAGTCTGAAGAGAGAGACCTCTTACTCCAGATGATACAGGTACACAAGGTCTTATGGAAATAAATAGCCTTTCTCCTCAGCAATATCCAAGTTAATTCTTTTCCTCTCTCTTCATTGATTTATATTGTTACTGACATTCATGAATTATTTGTGGGAAAAAAACTGAATGTGTCACTTATTTTTAGCACAAAACATTTAAGTAGTACCAGATTAAGTAACAGTTCAGTAAGGATTGAAGAGAAATCTGACTTGGTAGAGATGGAAAGGCAATTGTAACCACTGCAAAGCACACTCACCCCATATCGGCTTGCCAGCATCTGATTGACTGTTGCATCTACTGCAGCCAGCTTTACTTTTCCTTTTGTTTGATCCTTCACCTCAGTGGCAGCAGCTGCCCATTCTGGCTCCAGGCTGAAAAACAGAGAGTACAAGCGTCCTAAGCTCTCTCAGAGCTAGCAAAAGTACACCACACTTCAACATTATGTAGCATGTTTTACTCAAGAAAAAAATTCTCTTGCTGAGAATGACAGCTAAGAGGGTTATCCAAACAAGACTGATGTCCTGCATCTGAAGGAATGAAAAGTTTAATATAGCTTCTGGATCTTATTTCTACTGATAACTGGGAATTTTACTGCTAAAGATTGCAGCCAGAGCAGCACCAAGGGGCCCTGAGCAGAAGCCCACACATTTTTATTAGATCACCTCACAAAAAACCTCATTTCTGGTATACCAGAGATGCAAGGTCTCTTTTAGGGGATTAAGGGTATTACACAAAACAGGCACTAACAGGAACTGAATTGTTGAAGAAAAACCTCATTTACTTTTTGCAGTGCCCACACCATGGGGCATAAAACTCCACCATCCACACATCATCACTATTTATGACATTCTTATCAAAGCTGTCATCAGTCAGCTCAATCACATCCTTCTTATCTCCACCTCCGCTCTGCCGGCTCTGTAAGAAACAAACAGACCCTCGTGTAAGAAGTAACCAAAACTGGTCTCCCACACAGGCCAACTCCTGTGTGTCACATTGCACCAAATTATCTTTATTTGAGCAAGATACAAAACAGGCAGTGTTAGGTCATACAACTTTCCCTTTTTAAAACTGACAGTACACACAGCCTACTCCCCACAGCACTTTCAAAACACAGCAAATGAACCTTCTCTTGAAAAAGGAGAAATCAGGTCAAAATGACCACCAAGAAGATGTGGGAACACTTTCTCAGTTCTTCATGCTCTGATCTGTCCATGAACAAAGTGCTCTCCAACCCCTACCTCTATCTCTAGATAGACTTGGTTCTAACCAAGTTCTGGTTTCCAGGCAAAACAAACATGGGGGAGCATGATACACACTACAGGGTAAAGTCCACCCAGGTCTTCTATCTGGCCACCCTGAGGATGTCAGACTGTACCCTGCACCATGATTTAGAAACAGTAGTAGGACCCAGAAGCTTTTCAATTTACCTTCAGGGAGAAATCCAGCAAGCCAACTTCAGAAAAACACTACCAAATTAAAAAACCTTAATCAGTCTAACTTAGACTAGGACTAGGCAAATGGTACCTCAACCACCTGGAGAATAGCGCTAACAGGAACCCCAAAGTTCAAAAGGAGATGCACCTGGGGAGTAACAGCCCCATACACCAGCACACACTCAGAACTGATTAACTGGAAAGCAACTTTTCAAAGAGGAACATGAGTGTCCTGGCGGACAAGCTGAACATGAGCCAGCACTGTAACCCTGTGGCAAAGGTGTCCAACAGCCTCCTGAGCTGCACTAGGCAGAGTTGCCAGCAGGTCTGAGGAGGGAATCTTTTCCTCTGCTCAGCACAATGTGGAACACCTGGAGTGCTGGGTCTACTTCTGGGGTCCGCCACAGAACAGGCATGGACACACTGGAGGAAGTCCAGCCAGAGCTGATTAAGGGCTTTAAGCATCTGACATCTGACGAGAGGGTGAAGGAGAGCAAAGAAAACAAAGGCAGGCTCTTCTCTGCAACAAGAGACAAAAGGGATGAAGTTGAAATTAAAGAAATACCATTCTATGATTCCATAACCTAAAACATAAGAGAAAGGATTTCTACTGTGAGCATGGTCAAACATTGGAACAATTTCCCTGGAAAATGCAGTCCATTTGGAGTCTCAGTTCTTGGAGACACACAACTTTAAGGAACACAGGCCTGAGCAATCTGCTCCAGCTGGCCCTGCACTGGGCAGGGTGCCTGGACTAGATAAAACTCCAGACATCCCTTCCAATTCTGTGACTGAGTTGGAAGCTTTGATCTCCTGTACAAGACAGTCTCCAGTTGAAAAACAAACACATTTTCCCTCAAATACCTGTTTTCCAGAACTGTATCCTCCACTTCTGCCACTAAGACGTTCTTTCACCAGGGACCGAAGAGCATTCAGAGCAGCATCGACAATAGCATCACTTGTCCTGCCACCTGCAGTGCAGAAAAATAGGTGATCAAACCATCAAAAGGCCAGTTTAAGGTGTGCTCCTAACTTAATTACAAACTTAATCCTCCCTCACCCTAATAACCTATCAGGAAAAGCAGGACTGGGCTATGAGCGATACAATACTAGTGGTGGGACATCTGACTTAAACACAAGCAGCAGGACTGACTTCACTACACCTTTTCATTACCTGGCTTTTCTGAGGAGGGGTGACTCTACAGCAAGCTCCAAATAAACAGGAAAAAAGGAATAATTCCTTCAAATTGCCTATCAAGCACCAACTATGAACTGCAGGTGGGACTGTTAGACAATGCTAAGACATACACAATTTGGTCAAACCACTCCCACACATCTGTCTCTCAGTTACTACAAGAACTAGACAGGAAGGAAACACCACACAACACAGCTACCATAATTACTGCATTCAGGGAAGTTTTTAGGCATGCAACATTTAAAAGATCATCACATTTACCCTGATAATCCTCTGCTTTGTTTTTGTTGGCTCCAAATATCTTGATAGTAGGAAACCCTCTGACTCCATACTGTCCACCCAAGGACTGATGTTTATCTGCATCTACTGCACCCACTTTCACTACACCCTGCAGAAACAAAACAAAAAGTGACACCTAAGACTTCTACAGTGATTTAATACCTTTTATACTCTCTGCTGGGGGCACAAGGGAAACAGGGAAGAGAGAGCGACAGTTACTAGGACAGCAACAGAATAGTCAACAGAAGAGAGGTATTTCCCCCCACGAGCATACAGAACACTATAAATGTCCACTTCTTCCTTCAGTGTGACAAAATAAATTTTAAATTGTTTGGGCCATTATTTAGTTGGGTTTTTTTGTTTGGTTTTCTTAGAAGGAGAATATATATATATATTTTACATAGGCAAGAGTTCAGCTAATCATGACATGACTAATTTTTCTATAATTAAAAAAACAGTCAACACCAATGGTTTACAAAGCTGTTTTCAGTCCTAGAGAACAGTAAATGGGAATTCACAGAGACAGAACTGACTTTCTTCCTCTACAATTCAATGGCTTCTTTTAAAAAGAATACAACAAACCAAACCAAACAAAAATCCTGGATTTCAAGTTTTCAAGTGCCTGAATAACACTTCTCTGGCTAGACAAGTATGATTAAAGTGATAATGGTTTTAAGGACCAAACCCCTCCATGTTCCCAATCCAGATGTCAAACAGCCAAACTCTCTTCAATCCACTTCCACAAGCACATTTGAAAGCCTAAACTTACTTTTAAAGCTGTTGCTGCTTTCTTCCACTCAGGGGTTAGCCTTTGACAATGACCACACCTTTTAGAAAAAAAAAACCAAAAAATGGTAAATGTCATTCAGATCTGACAACTATTTCACAGTCATTCACAGCAAACTGTAGGAGACTGAGGATTTACTCATGAAGAGAAGAGACTACACCACAAGATCACATCATCGCTCAGGCTTCTGAAGAAAAACCTCCACATTATATAGACCGCAGCAACACTAGAAGAGGCACAGCAAGGCTTCCCCTAAACCCCTCAGCCCAGACACAGTCCAGCTGTTGCAACAAAAGGCCACTTTCTTCAGAATGTGGAGCTTTGGATGGCAGTATCACAGAGGATTTGTACAATGACGGAATATATATATATCACCAGAATTTAAATGGAATAGACTCCGTACTCTGGACCTGAGCAGAACAGGAGACAAAGAGAGATGCTAAATTAAGATGCACAAAGCCAGTATTTTTCAATGGAAGTTGGAAATTTTAAGTGTGATATCAGATCTGTGCTCTCACATCAGAATTACGCTCAGAAACACAGAAGTGAGAGACCTTCTCATTTACCTACTGCACTTTAATCAGTCATTTTAATACTAATTTAACCAGAAAAATTGAAGTAGAAAAATGGCATATAAGATTTTGCTAGCAGACCCTATTTGCCAAATTGAAATGCCAATTCCTGCCTTTTTCCCCCATGAAAATATTTAAAACAGGAATCACAGGTACAGCTATTTTGCCAGTCATGTGACCATCAAAATGACAACTGTGCTGTCAACAGCTGAATGAAACCTTGAGCTGATCAGCAGCAGATTCCTGTGCTGCTCCTCTGTGATTAGAGCAAGCAAGTACACAGCTGCAGTTCTTACCATGGGGCATAGAACTCCACGAGCCACAGGCTCTCGCTTTGGATGACCTCCTTGTTGAAATTAGTTGGTGTGAGCTCTATCACATCATCACTGGCTGAATATAAACCATTAACTGCCAGGAACAAAGTGCAGCTCACTGTGCCTACAATGAAAAGCAAAGACATCAGCACTCCTGTTGAACATCCATGCCTCTCCTGTTGCCACGGCTAAATCATCTCCCCACTCTTTGCAAATCAGCAGTGGTGGGAAGGGATTCCAGTTAGACCAGATAAAAAAGGAAGTTAAGGCAAGATAGATGCTCTCCCTCCTCACTTAAAACATGATTCCATAGGATCACATAAAATAGGGTCTGTGCCTAAAGCTAGCTTGAGTTATGCCACTCCTGTTACGGCTCTATAGAGAGACTTGTGTCAAAGCTCCTACCCTAACTTTTGCTGGTACCAGACCACCAGAACTTCTCCAGGGATCCCCACAATCAGCTATGTTTTCTTCCAGTTCTCATAGAAACTCCTAAGCCAATTGTTCAAACCTCTTGCGCAGCAGGCACTCAAACACATCTTTTATAGGATCACATCATGCAGGACTGTCCCAACTAGGTTTGGCACACTGATTTTAGGACAAGCACTTGACGCACTGGTAGTGCATCGTTCTTGCTCATGAGGATCTTAGTCTACCATTGATTTATCTCTTTAGCATAAAGAGATAAATCAATGGAGAATAACAGCTAAATCTCTCTGGTTAATAACTCAAGCACTCTGAGAATGCTAAAAAAATAACATTAAAAGATAGAAGGAAATTGCTTTCTCTTATAGCTTTGTACTTCTGATAATTTCTGGAAGTTATTATTGCTTCAGACTTTGTACATAAAATCTCATAATCCTTCCTTCTACCTAGTCAGGGAGATTGAGAGATGACTTGATGAGAGATGACAAGCATCTGTGTAACAAAAACCACCCAACAAAAGACTTTTCTTAATCCACTAAAGACTGGAGGGAGCAAGAGCTCAGACACCCAGGTTAGAACCAGACAAAAAATAGCTTTACTGCAAGTGGTTAACTTGAATGGGAAGCTGCACAGTCTCTCTCAAGACTCAACACGAGAGAAAAACAGGTCAACGATGCAGAAATGCTACAGCACATGGTATACAGATTGCACAGCATCACCTACACTTTATCAGTCCCACACAATTAAAGCTGGTTTCATTACCCCTATTCTGTAGGTGAGTGAAGATGACAGAAGTAAAATCTTCCACGTTACTCAAGCAGAGATCAGGACTGAAATGCCACACTACAACCCAGTGCCCTATCCACTGCACCACTACCCCATCCTAATGGTTTCTTCTAGAACGAGGACTCAACCCTTTTCTTCTGGGGTGATCAAAATCGGTTTCCACCATCAGATGTACGAGTTAGATTGGCTCTGTCTCTTCAGGACGCCCATACACAAGCTGCACTTCATCAGCATTGATCAACTGACTTCGAGGAGATCCGTGGCTGTCACAGCATGTTACGGTGACCTACAGAAGCAGCTGCTGCTGGGGTAGAGTAAGAAAGTAAGGATGGAAAAAGTTCCTTGAATGTTACAGTCACTCTCAAGAGAAAAAATCTCCTCTAGACAGAATAAGACCATTAAATTGAAATCAGCATATTCTGGCTTCACCTTTTAGGTGATCTCTGGCAGAATACATTCAGAAGATGAAATTCACTCAGCCATTTCTGTCCCTTCAAAGAGAGAAGTTCTAGCTTATACAAATACACCTGCTAAAGAGAACTCACAAAAGAAAGTACATGGTGAAATTCACCTAGTCACCTATCACTGCATTTTTTTAAAACTATGAGTCATGAACTGGTGGCATAACTTTCTACAGTGAAACATTCAAGGTTTAATTCAACTTCAGCAAAGGAAAAGATCATTTTCCTGCAAGCATCTACGACAGATAAATGCAAATCTGACCTTATTATTAAGGAAAAAAAAAATAGATAATCTGATTTCAAAAGCTGTTTTCTAATGTAAGCAAATCACATAGACAGAAGCATGGATAAACCAGCTAAGGCAGCTCCACGCTGGTATTACTAGTCCTAATTGAACCGTAAAGTTGCAAGTCTGGAGATCTATTTAAAAAAGCTTTTGTCACGGGATGATGATAATGATTCTGCGAACTTCCTCCTACAAATACCCCGTCCTGCAGCAGTGCTCGATGTGCCGGAGCTCACGCATCCCTGCACACGTGCGCTCGGCGAGCCACGGCCTGGGGCAGAACTCCCGACACCTTCGGCGTTTCCATCGAGGGGCCCGAGTGGGAATCGTTTACCAATTCCTCCGGCACACAAGAGGCAGCAGCAGGGGCAGAGGAACACCAGCTCCCCTCGGACTCCTCCGTTTGACCTCGGTCACTGCTCTCTTGCTGCCCTCAAAGCACCAGATCGCAAGGCAGGGCAGCCAGGCACGCACAACACCGCCGCTTACTCAAATCAAAGAGGGTCTTTTAGTAGGGTGAGAGATAACCACGGTTTTCTTTTCTTTTCTTTTTTTTGCTGCTGGGATCTTTAGGACTTTAGAATCTCTCTACTTGTGCTTCGCTAACCCACCGAGCAATGCCCGCCCCCGCGGCACAGACCGGCTACAGCAGAGCCGCGACTCCGAGCACTGTCCCCACAGAATCCATGGGGTTGGGAAAGACCTCTGAGATCAAGTCCAGCCCGTGACCGATCACCCCCTTGTCAACCAGACCACGGCACTGAGTGCTACCTCCAGTCCTCCCTTAAACGCTTTCAGGGACGGTGACTCCACCACCGCCCCGGGCAGCCTGTTGTAATATCTGATCACCCTTTTTGTGAAGAAATTCCTCCTAATGTCCAATCTAAACCTCCCCTGCTGCAGCTTAAGTCTATATCCTCTAGTCCAGACAAGCTGCCTGGGAGAAGAGGGCGATTCCCACCTTTCAGAAGGCTCTCCGCTCCGCCCGCCGCCCAGCAGAGCGGCCGCACGGCCCCGGGCCCCGATCCCTCCCGCCACGACGGGGCCCGCAAAACCGGGGAAAGCGAAGCCGCGTCCCGCCGTGTCCCACCGCCTCCTCAGACCTTCCCCCGGGCCCTCACGGCTCCTACCCCACCACAGCCGGCCCGCGCCGCACACCCCCATGGCTGCCCCGCTCCCTCGGCCGCTGCCGCTGCCGCCGCCGCCGCCACGGCCTGCGCGCCGCGCCCCGCCCCGCCCCGCCCGCGCCACGCGCCCCGCCGTGGCCGCCTCCCATTGGCCGCGCCGGCGCCTGGGCAGGGCTGCAGCCAATGGAGGGCGGCCGCGCCAGCCGCTGCGGCGCGCGGGGGGCTGGGGAGGCGCTGAGGGGCGGAGGCGGGAGGCGGTGACGGATGGGAGGGGCTGCAGTCTCGGAGCTGTCGGGGCCAGGAGCGTGGTGTAGGTGGCCCTGGCGAGCGCTGGTGCCCCGGGGAAAGCACCCTCAGTCTGCTTCTAGCAGTTTCCGAGGATCCTGCCCTGTCCAGAGCGCCCCCAGCCGCTCCTGCCTCAGCGCTGGCGGGTGCCCGGGCCTGAGCCAGAACCCGCGCAGGCCTTCAGGGAGAAGGAAGGCAGGCCAGGGATTTATCCTGTTTGGTGGCCGAGCTGCTTTGCTACTGCCTCTATGACAACCAAGGCAGGCATCTAGATTTGAAAAAAATATATATTTTCTAGTCGCAAGCTTTCCCGTAGAAATTAGGCCGGCTGAGTCTGCTGCAGTCCGGGCAAATACAGGCAGGGGGAGGGGACCGGTGCATGCTGATAAAAGGGCTGTTAAACCTCTAATAACCTGCTTGCATTCGACAGACGCTTAGAAAGTTTAGGTCCAGCAGCACAGCACGTAGGTGGCTCTTTTATGCGAAAATTCAGCATCCCAGTTCAAAAATACTGGAAACAACTGATTTGAAAAGCTGGTATTCCGCCCCCCTCCCCCAAAGATTGCACATTGCAGGTGGGCCCTAGGGCTTGGGGCTATATGTAGGGCACAGATCCAGACAAAGGCTTTTGCAGAGCTATTATTACTCTATTAAGTAAGCTGTCAATTTTGTAGTGTAGTAATAGTAGCTGAACTTGACGTATCTGAAGTTGGCTAAATTTTACCCCCATCCACAGCCCCACTGCTCCATGCTCACAAAAGAGCACTTTTCAGAACGGTTCAGGCCTGCTTTTCGAGAGAATGAAATTGTTGGCACAGTAAGAAAAGACAGCCGTTTTCACCCTCAAGTTGTTTCAGAAATGAGGACACAGAGATGCACGGAATAAACATTTTAATCATAATGGCTACAAAATACTGATGTCTTGGCATTTCCATCCGTAAAAGGGCAGGCTGCTGAGCAGACAGGTTCAGGTCTGCGGCACTTCCTAGATCTTAAGATAAAACATGTCTATTATTTTACTGATTCCTAAAGCAAACAGGAGCTGCTTTACAGACCAGTGAGTATTTCTCCAAAGTGTCTCTTACATTCCACTGGTATGGCGAAAAACTGAACATGAGATGTCAAGGGCACTATTGAGCACTTAGCATGACGTTAGCTCCAGGTAAAATTCTCAAACCCAGAAATCATTAAAGAATCATTTAATGGCGTGTATATTAGCAGAGAAAATTGAGAATTGGGGGCGAGGGGAGAGAATGGCTAATAGAAGGATCTGCGTAGGGATAAGTGTGATTTCTTTTTCACGGTTGTCTGCTGCAGTAAGTTGAATGGTTGTGTTTAACATTTCTATAGCACCGAGAAGCATGTGTTAAAGTACTTACTGCCGAATAAGAGCCTTTTAAGACAAGAGTTTTACGGACTCGTCAGATTCCTTGTGAGTTTCTGCAGGAAACGGTTCTACAGGAACAGTTCAACATTTTTATGTGTGTTCTGGAAATACACATAAGATAGTGCTGATAAAACCTGCACCATGACAAATATTAGTCGAGTGATAAATAGCAATGAAAACAGGGAAACAATACAGGTTATGTGATAAATGAGCTGCCTTCCGACAGAATGCATTAAGGGTGGCAATGAGCTCGCATGGGGCTTTACTATCTCAGTGAAGACAGTCACGCAAGAGATTTAGATGCTGTTTCTCCATTGCCACATCTACATTGATGTATTAGTGGCAAAAAGTCTCATGTGACTCATGGCTACATACAAAGGGGAATAGCAGAAAGATATTTTGTCTGCAAACATTAATGAGACAAGTTATTGAGTCTACATTTAAAGACCCATAGATATTTGCAGGGACAGGATTAAAAGGGACTTTGCAGATTTCCAAGGTCAGCAGGCTGATGAGCAGACATCATTCCATGTATGAGCCTGTGCCACCTCATGCACCCCCTGTGCAGGGGAGCCAGCTGACACCAAACCTGGAATCGATTACCCGAGAAAGGAAATGCTGAGTTTAAAGAACACTTGCACAGGACACTGAGATAAACAATGTTATAAATGTGAGAAATAATCTTGTATTCCAGGGATCTTGCCTGGTTCCTGCTTTTGCAGATGAGTATAAGAAGTGTAACACAGAGGCATTCTGACTTGGCAAGTTCTGGTTGCTTTCTGACTTCCAAACTGAGATGGGGCTGAGTGTTTCTGTAGTGCAGTTCACAGTAAAACAAGCTTTGCCTGAAGGAACATTTTTCATTTGTGTTATTAACATGCATTTAATTTTAGTCACTAGTAGTTACCAAAAGGCTGGAATCAGCTATCTGTCCTCTTCTGTTGTTTAAATGGAGCAATCAACTATTCAAATCCAGGCCTTTCTCTCCCAATTCTTTATTATCATGGTCATTCAAGTTCCCAGGGGGACCTATCATTCCACTTCTTTGTATCATAATTTATTTGGGATTAGCCTCTTTCACAGCCATTTTGTCATCACTTCTGGACTCTCAAAATGGCATTGAAAACCCAGTAGTTTTAGAGGCACCCAGTCTGACCTGATCACGCAGTCACAGTTCGGATTGTAGCAGTATGAGGTTTATTCTTTATGCATGACAACAGAAGGTATCACATTATCCAGATGCCTGCTTTGTTAGGTTATATCCTGATAGCAAACAAGATGGGTAACAATGACACACCCTGATGCAGAAAGTCACCTGCCATTCATCTGGGCCACGTGAGACAGCAAGATTGCAAGATGCATCAGAAGGATTTCTAGTGGCATTTTCTAGAATATTGTTTGATGCAGGATACCTGTTAGAGGTCCCTCCCTTGATCTGTGAAGCCTCTGTTGTCCTGGGATCTGAGGATGCACCCACTCCTTCAAAATAGCAGCAGGTACTAGCTTTTTTAGTACTTCTAATGTTAATAGCTGCCAAACCAGTTTTACTGTTGCCCATGAAGAAGTTTGGGAGGAGTGGTCATTGCTGATGGAGGTGTTACTAGTCTGACCCCATTTCATTCTGGTGCTGCTGGAAGCAGTGACAGCAGGTGTTGGGGTCCCTCCCCTGCCATGGAGCCCTGGGAGAGGGGCCCTGAGGGCACAGGCACGGGGTTTCCCTGCCCCTGCTCAGCCTCGTTCCCATTGGTTGGTTTGTGTTCCCTGCGCGGGCAGAAGGACCCTTGGTCCCGTGACTGGGACAGTTCCTCAGCAGAGCTCCGGCCATGCGGCTGGAGAAATAAACATCTCTGAAACAGCTATCAAGAATCTGTCTGTCCGTATATATTTCCTTTCCACGGGACGCCTGGTTTGGTATATGCGTGTTGCAGGATCCCCACTGCAACATAATGGTGGAGAATTGTGAGCAGAACGATCCCCGATCCCTAAGCGACTGATTTGTGTGAGTAAACCCTGGAAACTTTGGATTCCTCTTCTTGGTTTTGCTTTGCTATTCCATATCTAAACTATGGAGGAACCGTGGGAAGACTCTTGGCTCTCAGAGCCGCATATGGACATTTATCTTAAACTTAAAATGATTCTTGAACAACGATTTGTGAATTTTAGCTTGATTCAAGCTCAAAAAGAACTGAAACACTTCCTGGCATGGTTGTTTAAGAACTTTTTCTATGTTTCTTGGGATTTAATTCTTACCAAGGGCTTTTGGAAAACCGTTTGGACACAGTTAATATTGGAGTCAAAATATATGCCGATGGACGAATATTTTCGTGAATATTATTTAATTACCGAGACTGTTGAGCAATGTCAGCTGTGTCCTGGCGAAGGGAAGCGTGGCGCAGGGACCGTGCGGCCCAGGCCATGTGCACCGAGCGCTCTGCGAGCAGCAGCGAGGCAGTTCCCGCGCGCGGGCGGAGCCACGCGAGCCGCAGTGTCGGCGGCGGAGCGAGGCGCGGTGGGAGCAGCGGGACCCGGCGGTGCCCACCTGGCCCAGCGCAGCGCATGGTGGAGCGAGCCCCGGGAACGCCCGGCCGAGAGGGGCGGCGCACAGGCAGCGGCTGGCGGTGGAACGGAGCCGCGCCCAGCCGAGACGCGCGCTGGAGCCGGGCGCGGGGGGGTCGTCGCTCGGGGGCCCGGCCGAGACGTGGGTGCAGCGCCTGGCAGCGGCAGCGAAGCTGCGACCAGAGGAGGCGACGCACGGAGAACTGAGCGGCGCAGCCCGGCCTGGCCCGCGCAGCCCCGAACGCGACCCCGGGAAGAGCCCGCAGGCACGAGCAGCCCCGAGAATTCCAACACGGGAGCGACCGAAGGAGAGAGCAAAGACGCAGCGAGACAGAAAACAGCAGCCACTCGGAAAAAGGAAAAGATCATAGTAACTAAGATCTTAGGGATAGTAAAATGGTATAATGTTAAGCAAAATTATGGTTTTATAACAAGGTGTGACAACCAGCAAGACATATTCGTGCATAGAACTGCTATTAAAAAGAATAACCCTGAAAAATGCATCCCAAGCTTGGGAGATGGAGAGGTGGTGGAATTCAAAATTATATGAGGTAGAAAAGGGTTACAAGCATCGCAGGTCACTGGGCCTGATGGTGTTCCTGTAAAAGGCAGTATATATGCAAAAAATCATAGTCATGTTAGACAGTATCTCTATTGTAAGTCCCCCCTACAGTCTCCCTTTCCTAATCCCACCTTTCCCTTTTACCCTATGTCCTATTACCCCCAGTGTATTCCCAATCCGTTTTTTCATCCATGGTTTCCCTCACAAAACCATGCTTTTGCCAACTGTTTCCCCAAAAATCCCTTTCCAATGCCGAGTGGGGGATGAAAAGGGGAAGGGAAGAAGTTAAACCCTCTCCTGCCTCAGTTTCCCCACAAAGCATGCTCAGAGAGTCCTGTCTCCCTTCTGTCAGCCCTAAGATGTTCCACAGAATCTGTTTGGACATTTAAAGACTCAGGAGGGTGGCTTGTTTTGTTTTGAAACTGTTCTTGTAATGTTTATCCAGTTGTTTTCATTCTCCTTTTATTAAAATAAAACGGGTGAGGTGTTGGGGTCCCTCCCCTGCCGTGTAGCCCTGGGAGAGGGGCCCTGAGGGCACAGGCACGGGGCTTCCCTGCCCCTGCTCAGCCTTGTTCCCATTGGTTGGTTTGTGTTCCCTGCGCGGGCAGAAGGACCCTTGGTCCCGTGACTGGAACAGTTCCTCGGCAGAGCTCCGGCCATGCGGCTGGAGAAATAAACATCTCTGAAACAGCTAGCAAGAATCTGTCTGTCCATATATATTTCCTTTCCACGGGACGCCTGGTTTGGTATATGCGTGTTGCAGGATCTCCACTGCAACAAGCAGGAATGTTGGGACAGCCAGCTGACAGCTCATGGCTTTGTATTCAGCAGTTAATTTTCATCTATCTCAATTCCCTGAAACATCTGCACAAGGGAAGGGGCAGGTTCAGAGGCAAGAGTCTGGCAGGACCCCAATAGTTCTGACTTCTAGTAACTTAAGTTACCATAGACTGAACCCTGAGATTTCAGTGGCAAAAGGAAAACAGTCAATAAGGATCTGGTTTATTGAGGATGCCTCTGTGCTGATTGGAACCTGTGAGCAGCAAGGGAATGGATGATGCAGGAGGAGATGTCTCAGATAGCAGTATATCAGAGAGGGTTGCAAGCATGAGCATCCAGTTTAGAAGCATGAAAACCTTTCAAATTCAGTTAATTACGCGAGAGAGAGAGTTCCCAAAATTTGTCCCAAAGAGTACATAATGACAATGCTTCCTGTGCTTGCAGTTCCAAAGAGGGAATAGGAACAGAATGGAAAAAGAGATTCTTGTTTTGCTGAAAAAAAGAGTTGCTTCTGGGTCCATTTCCCTCTTTTCTTCAACTTGATCAAGCAATTTGCAAGGACAGCAAGTCTCAAACCTTCTAGCTTGAAGTACCTAACAAGGCTTGGCAACGCAGAAACAGCATTTTCAGCAGCTAAATAAAATCCTTAGCTTCTTCTGACAGATCTACCAGAATATTCTGCATTAAAAGAAAAAATTACACAAAACCATTTCAACTAAACCAATAAGATTTTCAGGAAGCAACATCATGCTTGGTGCAGAGGACTGTTTTGCAGTCCAGAGGATCCTTTAGGAGTATCTCTAGTTGAGCCTCACTTCTGTGCTAAACAGAAGTACAGTCTCTTCATGAGTCTCAGGGCTGACTAGGTCATGTGTAGTTGTATGGCAGGCCACACTATCTGTCACTTTGGAAGTCACCTTGGGATTGTCAAGAAAATACAAGTATAGTGGATACCTAATGTTATGGAAGTCCAGTAAGTGTCTTGACATTTTTCAGTTTAATGGCTGCCTTGTTGTATTGTGTATTGTGCCCAGGAGAAAAATCTGTTGTAATAAAGTATGCGTAGCTGTCTTTCATTAAGAAAAATAGGTTTGACTTGAATGTATGACATATAGGCTGACCTGTTGTATAGAAATCCTTGGAAGTCATGGCTTGAATGAATGCCCGTGAGCACAGATTGTTCTCCTTGGTGAGGAGAGCCTCCTCAGAGCCTCCTCAGCTTAAGTTCCCACTATGTCTTGAGAAAGGACCAGGGGAAATGTTCCAACCAAGGAAAATTCCAGCCAGGAGAATTCTGGTTACATGATGCGAAAAACATTTTTCATTTTGGGAGTGACTGAGCGTTGGCACACAAAGATTTTGGAATCTTCATCCCTAGAGATATTAAAACCCTGAGCACCCAGACTTAGCTTTGGCTCTAAGATCACCTTCAGTGGTCCTTACTAACTCTCTGAAGGCCCTTCTCTGCCATCTGCCCTGTACAGTGAACACAGCATTGCTAGCATAGTCAATGCTTTTTTTTTCATGACAAACTATTTCTGTGCAAGGCCTTGTGCTGAGGTCAGCTTTTACCGCACAAGCTTGATAGCTCTGTGTAGTGCTACACATCAAATCACTGTAACTCTGCTAGACAAGCCCTGCATGTATTTGCAGCATCTGTATGGCCACTTAACATCTCTGCTCGAGAAAGTCAAAGCATCAGCCCCTTGAAAATCTAAGAGCCAGCACCACAGACCTAATATTCCTGTCAGATTGCATTAGAGGGACTGTAAATAAGTTTAAAACCGGTCAAATGATTTCTAGTTGTTCCTGAAAGGCTGAAGCTGTATGATCTTGTTACAAATATGTATTTCTGCAAAAATCAGTGTTTTCAGACATCTCATGAGTCCAGCTCAGCTTTCCCTCTTGGTGCCTTGCTTTACTAAGTCATTGAATATAGAAACCTTCCTCCTTTAGCTGCTCTGGACTGTACTGGTTCTCTTCTACCCCTGAGCAGGAGAGTTTGCCTTCTGCTCTGATTAGCACATCTTATAAGGCCAGCCTGGGTTTTCCTGTGTTTTAGTGAAGCTTTCAGAAGTGTTGATTTTAAAGGATATTTGAGAAGTGGTGGAACAAGACTAAGAGAGCAGATATTGAGGGAGTTGAAAAATACAGCAGTGTATGTACACCAAAGGAAACTGGAAAAAGATGGGAAAAATACCAAGAGTGGCAGTGAAGGGGTATATTTATTAGGTGTTATAGATGTAGATCTCTGCTAGTTTGTTTGTGTCAGGTTGGTGGAAGCAAGTCTGGTTGGAACGAGGAGCCTGCACATCCAGTCAGCTCTAGTGGTACCTGCATCCCGGGGGATGCTGGCTGATGGGACAGGGTTCTGCTCTGTCCTGCTCCTCTCCTTTCACCTTGGTCAATCTAGGATGGCAGTGCGCTGCACTGGAGTATTTGCACACAATGGCAAGCAGATTTTTCTTCCAAGGTACACTATAGGTGATTCTTTGGCCTGATTTCATATTGCTGTTTTATTTCTTCAAATGCTTATTTAGCTTTCATTAAGGAATTGATTATTTTGGGGATGAGGTTGGAAAAAAGCTTGTGTAGGGCAGTTAGGCAGTTACCACCAGCCTTGTTTGCTTTTCTGTAGTTTCTTAGCCTGAGTTGCTGTCTTGGTTTGAAAGATAGGTGTCTGCTAAGGAAGGCAGAAGCCTCCCTTGGAATGGCAGATGCAACCCCCCCTTCCCTCCGAGTTATTATAATTTTGAAATCAAGGGGGCTTATAGGCAAAGATGTGGGAAAATAGGAATAACAGTTCTTTACTATTATATATATAACCAGTCAAACAAACAGCAATAACTATGGCAATAACAGCAAACAATCACAAACCCAGTGCCAGCCTTCTCGGCTGTCGGGCCCTTTCCCCTCGGGTGCAGTTCCGCTCGCAGCCGGCAGGGGCGCTGGCGGCTCCCGGTGAGCAGGGCAGGTGCGATGGGTCCCCCGCGGCTGCAGGGGGCGCTCCGGAGCGAGCTCGGGGAGCACGCGGCACCGGTGCCCTGGGATCCCGGGAAGGGATGGGACAAAGGAGCTTCACAAACCCCTGGGCAGCTGATCCCGGTGTCCGGCTGGACTCTCAGGAACAGCAGGCTGGAATGGCAGGGACAAGCACAAATCCCAGATGGCAGAGGAGATGTATCCAAACGGGGAATCCCCCGGAGGTCTGGGCAGGCAGGGCGAGTAGGGCTAAAACGTAGCAAAGGCTCAAAGCAATGGCGGGGGCAGGGCGGCCACGGCCCAGCTCCCAGCGGGGTAGGGAAGGCGGGCTTGGGATCCCGGGGTTTCTCTGGCAGAAGGAAAAGCAGCCGACGAAACAGCCTCCCTCTCCATCCAAAACGCTGGGGACCGACTGACCTCACACCCAGGTGAAACAAAAGAGTAGCCAGATGCACCCCACCTTCAGTGGCTAGGTCTTTGTTTTTCTTAAATACCCAGCAATTTGTCCCCCTAGCAACATGTATGGGGAAAATTCCTTTAAAAGAAAAAAAACCCAGGAGAGCTCCTAGAACCCCAACAGTTGCTAATGGACAACATAAGTTCTCTCATTAGCTGAATAATATATAAGCTTGCCTTTATTTGCACCCCAAAAAAAATTGGAACTGCTTTGCTAAAAAAATCCCAGCAGTAAACTGAAATTATTTTAGAGAAGGGCATCAAGGTGGCAGAGTTTTAGAAAGAAATGGAATGACCTATTTCCTAGGTAATGAATAAACAATGACAATAGATGACAAATACCTGTATAGTACAAATATCCATGTGATCAAAGAAGTTTCTTTGTGGAGTATGTGGAAGCAGGTGAAAGAGAAGTGGGAAGAAATTAAGGATGAGTTCATGAAAGCTGTTTGCTGGAAGAGCTGTTGAGAATGGCCAAGTCTAGGGGTTACCCCTCATGCCAGGGGGTTTCTCTGCAGGGGAGAGGGACACAGAAAGACAGACCTCCGATTTCCCCTGCCCTTTAGGTTTTGTATTTTATAGTTTACAGTTTAGCTTTTATAGCCCTACAGTTTTTATACTCCCCTGTCTCAGCACTGGTGGGGGCATTGCCCTAATGAATCAAGAATTATTGCTGCCAGGTATCAGCTGGTGATAACCACTAGATGCCACTGTGCCATTTCTCTGTGCAAGACTACGTGCCCTTTGCAGACCTGAGCACAGTATGTTCCTTTCAGTGGCAGCTCTGATGCCTTTAGCTCATGGGGATCTCAGCAGAACATTTGGAAATGTGTGTGAGTGGCTTTGCGTGCATGTAGTCCAACAGAGACTTATGACAGCAGTGACTGAGAGGACAGCAGGAAAGGTTATTCGTCACTGAGGTAATGCTAGCAGGACTAGTTCTTATATAACAGAAAGCAGCAGCGGCCATTACTCTATAAGAAGTTTGCAATATTTTTCTATAAGCTCCTCTTGCTCTGCCTGAGTTGCCACTTGCCTGTGACTGTGAGCTTGGGGGCAGTCAGTAAAACCTGAATTCAGGACTAGCAAATAGGGACACAAACACACAAGAGCTTTGTAATGCACCTAAACATGATTAAAACAAACAAAAACCCCTATAGATGACACCTTCTACTGTGTTGTAACAAATTGTCACCTAATCAATATTGCTTCATGTTGCTTCCTTTATGACATTATCTTCTAGTGATGTTACAAGTGCTGTTTTATGCAGCCTCTTTAATCACTATTAAATAAAAAAAAATTAGTGAGGTTTAGAAAGTTCTGGTGAGAATAAACCACACCACCTCTAAGCTAAGAGCTTCCTCTGGGCTAAATATTCCTTAGAGAAAATGTAGGGCATTGGCCCTTAGTTTGCTTTGGAATCTACTTTCTTGTCTCCCTACAGCTGAAGTTTTGTGCTGGCTTTTTCTCTTAACCTGTCCATAGGCCTAATCCTAGAGTGTCCCTTGGACAGGATTGCCAAAACCTTCTCCCAGTTACACCATGTCCAAAGAGGGTACTTTTTGCAGTCCTTTCTGTCATCTTCCAGCCCTGCTCCTGCTGTTGTCTGTGGCTCTCAGATCTAGTCCTGGCCCAAGAAATAAGCTAAGCTGTAGGCCAGAGATCCTTCCCAATCAGAATTCTTTGGATATGAGCTTTGGTAATGGCACTGCTTTACTTCAGTGTTGGGTTGAGAGAAAGCCCAGAGCTCCAGGAACAGGGCTGATGGCACTCTTCCAAAGTGGCTTCTGGCATCAACCTTTAATTTACTTGGAAAGACACCTTCCAGCCTTTTAACAGCTGTAGTTTCATCTTTTGTCTCTGTACTGAACTGTAATCCTTGGCTGGACCTTAGACAAGGTGCCCAAGCCTTTCCTCCAGCTATACAGTCTCCACAGGATAGACCTTTCTACAGCTCCAAGCTTTCTTTGGCAGCCCCTTTCCAGCTCCACCCCAGCTGCATCTCTGGGATGTCTTGGTATCTCAGCACCCAAAACCAGGCTGAGCCACTAGCCAGAGATCACTTAGATATGGGGATGAAATCAGCATCTCTATTTCAGTTTAGCTGGTGGATCTCTGACAAGAAGAATTGTAATAGATTTGTGTGAGTGTGCACATGTGTTGAGTTCCAGAGAATTTGCAAAACTTGGTGAACTTGCAAAATAAATAAAACAACCCCAGAAGCAAATAGTGTGGGTTACTCATTATCAAGCTAATGAGCATCAAGAGGATGAGAATAGGTACACGTTGTACATTGGAGAACAGAAAAAAATTGCTTTTCTCATGTAATGAGACTTTCCCCTATGCATTCCATTTTGCGTTTAGCCTTGTTTGCCACATGCTCATCTTTGTAAGTGTACAGATGGAGGCACATGTCTGTATGGCAGCTCTGTGCATGAGACAAAGACAGGATGTGATGGATACAGAATTTATCAGAAAAGATGCTAAAATGTAACAACATCCAGTTTCACTTGAGTCTTTCCAGTACAAAAACATTTAAATATAGTAAATGGCATGTTAATAACATTGGAAGTTGCAGAATTCCCATGGAAAGAGAGGTTGAGCATGAACAAGGTTGCAACAGAACACAGAACCACCATGAAAGCCACAGGGGTCCCTTTTGTCTTGCCACTTGCCAGCCCGGCCAGGCAGGTTGTGTGACGAGACAGAAGCTGGTCGTCCCAGATTTTTGTTACTCTGTTTTATTTAGTATTTCAAAAGCTTGTACTATATGAGTAGAACCAGCTGGGGTACTAACTCAGTGCTGATCCTCTGCCTACACTTGTTGGTTTAACATGTGGAATACCGGCTTTCTCTGGAGTGATGCCCTTTATTTTTCAAATATTGGTTTAGTCATCTTGTGAGTTCTGCAGTTTTTCATTTGAGTGACAAATGAGTGACAAGCTAGAAGTCAAAACACCTTATCTCCAGACACCAGCTGGTACTCTGTCTGGACTCAACTGATGGCTTTTAGAAGTATGTGAAGTCTGTATTAAGCATCTGAAAAGGCATGTGTTTGCCTTGTGTTAGTGATTGAATCCTGTTGGATTTTAGTTCTTGCTGTGCCACATGTTTTCTGTGCCAGAATTTGCAAATCTGCAGACTAACTTATCTTCCTTTCCCCTCACTCAGTCTGCTATTGTCACTAGTTAAAACATGTCATCCATCAGAAAGCTAATTCCCACTACTGTACAGAGGAGCAGTCTGAGGAAACGGTATTTCTAGGAGATCAGGGCTGTGGCATGTGTTTGTTCTTTGGAAGCTAGAGGTCTGGAGAACTATCTTGGTTTTACTTTTTTTATCTTTTTTCTTTTATTAGGGACAATGGCTTGGATCAACTCCTCCTTAGAGGAAGAGGCTGTTTTCAAAACTAACCTTCTTGTAAACTACCAGAAAAAGCATTGCTTCCCAAAGTTTCTTAAAAAAGAACATTTTGAAAGTCTCTAGCCAATTGTCCCTGTGCAGGGAGACTTAGTCGTTCAGATACTCACACATCTGAAAGGAGATATGTCTGAACAAATGGAGGGAGTGAAAGAATAGAAATGGATGGACTGAGATACCCCCTAAGCTCTATTTTAGAGGTTCTCTGAGGGAGAAGTTAGAGGATCATCTGAGACAAGAGAATATTGGTTATATATGAACGCCTGTGGTCAGGTCTCTCTTGCCAGATATCCATCTTGGACCTTAGAAAACTTTTTTCCCAAGGCCTTTAAATTAAACTAACATATTACTTTGAATGCTTTTTTATTGCAACAAATCAACATGTTTTAGTTTGGTGTATTTCAAAAAATCTTGATGAGTTTGAGTCATGAACTGACTCACTGGCACATAACAGACATCTTTACTCTAGAACTTTATAGATAATTGGGGAATGTGTGAGGAATATCATCTTTCCTTTTCTCACCCACTTCTGCTGCAGGATTGCCCAAGTTTAGTGTAAGCCTGCTGCTCCTTGCAGTTCTCTGAAAGAGCTGGCAGATGGTGCTGCTTGCCTTTGACATGCAGCATATTTCATCATTGTACTGTTGGTACTGTCAAAACAGTCTGTTCATAAAAGTGTTGTGTGCTGGAGATTGGAGATCAAGAGAGGAGAAGAATAAAAAGAGTTGAACAGGAGTGAGTCTTATAGTCCTTATGATTTTCACGGAAGCTAACAGAAATAAAATTAGTTGGAGCAACTGCATTAACATGACAATTTGCATTGTTTGCTAACATTAAAATTGAAAATCATATGTGCAAAATTAGATATAATGTGTCATATTTTTTTACTGAGTACTCCTAAGTTAATGTAGCTCTCAACTCTAGGGCAAGAAGGGCTCTTTCTGATAGTCAGGGCTGTCCTGGGTTAAAACAAAGGTGCTTGGGCTTCCCCTATCTCAACTAGCCCACATCTCTTAGACAAGCAGAAAACTGCAGTTTAAAAATGAACAAAGGTCAAGAGTTGGGTCAGTATTAATTTATCCCATTGGAGGAAATGTTACATTAAATTTTGTGCACTGAATTTTACAGTGCTTCTGTAGAAGAAAAAGCTCACACTGCCACATATTGCATCATATCATTGTAGGAAATAATGCTGCACCATTGTAGAAACAATATTATAAAGCTCAAAGGCAGATGTAATATGAAGGGAAAGGTTATTTCTTTTTCTCCCATCCTCATACCTACATGATCTCAAGCACTAAGACACGTGTCCAAGTCACATGCCCACCATTCAGGTATCTGAGATGATTGATCAGGTGGGAAAGGTAGCCTGGTCCATATGCATTGTGAAGGAAAAATGTACAAAGAACTCTGATTACCGAGTACTCATTGAATTTCCTGGTTTCTCCATACTTTGATGACCATTTGATAGTTTTGGATAAGCATTTTTGCATCCACAGAAGCTGATGGTGACCTTGATCTCTTGTCTCACTATCCCATTGCATCTCACTCAGAGAACTTGCTCATGGTTGTCTGCTTATGAAGGGGTTTTAAGGAACCAGCCCTGTTAAAATCACAGAATGGTGGAGGCTGGAGGGGTCCAATACCCCTGCTCAAAGCAGGGTTAATCAAAACAGTGTGCTATAAGATCATGCCAGATGTGGTTTTGAGTATTTCCAAGAGTGAAGACTCCACAACTACATTCTTGACAACCCCTTCAGTTAAAAAGTTTTTTATGTTTAAATGGAATTTCCTGTTCCTCATCTTCTTACCATCATCTTGTAATGTCTTGGATCTTTGTTTTAGTCTTGATGTAGGATGTTCTTTATTTTAGGCACTCCTTTTTTAACCCAGCCTGGGTGTGAGACATACAGAAACTGTTGGTAGATATGCTATGAACTTGATGATGAGCTAATCTAGGTGCCAACACATGCCATTCTTACACCCCACTTCTTCCATGCGTTATGGTACATCCACATCCAGACATTTATCTTCTTCCTCTGCCGGGACTGATCCTAAAGTTTCTGTTCCAAATCTTAACACCATCAGTGTCATATAGGGACATTCAATTTAATGAGGCAAATGCTAGTACAGAGTCACCAGGTATAACAGAAATGGATATAGTGGAGTAAGACATTTTTCTTCTCATCCAACTTGGAGAAATAAACTTAATTGCAGGGAACAGGGCAATATTTCAAATGAAACCCCATAAATTCTCCTGTCAGCTCTGTCTATGACATGGAAATAGGATCTTGAATGTTAATATAGGAGGCTGACAATGTGGTAATGAAGGGGAATGCAAGAACATGTCCTTGCTACATTGCTAAAGTTAGAACAAGTGGCTTCTTGAATGTTAAAGGACATTTGTTTAATGAGCAGAGTCCTGTATGTATGCTAAGAAATTCAGGAAGAGGACTCTGAGTAGTCAAAGGTTCATGTATTTGGAATGGTCAAAATTTGTCTATATTCCTATTGTGAAATGTGAAGTTTTAGGACCACAACATTCTTTGTCACTTATGAGAGTTACTTGGGGGAGATGTAAAGACTTTGCTGACTTTTTCCAATACTGATGGAAGCACAGTCTTGAAGGAAATTTACAGAACATTTCACAACTTGAGACCTGTGTGCCACAGTTGCTCACAAAGTGCTGATTTTGTGTTTATTGGCACATATTCACCTTTGGGTTTCCTAGAACTTTGCAGTTACTATGGTGGGCTCTCAGGTGAGCAGACACCAACATACTGTCCTTCAGCAGGGCAGAGGAGAAAAGACTGACTGATTTTAGGTGTCACAAAATCTACTGTGCATGGATTGGGGTGGCTCAGATGTCAAGGCTCCAGTACACTGAGCAAAAGCCTGTTTTTCACAGCTCTTGCATTGCTAAAGCTTCTGAAATCACACTGAGGGCAGCAATACAGTAGACTGGATGGATTTAAAGGCCTGTCTTATACCATCTTCATTTCAAATTTATGTCCTTAGCCTTTGGAGGTGTCCCATGAGAAGTAAGCAGTATGATCATACCAGCTGGCCACACACGGCACTGTGAGTACTGAAAGGTCAGTGTGCAAATACACATTATCAGGAGGCAAGGTATAATTTGGGCAAGTATCACTATTTGTTAGAACCTGTGATCAAACCTCTGAGCCTGTGCAGCTCTGGCATTACACCCCAACTCTTTGCTATCACAGTAACCTGCACAGATTATTTCAGTTAAATCCCTCAAAACCCCCAAGGATTCTCCTTACAGGGCTGCATGTGATAACAGTGACACCAACAGCGAACACAAAATCCAGAGTCTAGATTTCACGAAGAGGATTCATTTATGGTTAGTTTTATGTAATATTTTTAGCCTTAAATGTGTAATGTCAGTTTTCCTCCTTTTACCACCAAATGGATTAAGTTCAGTGCAATTACAGCAGAATGGTTAAGGGGAAAATATGAATCTTTTGGTCGCATCGCTTTGGGCTGTTGATACATTGCAGTTACACTGCTAGTGGTAAACTCAGCAAAACCTTTTCGGCCTTGAAGCCAATTGGCCTCATCTGGTCATCATCACACTATGGAGCTCTTTAGCTTCTGAAAAACATTGTGTGTATATTGATTGATCCCTGGCTTGCATTAACTCCAAAAATCCCTGGTTTACATTTGTGGTGCTGTATTTCCCCACTGCTTTTCTTATTAAATGTCTGCCCCTTCCACATGGTCCCCCCTTCCCCTGCCCCTAGTCCTGGCCACACCTTCAGGTTCTCCCCACTAGTTCCAGTACCCCAACTCCGCCCATGTATTGCCCCTGCGCCCTGAGATCATTCGTCCACGTGCTCTCTCCACCCCCCTCATCCCCAGATAAGACCCCAAGCTACCTGACCATGTTGTCTCTCTGCCTCTGGGAACTGGCTTGTCACCATGTAATAGAGGTTCCTCTGAGGTCCATATGGAGGGACCCTTCTTGCCTCCTTTCCTGTCACTGTGTTGCGGAACTGACAGCTAGCCGGAGCAGGAGCACGGGGCCGTCCAGAAGGAGTACGGGAGAGCGGAACAGCCGTTCTATCCTAAGCAGCCCTGCAGCGCTTTCTGGGAAGGTTGTGGCTTGCTAAACCAATGCAAGAACTAACCCACCGCAACATACATTAACTCCAAAACTGTACCTGGAGCTTGTGTAGGAAAGTGCTAGTTGGGCTTGGACAAAATTGTGCCATACATTATTCTAATGATGTAGCCACTCTAGCAAATTCAGTGGCCAGGTCTATGCCTCTAGCTCAATTTATTAATACAAATAGAGTCTTACAGGTTTAAGCACAGCATTTTTTCACAGGGGATATAGTTCATCCATGACTTCTAGAGCCAGGAGACAAGATGAAAAGCAAAATTTCCATGTGACTTTTTCCTTCCACAAAACACAATACCTTTTTTTAGGAACACTTAATCTGTATTTTTAAAGCCATTTTTTAGAGTGATTACAAAACCCCAGGGGACAAATGTGCAAAAGAAGCATCTAGAATGGGAGCTGTCAGCTTGACTTCTATGTCAAACAGTTATTTAAACCATGATGGGATCTTAGGCTGCCTTTGTAGTTAAGGAAAAGAGATAAGTGCTAATCTCACTTATGTCATTTGTCAGGAACTATACCAAGAACCTGGTTGGTTGGATGCCATATTGAGCCTTCAGGCAGTTGAAATGTGAGCATGTGGATTCCTGCCCATTATGGCTGATAGCAGCTCCTCCAGATACTTTGTGCACATATGGGAAATTCACCTTTTTTTTACGACACTGGAACAGTGTCGCAGTTTCGGAGAAAGACAAGCGACAAGACACACTGGGTTCATGGACAACAGCCCCCTTTTATTGAGTCTTCTTCCCCTTATATAGATCTGAAGGTCTGCGCGGTTGATCCCTATGGGCTGAGCCAGTTGCCACCCGGCCAACCAGCCAAGAGCTGCTTGCGTCCCCAACGGCCTGGGCCTGCTCACCAACCGTCCATACTGGTCGGATTACATAACCCACCGGTCAGGGTGCTTATGTAATTTCAGTTATGTCTTCATTATTTCAGTTATAAAACAGGGAGTTATAAAATGGGATTAATTATTAATGTGAGGCCTTCAGGCCAGCTGCTGACCACCACAATAGACCAGATTGCCCAGAGGCTCTGTGAATGCCCCATCCCTGGAAGTGCTCAAGGCCAGGTTGGATGGGGCTTTGAGCAACCTGGTCTAGTGAAATGCCCCATGGCAGGGGCATTGAAAGTAGATCTTTAAGGTTCTTTCCAACCCAAATGATTCTATGATTTCGATGGCTGTGAAACATACTTGTGGAAACATCTATCCCTACTTACTTTCTCAAGGGTGTCACAGGCACCACCAGAGCTTTGTGTGGCTGTCGCTTTCCCCTTTGTTTTACATAAGCCATGCAAAGAGAGAGCTCAAAGTTGCTTTAGTAATCAGTGATTCATCTCCCCTAATTTGTGTCAGAAAATAATTAACTTTGGTTTGCTGATCTGCATATCTCATTAATGCAGACTCTGAAGACAAGGTAATAAAGAGATGTTATTGAAAACCTCTTCCTTCTGT
This sequence comes from Corvus hawaiiensis, assembly GCF_020740725.1. Lineage (NCBI taxonomy): Eukaryota > Metazoa > Chordata > Aves > Passeriformes > Corvidae > Corvus > Corvus hawaiiensis. The sequence goes on along the minus strand of NC_063215.1, from coordinate 15,086,701 downwards.
TCATGCTGTGAGGAACCAAGGAAGAGAGCTCTCCAGCTGAGGCAGGAGGGCAAAGGGAGATGGGTGTGGAAGTCTGCATGGCAGCTTGGCTGCAACCACTCTCTCCATACTCCTGCCCTGGTCTTACTTTCTGTTCCTCATAAGACAGGTCAGTGCAAGTCTTGTAAGCTGCTACAGGCTGAGGCTGCACCTGAAATCAGCCACAAAAATGGGAGAATGAATGGTTTCTAGTGGGGCAGAGGCTAAATCCTCACTCTTCACTGCTAAATTCCCTGACGCCCAGCAGGAGGGCAGCACAGGAGAACTTCTTGTGAATAGAGAGGTCTCAAAATATCAAAGGCTATGAACTTGATGCTCTGTTCTGTCAGAAAGGGAATGATTCCCCAACCTGAGCTCTTCCCAAGAGTGAAAAATTTGTCTAGAGTTTGTGCCAGGTAAACATACAGAGGTCACATTCTTGTGGATGAGTTTTAAGATGATTTATATTTGAAGAAGTGGTATAAAAATGCATGCAGCTTGTGCTGCAGATGATGATAAGAAATCCTTAAAGTTGAGACTAAAATCCAGGATAGAAAAATTTAAATTGTTCCCTAGCAATAGTTGGGGAAATATTTTTCTAAAAATATGATACAGATGATTTTACTGTCCCCTGAAGAGTTACTGCAGGGGTTATGGAGAGAAAATTTAATCATAAAGTACGAACTAAAGGTGTTTTAGCTCTGTATTAATTACAAATTTCAGTGAAACATCTGCTATGACATTGCTACCAGGTTGCATCAATATATTTGGTATGTTCAAATTGTCTTTCTTGAAAACATCAAATTATACAAATTGAAAAATCATTATAAAGACTATTTTAGAGTTTTTCTAACCAGTGGCCCAAGATCATCTCCACCCTCAAACATAGCCAAGTAACTTGCTGGAAGGCAGAGAACTCATTGTTACAAATACATCATCAAGGTTCAGGGTATACCTGTCAGCTGTTGACACCACCATGAGGAAATGACATCTGTTGGACAAATGACTGAAACCTTTGAGCATAAAACCAAGTTAATCTATATCTTAGGTATCAAAGACTTAAATCTTCAAAACTCCCATGTGGTTGCTACCAGAGATGCTTGAGCTTCACAGGCAGTTCAGTTTTCTATAACAGCTCCAGCAAGAGCTGGGACTCCTTCTGTGCATGCCTGAATAACCTTGTTTTCTATAGGGCTGTGCAGAGTTGTTTATCTCATACCCATGTTCTGATAAGACCCAGTAATTCTGCAGATTTCATAGACGCCCTATAAAGCTCAGTTTAACTAAAGCAATAAACCAGGATATGGGGATCTTATTTTTTCTGTTACCTTCTTTGACTGAGCAGTTTCAGACCAATGTCATGTGTACAGAAACTAAGCATTGAGCTACATTGTTTTAGATGAAAAAGAGAGGATGTTGAATCCCTTCTATTGAAGCTGTTCCTCCTTGTACAGTGGGCTGGGAAGTTCATTCATAAGTGGGCAGGGTAAGCAGACAGCAGCTTAGTCTGGGCAGGGAAGCTCTGGTTCCCATCCTGGAGAACAGGTAGTAGAACTGCTGTGGATGGGGGCTCAGTAAATTATTTGGTCTTGTATGGAAACAGCATCACAGAGTAATGCCTTTTGCCTCTGTGTGTGTGTTTGTCTTTGGGCACCTCATTCCCTCCAGGCATAAGTAAACATTTAATAACAGATGAAGATGTGTGCAGTCCTTGAAGTTACCAGGTGATGGCATGTGATGCTAGACTGTGATTTGTGTAACAGTAAAGCAGTTCAACAACGCAATACTGTCTGTGAGAAGGTGTTGATCCTGAAAATTCCTAGATGTCCTGAGAAAAGAGAGAAATAATACATTTACCAGAATTTCCTGATCCTAAGTCTGTTTTAGCACCTGAAGTTGAGAGAGAAACTTGGTATCACGATTCTGTTAAAAAGTAGCTAGGACACTCTGGCAACATTTAAATCAAGAGTGCCAAGCCATGGACCGAGAACTGGGAACTTGATTGTCCACTAGAAAAGTCCATTGACATAGTTTTGGTCTTATTCAACTAGCACTCCCCCAAAGAACTCATGAGAATAATTGAGGGGGGATCCCAGGCTAGGGCTTTTTCCCATGGGCAGGTCACACATCACCATCCTTTCTTGAAGGTGGAGAGAGCCTTTATCTGGCCTGCTTCTAACACCTGGCCTGATACTGTTTACAACATTAGTATGGATGTTACTTCTAGATGTTCGTATCTATATGCATTTAAATCACTGTCACTCTTAGCTCTGTGGTGAGAGACAGGTAGTTTTAAGATGTGATTCATGTCATCTTAATGCAGACATCTAAATAAATCAGATGAATCACAGCCTAAAACATGCCATTGATGATAGCAACACAGGCGACTGATTCAGATGGAGGACCACCTGCATTAGTCCAAATTCCTCCCTGTATATGCACTTACCCTGTGGCTGTAGTGTTCAGCTGTAAGCAGGGCCTCTGAGGCCAAGGAGAAAGACAGGACCATGGTGTGAGTGGAGCTGAAATCTTGTCCCTACTGCAGAGAGGCACTGACAGCCATGAAGACATTCTTGCTCACTTCAAAAGGTAACTGTCCTATTTTTTAATACCTAGGTTTGCTTGTATAATCCTACTATCCAGTTTTCTTATCACTGACATCTTTTTTTAATGTTTTTTCCAGACCTAATACATGAACACCGCTACTCACAAAAGTGGTCAGACTGGAACTGGACAGTGTTATTCCAAACTAATTATAGCTGAAAAACTGTGATAGTATTTTGTGAAAAACACAATCAAATATCCCACTGTCTTGGACTTTGGAGACAATAAGTTACTTTTCAAGGCATTGGGCAGCATGGTAAAATCAATTGCAAACTAACATAATCAGTCTGTGATGAGATCAGCAGCGATAAGAGTGGTTACAGCTTGAACTATGCCAGATGAAGGCAGCAGGCAACAAGGGGTGCAATTTGAGTGCTTGGCAAAGGGAGATGGGAAACAAAACCTGCAGGAAAGATTCTGGTGGGCACTGTGTTGAATTATTTTGCAGTGTGTTGCAGGAAAATATTAAAACATTGAAACAGACTAGGACAGCCTTCCTTAGAGGAAATGAGTAAGAATAGCTTAATTTGGGAATGCAGCATTCACAGCAAATCCTTCCGTAATTGGTAACTGAAGACAAATTCTTTTCTTTTTAGTTCTTTAACTGTCCTGACAAGATGAATGTTACCTTTTCAACAGGTTTATACTAAATTGCTAATGCTGATTAGACAGTCACAAAATCTAACAGAAATTAAGGTGTTGTAATAGTAATAAACTTCAAAATTTTCTAATAATATAGAGGGACAATAACCAGGGAAAATGCTGACAGTTCACAGAAGCTTTCAAAATCTTCCTTGCAGCCAAGTCTGAGAGGGTGATAGAAAGAACTAAAGAACCAGCTCCCTGACCTATTTGCAAGATCAAGAAATAGGAAGGTTTGGTTCTGAAGGCCGAGGGCACAAACTTAAATGGCAGGCTAAGAGACGAGGAATTAGCAAAATGAGCAATGCAGATTTTGGCAAACACAGGAAAGCAGAAGGTTAATTAACAATCTCTTTCAGAAAAGACCATCTTCAAGTGCTCTTTTAGCCATTTTGGATCTCCAAATGAGCTTCTGGAGCAAAGAAAAATGATAACCCTTAACTGTAGGGAGTGTTGAATTGCTGTGTGCGTACAACTGCAAAACAAAGCAATGCAGGATAGGAGCTTTTTAAAGCTACCTGTTAAACCCCCCAAATATTGTGAAACCCAGATTAAATGTCGGTGCATTTCAGTGGAGCTGAAAAGTAAAGGAGAATCAAGGGGCATTTGTTCCTGTCAAAGGGCAGAAGTACTAATCAAGGAGGTAGCCTAGAAAATAGTTGTGCGGACTGAAAACCCGGAATTCTTACATGTTGAAAACTGTATCAATATGTAGTATTATCTTTACGTCATGAATGATAGATGTAAGGTGGCATGTATGGTGGCATACATCTCTACTTAACTATCTATCTAAAAGGTGGCTAAGTCAAAGGTAATTACCAGAGACACTCTTGTAGTCAGTGGATAAAACCAGGCTTTTCCAGAAGGCAGTTTCTCTCAGGCTGAGATGGGTCAAATTAATTGCCCTTTGCAGTTGCCTTTTGATTGTGAAGTGACCATGGCTGAGCAGTTGACGCATAGGCAACTAACTTTCCAACATCTACAATTACATCATTTAAATCCTACTGCTTTCACTCTTGCATGGTTTGTCACAATTGGGATCATCTGTAATTGATTTCCTAAATGGTAGGAGACAGAGATGGATTTGAGAGGAAAGCAGTTGCTGTTTGTGTATTTTTAGATGCAAGCTCAAATTTGAATATGCTTTCCTAGGAATCCTTTGAGTTAGGCCAAGGCAACAGCGGCATCACAGAGAGATCACAATGTTTATCTTTTCCCCACTACCCACTTCAGATTTTCAAAGCTAGATAGAAAAACTGAGAAAGCCACAGAAAAAATCTTATCCATTGGATTCAACTTGATTCAAGTCTCACAGAAGAAAATGGGCCATTATAATCTGCATTTTCTTGGGAAGAGTGACAAATGCAACCATTGCCTTCAGCTATTATCCTGTGTTCCACACAGGCAGCATTTACCTTAGCAATTTCATCATTCATGGGGAGAAACACTGGCCTCAACACAACCATGGATAGGTGATTTCTAAATGGCTGACTTGTTACCAGGACAGAGCAATTGGATATTGATCTGCCTTTCAGAGTTGATGAGTATGGCAGATGAGAGTTGCACAGCTTTGCTTTGGAACCCAGCAAACAGATCAGTAAATCATGTAATGTCTCCACAAAGCAACTCCTTTGACCATGAGAAGAGTCAAACCTGAGTCACATGGAGAGATTTTGTCCTGTAAAGATAATTGTCCCTTATCAAACAAAGCAGTACAAAGACTGTAATCAAAGCTACATCCTGTGGCTGTGCTTCTTGTTCAGAAGTACACTTCTGTCCTTATTTGTGACAGTAATGAATGTGATATGGAAATAATCTATGCTATTTCCAAGGAATGAGGCCCCAGTTAATTATAAAAAGCAAGATAAAGCCACCAGTTGATCTTTTGAGAAAATGACCACATGCTTGTTCAATTGGATATCATTAGGTTTCAATTTGATTAGTAGATTATATTTTATCCTCTTTTGTTCATACTGTATATTAGAATGATAGGCAAGTGCTTAATGAGAGACTGTGGTTAATAATTAGCAGTAGCATCTCTGCTAAATTTAACGTTTCATTTCTACTTCCTACTGTTCAATGAATTAGGCAATGAGCAATTTTCTGAATTGGAGCAAGCTTGACGTATACATGCGAGTTTCCTTTCTGCAGATCCTTTGACAGTACTTGCTTTGATTAGCAAGGTAGTGACAGGCCCTGCTATGCAGAGGGGATTGTAATTTGTTGTGGGGTTCTTTTTCAAGAGACTGAGCAAGTGTGCCAGCACCTTGGGTTTGAACGTCTGCAGAAATTCGTGGGAAACCAGGACAGTATGACTTGAGCAAACACCAGAGACAGTTCCCAAACCAAGAACTACATGGATTTTGGAGCTGCAAAACTCCCATGAACTAGTGTCCATTGAGGAATATCAGTAGAGGATTATGTGAGGGCTGTGTTACTTCTAGTAAAGAAATAAATAAACGCCATGGCACAGATACAAGCACTCCCAGTCATCTGTGCAGTTAAATTGTTAACAAGTCTCCTGATCCAGTTTGACACTGGGAACATTGCAACGCCATTCCAGTTGTTTAAGCTGCCAGGGGTTGCTCTCCAGCATTATTTAATTTATTAATGCAGCCACAGAGTCCCTCATCTGCAGTTCAGGGTTGCAGAAGGTAGCTGTTCCTCACCAGCTCTTCATCACAGTGGACAGCAGGAGAAAGAACTGGTCCATACCTCTTAGAAGACTCATTCCCATTCTGGGCTTTTTGCTTTTTCTGAGGAATTCTGCTTTAAAAAACCTCCTCTTAGCCATATGTCTGAAGTCTGGTCACTGTTGTATCCCTGCCTGCCTGTACTCCAGCTGCATTTGCTGCCTGTGTTCACAGGCAGAGCTGTGGGTGTAGCTGCAGCCATTCCTCCTGTTTGCACCACTCCTCTTGCAGCGCTTGGTGTCCCTGGAGCAGGAGAAGCTGGTGCTTGTCCACCTCCAAAGGCCATGAGTCACAGCCTGATATACCAGTGCCAACTGTGTGCACTTCATGCTGTGCTGATACACAGGGTGATGCTCCGTGCTGGTCTGCATGAGGGGGAGCACATATGCTACCTTGCTGCTCTGCTCTGTGGGCAGCAGCCCCCAGGAGCAGCAGGGCAGGGGCTCTTTCAGCCATCCTGGCTAAATCCACCTGCAGATATGAGTCAGAGTCTCAAGCTTTGCTCAGACCTTACTGCTGAGAGAGCTGTCAGTGCCCTCACTGTGGCAAAACTCCTACGCAGTGGAAGAAAACCCAGAACATCTTTAGTAAATATCTCCCAGTGTCTTTTAGAGGGGAAGAGTCTGTTTTATCAGTAGTTAGAAAGTCTAGGGTCAGCCTAACACCAGTGGGCTTGGGTTATTTCTGCCTGGCATTTGAAGTTATGTTAATGCTCCACCATCACTTCAGTGTTCAGGCTGGAAGCTCATCACAAGAATGGGTTCTCACCTCAAGCAGTACTTGGAAGGTGGATCAGCTACAGTACTGGCACAATGATTACCTTAAATTGAATGGCTGAAAAATCAGTTCTGGGCCAAAATTTTCCTTAGCAAGGGGCAAGACTTCAACAAGCATTTCAGTGCCAAAAAAGGCAGATGGGTGCTGTGCAATTTGTGTAGAAGCTGTTTAGTAGCAGGACTGAACTGACAATTTCATATGCTTAGATGCTTTTGGAAGTCCCAATGAACATCTAAATACCTTCACATTTACACAGTCCACACTCTTAAAAGTATTAAAACTAACTTTCATACTGCAGGATAATTAAATAATATCCTGGGTGTACAGTCCATTTTCTAACCCATTCATTTGGAGACTGCAGTGATCCTCTGTTACAGCAGCATGGGGAAGACATAGGCAATTAGCAAGGGTTTATTGCTGTTGAGCTGATTCCACAAGTTCTGGGTACAAATAAGCGGAAATACTGCTAAATATTACTTATCTGTATTTCTTTTAATATGTATTTCTGTACAAGCATCTGGAATAATGACTATCCAATTACTTTCCAGTCATTAAGACTGTGAATCTATTATTGTGTGCTTTGAATATCCTGTATAATCTGGTCATTTAAAACATGGAAGTGGAGTGAAGTCACTCCAGAATGTACTTTGTGGAGAGGAGGATGTCCAGAGGAAGCCTGTATGTCTAATTAAATTCACGGAAACTATTTCCTTAGATATCTGGTCTTTTTGTTAGTTCAGCAATTTATTTAGATCTAGTCAAATGAGATGTACATTAAAAGATTTAATTAAATTAGCTAAAATGTACTGAAACTGAAGTTTTTTTATTAAAAAGGCTGAAATGAGTAATAGCTAAAAAAAGGGAAGAGTTACTGAAAACTGAAAATTTTCAATTTGCTGGAAAGAAGCCAAATTGAATTCTGAACAAAAACAGACATTTTGCTTTTCCATATAAATATTTGTATAATGTTATTTGGAATTGCAGTTATATAATTAAACATAATGAGAAAAAAGTTTAGAATGCTCAAGTAGTAATCAAGTAGTATTGTGAAAAAGGAGAAAGATGTATATTACAGCACTTCACCTCTGACCAAAATGAAACCTGCTTCTTCATTGTCAACCTCAGAAAATAAAACACCAACTCATGTAGTTCAGATGAACACTTCTTCAAATGGAATCCTCTATATTAAATCATAGTTTTAGTCTCTTTATATTTAATTTTGTGTATATAGTGCACAAAATTGCCTTCTAAAGCTGTAACATAGATCAATTAAACATTATTCTGAGGTCTTATTAATATTCCTAATACTTTTGCATACTAGATAGAAAAAAAATTACCTGTGATCATCAAGATAAAAATGTAGTTAAATTTAAATTCCTGTGGGTCAAACTAAGTACATTTTTTCTGTAAGAAACACACATGAAAAGTATAAAGTTTATTTACATGCCTGGGTATGAGCCTGTTCACTATTAACTTCCTTGCGCAGAAGTGCCCAAGCACTGAACACTAATGGCAGGAAAGTCAACTGCCAGCACAAGCTGGAAAATTAAATGCTTTTTTTATAGGCTGTGAAGCTGCACTCTTAGGGGCTTGCTGCAGCATGTGGGCATACATATAAAGTGTGCACATGCATACAGAGGGTTAAATATATTTTACTGAGTATGTTTTTTGTCCCAGTGCCTTCGTACTGTTAAATATCTGGTTGATTGATCTGTTTTCTTATTACTCCACAGAGGCTTTAATAATTAAATAGAACCTGACTTCCACATGTAGAGCCCCTGCTTTCTAAAGCGATCTTAAAAATTTAGTGCCATTACAACTGCCAGAGCTTATAGTTTCTAAGATTTATGGTTTCTCACAGAAACACTTTCTATTTTTCCTTTCTGCTTCTGCTATGTACAGCATTATATCTTCTGGTGTCAATTTTTAATAATTAACTAACACACAAACCAAGATTCATCTGGCTGTTATTCTTCCTGGGGTGGCTCAAAAATGCAACCTCTTTTGTATTTATTTCACTTCTTTGAAAGCACAAGGTTTTGCTCAGTTCCTAGGGCTCCTGCAGTCTATCCTTGGCAGGATGTCCCTCCATGAGCCATTTCCAGGTCGCAGGTATGGAAGTCACTTACAGCAACCACAAACAACTGTTTGTGATGTCAGCCAGAGCCGCTGTGGAGCCGGTGCCCTCTGTATTGGATATAGGAGAAATTTCCTTCAGAAGTCTCTAGCTTCCTGAGCAAATATGAACTTACTGAATGCTCTCTGTCTGGAGATTAATATAAAATTTAAGCACTACTTAAGTCCCTCTTAAGGTCACTGACCCTGGGAAGTATTTGAGCATTAATCCTTTGCAGGTTTGGAAATTTCATCTCTGGTAAGATAAAGGGATTTGCTAATTGTGCTACCAAGCAGAGAGCTTTCGTCCTACTATTTTCTCTCATTTCCACCCTTCAGCCAATAAGTTGGTTTGTTTTCAATTTAAATTTTTGAATCAGTGTCTAGAGTTCATCTTGCAGTGAGAATTTCATGATACTGGCTGACCTGGTAAGAAGATGACAGGTGAAATTCTATCGGTGACTGCAAGTAATGCAAAAGGCAGGAAATGGCCCTAGCTAAACACAAACACATGACTTAGCTACCAGCACTCAGGGAAGAGCTGATGTTCAAGTTTAAAGGTAAAGGGAACATTAGGAATTACTAAGATAAAAACCATGAGAACAAAATACATAATCATTTAGGTGCTGTAGAAATCAGTCTCCACAACTCCAATACTGGCTGCACCCAGTGCTACCCAGTGAAGTCAAATATTCCCTTAATCTCAGAAGGTAAAGCAGAAGGAGGGAACAGAAAGCTGTGAGGGAAGGCAGATGAGAGGTATGCTACAAAAATAGAGGTCCTGTGACTTTGTGAGATGCATTCCACAGAGGTGTCTTCCTACAGCACAGTCAGAGTTGTGGAACTCATTGCTACAGGACATCATGGTCACAGCAGGTGAAAATGGATTCAGAAAGGGATTGTACCTGTTAGGAGAGGCCAGGTCCATCAAAAACTATTAAATGTAGTTGTCTGCATGTAGCCTCTGGCTCAGGAAGTCCATAAACACCTGCCTGACAGATTCTGTGAGAACAGCAAATGTATACAGACCTAAATCCTGTCCACCTTCTCCTTTCTCAAGACATGTTGCTGGATGACAGGGACATCTGACCCATGCAGTTCTCTCATTTTTGAGTATTTAAATGTGATTAGCTTTCCTTCTTTCTAAATAATTTTCTTTTTTTAGGTTAGGGAATTCCACTTAATTCACTGTCTTTATATAGTTTGTAGGCACAGAGCAATGCTTTGTAAGCTTTGCACAAGCTTGCTGTATCTGGAGGCAAATGGCTACTTAAGTGGTTTCAGCTGTCATTGAGTCATGTCTTTTTCCAGACACACAAAATGAACATATATTTAAAAATCTGTGGGGCAGAAAAGAGACTTCAGAAATGGAGCATTAAAATTCAGGTGGTGACTGGATGCACTTTATGTGATGAGTTTGTTTGGTGTTTTATTTAGAAAGTATTAGAAATACACAACTTCAAAGGAATGCACAGACTACGCAGGGGTTATTAAATAACGCAAGCTGTCCCACTTCCTGGTAGAGTGCCAAGGGGGAGACAGTTGAGTATAAAAGGTTTAAAGGAAAATAAATGCCTTTTCTTTCTGCAGCTTTTTTTTTTCCCTGGCAGTTAATGTTGCTGCCATAGAAAGAAACCTTTATTTGTGGGGATAAGATATAAACCAAGACAAATGGAGAAATACAAGTGTCTTCTCTCAAATTTCAGCTTCCTAATGCAAAAAAAAAAAAAAAAAAAAAAAATGCACAAAGCCTCATAATTATATCTTACCTGCAAAGTCCAAGTTTTGTATTTTCCAAGTCACAGGGTTCCCCCAGGCAGGCCCAATGGATGCCTCGGTTACTAAGGTGAGGAGAGTGCAGAAAGCCCTTCTTTTCCCATATAACTTTTAGAGATTGTTGGATGCATTGACTGCTGTCACCACTTTTGGCAACCTTGATTGCCATTGCTATTGGGCTATAGCAGCTGTACAACGGTGGGGACTGGAAGGGACATGGGAGGAGTTAGAAAGAAAAATGGATATCAAGTAAGCAGAAGGTCTGACTGCATTGTCAGTAAAGGGTAAATATTGATTTGGGTGTTGGAAAGCAGCATGTGTTTAATGAAATAGTGTTTTCTTCCTTGGAAAAATAAAGGGATTCTTGAAAATAATAAGGGGAGGCATTTATGCCCCTACTGGAACTGCAGTATATTGTCTGTTGTTAGGAAAAAAAATAAATTGGTAATTACAGACAGAAATGTCACAGTTCTCTTTTGTTATGTTCTCCACACCTTGTGCAAACCTAGTCTCTATGTAGGTAAGCCTCTCCTCTCTGACCCTCGCCAAGCACAGCCTGCACAACTCTAAAACATGCTTCTAATCTTCCCTCAGCCTTCCATGCCACGCATGATGGTTTTGAGCAGCATTTGGGGATGATCCCAGCAGCCCCCCTCAGCCACAGCAGTGCCAAGTTGCATTTCAGTGTATTGGTTTCATAGAAATGCTGCCTTTCTTGTGGGAGCACTCAAGGAAACACAACCCTGGCGTTTCTCAAATGTCAAATAAGGTAAGTCATTATCTGGCACAGAGATAATGCCAGTAATTACGCAGTAGTTACATTCTTTAAACATTACTGGAAAAGGAAGAATTGTTGGGGCATAAGAGAGCCCATCTTTTTAAAGTTCTGCTCAAGGCAGCAGTACTATGCCACGTAACATATCTTTGTTTAGTTCACTGATTATTAGACAAATACTTTAGAAAATAGTTCAATTAGAGATCCAAATAATAAAATCAGAGTCAATAATGAAGGGTAGGACTGGGGAGAGAGGGAAAAAATAGCATTATATCACCAGACACCTGTAGCACTGGGTTTGTGGTGTTTGTCTCTGTCTCTACCTTTGCTCTCCCTGCAACATTGTGAGGTATGTCTGTCCTTTATGTTAAAGCCTGTCCAGGGTTGTCCATGGACTCCTAGGCCCTGGAGAGAGGAGGTGGCAGAGAGATGCAAAGTGGATGCCCTGGGTAGCAGCAGAGGTTAGAGAGAAGAGCTGGTCCCAGCAGGACAGGTGGTCTGGAGAGGCCCTTCCTACGGATGGGCCTCCACTCTTGATCCTCCCTGACTACAATCCCCTCTCTCTTTCCTCCCAGACCCCTCTGGCCACTTCGTGGTCCTGCCTCTTGCCTACAATCCTGATTTGCTACCACTGTTGGGAAAGTGCCCTCTGAGAGAGAGTGACTCACAGCAGACCATGATAATTCCAAGCATTTTTACTTGAATGACTGCTACTTATTTGTCCAAAGATACAAAGAAGGAAAAGAAGTTAAATGCCTAAAAGGCTGTTCATTTAAGTCTTCATTAACGTATGTAGTTTTTCTCATTAAATGTGGACATATCTGACAGCCTCAGACTGACCCCCCAAACTCAAGATCTCACAGGCTTGGCTGTGAGAGCAGTTCCTTGGCAACTTAATTAAAAACCAAAACCTTTTTCTGTGGAGGAAGCTTGTGATCTTCTTCTGCCTTAGGAAAATGAGTTGTTTAATTATAGCTGGCAGCTGAAAATAGTATCTTTCTAACCAATGGTTAGAATGGGTTGCTGTTCCCTCCCTCAGAAAGTCTTATTTAAAGATGTCTTATACCTGTCTGGTTTTTTCCACTTCTATTTCTGAGCAGGCCTTAGAGCCAGCCATGTGGTAGGATGACACATGAAGCAGGTAAACCACAAAGTGTATAGGTCTCCTCTGTTTTCACAGATACATAGAATCAAAAGACCAGATTTTTTCCTTTGGATTTAAGTAAATGGTTTCTGTTCAAGGCAAATGTGAGTGTAAGAAGACATGAGGCCACATGTACCAATCCCGGCACAGCTGTGCAAGTGGAGAAATGACAGAGGTACTTCTCCCCCATCCCTGCGTGAAAACTTGGTAGAATCCCTCTGGCAGCACTTGTAGGCTGCCAGGCCTTTGCCTGGCCACTCTTTCAGTTACACAAAACTCCTTGTGGGAGCTGCTGTGGCTGAAGTGGGACTGATGGCAAACACTCCTTTGAGAGCTGACAGTGGTTTCTGCGAAGGGTTTTACAGCATATTATAGAGTTTTATCAGATTTTCCCATGAATGGGATGTCTCCAAAATGCATGTAAGAATGTTAGCTGCATCCCAGGTGATCTAGGAACACATGTACCTCTAGACACTTAAATGAAACATGTCTCTCCCAAGAAATGTAGAAAAGGGGCTTTCTCATATTGTAAGACAACATTATGTTCTGGCTGCGGTGACTCTCAGGGATAGCTTCTGAAGCTTCAAAGAAAGTGAGAGGAGAGATGCACCACTCCAACTTTGCTCTCCATACCTAATTCCCACTGTGCAGGGCTTTAAACAGCTGCCACCACTTGGTGTGCAAGTTCCAACAGCAATCTGCTGTAGAGATCATGCACACTGTGCAATCTGCCTGAGTATCAGCAAAGCCAGTGCCATTTACTCTGACCCTGCAAGTGTTTTGTCTAACCTAGTAGTAGGTTTTAGCACTCTTAGTTAAGCTCATGTGCAGTGAGTTCTTGTAGTGCTTCAGGAGAAAATTATATTGGTGGCAACATCTTTTGGACAGCCAAGGTGCCTGCAGCAGCTTACAGAACTTATTTAAAGTTGCTGTGATTGAGCTGCTGAGATACCTGGGGTTTCAGGCCAGCAGAAAGACATTTATAGACAATAAAATGGTTTTAATGTCTCAGATATTGCTATTATTCATCTCTCTTAATGATTTGTGTGCTAGAATCATAAAATGTTAAGGGGTTGCAATGGACCTTAAAGATCATCTAGTCCCAGCCTCCCCTGACATAGGCAAGGACAACTCCCACTAGAATAGGTTGCTGAAGGCCTTGTCCAGCCTCGCTTTGAATTGGAATACTGGCCAGAGTTGGAATATTGACAATCTACCTGGGCAGCCTGCCCCAGCATCTAACCACCCTCACAGTAAAGAATCTCTTCCAATATAGTTACTGAACTGCATTAGAAAATCCCGTAAGCGCTCACAGCTTTCAAATGAAATTGATGTCAAATGTTTTACAAGTTGGTCCACTCTAAATAAAGTGCAGCACTAAACATTTATATGTGGTACGTTCTTTGTTTTGTATCATGTTTTCCTGTCTCCTTTCCTGCTTTACTATTCTTCCAGAATATCTGCCAAAAAATTCACTGAGAACTTAACACCATATGCTTTCCCAGTTCTCTGAGTGGTAGAAGATGAATGTCTGTAAGTTATTTCATTTATCCATTTATTTCTTTGATTAAACCGGACTATTTTGATTTGGCACAGAAATACTAAGGGAAGATTTCATTTAAGAGACTGAGATTTTTGTCCTCAGTTTCCACAGCAAAGCATGTTATTAAGACACTACATTAAATACAGACTTTGAAATCTCAGCTTTGCTTATTACATTGCTTTCTGTAATGACTCCATTGAAGATAGTGGAAACACTCCTATTAAAGCAGAGGGACTTGAGTTAGGACATAAGTTGTGGGCATCATCAGAGAAGTCAAGAAGAGCAATGTGTCCTTGCAGCCCAGAAAGCCAACCATGTCTTGGGCTGCACCAAAAGCTCCATGGGCAGCAGGGTGAGGGAGGGGATTCTGTCCCTCTGCTCTGCTCTGGTGAGACCCCACCTGGAGCGCTGCATCCAGCTCTGGGGCCACCAACATGAGGAGGACATGGACTTGTTGAAGTGGGTCCAAAGGAGGCCATGAAGACAATCAAAGGACTGGAGCACCTCTCCTATGGAGACAGGCTGAGAGAGTTGGGGTTGTTCAGTCTAGAGAAGAGTAGGTTCTGGGGACACTTTAGAGCAGTTTCCAGTACCTGGAAGGCCTAGAAAAAATCTGGAGGTAGGATATGGGGGGAATATCTTTAAACAGACAGATTTAGATTATATATTAAGAAGAAATTCTTTACTGTGAGGGTAGTGAAGCACTGGAACAGGTTGCCCAGAGAAGGTGTGGATGCCTCATCCCTGAAAGTGTCCAAGGGCAGGTTGGACAGAGCTCTGAGCAGCCTGGTCTAATAGAAGGTGTCCCTGCCCATGGCAGAGGGCTTGGAACTAGATGATCTTTAAGGTCCTCTCCAACCCAAACTATTCTGTGATCACAGAAGTCATAGAATTTCATGATACAAAATAAGGATGAGAGCAGAATTCCATCCTTGCAGGGTAACTTTTACTTAATAAAAGTAGCATGAACATTATGGTAGGATTTTTTCACTATCCCTATACTCCCTTGCAAAATATTTTCCATTTGTGGCTGTATGTGAAAGCTCTCCTGGAAATCAGAGGGTTGAGAGAACATTTCGATTAAAGATTTCTGCAGACCTCGGCTCCCAGGCTGCCACTTCCATTCCTGCCAAATAGCCCCTCATTCACACCCCAGGGAAACATCTTTTGAATATTCAGATTTTTTGCTCAGCAAAATAAATGTAGCTTTCCTAAGGACAAAGAGAGTCTGTAAATTGAGCCTGTCTGGATCTGAAACAATTATTATGTGGTAAATCTAAATGCTCCCAACAAAACCACATCCATCATTAGCTGGAACTAATGTAGTGGAGTTGATTCAAGCCCCTTATAAACTCCTGTTAAAATCAGCTGGCTCTAATGCCACTTGCATAGACAAAACCTGAAACCTCATTTAGTGTCTGATCATAATAAGAATACTTCTTTTGGGGGGATCCAATGCAGCATAAAGTAAAGGAGAAGTGAGATATACTCAAAATATTTCCACCGGTCTGTCTGGTAAGAGTAATGGCAAAGCTGACTCATGAAGAGACAAGAAACTCAAATAACAAGTGTGATTGCCCTTTATTGCATAGTCTGAGTAAGAGCCTTTTCCTGCTGTTTAGTCCCAATGTCTACACTCACTTTTTAAACACAGATAATTGCATGAGGCAGATTCTCCCCCAGCCCCCGACTGGTAGTCTAGACTCAATTCATCAGGAGTACAAAGATGAATGAGATGCATTCAAGTTGCTGCAGCTTAGAGAAATGTCTTCTATGGTTAAAATGAGGATGTCTGCTTTTGGGGAGATTGTTTTGAGATAGCACAGATGCAGTTGTGACACTGATTAGGTATTTTGTTCAGAGTTCACCCATAACCATTTATTATACACAAATATTCTAAAAACTGGAGCTGTACTGGGAAGTATATCAGCCCCGAAGGTTTTTAACTATCCTCTAGGTTTATGGAAGGATGGATCATGTTATCCCTGTAGCAAGAATGTCATGGTTACAATACTTACGTTAGTAAAGATATC
Source organism: Corvus hawaiiensis (assembly GCF_020740725.1). NCBI lineage: Eukaryota > Metazoa > Chordata > Aves > Passeriformes > Corvidae > Corvus > Corvus hawaiiensis. The sequence continues at coordinate 15,070,581 of NC_063215.1, read as the reverse complement.
ACAGCAAAACAGCAACAGACCTTTCAGTCTGCCACAGCCTCAAATTCATTTTCCTTTTCTCAGCTGCTATGCTACAGCCATCACCACAGTGCTTTGGTACCTATGCAAAGAATATTATGCATTAACCAGTAACTACTAGAAGTTCAGCAAAAGCTAAACTCAAGCCAAAAAAAAAAAAAAAAAAAAAAAAACAGCAGTATGCCTTCCTTAAATTTTCTATATTTTAAAATTTCCTTGAGAATGCACAAAAATATTTAAAATCTACTCTTCCTTTCCATTTTTTCCTCCCCTTGGGAAATGCTGCCATATGAGATTTTTGTCCCTAAATTGAATAGGAAAATCTCAGTAGCTAGTTTTGATCATTTGTGGAGAGACCCTGTGTTCAGTGGCTTCTTACAATACAGAAAGATTATTATACAGAAAACTATTATTTCACCATAAACTCATTTCAGAGTAAAGGATAGGGTAACTGCTACAGATTTGATGAGGCTCATACTGAAAATATGAAGTGACCATGTGTCTTGGTTTTTGGAGACAAAATTTTAGGAGGAAGCACTCCGGAATGAGCACCTCCTCTCACGGGACAAGGACCTCCCCTTTTCCTCCGTCAATGAGACAAATGGGTCACAAGAAGTGAAAGTGGGGAAAAAAAATAAACTGTTTATTAACACACAAACAACATAGGGTAGAACAGGATAAAAAAACAAACAAACAAAAAACCCCAACCAAACGAACAAAAAAACAACCTCAAACTACAACAAATTCCCAGAGAGGGAACAGACACACGGGCTTGGACCAGCCGGGGCCACCCCCGCAGGCTCCCTGGACCGGCGAGGAGGGAAGGAAGGCAGTGAGGCAAGGGGGAGGGAAAGGAAAAAGAACAAGAAAAAACCAACAGAACCTTTTTCCAGCCAGCCGGAACACAAAAGAAACCCAAAGATCAACACAGCGCTCCCAGCGCACTCCCCCCTCAGTGCTGCCCAGCCCCCCCGAAGCCCCCGAGCCGTTGGGCTGAGCCGTTCAACAGCCCCGCACTCGGCCCTGTGGCTCCGGCCCCGCCCCCGGGTCCATCGTAAAGGCACAGCGTCCTCGGGCATAGAGCGGGCCGCTAAAGAATAAAGTGGCTTCATAACATCAGGCCAGGACATCATGATAGTCCTACATTCTATATTTTGGATTTTTTGCAACTTTCTAAACCAGTAAATGATCCCTTACCAGAGCAGTTCTTAGTAATTTTGTACCAAAACCTCTGCAGAACATGAAAATTTCACAGGTGCACACAGATATTGACTATCTGCATTACAGAAGGCTACCTCTAGACTATTCAAGTAAGTAGCCACAGGCCCTTAAGCTTGGACATATATGGATTTGCAGAGAAAAACATGGCGTGATTTAATCCCGGACCAACTAAAACTCTCCCAAAGGATTCCTGGGCGTGGTCCAAAAAGTGCCATGAGCCAGAGACTTCTCCCAGTAGACAAATGCAGTGTGGTCATACATTTTTCTTTTTGATAATAAGGATGCCAGCCAGCTGTATCTGTTGCCTCAGGGGTAGGACAGGGGCTCTGGCACTATTTAGTTCATCAGTATAGAAGACAGCCATGAAACAGCACTCAGTAGTGTACCACAGTTGGCAGGTTGTCCTGGTTAAAAGAATCTTAATGTTTTTGGCCTGTAATCCAAGAGCATCTCACTTAGGTGGTGTGACTCTACAGTGTAGGCTTGAGGGCTAACAGCAGTTGTGACCTGCAGTAGATACCATGTGACTGTTCCCACTAATAGAACTCAATATCCTTATCTGCAGAAAGCCATGATGAGGGGTGCTCCTTATTTCAGGTGTCCTGTTGGAATGAAGAGGCACTGGGAAATGTGGTATCTGTGACCCTGAGGACCAGGGATTCAGTGGTGGGGCTGGACAGTGCTGCAGAACACTGGCTCAACCTATTTCCCCTGGGATAAACAAGAACAGCAGGAATCTTCTTCCTTTTCCCAGCTCCTTCTGTAAGTCACTCAAAGCAAAAAAGTTCCCTTGGTCCCTCTGAAGTCAATCTCATCTTAACAGCTCCCAGCTGCCCATATTTTTTGCAGGGTTTCAACCTCCAGTTCATCTGAGCACCTCTGAAGGATACTTCTCTGCTTGCCTCCAAGTTACTCTTAGCTGGATTTTAGCGAACTCTGTGGGGACATGGCTGGCAATGTTCACACTTGTCTCCAGCCTGAGGAGATCGCAGCCAGCAGTGCTGGAGCTGGTGCAGTGGGCTGCCTCATGTTTTTATCCTGTCAATATAGCAGCCAGTGCTGGCTGTGCTTGATTGATTTTAAGAGCAGCAAATTACTGTGCATTTTTAACAATGCTGCTTCTCTTTCTGAGACGTTAATAAATCAGCTTTTGAAAAGGGTAGAATAGTTTGCTTTCTGATACTGCTGAGATTTAGAAACCTGTGGTAGTACAAATGTACAGGGGAAATTGCGTCTTACCCACCTGTAGTGCTTGTGTCCTTAAACTGAATGGTTGGCTAGGAGCAGCTGAGAATTTATAATAAGTATGAGCAAACTTCATATTTTAAGACACAATAATGAGAAAGAATAGTAATAATTATTAGAATCCCACATCTCATTAATTACTGTCTCTGATAACTTCTGTGGAATTAAAGAGAAAGAACCCAAATTCTAGGAGCATTTTTTTCTGCAATACTAGATTTCCTCCTGAAAAGAAAAAAGTAGAAATGAGTAAAATGACTTATAGATGGGAACTTGAGTTTGGAAACATAGTGCCTTTGGAAACAAAGAGTCTGTATGTGGGGAATTCAGAGGAAAAAACCCTGAGTCCTCACAGAGTTTCTTTAATGTTAACTGTCTTTCCCTGTTTTTCCTGCGTCCTGGCATTGCAGCCGCCCTGGATAGCTGTGACCCTCAGTTTCTCTTCCTGCACACAGCTCATTTCTTTCCCCATGCCAGAGCAAGGCCAAGGAGGGAAGACAGCTTTTTGCTCATTCCCTGCTCTTCCTATGCAGAGGAGAACTTAGTCCTTAGCACCACCAGCAGAATGTGGTTTCCATTAGCAGATCTGTGACACTGCCACTGGGATGAGTGATGACTCATGAGGGCTGAGGGGAAGAGGAAGATGACAGGGTAATAAGGCAAAGTAATTATTTGCTGCTTCATTGTGAAAAGTTCAGGTTTTTTATGTTCTCTTTCCCAACTGAGCAAAGCAAAGGTTCTTGTCTTCAACTCACTGAACCCTGTGTTAAAGCATTATGTTTTATCTTAACCATGTCTTCATAGTCAGTGTTTACAGATATTTCAGGTTTTGGCAGCTGCCTGTTTTGGTTTCTTATCACTTATCACCACATGATTTCTCTCCTCCACCACCTCCACACAGATCCTTTCCGAAGGCCCTGTCTCTTGAGATACTCATTGGAAGTTTGCCTACAGACCATTTCATGCCCAGGAGAGGACCAATGAGTAGGTGCTGTGTGAGGGCAGCATTGTGGCTCCCCTTTCTCCTGTGCATTCTCTGGTCAGGCATCAGCCTTCACAAGGGGGGTCCTCCTGAGGACAGGGGTCCTGCAGCCTTTAGCTGTGTTTGAAGAACATCTGGCTCAGCTCTCCAGGGTGTGAAATGGGGTGGTGGGCAACTGCCTGCATGCAGCCACTTTCTGAGGAAGAAATAATGCTGTGGGAATGAGGGAGATGTCCCTGCCTTGTGCATCAGTGGATTGCCTGCATCTTTTACATCTGGGAATTAGCAGCTTCTCCTGATTTTGACACCCTCATGCTTTTTCCCTTCCTTTTTCTGGGATACTTGTCATCGTGTGCTCTTTCACTATCCCATGCTGCAGGTGATGAACTTAGTACTCAGCTTAAAGGTTTTCATATCTAGGCTTCCCAAATACTAGAGGAACAGCTTAAAAGGAGCCTCCTGATGGAAGGGGTACCACATGGTGATCAATGACAAAAGCTACCAAGAGGTCTCTGCAGCCCAAACTGATGAAGCTTAGTAGGAGGAGGGACGAAGGAGACTTGCTCCTTTGAGGAGACTTAAAATGACATGCCTTAATATGGCATGCATTAGGAGACAATGGATTTTATCAGTTAGAGAATGGCTTGCCTTACAGATGACAACCTTCTCTCTTGGCCCAAAACAACTGAATTGGGAACTGTCAGCAGCTGTTTAACTTGAGCATTTTCTTTGAAGAAGTGCTGTGGCTTTACATTGGAGTCCTAAGACCCAGGAAAGTTGTAGGCTGTGGGGCAAACTTAGAATTTAAAACTTAAAACTTTCAGTGTCCAGACTTGGGTGAGGGTGACTCCATCCCAGTGCCTCAGTATGACGGATAGCCACTGATCTCACGTGTGCAGTCAGCTTGGGCACCAAGCTTCAAATCGCACAAACCATGAGTGGCTGCAACATGCAACTGGTCCATGCACTGCTGCAAGGTCCAGTTCTGCTGTTATCTACACCAGCAAGCACTTCAGTGGGGACGACCCACTAAAACAAACACAGCCATCTGCCAGTGCAGCCAAGAACAGACCCTGAGCTCTGTCCAAAGGAAATGGAGCAAAGAGACCCTAAACCTCCTCATCAGGAAGGGGTCTGAGCATCTCGATTCTGCTCACTGCTTAGTACTCCTACAGATTTTGTCTTTAGTGAACTAATCTCAATATCTCATGACAAATCACCAAACCATGTCCCAATAAAAATGATGCCAGCAGTTTGTGGTGAATTTCTGATGCATTTTACCATTTCTTTAGCAATTACAGCTCTATTTAGAATGGAGTGGATTATATTGCTATGCAGTTTTAGAATGATAAATTGCAGGATATTAAAAGATTCTTCACTGAATGCAAACAATAGAGAACTTAATTATTGCTCAGAGTGTCACTGTAGTATTATGGAACAATTTAAAATTCAACTTGCCTGGTTAGATTTATTTTAAGTCTGACATTTTCAGCCCTAGCTTTCACTTTCTGGGTCTCTTTTTCACTCTGACAACACATCAATCTATTTTCTAACAGTTCTAAGATTAAAATAATCTCTCTTAATCTAATTTTTTTCTCCCTTATTTTATGTTGGGAAAAAAGATCTATCTGCAAATCCAGCATGGTACAGGAAATATGTTTATATAGGAGACAAATTCAGACCAGCAGCATCTGTAATCTATGAATCTTTCTTGTCATAGATAAAGCTCCCTCAAAATTTTCAAAGAACAATCTTGCAATGAAAAATGCTGTTTAATTGAAACAATGTTTTTGGGAAAAAATCAATTTCTCTAAAACTCCAATGAGGAGAAGCCAAAACATTTCATTGCCACTTTATTAGTGCATTAGGATAATAGATTGCAATCTAGACTACTAGGTTAGAAATGTTCATTGTAATAACAGAAATGTATTTCCTGTTAAGTATGTAGCATTTTCCCTGCAATGTAAAATTCAAAGGGATGTATTTAGAATAGGTTTTTTCCACTGATCCCAGATATATTTTGTTCTTTTTTTATTTTTTTTTTTCATTCAGAAATTTCAAAATGTTATCCCTTGTCATGATGTGGAACAATTTGTGAGTATCAGGGCATTCTTTGCTTTAAAGACACTCCTATTGTTGTGTCCCTTCATCTGAAGGAGAGGCACCCAGGGGCAGCAATCAGACCCCCACCTGCTGCACTGCATTAGTGCCAGAGACCCCTTTCCCAGGGACAGGCCACAGTCTGCTGCAGCCAGCATCTTCTATGGCTGTAGAGCTTCAGCCAAGGCTTGTGCCATCAAAGCTAAGCGTGACATGACAACATCTGAGGAAGGACTTACACCCACATCAGTCTGAATGGCTCATATCTGTTACTGGATACAGCTCCAGTCTCTGTGCCCCGTCCAAAACCATCTGAGCGGAGTTTATCTCACCCAGCCTTGTTCCAATATCAGTGTACAACAGTCATTCTGGATATGTTGGTGGAGAGAAGCAAGCATCTCCAGAGACTGATCATCCAAAGGCACAGGGCTGGATTTCTCCTCACAAGTGCTGTTTCTTGCCAGTGACTAAAGATGATGAGCTGCAGTTTCAGCACAGATGAAATCCCTAGGATTTGGGTGGCTGCATTAGGGGATGTCTGGTTTTTGCACAGTCCACATCTGTGAAGTGATGTCACCCCCAAAAGCACTTGTGAAGGACTAGAAAGTTTCAGAAATCTGAGTTACAGTATGACCACAGAGATTTTGGGTCACTGTAAGCAAAGAGGCCACCTCTGATGAAAGAGGTGGGCACTACGTCATGGCAGGCGTAGTTTGAACAGGACTTTCCTGAACTGGCTCTTTCACTGAAGGGCTCATCATATGCCACTGTGTCCTCAAGGGAGAGGTTCTGATACAAAAAATCTTTAGGCATCTTTGCAACTTTAAGCATATAATTTCGGTATGCAACGCTTGTCCTCTGCATCAAGCACATCTAGTGCCAGTCAGTAGCCCTGGCAATGGCCAGGCACATAAATGACACTGAAATGTTGTGCCCTGTGGGAGACCACCATGGATGGAGATGCAGTTGAGTGTTCTCTGCCTGATCTGCCAACAAAGCATTTCACTTCCTGCTGCATGTGGTCTTTCAGGACCACAACTCCTGCAATCTCCCATTAGGCTTGAGGAAAAATTAGGAAGACAAAAAGTTACAGTTGTGAGTGATCAAACATCTTGTTCTGAGGGGATGACACAGGAACATGACATTCACAGTCCCTAAAAATCTGTAACCAGAAACTTTGCAAAGTGGCTTGAGGAAATTTCAATACCACTTTAATAAAGGGAAATATCTGCTGAGATTTAAATCACCTTTGAGAGAAGAACACAAAGTACAAAACACACGCATTAAAAATAAAGAAATAAGTGATCTTCAAGGCTCCATAACAGGAACAAAATGTCATTGTCAGGTTTGCAAGTTGTTAGCTGCTGTATCCTAAGTTCTGTATTTTGGTTCATTAGATCTCATTCTTCTTCCCTTGTAATAGATATCCAAGGAAGTTCCCCAGTGCCCTGTTGTAGATACAAAAATACTGCTTGTTACAATCCGGTTTAGACCCAGGAAAGCAAAGCAAGCTAAGTCTCTGAGCATAAACCGGAAAGAACTTAGAAGGTTCAAAATATCCCCAGAAATGAGATTAAAACCAAACGAGGTTAGATGTTGATGCTAAAAAATGGATGTATTTTATTTAATAGTAAAAGAGGCAAAGAGAAGGGAAGAGAAAAGAAAGAGAGAAAGAAAAAGAAGTGTGCGTGGGGGCTGGGGGAACAGGGGGAGGTGACAGGGGTTAGGTGGAAGCAGATCACCCATCCGAGGGTCCCAACGACGTCTCATTGCTCCCCTCCATCTGGCCTGCTGGGGGTGAGGGTCCCCCGTTGCTGCTGTGGCCACGCTGCACCATGCTGCCACACGCCGCCACACGCCGAAGAGTGCAGAACTCCGTGGATTAATATACGCTGTGGGCCAGGTGGGAACGAATGCCCACGTGTCTCCCCTCGCAGGGGCCAGCTTGACACTGTCCCTTGCAACACTGAGGGTCTGTTGCATTACTTCTGGTGCTCTGGTGCAGGGTCCGGAGACCCCTTTGAGGGAGGCCCCTTTGATGGGCCATGTCACCCCTTCTGCTGTGGGTAAGCTCCCCCCCAGTGAGCACCCCTCAGCTGGGCTCTGCACAGTGGAGGATGGGCAGTCACTGTGCCTCTGACCAGAGGCTTTTCCCAGATACCCAGAGCCTCTCCTCCCTCCACCCCTTCGTGCGAGGGTCTGTTCGAGCCTGGCAGCTGATAGCCCTGGGGCTGTGGTCCTCATCTTGGAGGTGTTAAGCCTGTGCTCAGTGAATGTCCCCAGCCCTGAGTTGTTACTTTATCTTATCTTCATCAGTGAACGATGTCAGGCCTCAGTCAGGGCCCCATTCAGGGTGTGTTCTCTTCAGCTTTTGTAATACAGTTTTAAAAAGTCCTTTAAGAAAATGTTTAAGTCATAAAATATAATATTTCAGTCTCTGACACTGCTAGCAAGGATTTTCTTGCTATTTTCTAAGTCCGTGAGAGACTTTTCTCTCTCACAGAAGAGGTAGCAGAGTTATGTAAACAATCAAACCATCTGCAACCTTGAAAAGTCTTGTTTATGGTATAGTAGAAAAATATTTTGACAATGGATGTTTTAGGACTTTAGCCAATCACCCCCAAGGGGTGGCTGATCCTTTGTCCAATTAGACTATGAAGAAAAAGGTCTATAAAAGAGTTTGTAAAATAATTAAATAAATCAATCTTGCTGCACAATTCTTGCCTGCTGTATCTTCTCTCCTGCTTCTCCCTATGGCTGCGGGACATGGTGATGTACCCTAGGGCCCAGGCCTGCGGTAATACCCTGTGACTGCAGCAAGCACAGCCCTGGAGAGCCAGTGGCCCTGAGGAGTCGGGGGGGGGGGGGGGGGGGGGATAGTCCATGTGTTGGTGGTCAGTCTTACAGACAGAGCAGGTCACATGCACAAGGCTGCTCTGGGACAAAGCCATGCCCCGTGTCCCCATGCCAAAGGAGAACGGGATGCCCTACATCAGCAGTGCTGCCAGCCCCACACGAAGGCTTGTGCCCATGGTGAAGTGGAGGCAGCTCAGGGCATTTGTGTGACCCAGCTCTTCTCTGGCCCTGGGTGCTGTCATCTCCTGCCTTTAATTGCTAGTGAGAATTCCCAGATGTACCTGGAGACATAAGCTGCATTTTCTCCTATGGGTGCTGAACTAACTCTGGATTTAACTGCTTCCTGTGAGGAAGCTACAGCAGGAGGTTTTGGGGAGTTTGACTCTCTACAAAAAGCCAGGGTTTATTGATAATTTCCAACCTTACCACTGCTGTCATGCTTCTATGTGACAGTGGCAAGAAAATTTATGCCTGCTCTTCCCTAACAATGAACACAGTATCTTCATAATAAAAGTAAATGGGATTTATCTCTCCTAGTCATCCACTTCTCTGCTGCACCAGACCCAGCTTCTCCTTTTGATTTTTTTAGCCCCTATCTCTGGTTTCCTCCCATAGATGTAAAGAGACAGGATCTACTGCCTCTGTCCTCTTACTCTTCCTCCTGGTTGCAGACATGGGTATGCTGGATTTTGCTGGGATAGAATTAATTGTCTTTGTACTGGCTGGTACAGGGCCGTGTTTTGGATGTGTGCTGAACACAGGGTTGATAATATAGAGATGTTTTGGGTTTTGCTGAGCAGCGCTTGCACAGAGCCAAGGCCTTTTCTGCTTTTCTTACTGCCACACTGGTGAGGAGTTGGGGGTGCATGGGAGGCTGGGAGGAGGTACAGCTGGGACAGGTGACGAAAACTGACCAAAGGGAGATTCCATACCATGTGATATCATGCTCAGTATATAAAGTAGGGGGAAGAAGGAGGAAGGGGAGATGTTTGGAGTGATGGTGTTTATCTTCCCAAGTCACTGTTACGTGTGATGGGACCTTGCTCTCCTGGAGATGGCTGAACGCCTGCCAGACCTTGGGAAACAGTGTTTTAATTCACTATTTTTCCTTTGCTTGTGTGTTGGGCTTTTGCTTTCCTTATTAAACTGCCTTTAACTCAACCCACGAGTTCTCCAGCTTTTACCCTTCTGATTCTCTCCCTGACCCTGCTGCTGGGGGAGTGAGTGACTGCTTGGGGCTTGGCTGCTGGCTGGGGTTAAAGCATGACAAGGCTCATTTCTTTTGCATGCACCCTGTGAGTCACCAATGATCAGATGCTCTTCACAGCGGGGAGCAATTGGAGTTAGCTGGCTTCAGGCTCTGGCAGCCCTTCCACTTTTGACACCAGCAAATTGCACTATTGGCAACATCTTTTTTTCCCTAGGCTCCAGGCTGAGTTTGAGAAGAACATGGCTCATCTCTTGAATTTTTCTGCTGTTCAATAAACTATTTTCTTTAAACAAGTTAAAAGAGGATGTTTTTCCCAAGACATCATGAAATATTTATTTACTATTTGGAGCTCTTCAGTAAGTAACAAAGGTCTCAGTTTGGGAAAACACAAAAGTTTCTGTAAAACAAATGTGAGCTTGCTAGCTGAATATTAAAATGCAGGATGGGTGAATTAGTAACTAATTCATGCATAATAAAACCCATATGCATCTAGAACTAATTAGCCAGTTGTTTTGATTCAGGGAATGTTTGATTAACAGCCTCACTAGCTGCTCACTTTCCCAACTACATCAAAATTAACACAAATGGAAATGACATTCAGATAAAATTAATAATTTAAATAATAAGAAACTCAGATTTTGTGGATGTTTTCATAGATGGCCAGAAATCACTGAATTTTAGTTTTCTGTGCCTGAAAAATCTGTAGTTATTTGATTAGGGTTAACTAAGATCCTTAACTTACTTAAAACAAAAAGCTGATACTAAAAACATTTGGCAGTGGCAAGATGTAAATACTGAATACCTCATACTATAGTAAGGCAAAACTTTGTTCAAGTGTTTCAGTGGCTGAAATTTCTGAGGGAGGGAAGAGGGGTGAAATATCAGCCCAGAGTGCACCTCCTCTGCCCCTGTGTGCCAGGCAGAGCCTGTGCCAAGGCCTGGCTTGTCCTGTGCATGCACACATCCATTGGACTGAGGAGAATGAACCTTAAAAGATCGTCAAGTTCCAACCTCCCTGCCATGGACAGGGACACCTTCCATTAGATCAGGTTGCTCAAAGCCCCATACAAACTGGGCTTGAACACTTCCAGGAATAGGGCATCCATAACTTCTCTGGTCAACTTGTTCCAATGCCTCAGAATAAAGAATTTTTTCCTAATATCCAATCTATATCTATGCTCTTGCAGTTTGAAGCCATTCCCTCCCTTGTCCTGTCACTACGTGCCCTTGTAAATAGTCTCTGTCCATCTTTACATCTTAGGCTCCCTTCAGGAACTGGAAGGTTGCAATTAGGTCACCCTGAAGCCTTTTCTTCTCCAGGCTGAGCAAACGCAAGTCACTCAGCCTTTCCTTGTAGGAAAAGTGCTCCATCTCCCTAATCAATTTGGTGACCCTCCTCTGGAGTCGCTTCAACAGGTCCATGTAATGCCCTGTAATGTGGCATGACAGGGAATAACACAGTCATCCACAATGGTTTTGCCATTGCTGTCTAGATCCAATAACAAACTAGATGCAGGAGCATTTAATGTTGAATTGCCTAGCCCATGCCAGGGAATGCTCTAAAAAGGCTGGAATGGGTCTGTGTAGCAGACTGGGGACTTCAGCTAATTTAACCTACAGTAATTACTAACCTGTGCCAGGGATCACCTAACCTTAGTTACAGACCAGTCTACTCTAATCTTGCATATAGAAAACATACCATCACAAATAGTATGTTTCTGAACTTTACTGAAGTTCCTTGTTCAATCATAAGCAAAAGTAAAAGAGCTGAAACTCTAAAATTGTGTTTCCTTTAAAAACTCTCAACAGTAGCTTTTTATTTTTATGTCAGTGCTAGAAATGTAAGTCACTCAGGTGCAGAGTAGTCAAGAATAAGAATAAGAATAAGAATAAGAATAAGAATAAGAATAAGAATAAGAATATACTTAGAAGTGAACAGAGATGGGATGGGATTCAGTTCAAGACTGAGATAAACACATTTATGTGCCTGTATATTGGTAGCTACAGGAGTCTGAAGGGCCTAAGCAGGCTTTGTAGTCAAAATAGTCCTAGAGTGACTTCAATTGTCTAAACCTATTGGAATTTGAAGCTCCATAGGACATCTATGAGTTCTGCACAGTAACAACCATGGACTTACAATACAGGATAAAAGTTTCATTCATTTCCACAGATAAAGATATCTGATGATCAGTTTGTCCCCTGCAGATCCATAATTCCCAGCGGATACTGGGAATATGTCCCATTTGTCCTAAAAAATCCATTACAGTTGTTGTGGTTCCAGGGGGTCTGAATATCCTTTTGGAAGCAGAAATCATCCTTGGACCACAGGGCAAATATTTTCTTCTTCAGAATGAGCTACCCAACAGTGCTGCGAGGGTGACCCAGCACTGGCACAGGTTGCACAAGGAAGTCATGTAGTCTCCATCCTTGGTGATAATCAAAAGCCATCCAGGCATGGTCGTGGGTAATTGTCTCTGTGTGGTCCTGCTTGAGCAGAGGGGTTGGACCAGGTGAGCTCCAGACAACCCTTCCAACTTCAGCCATGCAGTGATTCTGTGGTACTGTGCTCATCTTGAACTGGTCATATGGATAACAAGAGGACTTATTTTTCTAAGATCACTATGACTAAATCTAGTCAATATTATGTATAGTTATAGACAATGATATCTATTAACTGAAATTCTTCAGGACTGGGTACAAAAGCCATTTTGTTGTGGTGTTTATTTACAGAACTGTAGCATGGGTGCTGGAAAAGTGGTGGCGATGCCTTTTCCTGGTCTTAAAATCAATAATCAAACACGGTTAGAAGGGCAAAAGGGATTTTGATATTTGGTATTTATTTTAAGGATCCTTACATGCACACGTCCAGGTCATATGCACTGAAATGCACCCCGCCGAATGCCCACCCCAAAAGATTGGGATAACATTATAGGTTTTACTAATTAGCATATCTATCAAAGATTCCCCAATGAGAGGCTCAAGTGAGCCCCCCTCCCCAAGGAGCCTTCCCCTGGATGGTTCTATCTTAGTTTACAGAATGTGTTCTGGAGAGGACTTTGGGGTCTGGGGCACACTGATCCCTAGCTACGAAGCTTCTAAAATGTTTAGTCTCTTAGCTTGACAAACAAGTTCAAGAATGTAGGCAAAAAGCACTAGGAATACAGAAGCTGTAAAAAAAGTATAACAGGGGTATAAAATAAAAGGCAAAAAATCATCATGGCATCAGTGGGGTGTGAAGAAAAAAGAGCAGAAAAAATAAAAGAGAGTTATCTGGCAAGATAGTGAATTTTTGCATCTTTTTTTAGGGCTGTTAAGTGTTGCTGCATGCTGGAGAAGATAGGACAAGAACTGAACAAATATGAATTTGCCACAAAACCCCCACTTCATCCCTAACCTCCAGCCCAAATTTATGTTCTGAAGTATCTGCTTCATAAATTCTCAGTCTATAAAAATAATGTATCTGGATAATCTGATAGAATGATTAAAAGTGCTTAGTGTCACAGCTATTCTCACGGAAAACCAAGATATTCTTTGACATTAAGATAGTTATGTTAACATGCAGCCTTTTCAGATACAAGGCACTGTGGTTTTTTTATCTCCCTATAACTAGTGAGATAAAGATATAAAGGCTGCCTTGACTGCTGTACCAGAGACCTGTGCCTCACCTTTGCTAGGATTTTGAGCTGTGACAGGTCCTTTCAAAAGCCTCTCAGTCACAAACCCCTTTTTTCTCTTGCAGCGAACACACAGAAACTTTGCTTGTCATTCAATCAAGATATCACAGTTGCCTTTCCACTTTTCCCTTGATGCCATGATGCTTTTTTTGCCTTTTCTTTTATACCCCTTTTATATACTTTTTTAATAGCTTTTTGTGTTCTTAGTGGTTTTTTTGCCTACATTCTTAGACTTATTTTGTTAAGCTAGGAGACTAAACATCTTAGAAGCCTCCTAGGTAGGGATCAGTGTGGCCCAGACCCCAAGGTCCTCTCCAGAACACATTCTGTAAACTAAGACAGAACCATCCAGGGGAAGGTTCCTTGGGGAGGGGGGCTCACTTGAGCCTTGCATTGGGGAATTTTGGATAGATATGCTAATTAGTAAGACCTATAATGTTATACCAGATCTTTTGTGGGTGTGCATTGTGGTGTGCATTTCGGCCCATTCCACCTGGACGTGTGCACCTAAAGATCCTTAAAATAAATACTGAGGTAAAACCCCTTTTTCCCTTCTAACCGTGTTTGATTCTTGATTTTAAGACCAGGAAAAGGCATCACCCTTATATTGTTATATTTTTCTTTCTCTTTTCATTGCCTAACACTTTCTTTTTTCAAAACCTTTGGAACAGGCTACTTGTCAGTGATAAATATATTTGGACACTGTGCCAAATTGTTCTGAAAACATTGCCAAAATGGCAATGGCGTGTTAGAAATATGACAATTGTTATATTCTTTGCTCCTGAGTGAAAATGCTGTTTCTCCCACAGAATCCAACTGTAAATGCTTCTTCCCATTGATACCCATTTGTTAATTCACTTTAAGCCCCCTTTGAATGTTGCAGGGCCTTCCAATGAAGAAGAGAAAGCTTTGGGAGAGCAGGCTCAACAGAACCCCCCAAAAAATCAAAGTCATCCAAACCATGTATGAAGCCTAATTCTGACGTCAGTCACATGTGAGTAATTCCTTCAGCTTCAGTGGAATTAGTCCTTCATTAAGCAAAGGAGAAAAGATCACAGTTAAGCTCACAAATATTAATTTAATCGTGGCAGATTTGTGTGTGAAAAGCCACTTGTACAATAGAGGAGGATGATCATCCTACACTTTTTGAAGTAGTCCTGCCTCTAAGTATTTCTTATCTCCCAGGGGCTCTCTTTGGTGCTCTGTGATTTCATGCTTGGCTTAATACCAAGGCGATAGCTTGCCTTTGGTTTGCCTTTGGTTTGCCTTTGGTTTGGAGGATATACTTTGTTTCCAAAATCTGAGGTAAGCTAGAAAAATAATTACATTTTGTCTAAAAGTCAGAGTGAGTTTTTCTCCTCTCACGCTGATACAATCTGCTAGATTTAAAAATTGATAACTTGAAAAATGCTGAACACTCTCATTACAGCTGCAGATCAGCATTAAAAACAAGAAGTTATTTTTAGCAGCAAGGCATTCTTGTCTTTATTCATATGTTTCTTCACTGCAATATTAAATGGTAATTCACAATTCACACATTTTGACATCTTGCTACTTTTATCTTAATTTTCTTTTTAAAGAGAATGTCTCAAGATTTCAACATTAACACTGTGCTGGGTATCCTTGGAAGTCACCCCTGTTCTCAAATGAATCGGTCAGATTGGTTAAAGGACAATTGGCAGTACATTATTTGCTCATTTTCCATTCCTCATACACCTCAAATGCATGTTGACTGGACCAAGCCTTTTGAATATTAAAAGTTCAGAGTTTTGGATGTAAAACAGACCATTTGTGAACGAAACCCAATTTTGTGCTGAACATCTCAAAATGCAGGGCAGTTGGGCAGTAACAAAAAGATTTAGAAGCCATGTGCTTAGCAGCCATCACTTATGCTGCTGTGTTTTAAAACTCATCTCATGCTATTTCCACATCAGAAGAAGAGATGTTTGTTAACAAAATATGCCTATTATGTTAAATTCTGACCTTGGATAAATACTTGTGAAATACTGTCAAGGTGCCATTTTCACACAGTTTTCAAAGATTTTGTTCTAGCTGAATGCATTGCTGCACTCTTCCGGCAAATTGCTGCTCCATGAAAATTTTTCAGAAGAAGAGGAATATGACATGGGATCAGTTTTCTATCTTTTCACAAACTAGATGTTGAGGTCATGTAAAAATTCACTTTCTCAGAAAGGTTTTAATATTGGTGTAAACCTTACCGTATGTCAGACAACACTGCTGGGCAATTAATCAAGATTTTTATGGGTTTTCTAACTCCAGGTATATTAAAGAGTTAATGAAGCTGAAAGCCGTTATTAAACCTCTTCATAATTTAGAAAGAAAATATTTCAGAAGGAGGTTTAAACGAGATAATTAGACATTTGAAAACTTTCTCCGGTGCTTGACCTTACCAGTAGATTTCAAACAGTGCTTTGTGGCATGAACAAGCCTGCAAACAGGGCTGAGGTGCTGGCTGTAAGTTTTGACTACCTAGTCTTAGTCTGCAGGTTAGCCTGTGGCCCAACCAATGCCCCTTGTGGTGATGCAATGTTTTTATTGTATTTTGTATGTTCTTTGTACCCTAATGGTTTGTCCCTACCTTCCCCACTTCTATTCCCAGTTGGCCTGTCCCAGATTCAAGCCACTCCCCCGGTGCTCCCAAAAATGGTTATCCCCGCTCTTTGTTCTGGCTCCTTCCCTGCCAATCGCCCAAACTCCTCCTGGAGTTCTGGATTGTTTCTGTGTCTGTCACCCAAGCCCTCCCTAATTACCCTTATATGGTCCCCGTCAATCCCCCGAGACCCTGCCCCCTCGGATACCTCCCCTCTTGGAAATCCCCTAAACCTTGACGCCCTATTGGGGCATGTGACCCCTCTCCCTCCACCCACCAAGACCATTGGACCAGATGTGAGTCCTTCCATCCAGCGTCCCTCCCTCCTAATCCGCCTATTGGTCCCTAGTTGGGTTATGCCTCCTGTTCAACCCCCCTTTATAAGGTGTAGCAGCACTACAATTGTTGCTTGTACACTGTGGATCCCCTTCAGTAAACTTGCGTTATGTCCCATGGCAAGCCTCCCCGCTGCTTTTTATCTTTTCCTTTGTCAAGGGCTGCTGACTGCCACAGTGCTTGCTGGAGCCTGTGCTCCCCTGGGTAGAGCAGAGGCTTCAGAGGAGCAGCTTTAAAGCTCCGTGCCTCCAGCTGCTCCCCACTCCTGCCGCACACTGCTGGAGCTGGCCTGGGCAGTGGACAGCAGCGGTCACTGCGACAGCCCCTGGTGAGGAAAGAAAGGGAGAGTTGTTTCTCTGGGTGTACCTTTGCAGGAGGACTCTCGAGGAATTCCATGGTGTCATGGTGTGTGCTGGAGAGGGTCTGACCACTCACTCCCTCATCTGGTTCAAGAGCTACGGCATCAAAAAACAGGAAGGAGGTAAAAATAGCTGTATCAAGGTGTCAGCTTCAAAGGGAGTAGGCTTTGTTGTCCAGAACTTTCTATCCAGTCACTGTCCTACTGGAGCCAAGTCCAGCACCTAAAGAAATCCTTGGATTGCTTTTAGCACATTTGCTAGGGGCAGCACATGAAGATACCAGTGGTTAACAAAGAGCTGGTGTTACTGACAAGAATGCCATGACTATTATATTTACATGACAATGATTTACAAACTTCAAAAATCACACCTGCACTTCCAGATTCCAGAGATTTTATTTTAAAAAGAGGTTAAGATTGTTTTTAGATAGTTTGTTGCTACTTTTTAAATTTAGGTTTTATTTGTATTTAAAATCTTTTTCCCCAAACTTTTCTGTGGAAGTGCAAGCTAAGACTTTTCTGCCATCTCTGTATTTCATCGTCTAGGTCCTTCCAAAGAGACACTAAATTACAGTACATGACAGACTCATAAGAGTTGTCACAGTGATTAAATTTTTTTCTGAACTGATCTAACAGTTCATCTGGAAAGAAAACATCATGCTTTTTCTCAAGATTTAGCTGCACAGGTGAAGCTGATTTCCTAGGAAAAATAGCATGAGATAACCAGAAAATGTACTTCTTCCTGTCTTATAATTTGATGTAATTTGTAAGAGGAGTCCTTTACATATTATCCCCTTGGCGCCCAAACTTCGAGCTGACCTTGTGCCCATCCTCCTGTGGCTTGGATGTGCCACTTTTGGCTTATTGGCATTTCTGTAGTGGTGACCAAGCAATCCAAGTTGCAAAAGGTTTTGGAAGCAAGGCAGACCCTACACAGATGGCATCTGCAAAGATCATTATTATTTTTCACAAATGACAGCAAAGTAAGAAGTTCAGCTCTTCGTCAGGAGCAGCATTTCATTTTGAATGCAATGGTTCTGTCACTCACAGAGCTACTTTTAGCTTTAGGGCTCAGTGCTGTGCCAATAGAAGTAATGGGAATTTTGTCATTGCCAGATGAGAGAGCAGTATTTGGCCTTTCAGAGCAACACACTTAATTCTAGTGTGCAGGCTGGTTTCAATTTTTAACGAGAAAATGGGAATAAATGGAACAAAAAGTGTTCTACAAGTCCCCAGTCCTCAATAAATGCAGCATAATGGTAGAGTTAAAATTAATACTATTTTTTATAATCTGAATAGATGGCTGAGACTATCTGAGGAGCATTTGCTATATCATGCACAACAGTCAAACTAATTTCTTCTTCATAGGCGTTTGAACTTACTGGGTGTCTGAACTCTCAACTCAAAGCATTGTTACTCCAAGACCAGGACAGACAGATAGTGGAGAATCATGCTGGGCTGATGTTGGTCTGCTGGAAATGCTGAAGAGCTCAGAAAAGAGGAGCAAAGGCTTCCTGTGTCTGGGTCTTTACTTTAATTATGTATGCAGGAGGGAAGAGCGGAATTTTGCTCAAGCTCAGGGCCCTTCAGGTGTAATTCACAGCAGCAGCAAAATGCTCAGCAGGGCATTGCCTATTTGTTGCCTTTTGGGCTCCTTGTCTCATTACCTCTGAAACTGTTAATTCTCTCAATCCTAGAGTCTAACCCTCCTGGAGGCAGCAGGGACTTTCAGGGGAAGATTCAGGTAAGCTTAACTTCCTATGGGAGTGTTGTCTGTGGGGTTGTTACACCAAGGCAGTCAGTGGTGCTATTGCCAAATGCCTTCACACTTGCGCATGGGGAGACATAAAGGGTGCAGCTCTGAATCTGTAGGACCAGCCAGGAATTCACATGTCTTGGGCGTGGTTTGCACACCCCTGGCTCCCTCTTTGCTGTCACCTTGGAAGCAGTTTATTTGACTCTCCTTCTGAGATTCTTCAACAGGGAACTCCCAGGATCCTGTTTCCTCAACCACCCTGGAGCCAGGTATCTGTGCTAATTACTCATCCCAAGGCAGTCAGCCTGACTCAAGGCTTTAGTAACAAGAGGGAATTTGCTTCTGATTTTTGTCTGGTGATTTGTTTTTAATCAGGTTAAGTATCTGCTTGTTTGCTCACTGGGGTAATTGTAGTGAAAGCCACCGCTTTCAACTGTGGTGAACAGAACAACTGCAGTGGTGACATCTTATGGGGGTGGGTTTGGGACAAGAAGGGGCATTCACAGCATGCATGCATGGGGCCAACATGGACATGTCTCTGGCAGAGATCAGCAGAAATTCTCCTGCCAAGGGCTTCCCCAGCACCATCAGTTTCTCTTGCACTGCTGAGGGAGAGGGAGGCCAGAGAAAAGACTGAAAAGGGCAGTGTCAGGGGAGCGAGACAAAATCTGAGTGCAGCATGATATAAGAGCAGTAGACAGCCTGTGTCGTCAGGTCATGTGAGCCGGTCCTGGTCCATGGCATGGGGTCACAGCACTGAGATGCCACAGAGAAAGCAGGTGCAGCTGTCTGTCCCACTCTGACATTTTATTCCTTCTTTTTTAAAACGACCTCTGTGTGTTCTGGGCACAGTGGCCCGAAACACCTCCCCAGCTAGCCCAGGGGCCCTGCTTACTCCTGCTGAGCTCCAATGGGCTCTTCTAGATTCCTAGAGCTGCCTCGGGAGTGCTGCAAGCAGCAGCATTACTGCACTTCAAGAGCCAGGAGCATTGGCTGTGGGAAACAGGAGTGGTTCTTGAAATTAAGTTAGGCTGGGATCATGTATACATAATGAAAAAGCCCTAAAGGTGCAATAATTTATTGCTATCTCCTCTAGAGGATAAAATATGAGATGCTTTTAATTTGCTTATAATTATTCTTAATGGGTCTAAACTGCAGCAAGGGAGATGTAGGCTAAGCACTAGGAAAAACTTCCCACGGATAAGAAGAGCAAAGCAAGATAACAGTTTGGCTAGGGATACTGGTGTTCCCTCACTGGAGCTTAAGCAGCATCTTGGACTAGTTTCTGTCAGAAGGGATTTGGGGGTAGATGCTCCTCCTGCAGGCAGGGACTTGGATTTGACATTCTCAAGAGCTTTTCCAGCACTGTTTTGTACAGTCACCAGCTATTTTAGATGCTCCAAGGTTTTGTGTTCTTAGTACATGGCTCCAAGAGAGAGAGAAGGCTGTGGATGATTGGAATATCCTAATGACTGGAGCAAGTATGCCACGAAGAACCTATGCAAATGCTAAACCAAGTGAAATTTGCTTTATTTGCAATTCCTCCAAACAAAACAAACACACTTTGCAAACCACTGCTGGGGTTTTTTTCTGTTCCAGTAAATTTGCTTAAAGTGTTTCCAAACTTATTGCATCCCCACAAAAATGTAGTGGAAAATATTTAGAATTTAAAGCAGTATCTCTCAGATTCATACTGTCAACAGGCATCCTGATGGACAAAGTCAGGCAAATATTTATGTGACTAAGAACTGGGCTTTCAGATCAATACAGCCTGTTGCACAGAAGTTCTAAAAAGTAACAGTTATTAATAAGCATAGGAAAACTGCTTTTGGAAACCAGCAGTGTGCTGGAATTTAGATGAAACCCAAGTAAACAATGATAGTTTTAAAGTATTTTATCCCAAGATTTTAATTCACCTTCTAAAAGATGCACTTTCTTGTTGTAGTGGTTTGGCCCAAAATACTCATTACTGTTTACCTTCTGTGAGATAAGAATTAGGAGAAACGCAAAGCAGGCACCAAACTTGAAAGAATATAAAGAAGTTTATTAACAGACCTAAAAGAAGAAAAAAAAATTATACCACACCTTCAGAACACTTCTCCTCCCCCCACCTTTCTCCCTTCTCCAAGTGACAATGTAAAAAGACAACCCTTCAGATGTTCAGTCTGGTTATCACTTCTATAATAACCTTGTTCAGTCCATTTAGGAAGAGGAGTCTCTCTTGTCCATGCTATGAACATATTATCACAACGAGACAGCCGCCCACTTCCAAATAACATTGTTGGGTCCATTTAGGAAGAGGAGTCTCTCTGTTCGCATGTGAGTCCCTTCCCCCCCAACTTGCAGCTTTTCCCACAACTGCTTTTGAGGGTCCACTCTTGAAGTTTTTTGGGGTACAATTTTAAGGTTGAGCCGTTCAGAAACAAAGGTTCTCTTCACCCATCTCTGGGAGCATTTCATCTCTAAGAAATCTGTGGGAGCATCTCTAGGAACTGAGTTTTTCTCCTTTTCCATTTGGAGCAAAAGTCCTCATCGCTTCCATCTCTCCCTGTTCAAACTTCTCATGAAATTAGAGCTGCTTCAGCATCTGCCTATCTCAGTGCAGGTGCTTTTGCTCACAAGTACAAGTTGAACGCTCCACCCCCCATGCCTTCATGAAATTACAACGGGTACTCTGATATATCATAGCTTTACAACAGAATTTCAGCTTTAAGCATCTCCCTCTTTCTCTTCCCTCAGGTTTTCAGCTCTTCATAGCACTAAAAGGGTTAATCTCACCTAGGCCTTGCAGCTGGAATGTTGCTTATCACTGTTGCTCACCTGACCTCTGCCAGACAGCAGTGCAGCTTCAGCTGAAATCTTGGCCTTGGCTGCAGTGGAAGGGGGGAGGAGCCGAGCTGCTCCGGCTGCCCACAGCCCTGCTGGGGTGGGGGGGGCGGGGGGGGGGACGACGGTCCAGGGGTGGAACAGGGCCCATTGGCTCCAGGATGGCCGTGGCCCGGCCCGAGCAGGGCCTGGGCCGGGCCCACTCGCCCCCACACGGGGCCCGCAGCCACCTGTCCCAGCACCGGAAACGAGACAGAGAGGCTCTGCCTCGGGGTTTCCTGTTCTTAAGTGTGGATCACAGAGGCGGTCACAACTTTAAGTGGCTTAAAGAATTGTCCATATTCAAACTGGCCAGCTGATAGGTTCTGTCAGGTCATAGAGGAAGCTGTAAGCACCCCTTCGCAAGAACATCACTTCTGGGACTATGCTTGCTAACCCATGACACTTGTTTACTATTTTTATCGTGCATCCCTGAATGGGTAGTGACGTCTATATCTGTGTAATGTGCAAAGAGGAGACATAAAAATGGTGTGAGAAAAGTTGTGTCTGACTCTGAGGCACTTCCAGGGCCGTTTCTCAGCGGTAGCTGTAATAGCCTGATGCTGGTGTTGGGCTGTTCATGGTGCCTAAAAACGGTGGATCTCCTGACCCTCCACCCTGTCATGCAGAAATGTCAGGTTGGTGAAAGTGAATGATCCCCACATTTGCTGGAAACATTCTCCCAGTTATTTGCTAAAACCACCCAGTTATAATTGCAGCAGACTTGTCTAATTGCTGAGAAAAAAAGTCCTTCTTATCTGTAGATTCAATGTTTTACAAGGAACATCAATATTGCCTCAGATCACTGGCTTAGATACCCAAAAAGACAGCTGAGCAAGAAGAGGGGAGCACAGGAGGACACTATGGTTTGTGTTCTTGTCAGTACTAATTCCACAGGATTAAGAGAAAAACTTGGGGTAAGACAAGTTGGTAGAAACACAGAATTTATTGCCAGAGCAAAGCAAGGTTTATGTAGCCCATTTCCTATTTTATGACAGACTCACAGGATGCGTCTGAATCCATTATTTTAATTGCGAAGTGTATTGCTGCTAAAACACACCTGAATCCAAACCATGAGGCTTGTAGTGGGGGCAGTTGTGCATGTTCTGCATGGTCTGGAGGAGAGAGGATAAATGAAGACTCCAAGGAGTCTCTTTTTTCCACCTACAGAAGCTTTGCAGCTTACAACATCCTTCTGGTCATCTTGTGACATGGTGTATGCTGTTTCTAAATTGTTGTGAATTGTATGCCCACTGTCCTCTGTTTTAGAGGGTTGCAAGGAGCAGTTAAACTCTGGTAGGTCCTGCCACAACCCTGGGGGTCCAGCACTGCTGGCATAAAGCCATGGGTGGTCAGGGAGCTGGTGTGATGTGCACATGCTGAGGTGGGAGAGGCAGAACAGACCAGAGAAGACAGCACACCTACCCTAGTCCTGAACACAGGCAGTGAGGGAGAAACCCCTTTGAGAAAAATCCTGGTGTTATTTTCAGAGAGAGCCCTGGCTGAAGGACACTTACAAGGAGGAGCAGACAGTCCCTGCTGTGCCTTGGAAAGAGGAGCTCACATGTTCCATAAAAGCAAACAGGAGGCGAAGAAGCATTAGATATCATCATCATGGCTACAGATTTTTGATGAACTCCTTGTCTTCAAAGCAAGGACCTGTTGGTAGAAAGCAATTTTGGTGGTGGGTGTCAGCTCTCCCTTTCCTGAAGAACTGCTCCCTGCGCTTATTCTTGGAGATATTTCCCTTCTGCAACCTGTAATCAGTTCCCAAATCTTGAAACACTCAAAAATCAAGATCCTTTTCCCAGATGGAAAAGGTCCTGATTTTTTCCATGATTCTTTTAGGTCATCAGAGTGACAAAGCCTTGTTTGTGGTTTTTAAAGGTTTCCATATTTTTACTTCATAACCCTCCAGCTGGATGAGTTACTGCAGCTGCACTGCTCCCCAGCCCCTGCTTATCCCTGTTCTCCCAGGTCACAAATTCGGTGTAGAGGCTGTTCTCCTCTCCCTCCCTCCACGTCTTGCAGCTGGGAACACGTGCCATCAGTTCTCATGGAGAGCACATGCAAGAGCTCTTGTTGCCTCAAGGATATACAAGAAAAATGTTGTGCCTTGCGCCCCAGCGGGCTTCATCTTAGGCTGTTTCTGATGGGACAGCCTATGTTCCTCCTCTCCTCATTCTTCCCATTTGGATGTTTCCTGTGATACATTCTGGACTGGTTCAAAGCATTTAAAAATACCTTTCATTTGCTACCTAAGCAGAGAAGGGTGACTATTTCAGCCTTCACAGCAAAGAAAAAACAACCATCACATATGCTGAAGGGTGTCAAACTATCTCTGTGGCCACACATATTAATAAAGTAATGTGTATTTAAGCATGAAATGCAGCATCAAGCTGTAAGGGCTAATCAGTTCAGTGCAGAAGTGCACAGCTTTAGTGGGAGATGTGCAGGCTGTGCATGAGGGAAGGCATGTTTTCAAAAAGGGTTGGAAACTCTAATTTTATGATGGAATAGTACCTGCATGGTATAGTGTCAGTGCCTAGGCACCACGGAAAATGAAAATCAAACTTATCTGCATAGAAATATGTCAAAATTTGACACCTTAATTTGAAGACAAAACTGCAATCCAGAAAGAAGTAGATGCAAAACCATGGCAATAGAAAGGAGCAAACACAGTACATACAGTTTGGAAAAGCATATTTAGTCACTTAATCTCTGTAGGAAAAGGAGACAGCAAAAAAATAGTTATTACCCAGCTTAGAGAAAAAGGAGAAAATTGTACTTACCAATGTGCTGAAAATAAAATTATACATGGACAGTCCTCTCCAACTCTGAAGCAGATGATAAAGTTTGAGGTCTTAGAACTGTTAATACCACTGCTGGTTTAAAATAAAAGAAAATCCCTTGTCAGTTACAAAGGTAAAACTAGCAGTTCCATTTGTTGCAATTAATAAGATATTTGCTAGTGAGTTTTCTGGTCACTGATAAGTTTTGAAAATCAGAAGAGAAAAGGAGGAATCCAAAAGATCAGATATAAAATTGACCTGGAATTTTCAAAGACAGATGAGAAAGATATGTATATGTAATTTAGTGCCCTAAACTGCATAAACCCCCCAAATTATTTTGATCAAACTTATTATTATTATGCTGTAAGTACAAAAAGCACAGACATACATGATTAGCAGTTCACATGAGCTCCTTTAAGATACGTTCAGAAATGTCACTAGAAAGTATAACCCATATTGGCACATATTGCCCTGGGGCAAAGCTACGAATGCTTAACCGCTGTGCTCAGCATGGGCAGCTTTGCTCTGAACACATTCTGCTGTTTGTGCTCTACTCTACATCTCCATGTTACTATGCCTTTCTACACTTTAAAAAGATCATGTAATAATTCATCACACTGGTTTTGTACATTTTTGTACAGAAACATTAGGTTTGCTGTGATTTTTTGTAATCCTGGAGACTTTCTTTTTCATCAGCTAGTGATTTTTTTAATGTCTCCAGCTTTGAGGGAATGTTTTGAAGGCAGCTCTGCCATTTTACTGCACAACTCAGGCACCAAACTACCTGCCACATGTAAAGTGATGGCAAACTCTTTCTCCAAATTTCATCTCTAGCTTCTGAACTTTTCAAGCAGTTCCAAAATGCCTTTCCTTTTATTAGGAAGGCTGTAATTACTATCTGAGGGCAATCTTTGTTATGACGTGAAAAGAAGCACTCCAACTACTGTGCTAAACATTAGATGTTCGGCTGAGTGATAAAACACTATAATCAACCTCCACATGTGAATATCTCCTTCAACCAATCTTTGCATGCATAAGTGCTAAAATTTCAAACTGTACTATTTATTAGGGCACAGAATGTCTTATTTTGCGCATGTATAGAAAAAGCTGAATAAGCACTGTTGTGTGCTGTGTTCCTCCCAGACTGGCACACGCTCCCAGGAAAAGTGACAGTGGTGGTAATGGTACTCCAGAGACTGAATGTTTCTCTGTGTGTGGTGGGCAAGTGCAGAGGTTTAAGCAATATTTTTTCTTTTAAGTGAAAGTCAAAAAATCACAGGCTAATATTGCACAAAGTTGTAGCATTTACCTGCTATTGCTGTTTGTGTAAACTCTGGGAATTTTTTTGTATTTTCTTGTGAAGTCCTTCAATCTGTCCCAGTAGCTTCTGTTACATTCCTCTCTATTCCCTGGCTGCTTTTCACAATGCCACCAGTAAATGTTTCTTTCATGTCTTTAGAGGGATCATTCCTATCAGGATTGCTTTGAGCAAAACTCCGTTGTGGTAATTCTCCTTCAGCAGGGTGGATGGATGACCTAGGAGTGTGTTGAAGAGTGGAGGGCAGGACAATGTGGTGCTGCTGGGAGGCATCCTCAGCAGGCCATAGCTGCTCAGCTTTACCACTGTTGGTGATGGGAACTCTGAAACGTGGGGAAGAAATGCAGACAGGGGAGTTCCCCTCTGGGCTGGGAGGGGTGGTCAGTAATTTTATCCCTGCCTCTGTAAAGATCTTTCGTGGAAGCTCCCTCACCAGCTCCCTTTCCCAAAAGATTAATAGTGGTAGGACAGAAGAGAAGACTGCTATGGAGAGCCACTCTCTGGCAGTCCCACAGGCTGAGATCAGGAAGGGTTTGATTACTGGTGTACTGTTTTATCGCAACAAGTGATTTAATGAAAGCCAAGGTGTTTTCCTCCTCTTTTAATTCCTGGAGAACATGTCTTGCCCATTTGCTCATGTTTGTTGTTGCACATGTTCTGGAGCGGAACTGAGTCTTTGTTGCAGCTTGTGCAGTTGAAACACATCTTCAGAGACAGAAAAACAGATATTAATAATAATAATATAATAATCATAGTAATAATAATAATATGGTAGCTATGGGAAGCTGCACTGTTTCTATTTGAGTCACTAAAAATGAGTTCAGGCTCATAGAACTGCAGTTCCACGTACTTAATTCAGATTTTCGGATGAACTGAGATACTTTTTTATCCTAAAGATCAGTTTACTGTCTTTTGTGCTGAGCTTTTTTTATAATTCAAAGTATTTAACTCTCTGTATTTATTTGCTTAAGGAAATGCACAAATTAGATTGATTCACATCTAAATATAGAAATACTGATTGTGATAAGGTAGATCATTTTGATAGTCACAGTTTGCTTGCAGAAGCCTTTTCTAGCATCACTGCTAACAAGACCCTTTTTCCTCTAGGTCATGTTACAGTGTGTCCCAGTCTGTGTAACATGTATGAATGATGCATCCAAAACATGGCAGTCACTGCTCAGATCTGTGTTAGAGGTGGGTTAATGCTTATCTGAGACCTATTTTATAATACAGAGTGAGGAAATGAAAACAAGTCAAGGCATTTTTTTTAACTTTTTTTTTTTTTTTAATTTCTTGCTTTATTTCTTAGGACACGTTCATGCCTTTTAGTAAACCTATGGCTGACTTTTTCTTTGCTATCAATCAGCATTGTTTTAATTCAGAATGTGATAGTAAGTTCAACTCCAGATTTTAATATTGCATATAAATTACAAGTATAACACATTTACTTTGTGTGCTCAATTTTATCACCCCTTTTTGTCTTCCCACCTCAAGATTAGGAATCTATCATTATCTGTTCCATCATTATACTGGAGATAGGAAAGCACTTTATACTCACAGGTAATTTGCTCTACAAATCTATATGTGAATGTAATGTGTACATGTGTGTTGGGGTCTCCTCCCCTGCCATGGAGCCCTGGGAGAGGGGCCCTGAGGGGGAGACACGGGGTTTCCCTGCCCCTGGTCAGCTTCATTCCCCATTGGTTGGTTTGTGTTCCCTGGTGTGGCCAAGGACCCTCGGGTCCCGTGACTGCAGAGTTCCTGAGCAGAGTCCCGGCCATGCGGCTGGAGAAATAAACATCTCTGAAACATCTACCACGAATCTGTCCATATATACTTCACTTTCCACGGGACTCCTGGTTTGAAATATGCTTGTTGCACATGTGAATGTAAATATATGTCTAAAATTTAGGTAGCTCAGGTCAACTCATAGGCTTGCCCCTCTATCAATAACTTAGTTTCATTTATTCCAGCTTCAAAAGTCTCACAGTTGCAATATTCTAAATATATTTGGGTTGGTTTTTTGGTTTGTGTTTTCCCCCCTTGGGGTTATTAATACAATTTCACAACTGGATTAGTGCAATTGGTCACTTTCCAATTGAGGTAAAAAAGTTATTGACAGCAGGTGACACCCAGCTTCACTGATTCGTATGTATGATAATAAACCCTTAATTTGTTTCGATAAAATGTTTCTTTTTAATATTATTATTGCTTGAATATGGCTCCTGACAGTGGGCAGAAGATGGAGGCAATACATCTTCATCTTCTTGCATATCTGGCAATGACAAAGCCATCACAGATTAAGGCTTCAGGCATAGCATGGAGCAGGGGCAAAACATCAGATCTATGGCCCCGAACTGCTGTCATTCCCTTTGATGCATGGAATCGTAATTCCTCCTTGTTAGAGAAGACAAAGGAAATAAATATAATGCACAGCAAATAAATCTGGGGTTTGCTGGTTCATGTTTTAGGGTGAGGAGTCAAAGCATGGATCCAGTGCTCTGTCTATTCTGCATGGTGCCCTCTTTCCTATTCTAAGAGTGGATAAGCAGCAGGAAACCTTGCAAATTTTTGTGTTTCACTGCCCAGGAACTTGATCACTGCTGCAGAAAATGCAGGGAAGGAACACTTTGTTTTTAATTACTTCCCCATAGATGTGAGCACAAAATCTAGTCTTCTGTTAAATTTTCAGCAAGCAGTCAATAAAGTGGTTGTTTCTGGTTTTTTTTTTTTTTAATTTCAAAATACATTGTCACTGTCCAGGAAAACCAACAGCCCCATACTGGAAAATGGATAGATAGCAAAGACTTAGAACTCCATCAATATCTGCAGTTATGCTACAAGGAGCAGGGATTTTTGTACTCTCAGATGAGTTATTCCTTAGCAAAGTGGATGGCTGAAGTGTCCAGAGAATAGTTTCTATGTGGGTTTTTCTTTTCTTCCTTTGGCCTGTGTTATGAATAGATGTGGCAGTTTAGATAAGTCCCTGCCTTTTGCCCAGGCCTCTGGCAGCAGGCAGTCATGTTATTGAGGTGGCCAGCACCCCAAAACCTACTCTTGGTTGCAAGTTCTTTAGTAATGGCTGATTCGGTCTATTATAGAATGGATTACTTATTAATAGACACAAAACTAACAGACATAAGACTTGAAACAGACTATTACTACACAGGAATAAGACAAAAAGGGACTACTAGTAAGTACAATGTGAGGTTAAAGGTACCGTTAATTTTACAGATAGTGAAGAAATAAAATAACCTAGGATCCCATGTTTCTTACCATCCAGTTCTTGATGGAGCACACATCAAAATCCTTTCCCTTAATTCCCAGGAAAGTAACCACGGAATTTGCGTCCAAACTCCAGGAAGAAGTCTCACGCTTCAGGGTGTGGGTGTGTAGAAGGCTTCTGCCTCTGTGATAATTTGTGTATCTTTTATAGATTGTAAAACAGTGTCTCTCAGTCAAGAGTAATTATTTTTCTTTTATCTCTTCCCACGTTTGCTTTCCAGACTAAGATGTTGATTCTTAGCTGGGGGCCTGAGTCCTTTTGGAGCCAGGGATGACCCTTGATGGGCTCTCTGACCTGCCTGGGTTATCTCTTCCATATGCACCAACCATCTGTGGTAGAGAGGGGGAGGACACGTCCTGCCACAGCCTGCCACTGGCAGTTCTGCCAGTGAACAGGAATAAGAAGCAAAAACATATCATTGCTGATGCAGTAGTATAAACCATCTCTCACATGTCAGCCCTAGACTCTTGTAAAGATCTTCTTACTACTTTTTCTCCTGTTTGCTGATGAAGCATCTTCTTAATGATTATTCTGATTTCATAGACACATGTAATATTTTACTAAACAAATGGATAACTGAGCCAAACTAACCCATTCTTTTCATTATCTTTAGCAAAGGGTGCCTGCAGGATGCAATTGTCTTTTCAAAAGGATTGGAAATCACCTCTGCATTGAGGGCCAGACACACAGAGAAATAACATGGAAACCCATGTTTAAGAGCATCTTTTGGCAATTGCAACCTGCAAGAAAAAACAGCTCTAGTTTTCTTTTTTTGCCTCTCGGTTTCACCACTTTTCTCCTGACTTCATTTTTCTAAGAAGGGGTGATCCCCATAGCTCTCTCTGTATTATTTACTTTCCTCTGGTCTTTCATGTTTCTTCTTTGTCTTCTTTATGCTTTCTGGTCATATTGGTATTTTCTAATGACTCCTGTTACTGAAAGCATGGAATCTACCCATTAGAAGCAAATGAACCAAACATGCCAGTGAATGACAGAAAAAGCAGAGTGAGATTTGAGATTGAGATACTCTAAAGGATGTTGTCAAAATATTTATGACATGGGAAGAGTGCAGCTGAAGCATCAGATTAGTATTGCTGAAGTTTGTGAAGAAAAACTGAATGATTCTACCAAGATATGTGGGGTATGGAGAATGCATGTTGCCACTCAGTCTGCTTGTTTGCAAACAGCAGATTGCAGAGTCACTGAGGTCTAAGTAACTGCAGCTGCCAAACCCTCTGAGAAACAAACCTTCCTCAGCACTCCATCAAGTTTTTAACATCTAGATAAAAATAGTCTTAGTTGGTCAGGTCTATGAGGGAGAGCAAATGCAGTATGTAGAGAGTACTTAAAATCAAGATGTCAAATAACAGATCTTGCAGGTTTCCTGATTATCTTCAGTGGTTAAAATCACATGAAGCAGACTCCTCTTCTGAAGGTAATAAATAAAAGTCTGGTAATAGCTATGTTATGATCAAAAGAAAACTTGATTACACCATCCATGTTTTGTCTAGAACAATGGAACCATGATTATTATAGAAAAACATTTAGAAACTCAAAGCTGAAAAATATATAAATGACATTTGGACAGATTTTTTTTTTCCAGTTTTATCTCTAAACCAAAAAATCAGGCTCCTGATACCAGCACATACATGAGGATTGAATCAGCTTCTGGATGTTTGAACTTAGCTTGTTCTGGTATGTGGTAGGAGACAATATTTCCACTTTATTTTTGCTAGAGAATAGCATAATGTTATTTCTCATTTCTACATGGACACTGTCTGATACAAAGGGTACTACATTAAACTGGGAAGTATATCGCAAGCTGGGAGTGTGGGGTTCAACTCACCACATTGGCTGTCCATGTATCAGGTATCCAGCCTAAGCCAAGGAGGCAAGCTTTCTCTGTATTTAGAGGAAAAATATATGCATCTCTGAAGTAATTTCACTGATTTCAGATGCATACATATAGGCATCTTTAATGTAGGTATCTTCCTATATGGGAGGTGCTTAAGATCCTACTGTAGCCCTATAGTCAATGGGGAACTACTCAAAGCCTTCAAAGGAGTCTAGGGTGACTCATCCCATCCTAAAGAGGACATGTACATCAGCTCAGTCAAGCCTCACTGATTCTTTTGACTAAGAAACTGCCTAAATATGTGTTCTGAGGTGTTTGCCGTGCCTTGAGATGCCCTCCTGGCTGCAGCAGCTGTATGCAGAAAGGGGCAGATCTTTCCCAGCTCATTCTTTGTACTTGCTTGGGCCATGGGCATGATGCATCTTTCTTAAATCTCTACTGACTACAGTGTTTTGACCCACCTTCCTTACCTGTGAACATCTGCTTTTACAGTAGAGGTATCTAAATGTGGAGCCAAATCCCAGCCTTTGGCCAAATTCATCCCTTAGATAGCCAAGTGAAGGCACTGAGCTGAATTTGTTGTTACCTAATATTGTTTTCAAGTCTTGTATGCAGCAGAATGAGTAATTAAATTTTTTTTACTTTGGTACTGCAACTTCCAGAAGCACTTCGGATCTAGCAGAATCTATTGCCCTGTGTCTACTTGTTAGCAGTACATTTTGTGATTCAATTACTTTGATTAATATAAATAGAAAAACTCCTGTTCATGTACAAGGTTGTTATTGACAGAGTATTTGCTATTAAAATGGAAACCAGCCCCCAGCTACTGCAGCATATTTGTTTAAATGAGAATCTGGAAAAAACAGAGACCTGTCTTTTGCCTTGACAGCTTTATGAAGAGGACAACTATGTTGTCCACTTCAGGATTTCCTTTTTTGAAAGAGATATAAACCCAGTCTTAATCTCTACTTTATATTCCTGTGAAAGCATTACTTCTTACACTTTTTAGGGGATAGAAAAAAAAAATCCATTTAAGCAGAAATGGCTCTCCAGCAGGCCCTTGGTTTGAAGGAAACATCACAAAATGAGGCAATTTGCATAGAAAAATAATTTGAGTTTGGATTAAAATTTTCATATGCATATCTCCATAGTTTGTGGGTTTGTGGCTATAAGCCTAATTACAAAATTCAACAGAGTGATTATATAAAGCAAATCTTAGTTTTTAAAAAATTTTCTTGATATTTTCTTCATCTTCATATGAAAATAGCATAAAAGGTAAGTGTGAAGTAATATAATATTTTTCAAGAAAGTATGAAAATTCTCTAAAGTTCTCCACCTGAATGGTGACATTTATAAGCTCTTTTACAAGATATCTAGGAATCATTTGACCCTGGTATTTGAAACCTGCTGTGCAAAATGAACATATGCAGATATCCAGATGCTGTGCTTTAATTTGTCCATATTTTTAATAGACTGCAGTTTCTAAGATCAGGGTATGCTAATTGCAAGCTGCTCTGAACACATGGAGACTGCTCACTTTTACAGCAATTCAAAGAATAGCAGGAATTTGTAATTGGGGGTCATTAAATAAAATAGCCCATTTAGGAGAAAAGATGAAAAGAAGATAAGGGGAATGGCATTCGTCACTGATAGTTATACTTTATGTATCAGAAGAACTTCATTTTTCATGTTTTGGCTGAAGAAGAATGAAAAGCACCAGGATAACTCCTTCACTGTTGAGCTGGTCAAGTGTTTCTTCACTGTTCCCTTGGGCTGGACTAATTTCTGCAAGGGACTCCTTTCCCCTCACTCCGGTGGGGTTGCAGTATCCATTTTTTACAGCAGCTACAGGCAGAAACACCAAAATTACAGTGCTGACAGCCAATGCAAGCACATCTTGATTTGTAAAGCTCAGTCATATTGGCCTATTTCTCATCTAAAGGACATAGTCTGGTAAGGAGAGAGCAGAGTTGTCATGTAGAAACTTCTCTCCCAGCAACAGGACACTAGTGCTCCTTGCTTGTAGCCTAAGAATATTTTTAATTATGCAGTTTCTGGGGTTTTAGTTTCTTCTCATGGACAGTAGTCTCTTCTTTAGCTTCATTCCTATCTAGAAAGGGATTATTTTAGAATCTGTTACAATTCCATTTCCA
Organism: Corvus hawaiiensis; assembly: GCF_020740725.1. Classification (NCBI taxonomy): domain Eukaryota; kingdom Metazoa; phylum Chordata; class Aves; order Passeriformes; family Corvidae; genus Corvus; species Corvus hawaiiensis. Next base: position 15,037,948 of record NC_063215.1, on the reverse strand, counting down.
CAGGTTTTGGCCACAGGACACCCTAAGCTCAGTACTTCTGCTTGTGCACCTTCAGTCCCAGCTGTGAAGATCATTTGTCACAGCACCTTCTGTGCACAGAGGTGGCTACAGCATGCATAAGCCATAGGAGCATGGGCAGCACTTCTCTCCCCTTGAGAAGTTTCTTCTGTAGTGTGGATTGAGGAAGGGAAAAAGCCAGGGGTTTCTACTATATACAATGCAAAACTCATCCATGAAAATTCTTGAGCAGAACAGGCCCACTACTCCTCTTACTTATTTGTGTTTAGGGTAGAAGGAACTTGGGGACAAAAATTGGGCCAATGCAATTAGACTGAAGATTTTAAAAGATTTATGGGAAACTTGTACAGCAGGCTCCTGAAGGGCTTTGATTGTTTATGCCCTTTGTTGTGCCATTCAGCTGTTGCCTTATCCAAAACACATCTGTAACTAATGCTGATAACAGAAAGAAGCCCAAATTGCTCCTTGTAGTCCTGATAGCTCAGAGATCAATGGTATGGCCATGGGACAAGCTTTTCTGATGACAGAGAAGTCTTAAGCATAAACCGATTCCTTCCAAGGACTCTTCACATGGAATTCACTTTTCTCTTAATGTGACACTAAACACCAGCTTACCTTTGTTCCAGACGGATTCAATGTTGCCTTCAGTCTTCTAAAACTGTTTCAGCCTCCACAAGATTTCTTTCTTTCCTTTTTAAAAAATTTTGTTTTTCTCCTTTTACACAGCATAAAATGAAGTCTGTGAGCATTAAGATTCAGTTTCTAAAGCAGTGTTCACTGAATAAAAAAATAAGATGCAGAAATTTCACATCTGAGCTCCCTTTCTAGTTGATGGAGAGACGTAGACACTTCTGGAATGTGATTCATCTTAAACTAAAATTAGGCCTCCTAAATAGGACAGCCGAATTGCACTTTAGATTACCTATTGCTCTCCTTTGAGTACAAAGTGAGCCAAAGGCGTTGGGCTCAGATGCAGCTGTCGAGATTGCAAAAGTCTAAAGCTAGGTGAGATGAATCCCAGTCAAAAATTTTGAAGAGCATAGACCAAACAACTGCTTTTGATATGAGAATGAAAGGTAAAATGCCCAAATCTTTCATCTGTGTTTACCACAGTGTTGGAGAACCTTTTGGTGAGGTAGCTTAGACTTTTTTTTTGTTTTAACTTTCAAATACAGCTAGAAAACCAGTTCACACTGGAAAATTTGTTTGTTAAATTCGATTTCGTTTCTATATGTTCCAGAAAGAAAATCATGGTTCTCTCAGATGCTATTTGGTATAATCCACTGAGTCATTTCTGCTGCATTCTCTTAGTCTGCTGCTGGCTCTGCTTATGAGCAGATAATTTTGCACACTGAAAATTTCATGTTGTTTCCATTTTTTTTTTTTGAATTAGGATGACAGAAGAATTAGTTTGATGAACACAGATGGTGCTTTTAAATTACAGCAATAATTTTCAGTTAATAGCTCACTTTCCATATTCAGAGCTGTGCATTTCCTAAACATTGGTTTATCTTGCAATTAGGTCATGTGAATATCATCGTATCAGTTAAATACATTGTGTGACTTAATGCCAACAGCTTCAGTGGTCTGCCATAAATTCCACTCACTGCCCGTTTTCCTGTAATCTGGAAAAAAATGGTGTGTTTGCTGAAACTGACATTTGGGACATACAGCTTCCACATACAGCTTGTATGCTCAGCCTGCTCAGAAGTGCATGTACAAGTTAACCACAAAGTCTGTGCATTTTGGGGTTTTTTAAACTTAAATTATACAGTTCACATCCATATATCTAAACTATCAAATCCAGTCTATCTAACTGCAGACATCTAATGTGCTGCATTTTAAATACCAAAGCAAAACAGTTATTCTAAAAAAAGATCTGATATTTGCCATACAGTCAGTAGTGAGATGTCTTCAAAGAAAGAATCCTGTCTGCCTGGATTTCTGGAGAACTTATTCACTAGGCATCTAAACTGCAGTCACAGATAAGGTATCTAAATTAGGCTAGCTGAATCCAGTTCTTTAAGTACCAATGTTCCCACTGAAGTTAATGGAAATTGAGTCTCTTTACAGGAATTAACTTAGGAGTTTAACCCAAGTCCCAGAGGAAATTTGTAGTAGGGCTGGAAGTAGGATCTGCCAGATCCAATCTTAGGGCTACAGTCAGTTACCATACTTTGGCATCTAGTGAGTGGCCTTTGGTGTGCCTGAGGGTGCATAGCTCTGAGTGTGACAGAGACCCAAGACTTGGATCCTTCTGGACTGAACCAAGAGGAGTACCCTTGGTCATCTCAAAAGAGTGGTAGATGCCTTTTTGCAAGACTGAGCTCCAAGTTTTCACTGCAGAATTTGAGAAGATACAAGCTATTTCTGAAGGGCATAAGGGCTTTATTAGCTCAAAAATGCAGCAGGGCTTTTTCCTTTCCCTCTTTGTGGGAACCTAGAATGCAGAGAATATTTCTCTGCCTGTTTTGAAAGGTTTTACCCCCCTGGACATTACTGGTTTTGACCTTTATCCATGGGAAAATTTGCCTAGCCTCTGGGAAGAATTTGAATCTACAATGGTGTGAATTAGGTGATAGAATACTATGTGAGATTATCACAGGGTGAAAAATTTAGAGTTGTTAGGTCTATTTGCATAGTAAATAGATAGAAGTAGAAAACCTCAAAATGGAGGATAAGTTGTAGTTAAAAGCTTCTTTCTTCTTCTTCACTAACTCCATATTTTGCAGCAATAGTGGTTTGGGATGATTGGATAAAGAATTCCGCAGTTCCTGTCTACGTGATTTAGGAACTTGTTGGACATTGGTAAAAAAGTGAAAATATCTTGCGTTTTAAGTTTTCATTGGGTAATTTACCTTTAAAAAGGCTGTGAAATCTTGATAAGTTGTCTTCTTGCTGCATTCTCTGCTCTGTGCTATGTATAAGCCATGCCAGTGGCTTGTACTCCTTAGATAAGAATTAATAAACACCTATCTGGAGACTGAGAAGCATGAAGTCCCATTCACCTCCTTTTTTCTCCTGGCAAAAATCTGAACGTCTCCCCCATCAGGGAAGACAACAATTAATGACACGGACAGCGTTACTCTTGATCAAGTTCTATTTATGGTCAGTATTCTCACTCCATGCCCCCACTTTGTCAGACCTGTGATGCTCTAATTTTAGTAACCAAATGCAAGAAACTACTTTTACCTGTTCAATAGTTTCTTTATCATAAAACACCAAAAATGGCACTTTCTTTCAAACCAGCCTTACTGGTGAATTTGTGGTTTCTTCACTCTTCACTAATACATATGAAAACCAGGCATCTTCTATATCTATATTAATTAACAGTTACAAGAGCATGTGTCATGGGTTAGCAAGCATAGGCCCAGAAGTGATGTTCTTGCAAAGGGGTGCTTACAGCTTCCTCTGTGACCTGACCTGACAGAACCTATCAGCTGGCCAGTTTGAATATGGACAATTCTTTAAGCTACTTAAAATTGTGACCGCCTCTGTGATGCACACTTAAGAATAGACAAACCTCGCCCCCCCAGCTCTCTCTTGTTTCCAGTGCTGGCACTGGTGGCTGTGGGCCCCATGCGGGGCCAGCAGGCCTGGCCCAGGCCCTGCTCGGGCCAGGCCAGGCCGGGCCACGGCCATCCTGGAGCCGATGGGCCCTGTTCCACCCGCAGAACCCCCCCACAGCCCTGCTGTGGGCAGCTGGAGGGGCTCGGCTCTCCTCTCCATGTGTGGCCAAGATTCATCTGAAGCTGCCCTGCAGCCCGGCAAAAGATCATGTGACCAACAGCCATAAGTGAAATTCCAGCTGCAAGGCCTAGGTGAGATTAACCCTTTTATTGCTGTGAAGAGCTGAAAATGTGAGGGAAGAGAAAGAGGAGATGCTTAAAGCTGAAATTCTGTTGTGATGCTATGATATATCAGAGTACCCGTTGTAATTTCATGAAGGCATGGGGGGTGGAGCGTTCAACTTGTACTTGTGAGCAAAAGCACCTGCACTGAGATAGGCAGATGCTAAAGCAGCTGTAATTTCATGAGAAATTTGAACAGGGAGAGATGGAAGCAATGAGGACTTTTGCTCCAAATGGGAAAGGAGAAAACCTCAGTTCCTAGACATGCTCCCAGAGATAGTCCTAGAGATGAAGATGAGGAGGACCCTTTTCTCCCAGGGAAGGAGGAGGGCCTCTGTTCTTAGAGATGAAATGCTCCCAGAGATGCGTGAAGAGAACTTTTATTTCTGAATGGCTCAACCTTAAAATTTTACCCCAGTAATTTCAAGAGTGGGCCCTCAAAAGCAGTTGTGGGAAAAGCTGCAAGTCGTGGGAAGGAACTCACATGCAAACAGAGAACCAAGCCGGGCGGCTGTCTCATTGTGATAATGTTTTCATAGCATGGACAAGAGAGACTCCTCTTCCTACATGGACTGAACAAGGTTATTATGGAAGTGATAAACAGACTGAACATCTCAAGGGTTCTCTTCTTACATTGTCACTGGGAGAAGGGAGAAAGGTGGGAGGGGGAGGAGAAGTGTTCTGAAGGTGTGGTATGATTTTTTTTTCTCTTTTAGGTCTGTTAATAAACTTCTTTATATTCTTTCAAGTTTGGTGCCTGTTTTGTGTTTCTCCGAATTCTTATCTCACAGAAGGTAAACAGTAATGAGTATTTTGGGCCAAACCACTACACTAAATTGGTGTTTCTGCCTGGTTACAAACCAAACCCACTAGAGCATGTTACAAATAGGACCACTTGTTGCTTAGGCCACAGGTCTGGGGGATCAAGATCCAGTCTTTCTCATTATTTTCTTGTACAATCATGACTACTTTCCTTTTGGTAATGGGTGAATCATTTTGATCTGTATTTCAATTACCAGCAGTAGATCAATGTGAGGAAATGTTGTGAAGAACCAGAAACTAAATGAAACTGTGTTGTGTCCTTGTGCCATGCAGATATAGCAATTCATGCAAAAGCTGCTTGGGGTAGCACAGCGGGGTCTCAGGTGATGCAGACAGCCAAGCTGGTCCATATGCAGTCTTGCAGGGATGTGGCTCAGCGGGGACAGCCATCTCTGACCTGTCTGCACCCAACAGGTCTCCCCTACCTTCTCTGAATAGATCAGGTCCGGGTTTCTGGGAGCACTAATCCAAGACCATGCCCTAGACATGCTGCAGCCAGCCATGTCTTAGGGATCAGGTACCAAGAACTGAAATTCATGCTCACTTACTGCAGCCAGTCTGGGCTCCGTCCACTACCGAAAGAAGAGCTGGGGTAGCTCAGCATATTACAGGATTAGTCTCAGTTGCCTAAACCAGAGTTATTTTTCTCCCACTTTCCCAGCCCTCTCTAGCTCTCTAGGTATCAGCTATTATCTTTTAATAGCTTTAATAGCACTATTGTTGTTCTTCTTTAGCAAGGAAAGAAAATCCATAATCCAAGCTGTCTGAAAATTGCCAGATAAAATGTTTGGAGAAAATTGCCACCCACATCCTGTATTCCTCTGCAAGCTATGGGAGCATTTCCGGCACTTGTACAAGACAAGAGAACATGTGTATTTAAAAATGCAGATACTTACATTTGAACATAAATATAATAATGCAGATAGGAACACTGGATAAGCAAGTGTTTATATGTGATTTTAAACAGCTATCAGGATACACATGCTAGTCATTCAGCCTTTTAAACATGAACCTTGCACCTTAATTTTCCTTGTATCTCGTAATGCTTATATGAAATTACAAAAGGAGGTAAAGCTACTTACTTGCATAGAAAACAATCAGACTTGCAGAAGCCAAAGTCTTGGTACTCAAGTATATGACACTGAACATCTGGCCTTGTATTTTGGCAGTCTGGTAAAAGCAGTCTGATTTCCTAGTTAGAATAAAAACAGTCAATGGAAAACCACTCAGAATGGAATAATTGATCTGTCTAGATAAGGATTTTGGATATCTACCTTTAAATTCATCTGTTTGAAAACACTGGATGCCACGTTTGTGTCCAACACAGTGGTGCAACAGCACAGTTAAGGGTTGCTACTGTGCAAGTGGGGGTGAGTTCACATGCCCATTCCACTGCTGGTATGGGTGATAACAGATAGCCAGAATGTCAGTGCTAGTCATATATTCATAGCTCTGGCCAGTAGGACTGACTCGTAGCATTAATTCCGCTAAAAGTAATTGTTATTGCAGAATTACAGACTTCCAAGAGAAAATATTAGCTCCTAAAAAAATCACATGTCAAGCTAGCTTTTTTAGCTCTAACCAGCTGGAAATCAGTAAAACCAGTCTCTATTAAATAACCCAAACAATTTTAGCCTTTCTCTTAGACCCTGTCTCTGATACATCCCAAGACAACAGCTGAGATCAAGAAAATGCCGTTCATTTCATTCTTCAGATGGTGAGAAATATACCTGTGGTAAATGTATTTTGTATTGCCCAATATTGCTCCCAAACTATGGGTATATTTTCCCTGAATGGAGAGGTGGTCTTGAGTTCCACTCCTGCCCTTCATCCCTGTCCAGTTGCTTAAATTATAACTAAGTTGTCAATGGGCAGCAACAACCTGTTCTGCATTCATTTCAGTTATTCAGTGTATTCCAAATCTTGGTTACATCCATTATCACTTATTGCCACAGACATCCAAAATTTCAGTGCATGGGGAATTGTCTCCTTCATTACAGGTTTGTAGATTTTAGCAGTAGTCTTCCCTGCCAGGCCACACAAAATATTGCACTTTATAGGGTAATAGCATCCTTAAAAGAAGGAAATACACCACCTTTTTAGTTCCACATATTATTTTTCCACAAACCATTGAGACATGACTAGTATTTCTGTTCCTCTTCTCTACTCTTCTTTCTGAGTACTTTTCTTTCCAAGGCTTTAGGAAATGCCCCATTCTGCTTCTAAACTGCTCATAAATAGGTTTATTTCCTAGAAGTTTTATGAATTTTAGGCAATCTAATAAATATTTTTGGCAAATCTGTTTATATTTTAGCTTTCAGAAATGGGTTAGCCTGAATGCTGTCTAATGCTTCCGATATCAAAAATGTGGAATTGCAGCTGTAGAAAAGATCAGTTAAGTAGGGTTTCTGTCCTCTTACGGGATTACCTATCCTTTCTAAACTGGGAGCCCCTTTGGCTGCCAGAGGATCCCGACAACATCTGAGCTATTGGCATGAGGTGGACTAAGATGACACAGGGCTAATTGTAGTTCTCTGTGTTTCTGGCACTGGAAGTCAAGCAGGGTACTTGCTGAAGCATCTAAAATGGTTCCAGGTGCCTATGTGTGGGCAAGTGAACCTAGTCCTGAAATTCAATACAAGTGAAAGATGGTCAGTCAAGTTGGAAGAACTTCACCCAACTTCCCCTCAGAGTGTGACATCGGATTTAAAGAAGATTGCCCCTGTGCTTTGCTGTGGACATAAATCTATAGAATCGACAGAATCCATCCCCTCATCCCACCAGCAGAGAATCAAAGATGGGTATGGCTTTCCCAGTCTACATAGAGGCATGAGGCCTCTATGCCATCTTCTCAAGGCAGTATGAGAAGGCCAAATGGAATCCCCAAATGGATTTAATCTTGTGAATTAAAGTAGAGCCTGGCTCTACTCATGGCTGAGTTCTCTTTTACCTCTACCATCCTACTGACACCTGCACAAATGAGACAGGGAGAAGGCAATTCTTTCTGTTGGTCTAAGTTCGCACAGGAGCTGAATGGTCGTGCAAAAATCCCAAGGAATGGGATTAGAAGTGACATTTTCAAAGGTAAAAGGGAGCATTCTTGAGTAACTGCTTTCAGAGATTACCCAGCTCGTTCTTATGGTGGCCTTAGCCCAAGAGTACTCATGACAGATACTTAATTTCAGTCAGCATACTGTAGGTAACATTTGCTTTACACTTCCCAAGAGATCCCACTTTTAACATCTGCTTATGGCAGTTGTTAGAAGTTTTATTCATTCAGTTGAGCTTTCTGATGACAACAGGTGCCGCTGCTCTTCACAGTCAGCTGTGCCTCACGCTGTTCTTCAACTTCAGTGCTTTGGGATGTAAATAATCCCCTCAGTGCCTGGCCAATTGCACAGAACAGACCTGCAGTCCCTCTTGACACTGACAAAGTCATGAGATTCAGTTTTAGACAAAACATTCCAAATTCAGTTGTCCACATGCTTTGGGTCTGACAGGGTCATTGCTGTAATCCCATGGCAGGTTTATATTCTGCAGTGGCAACACAGCCACACTGAAAACACTTCCTAAGGCAGGTACTTCCAGCTTTTTTATGCCTCAGAGAGATCAGGCCCCAGATAAACAAGAACTTGTTTCATTTCTTACTCCAATAAGCTACTGTGAACAGCCATCTGCTTCTGCTTTGTCATCATAATCAATCCTGCATGTAATGGCATAGGTTTTTCTAAATGAAGAGAAATTAGGTAAGATGATGGTAAATGCTTTGATATAAATGAGGAGGGAAAGGTATCTGCAGAAGGTGGGGGATTTATCATTCATTTACAGGTTGTTTAACTCTTCCTGTTTACTCTCTCAATGCAGTGACAATGTCTGCTAGGATTTACCTTTAATCAAACTAGACAGAGCCTAGAGAATTTGTACCAGTTACATATAGTTCTGAATAATTCAACAGCTTTTGTGCAGTGCCTTTACTGAAATTAGAAATTGGAATGAAAGTTCTCATACAGCCCAAAGGAATGTTAAGATTGGCAATTAAGGTTTTTATGGAGACATTTTTGTGCAAGTAATAGAAAATGGCAATATGACTGGGAAATGGAAAAGTCTAACAAAAAGCGCAAAACAAAACAAAACCACAAACAAAACCCAACCAATAAATGAATCTATAATGTAACTGAAGTCCAGGAGGTAAAGCACAGGTATTACAACATAGTCTTAGAGTCAGCTGGGAACACAAACAAGACAACTTTTTGTTTTAATGGAAATACCTTTTCAAACACTCCTTCTCTTTGATTTTCAGCCAGCCCACTATATCACAGTGACTGTAAACACTCAGGCACCAAACACAGCTGTCAGGTGGCAGAAGGAAAGAGGTCCAGCAATATGGGTAAGCATCTCAAAAGGTTTCATCAAACTTTCCTGTCCGTAACTTGACTGTGAATCTGAGTTGACTATGTTTGTTTGCCATTTTGGCTAGCATCAAAGATTTAAAGATTGGTTTAAAGATTTGAGATCGGTTGGGTTTTCTTTGCTCATTCTTGCTTGAAACCTCACGTCTTAATCAAAAACACAGGTCAGATGCTTTGGACACATGTAACCAATGATTCTCTCAGGCTAAGGTTTTCTTTTAGGTATTAGCAATTCCATCCTGATGTAAGATTTATAGAAATTTGCTGTGTACCTGTCCCCAAAGAAAATTAAATGAACACAGTATAGGCAATGAATTAATGTGAATTCGTTGTCTTTTGGATACTGCTTGACCATAAAACCATTAAAACAAGCTGGTACTTCTATACAGCAACTTCAACATCCAGGCTCCAAGTGGTATTGACAAACATGCAATTCATCATGCCATGACTACTACATTTAGAAGACAGTTTATGTCCTTGAAAGCTTACTTACTTCCTTCAGGGATGTAATTTGTTCTAATAAATTACATTCTCTCTACTTAAAAGCCTACCTGAAGAATACATTTATTTTAACCTGAGCATGACAATTGTGTCTCTGTCACCAGGGTGGACTTTGCCACTGGAAATGGGAAGTCTGCTCTGCAGCAAGCAGTATTCCTGCTGTTTAAACCATGAGTCCTGTAAAGGGCTAGCTGGCCTTCTCTTTATGATTTCAGACCTGTATAGAAACATCTGCTACCAAAACATAACCTTTTGTGGATGGATTAAAACAAAATCCCAGTTGTCAGCAAATGTCTATTGATCCCTTCCTCTGGCTTTCAGACACTGTAAAGCTGTGGCTGTCAGATAAGACAAAATGAATGGGGACTTTTTTCCAATGCTAATAGCACTGTGAGGTTGCAGACTGTTGTCAGCTACTCACTCTTCTTATTCCTTACATCCTCTGCCCCAACTATTGTTTTTGGAGACTTTGCTGTCACTTACAATGCTTGGTCCACAAGCCAGTGCATGCAAATTTGGCACCTTGATGTGACATGGAGCAGGATGCTGAAGCCAGAACTGAAGGCCTGCCTAGGTAACTCCTGTTCTTGGTATGCAGGAGGGCAGTGAGAGCAAGCCTGAGTGAAGAACTGGTATATCCACCAGTGTTTGGGTCCACCCAGAATCAGAGCCAGGAAAGTACTGAAAGGAGAATGTCCCATGAGTGAGCCAGAAAAACTCAACATGTTTAACCCATGTGCTCCTTAAGCAGCTGTTACTGTGCTTGACTCTGAGCAAGTGCTGTGGTGGTAGGGAGAGTGAGCTGGCAGATGCAGAGCAAATCCCAACTCATGGAAAAAACTAAGGTGTCACTGCATTAGTTTATTTTTGTTACAGACAGATTTAACAAGTGGTCATCAGGTAGCATTTCCCAGTTTTAAAACCCAGTATTACCAATGACACTAGTGTTCCCCTTCTGCAATTGTATTAGTGTAAATGAACATTTGCTGTATGAGAAGGTCAAGTTATCCTGGTAATTAGAAGCTTTACTTTAGAGCATCTGTATCTCAGTTAAAACTCAGAGTAATGGTAGTATATTATTGTGGCTTAAGAGTCCTAACTGCAAGGGGTAGCGGTAAAAATATGCAGTGTAGTCCAGCTTGTTAACTGGTAATCCTTCAGCACATCCTCTCAGCTTTAAATCAGTGCATGTTCATTTGACATGGGGAAGCAGGTCCAGGTGGAGGAGGCCAAAGCTAGGGACCATGAAACGAGAAAAAAGAAATATTTTCACTGTTCAATTCCTACTTTGGCAAGATTTTGAGTCCCTGCAAAAGGATTCATAGATATGTTAGCAGTGGCAGGACACTCAAAGCTGCTGCTCTGTGAGCAATTAAGAAGGACAATCAATGTTTTCCCTCATACAGCAAGTACCATGGTCCAAGGCAAGATAAAAGAAAAATAATCAAATTTTATGATCTGATAAAGAAATTAAGTGAATGAGAAAGGCACTGGCTATGACAGCTAGTTTTGTTTAGCAAAGATTACTAGGGGTTTTTTTGTTGTTGTTGGTTTTGTTTGTTTGCTTTTGTGCTGGGTTTTTTTGTTGTTTTGGTTTTTTCCCTAAAAGAGCTTTGTCATTTAGTTCCTCACTTGACAGTACCTTTCTGGTGGCCACTCAGTGTCCTTTTATAGCAAGGAGCTGGTATATGAAACCCTGTGGTGTGCTTAGGGAATTTATTGTGCTGTAGAAATGCTGAGACTGTAACACCTGAATTTTCAGAAAGGATTTAGGAAATAAAACTGTATTATTATGCTAATGTCTATGCACCACCAGATTTCCTTCCAAAATACTGCTGAGAACATATAATCCGAGAAAAATAAAATAATCACCAAATAATGGACTTGTATTCTTAGACAAGAAAAGCTTCTCAAGCTTAATCTGGAAAAATAAATCTCCTTTCTTCTAACATCTACTTGTTATTTTCCTACACCAGAGACCAGACACACACTAGGAAATTCACTGCTAGTTCCGAATAGAATAAAGTTGTTTACCTAGTGGTAAGAAGTGTACATACTTTGGGAAGGATAAAATGTATCCTTCATATTTTTCAGTTACTCAAAAAAGTTATTTATAGATCCACAGCAAAGAAACTATTTTGTTCAACTGAAGCATCCAACAACTGACAGTAAATATCAACCTTTACACTTCTAAAAAGAAAAAAGCTTCTAAATATGACAAAAGAAAATTTCTTTCCCTAATTCCCACTACGTGTGAGAAGACAGATGAGATGTGTGGGAGCAGTGTTTATTTTGGTGACTTTTCCTTCCTGGGCACCTGTTACAGCTTTAGCTGAGAGCCTTCAGGAAGGCTGGGGAGAAGGGAGATGCTCCCCTGAGTGAAAGATGGAGAAGGAAGTGGTGAGCTCAGCAGCCGGCCTGTTTTGTACTCTAGGTGGGATCAAAGGATATGCACAACATTAGGCTGAGTCTTCTTTCTGCTTCTATCCTTCTACTTTCAAGAGGAAATCAGTGATTTCTGTTTCCTTCTGGGGCAGAAGCTGACTTGTTCCACGAATGTGCAGAGCAGAGGTAGCAATGTGAGACACAGCATCACTGCACCACAGAACACATGCCCAGTGCTAATTTTTCCTCATTGCTTTGACACAAGACATCCCTTTTCAATGTGGATCAGTGGTAAAACATGAGTCTGTGCAGAGCTGGACCCTGCAGAAGCAGATCATGAGCCTGGCAATGAGTGAGGAGGCTGCAGCCTCAGGGATACTGTGCTGTCCCAGAGGTAACTTCAGATGGGTACTTTTACTTTCATCCTCATAACCTGGAATTTCTAGTGACTCAACATCTCTAAAATGTGTAGTGTCAGTGCTGGGCTTAGGGATATTTATTCATTCAAATTTGTTTGATGCCAAAGAGCCATTGGAATAATCCATACATCTCCCCTTGCAGACACACTCACATGAGTTTTGTTTACAAACTGAAGAAATGGTTGTTATTTATGCAAAAGTATTACAGGTTACCATGTGAATAAAAGGCTTTAGCACATGAATCATGAGGTCATAAAATACCAGGTGGGGAGGGACCCCAAGGATCATCTGGTCCAACCTTTCTTGGCAAAAGCATAGTCTGGACAGGATGGCCCAGCACCCTCTCCAGCTGAATCTTAGAAGTGTCCAATACTGGGGAATCCACCACTACCCTGGCAAGGTTATTCCAATGCTTGACTGTTCCCCATTGTGAAAAATTTTCCAATTGTGTTTCATTGGAATCTCCCCAGGATTAGCTTGTACCTACCACCCATTTTCTTTTCCATGTGACTCCTTGGAAAAGGAAGTCTCCATTTGCTCTGTATCCACCCTTTAAAAATTGGAATATGGTGATAAGGTCTCCTCTGAATCTCTTTTCAAGACTGAACAAACCCAGTTCTTTCAGCCTTTCCTCATATGGCAGGCTGCCCAGTCCTTTTATCATCTTTGTGCCCTTCTCAGGATCCTCTCCAGCCCGCCCACATCCTTTTTTGCAGAGCAGGGGCCAAAACTGAACGCAGTGTTCCAGATGTGACCTGACAATCAGTGAAAAGAGTGGGACAATGACTTCTTTCTGCTGGTGCTGCCCCTGTTGACCAGCATCATGTTGGTTTTCTCTGCCGCAGCAGCACAATGTTCACTCTTGAGCTGTTGTCCCTCAGGGCCCCCAGGTCCCTTTCCTGGAGCTGCTCTCAGACTGGTAGATCCCAGCCTGTGCTGCACTCCCGGACTTTGCTTTCCCAGGACCTTACGCTTGCCCTTGCTGAACTTCACAAGGTTCTTGTCAGCCCACTCCTCCAGCCTGTCCAGGTCTTTCTGCAGGGTGGCTCTCCTGTCCTGTCCCTACTCTTGATTGCTATGCATTCTTGGCTGCTTCTTGCTCATTGCTGGAAAAATTTCCCAACTACCTGAAAAAAATCCCAATAATTCAATGGTACCTGTGTGTGTAATTGTAATACTGATAGATAATAAGTAGTGATAGTGCATATATTTGAAGAAAACCAGGACCATCTTGCAAGCAAGTTGTGAGCAGGAAAAAGAGCAAAATGACTGAAATAATATTCTGTATTTAAATTGGGAGAACTCTTTGTAATGAGTTTATGGTAAACAGACAAGGGAATATCACTTCCTCAGTTATTTGAAATATGCAGCAAGTTTTGAAACGATGTCTGGACCCACCTGTGTTTACATTCTGTACTTATAGTCTTTAGATTACCTACCTGCTTTTTGAAATGCTGATTTGGAAGCTTTTATATCATTTAAAAACCAATTTACTGTCATCAACAAGTAACCCGAGACAGAGTTCTTGCAGAATACAGCACCAAATTATTAAAGTTCTTAACTTACACAATGACTCAGTTTAAGAGAATTTTTCACAATGTGTGTGCAACAATTACGTATTTGAGAAGTTTGTCAAAAAATCACCCATTTTGATGGAATGTTATGTTTTGGTCCAAAACCCAGCAAATGCCAACTTCTTCAAAATGAAATTTGGTAAAAAAAATAAAGGTAAGGAGGAATGAAAAGCATTATTCAAATTAAGGAATGAATACAGAGGGAATTTAAAATACACTCCATCCTATTACCCTGTTGATCTGAAATGCAGTTTTGATGGACCATTCTGCTCTGGTGCTGTAGAAGAAATCACTTTCCAGATGTCTTGGTTTGAAAGACAGGTGTCTGCTAAGGAAGGCAGAAGCCTCCCTTGGAATGGCAGATGCAACCCCCTTCCCTCCGAGTTATTATAATTTTGAAATCGAGGGGGCTTTTAGGCAAAGATGTGGAAAATAGGAATAACAGTTCTTTACTATTATATATATAACCAGTCAAACAAACAGCAATAACTATGGCAATAACAGCAAACAATCACAAACCCAGTGCCAGCCTTCTCGGCTGTCGGGCCCTTTCCCCTCGGGTGCAGTTCCGCTCGCAGCCGGCAGGGGCGCTGGCGGCTCCCGGTGAGCAGGGCAGGTGCGATGGGTCCCCCGCGGCTGCAGGGGGCGCTCCGGAGCGAGCTCGGGGAGCACGCGGCACCGGTGCCCTGGGATCCCGGGAAGGGATGGGACAAAGGAGCTTCACAAACCCCTGGGTCCGGCCAGACCCTCAGGAACAGCAGGCTGGAATGGCAGGGACAAGCACAAATCCCAGGTGGCAGAGGAGATGTATCCAAACGGAGAACCCCCCCGGAGGTCTGGGCAGGCAGGGTGAGCACGGCTACAACGCAGCGAAGGCTCGAAGCAGCAGCGGGGCAGGGCGGCCACAGCCCGGCTCCGAGCGGAGCAGGGAAGGCGGGCTTGGGATCCCGGGGCTGCTCCAGCAGGAAAAAAACAGCTGAAGAAGCAGCAGCTTCCCTCTCTCTCCAAACACCAGACCGACTGCCCACACACCCAGGTGAAACAAAAAGAGCAGCCAGGTCCTTTGTTTTTCTTAAATACTCAGCCATTTGTTCCCCTAGCAACATGTATAGGGGAAAAATTCCTTTAACAGAGAAAAAAACCCCAAAAAAACAGGAGAGCTCCTAAAAAACCCCAACACCAGAAGATGAAATTCAGATGTTCCCATAAAAATATATTAATGTACAAGGTGTATAGAGATGTGTCATGTGTGAGGTACCTCAGTTTTTGCTCTGGCCTTACAACTGTAACAGGTACATACTGGAAATATCAGGTATTAATGTTGCAGTGCTGCAGTTAGAAACCAGTTGTGGTTGGAGCAGTGAAATGTGTTTTTTTTATTATAGGATCCTAATTCCCCTTTTCATTGCATTTGTACTGACACAAAAGGAATTTTGGTTGGTGTTTTACAGATTTTCGGTCACTTTTGAGATCAGAGTCCATGCATGGTGGATGGATCGGCTTTGTTACTGTTTGATGTAAAGAGCATTTTCATTACACCCATGGGTTCCTCAAAGGACATTCTTTCCTTTTGAAAAATATACTCAGGGACAACAATTGAAGATGATTCCAGCTTAATAAGAAGTGAGAGGCTACAGAGAAAACAAAGGCAATAGCTAGTGAAAATCTATTTGGAGAATGTTGACTTCTTCTCATGCCCTTGGGCTATATGTACAGAAAGTATCCTTTTCTCTCACAAATCCCATCTGTCATTCCCAATTTCTAAGAAAGGGTCTGGCAAGGAAATGTGAAGAATCTCATAAGTGTTAGAATTACTGGTGTTGTACACTGGAAATAGAACAGATAATTTTTTGACAGAAGAGATTCATGTTAGATAAATGCAGTTCAGTTAAATAGAAAGTTGCCAAAAATGCAATAAAAACACTTAATCAAGCTACACCCTTGTGTTGAAAGAAACTGTTTTCATAATATCAAAATATATTTATCTCTGTAGCTAAAATGTTTAGTTGAGGTTTGTAATTTCAATTTTTTTTATTTTGGCCTTGTATTGTACTAGCAGCATTGTATTTATAACACAATATCAGAATGTAATATTTAACATACAGTGTATAAACATTTTCACAATGTAAAATTTTAGTGTTGCTAAACTAAAGATTCCAAGGTCCTATATTTAGATTTGTTTGACATGATGCAGGGAAATTTTTAAGATGCAGATTAGTTTTTCCTTCCTCCTGCATCTCAACAGAATGTCAGGGTATCAGAAATTCCTAGAAAATGTTATGTATTTTGTAAAGGTCTAGTTAAAATTAATTAATGTTAGTCAATCTTATCAAGGAAAAGGACTACAAGAGATGAGTGAAGACTAAACAGTAAATGGTTAATTATTAAATGAATTGTCACCAGCTCTGAAACAGAAGTTTCAAGCAGATGTGTGAAGCTGGGGAGCAGGGGTGGTGTTCCCCACCTATGCAGTGTCAGCATGCAGTTCTTCATGCACATATATCAGGAATTTATTGCAAAACATATAAAATTACACAGTACCTGATTTTGCCTTCAGTACACAACCAGTCTAAGACCAATATGAGAGAAGAACCCAGCCATGTATTAATTAATGATTGATTATTTAGATTATTCATGGTGCTACTGGTATATCCAGCTCTGCTGTCAAATAAGCCAAAGGCAAACCCCCTGTTATGAAACATTGACAACTGCATTTAAAACCTCAACCATGGTCCAAAACCATTTCCAAATACAGGCAATTAAATCCCTTAATATTTGTATGTATAAGATCTGATAATTATGTATTTTGGCCACATTTACGGGGATGTTTACAACTAGCACCTGACCTCAAATGTATGGTAGTACCCATACTTACTGCAAAATAAAGGAAATCTGCTTTGAGATTTGAGCTATTTTTGTAAGACTATTTTTTATGAGATCAGCTAAATACTGAAGTATTTATCATGATTGGAATAAAGTTTTACATTTGTAGAGCCAGAGGCATTATGGTTTCTACTCTGATCTTTAGCACAGTGCTATTTTCTGTCAGGATAGGAATTTTTACGCTGATTTGTGGGATGTGTCCCAGTGATTTGTGGTACGGTGTGACTGTGGATGTCCTGACCAGGGAAGGAGTTCCTTTTCCTGGTGGTTCTGTTACTGCATAGTCTCAATAATGTGCACAGAAGCCTAAAGAAAAGAGTAGAGAGGACTGAGCAGTTAAAACTGGGTATAGGGTACAGGGGAGATAATTTCCATTAAGGGGAGTTTTAATGTCATTGCTGTTATAGGCAAGGACTGCTTTCTCAAGGTCACCCAAGAGAAGTCACAGGGTGGTTGAAATCCTCTGCCAGAAGCAAGGAGCCCCTGCCTGTCCTGTGATTAACTGTGTTATCACAGCAGCAACTTGCAGTGGAGCTTGGCAAAAGCGATGAAGTCCTCGTTACTCATTGGGAGAGAGCAATTGAAAATGACAGAGAATGGTAATAAGGAAAGGTTTCAGCAGCAGCATTTCCCATTCATCACTGAGGTTCCTTTCATCTTCTTAGCCCTTTTTTTTTTTTGGGCCCAATGGGATACCTTGGATTCCGTAGTCTCATCTTTGAGGACACTACTAGTGCATACATGGATGGTGTTGCTCTTATCACATTGTGAGAATGGGCTTACGACTCTACCCTGATAAAAAAGTTATTTAGTATGCAAGATGTCAATACAGTGTTAAATTAAACAGCACATAGTAATGAAAGGCATTCAATTTAGTAATGTTAAATGAAATCTTCACTGAGCAGAACCAATTATTGTATAAAACAGAATGGATAAAAGGCTTGACTCATCCATTGTCTAGACAAATCACTTAGAAATATGTGGGTTAGCTTTAGAGCCATTCAGACAATTTAGAAGCTTATCTGTAATCTGTTTGTCAAATTAAAAATGTTTTTCTTTGACTCCTTTGTAAGCTATTAAGAAATATGATGTGTTGCCAAACAGCTTAAGATAAGTAGCAAGAAGGCAAAAGACTTGCCCAGTGGCAGATGACAAATCCAGAGTAGCACCAGGAAATAATTCCTGACAGATTGCTTGTCCTCCAGAAAATGTAGTTTTGATTGACTTAAAACTCTTTGTAAATTCCACTTAAATTCAGCAAACATTTTTGCTAAGCAAAGCTAAAGAACACAGGCAAAAAGGGAGATGCTGAAAGCAGTTTGTCTAGGAAGGGTCACAAAGAGGTTTGGACTTCTTTTTTCAAAGGCAACAAGAATAAGAACATGATCCCATCACTTCTGAAAGCAGTCATTTGAACACCAAGGGAAGGGGAAAGCACATTTGATGTTCTCCTTTCTCTGATCTATAGTGGAAATGTTTACTGATAAAAAATTACTTTCATCACCACAAATTTGCATGCTTTAATGCTTCCACTCTATGCCAGCTGTGCAAGCAGAATGCCGGCCAGGGAATACCACATCCTCCAGTCCCTGACGGCCTTCCTGGCCACAAGGCAGGACAGTCACTGTCACAGGAGATGGAGGGAGCAAGCCCATAGAGCCTGCAAGCTGTGGGAGTCACTGTCAGCAAGGGGCTCTGGGGCATGCTGCCACAGCCCTCAGTCCTGCAGGGTTTAATGAAGTCAGATGTTCACAGGATACCTCCATGGGTAATTGCGTAATTGTGAAAAGATGAACTCTGCCTCTGCTTCTGCCTACTCACCTTCCTCTCCTTCATCTTCTACCACTCACTGAAAGAAGGAAAATTATAGCTGTATTTACAAGAGCCTCTGAGAATTGCAGGCTTTGCTGAAGCCTGTATTTTCCTTTCTGCTGCCATGTTTTCTAGAATCAATGAAAGTATTTTATTTTTTATTTCTGTTTCAGCACACTGATTAAATGTTTTCTGGTTTTTTTTCCCCAACAGGTTTTCTTTACAGCTTTTTCACACTAGAAAATATTACATATATTTTCTTCTTCTTTGAGCACACATATAGGAGTACCTTTGACCATGTTAACTATGAATTATTTGATTTTATTCCTCATTTTGATTGGACACAACAAAAATGTTTATATAAAAATACCTTCTACTTTTAAACGGTACATGTTAAATTGCGAAACAAGCTCCTCTTTCAAAGAATTAGGAACAATAGCCTGTGCAGAGTATTATTAATCACTATTCCAACTCCAAGCTGCAGTGTTGAATTATTTTAAAGAAAACACATAAAACCACATTAAAAACCTCTGCCCCATCAGTCTTAGAAACTGGCTGCTAAAACTTAGGAGACAGTCTGCCCATTGCATTTCCTTCTCTGCTGTCACCGTCTTGGTCTTTTCTTCAAGTCAATTACTGGTAACGATATCATTGGTAGTGATGGGAATGTTTGTCTTTGGGAAGGCTGGGCCCATCACTTCACCAGTGCCACCAGCAAGACCCTCTTACACTCGTCCCTGTACCATTTACAGTTGTCTGCTGGGCAATCCCTCACTCGAGCTGGCGAGGCTGCTCCAGGGAAGCTGCCAGGCAGCAGCACCAGCATGTCATGTGTCCTGCAGGAAATTATATGCAGCAAGTCATGATAAAAGTCAACAGTGGGATTGCAGAGGCAAACACTCAGAGCTGGGAAGTGCCAGAGCTGAGGTCACCCTTGCAAACTGCATTGAACCACCTTGTGCCTATTCACTCTGATACAGCCCCTAATTTACATGTGCACATGCAAATTTTTGGACCGTGGCCATACTCAATGTATATGAAATTCTTAATTTTTCAGTCATTGTCTCTGCAACTGTAGCCTTTTCACCTCATTTTTTGCTTTCCTTTGTACATGCAACAGCATTCAAATCTTCTGATGGCAGTGTTTAAGAGCAAGAAACAAAATTCCAGTCCTTCCTCAAGACACAGTGATGCTGTAAATAAGTCAAGGTTCTTAAATCTTTTACAGCATCTCCAACTCCCATCCTATTCGTGGCTCACTGATATGCTTGATTTGAACCCATGTGTTAGCTGCTTACAGTGAAGGTTGCATTTTATTTATTTGAAGTAAATTACCTTAAATCAGAGATTTGGCTGTTGTCCTGAGTGGTCACTTAAAGCAGGTCTAATTGTACAGGAAAATAGACTCATTAATGTCAAATGGAAAAAGGTCAATTGAAATTTGCAGCAAGCTATTACTAGCCCTTTAATAAGGTATTAATTAAAAGATCTGATACAATAAACTGCCTATGTATAAATATTGAACTTGAAAAAAACCAAAAGTAGCTAAGAGAGGGGAAAATAAATTGGGAAAAGACTTGTTTGAAGTAATAGTCTTGGAGAAATATGTACATGTGCTGGAAACAGAGACACATAAAACCAGATTTACAAGGTGAGTGTGTCTGTTATAGTCTAGATACCCATCTCAACTCAGCCATTTCATAACCTCTTGTTCTTAATATATCAGTCTGAAGGAAGTCTAATATATTGAGAAACATCATACAAAGTATTAAAAAAAGTAGAGAATTTGTTTCTCTAGCTTTACATTTGAGGGACCCTTCTTTTCCCACATCAAGGGATTTAAAAGACTCATCTGTTGCCAGAAATAGCAGCAGTGGGCGATGGACATGTTTCAGGCTGAGGCTCAGATTCACTCCAGTAGCTCATGGCTACACATGCAAGACACGCATCAGTGCTGGGACCATGAGCTGCTGTCACTGCATCACAAAGGTTTCCTGCAGACAGTCAGTGCCCACAACACTCCTCTCCCACATGCCCTGGTGTTACAGTCCATGCCATCAAGTCATGCCCTGTGGCCCTTCAGATACGCTGGGGAGGTGCATGAGGTTGGTGCTGGTGCTATGGCAGTGCCACCAAATCCATGCTGGGAACCACAGAGCCCATGGGAATGCAATCCATGTGTTCTTGATGTGTGAAAACAGCTGGCTTTATTGTAGAGCATGTTATAAGGATAAAAGAAGGTGTGATTTGAAAATGGATTTGCAATATTGAGCTATAAAGGATAAACCAGCATATTGCAGTAGCTGGATTAACTTGCCAAAGAGGGTGTGCTGGATCTTCCAGTGCAGTTGTGAGGTTGCTGCACTAACCAGTAGAATCCTCCTTAGATTTGGAAACCCTAAAGGATTTTTACAGCAGAATCTTTCTTGAACCTCTTACTAAAGCTGGCTGTGGTAAAGTAGTCAGAATAGCTGCTCTGGATGATTTGTTCTTTCTGAAGCCCAGAATGACATCATTCATTGCTTCCCTTCCTTTCAGATTATCTGCTTCCCATTCCCATTTCTTGTGACTGGCATGAAGTAATTACATGGTGCTTTTTCTGTACAGAACCTTGTGCAGTCAGTTGAAGAAGTAGTGTCCGTTCAACTGGCTGAAAATTTTATCCCCACAGTACCCCAAGGAAAGGAGAAGGAGAAAGGTATTTCCATTCCCCATTCTCCTTTAGGTACCTGATTGGCTTTTCTATAGTACATTTGGATGACATGTTCTTGTCTCGAGCAGCTCTCCGTAGTCTGCATCTAGCTGAAAATAAGTGGTGTGTTAGATGCTGAGATCTCTTGCTGGATCTATCACAGGTCCAGTACTGCCAGTATAATTTAAAACCCAAACATGACACAACAGAAGTAGTGTGTGAGAGGGTTATACTGAATATAACCAGATTTACATGTGCCCAAGGATGTACCTGGGCATTGACGCGAACTGACAACTGGTCTCCATCTATCTTATGAAGCCCTTTTAGTCTGCAGCACTGGTTCTGCTTGCAAATGCTCTGTTGGGAATGGTCTCTGATGGCCACATGATGGCTAAGAAATGTCCATGTTAGCTGGTCAGCGTGGGCTGGATCTGTGTCAGACATGCTTTAGCTGTTTCTCAGTTGGACAGTCATAGTCAAGTCCCTAAACTTTCTTGAGTTTGTGCCTGATTTTGGAAGAAGGGAGAGGTCAGATGGTCCCAGGCACTGCAGGCAGGGCTGTGCTCAGTGCAGGCAGGGGCTGACTCCATCACAGCCTTCTTGCAGAGAGGCTGCCCAAGTCCTGCCTCTGTACTAAGCACCCCTCTCTAAGTGGAATCCAATCTTATCTCCCTCAGATTGGCTCCTAAACCATTCACAGTCCTTTCATGTACCACTACTGCCCATGGCTCTGTGGGGGACAGCTTGGTGCATCTGGCAGGAGGATAGAGGTGCTGGCTGGGATTCAGGAATGCAGTATGAGCCAGACTAGAGCTCAAGAGGAGCAATCTCTCTTCCCAGACTGGCACTAAGCCACTCAGGGGTAAATGTCCTTTCCCAAAAAGTGGTCAACAAGGGAGCCAAACCTTGAATGCCAGCATCCTCTGGGGACTGCTCTTACTACAGGTCCCTGTGCTGGACTGTGGGTGCTCTGTGCCACCCACATCCCTCATAGGACCCAGTGGGTCCTATCTATGGGGAGCCGCATCTGAGCTCCACCTACACCTTGTGGACCAAGCCCTGTTGGGGTTCAGCCCCACCCCAGGACATGCTGGGCACCCGTGCTGGCGCGGGGGCTGCATTTGGTGGGGTTGCCCAGCAACCCAGGAGCCCTTCCCTCGGGCTGCAGGGCTTGGTGTCCGGCTGAGCCTCCTCCTCCTCCTTCTCCCTGAAGGAGCCTGTCTGAACCACAGCCAAAACTTAACACAACTGTCAGCTCAAATCCATGTGTGGTTCTCTGAGCCAAAGCACCGACACAGAAAAAAAACCAACCCCTCCGTGTTTCTTGTTGGGTCTGTAGGAATTCAATTGCCAGCACATACTACTTTCAGCAGACACAGCACAGCTTGACCTGTTCACACAGGCAACGGAAGTTGAATTTAGGAGCCCTAGTAACTGCAGCAATCTGGTCATAAATGAATTACAGGGCAACAATTATCTATTGAAAATTTTAGATTAGAAAAGCTATTGAAATTTTTAGATTAGAGAAGCTTTCTTTTCATGGATGAAAAATGAATTAGTGAAATAAATTATTTGCTGCAAATTATTCTTCCTGCTCCTGTTGTTTGCTGATCTGCAATACATCTGATACAAAACATTCATCAAGCAAGCCTGTGTCACTCTTTTCAGCTACAAAAACAAGGGTTTAATTCATTATGATTTCCCTGACCGCTCTTTGGATCATTTACATTTGCCCAAGTGGATTTAAAATGCTACCAGATCTCTAACATTTCACAGGCACACTGAAAGGTGTAAAGAACTCTGAAAAGGTGCAAGACGAGGGAGAATAAAGCACAAGGATTTTAGCAGCTGCACTGAGTAAAGTCTTTACAAGGACTGATCTGGCATTTCAAAAATAGTTTCTTCCCAACCTTTTGAGAATGTGCTGAGATCTATCATTTGAAAGCAGCTGATTTCACCTTTCAAACTGAACAATGTCTTGTGTGCCTTTTTGTAGGTATTTGTTCTGTAAAATGGATGGGGAGGAGGAAGTGGGGGAGAAAAGCCTTTTTGGAAACAAAGGTTTCTGTGTTGGTCATGTTGGACCCTGCATTGATTTCTTATCATCACCTAGAGAAAACCCAAAAGGTCACTGGACTGAATCATTGATCAAAGAGAGTAGGATCTGAGATGGTTAAATCTGATTTAAATCTACAGAACATGTTTCCCTATGCTTATGCAACGTGACAAAATTTGAAGCCTAACTTCCAGATCTTGCTTTTGTTTTTCAAGATTAGGTAAGTAATCCCATCTGCATTTTCCCCTGTGCAAGCATGTCAGTGCTATTGGCATCTTAACATTTATTTTGCTAGAATCAAGCTAGTTAGTGAGCAGGAAAGTCACAGGTGGGTAATTATTTATTGATGAACCCAAAAAACGGAGTGTTTTTCCAGGTCTCCAAAGTATTTTTCTTGTCCCAAAAAGCTTGCAAGTCTCAGTAAACTTACACGTGCCTGGAAAAAAATTCAAGGGACTTCTTGTATTATACCCACACTACGCAGCACACTCAGGAGTACATGAAGGTGACACTGGCCTCCAGAGATTCACAGCATGACTCAGGTGTAGACTAATAGATATTACTCTTTTCCTGAGACCTGATATTCCCCTTTCCAGGCTATGTGATGCTGCGAGCACACTCTGTATCAAGATGAGGTCTGCTGCACAACGTCTTACTGAGCACCCATAATCTTTTGAGACAGTGGAGCAGGAGTACTGTGTACTCACCAGGGTCCCCCTTGCTGGCTGACACCAGCAGGAGGACAGCAGGCACATCACAGATCTCACCCTTCTCCCAGGATAGACACAAGCCTGGAGAAGCAAACTGTCAGCTGGATTTGCCCCTCTCTATTCCCCTCCACCGAGAAGCTTTCCAGAAACCAGTAAACTGGAAAAGATCATAACTTGATGGTACAGATCATTCTGCTGTGGCCAGAAACAGTTAATTTATGAACTGTATGTTTTCCTGGACCCACTAAAATGAGCTGCAGCCAGATTTAATAATTTACAAGCAGGGTGGTAGGTTTCCTGCATGTAGAGGTCCAGGGGAAAAAGGTTCATCAAATCCTGGAATTTGGGGAAAACAAAGTTAAAAGGAAATGCTTGTTATTCTACTTCTAGTTTTAAAGAGCTGGATGTGGTACAAAGCACTAATTCTGGTAAGTAGCAGTCACTGAGAAATCATCACAGATGTAAATTACTCAAACCCTCCTCAGGCTCCGCTGACTACAGGTCACGGAAAGGTGGCTAAAACTGAGGACCCAGAGCTTTGGGAAACGTGCACAGAGTGCAGGGGAAGTTTTGCTCCACATCGGCAACAGAAACTTTACGGTCTCTGCTTCTTTCTCAAAGACACCAGTACAAATCCAGATCAACTCAATGTCCTGACATAGGACAGAGATGCTCTGGAGTTGCTTCAGTCCCACTGAGAGCAAGATTTATGCCATACATTTATTCCCAAAATACAATATTGCTTCTTCTGGTTTCTGCCTGGAGAAAATCTTTTTGTGTCTTTCTGCAGCTCTGAATGACTTTATACATGATTATGCTTTGCATGTGATAAAACAAATGTTTTACAAACTCCTTAACGTTCCTGGCAGTATAGAAACACATCATTGTACCACGGGGCAGGGGTATAAATAGCTGGATGTTCTTTCTGTGCAGCTGGTGCTTTGCTGTGTTTCACCAGGAGAGGGTAGAGTTTGGAAAGGACTCCTGGCAGCCTAGGCTCCCTATTGTGCTGGGAAACAGCAAAGGGAAAACAAGCACAAGTTTCTCCTCTGCGTGTTTGCACCGACTGACTATGTGCGAGAGTCAGCAGATGAACTCTGGAAGACAATAAACAGAAAACAGAAAGAGAAACAAAATTCAAAAGCAGCTTTCTAGGGAAATCTGTGGAATCGAAGGGAGAAGCCGCGGCAGTTCCCGTGGGCTCACTCCGCCGACTGTATCTCTGAGAACTGTCACTCTCTGCACGTTGCGTTAATCAGAGCTCAGGATTTATTTCTCTGCCGTGACTTCCAGGCTGTGAATAGATATCACTTTTAGAGAGAGAATGGGACCTGAAAAGACTCTCGAGCACTGAACAGAGTGGTGAGTTTTTTTAAATGGTTTCTTCTCTTTCCAGTCTGCTGGAGCTTTCTAACATCCTGCTTGCAGGCACAGCAGCCCGATGATTTGTCTTTTCCCTGCAGCTTGTTGCATTCCTCACCAGGCTTTCTTGACCACAGGTTTCTATCAGTAACCTTTCCCACCACGACTCCGGGTCAGTTTGGTGACATTTGTAACAGGGATGGCTCAGTGCTGATTTGCTTTCATGAGAGATTAAAACCACAAAGCTGTGAAACCAAACAACGGGCTAAAAAAATCAAACAAAGTCCAATACAATTAAAATGGCAGGTGACTCTAGGTTTCCAGATGTGGACACTGATGGATCAGAAAAAAGTGAAGAAATGGAGATTGTAGTCAATGTTGGTGGCGTAAGGCAGGTGTTCTACGGAGATAACCTGAATCAGTACCCAGAAACACGGCTGGCAGAGCTGGTCAATTGTTTATCAGGGGGGTACGATAGCATATTCTCCCTCTGTGATGACTATGATCCTGGAAAGAGAGAGTTTTACTTTGACAGAGATCCAGATGCTTTCAAATGCATTATTGACGTGTACTACTTTGGGGAAATTCACATGAAGAAAGGAATATGCCCCATATGTTTCAAGAATGAAATGGAATTTTGGAAAGTGGATCTGAAATTTTTGGATGACTGCTGCAAGGCTCACCTAAGTGAAAAAAAGGAGGAACTGGAAGAAATAGCCCGAAGGGTGCAACTCATTCTGGATGACTTGGGAGTAGATGCCTCAGAAAGTCGCTGGAAAAGGTGCCAAAAATGCATCTGGAAATTTCTGGAGAAGCCAGAATCGTCCTATCCAGCTAGAGTGATTGCTGTACTGTCCTTTCTGTTTATTTTGATCTCCTCTGTTGTGATGTGCGTGGGGACCATCCCGGACTTGCAGGTCGTAGATGCAGAGGGGAATCGTATGGAGCACCCGACCCTGGACAGCATCGAGACCGCCTGCATAGGCTGGTTTACCATGGAGTATGTGCTGAGGCTGATCTCCTCTCCCAACAAGCTCCACTTTGCCCTTTCTTTCATGAACATTGTCGATGTGCTAGCAATACTTCCTTTCTATGTCAGCCTGACCTTGACCCACCTGGGAGCCAAGCTGATGGAGCTGAGCAATGTCCAGCAGGCAGTCCAGGCACTGCGCATCATGAGGATCGCAAGGATTTTCAAGCTTGCACGGCATTCCTCAGGGCTCCAGACCCTAACCTATGCCCTGAAACGCAGCTTTAAGGAGCTTGGGCTGCTCCTCATGTACTTAGCTGTTGGAATCTTTGTCTTTTCTGCCCTAGGTTATACCATGGAGCAAAGTCACCCTGAAACTTTATTTAAAAGCATCCCTCAGTCATTTTGGTGGGCAATCATTACCATGACCACAGTTGGATATGGAGACATTTACCCTAAAACAACACTAGGAAAACTGAATGCTGCCATCAGTTTTCTTTGTGGAGTGATAGCGATTGCCCTCCCCATCCATCCCATCATTAACAACTTTGTAAGGTATTACAACAAACAGAGAGTTTTAGAAACAGCTGCCAAACATGAATTGGAGCTGATGGAGCTAAACTCTGCTGAGGGGAAAGCCACAGGCTCCAGAAATGAACTAGAGGATTTTTCAAGGGAAGGCAAAGACGGTCCTTTTTATAGCAGCCGGATAAAAGTCTCCCACAGTGACACCTTTATTCATCTCCTGTCAGAAGAGAAACACTATAGGACCAGGCTTCAAAGCTGCAAATAAACTGTGAGCTGTTGTCAGCGCTAAGCTACAGATCAGGACAACCTGACAATCAACTACGGAAGGGACTCGCAGATCTGTCAGAGTTGGGAGGGAGCACTGCTTTGCTTTTCCAACATGAATATAAATTAACCCATGGCTTCTCCATCAACAGTTGGTAAGACTTTAACCCAAAATAAAACAGTAGGACTCCACTGAGATCAGACTGCTTATATCGAGTGTGTTCTGACAAAAACCACTTGTAACCATTTCAGAGACTGAAAAGTCCTTCCTGATCCGTAAATGTTCAATGACCCGAATGTGCAGCATTGACACATCAGAAATTTGTACCTGTGACAATAAAGAGCAGCATCACACAGATTGTGTCTTCCAGGCTCTCTTCAATGCCTTTGCAGCTAGGGGAACTGCTCCTTAAAAAATTAAAGCAGCCTCTCACTTGTGTTAGATTCAGGCTTACAGCAAAATGTTACGAGCAATTTGAGCCTAGAGATACTGAAAGTATCAGCATATACTGTGTGCAGAATATTAGAGTGAAAAAATGGCTTCATTTTGTAAAATGTACTTTGGGGTCAACTTTTTGGATAGGCTTCTGTTCCTCTTTCCAGAAAAAGTGTCATTTTCAATGGGACATGGAGCTATATTTTGGGCAGAGATGCAGAACAGAATCAATGTATTTTAAGGAGCAAATTTAAAAATATTTGTTCTAGCTATTAATTACAGCATGGTTTATATATGCAAGGATCTTTCAGGAAGGATTTATAATTAAGTAGCTTTTTAAAACTGTAAGTTAAATCATGGTATCTTTAATTCACTACTAAATCAAGGGAAGTTTATAGGGAAGTTAAATTGAGTACTTCTATATAAGAAGCTTTAACTCTTTGAAAATAAGTGCACAGAAAGTTTCAGTAAAAATAGTAAAATCTCCAATTGATTTCTGGTAAAAATACCTAGCTGAATAAACATATTATTATGTTATTTTTTAAAATAACTCATCCTTCCCCTACAATAACTGCATGACTTTGTAAATGGTAGTTTACAGAAGTAGTAGGCACTAATCAGTGTCTTCTTCATTAATTAATATGCTAATTAATCAACACCAGTGTGTATGCACTATCCTTTCCAAAAGCAAGTGCCATCTACGAAAGCTGATATTTGGTTGGTGTAAAAACTGTATGTGTAATAGGTCTGGTCTGTACCAGAGAAATCCACTGAAACCTGGAGTTGAAGGACAGGGGGGCACTGGCACACATAACATATATTTACCTACGTTAGAAGTAGGATCCCAAATGCTTAAAGGGCTAGAGTAGCTGTCCTTATTTGTTCCCTTTTGTGCTGAGCAGCCCCTTGCCCAGGTGAAATGCAGCAACATGAGACATGACCCATCCCTGGGCACTTCATGTCCAAGATCCCCCGGCAGGTCTTTGGGACTCTTCCTGGGATGTGGGCAAGCAGTGGGCCTGTGGCATTCACCCCACAGGAGCAGTGACTGGACGGGCACAGAGCTGAGGGATGGGCTCTATGCTCTTTTCTGGCACCTTGTTTGCCCCTGTCCCCTGGCAGAGGGGTATGTGTCTGCTGGTGGGGAATGCTCTGTCCTCCTGGGACAGGGAGCAGTGGTGCCATGTAGGGACCGGGCAGGTGTGCAGTGAAGGGCAGCTACTCCTCAGAACACCACCCACCCTGTACCTCTCCTAGCACGGAAATCAGCCCCTGCTTCCCTAGGTTGAAGGCCTTTCCCAGCATTACCCCTCACACATCAAATTGCTCAACTCCAGAAACACCTACTTTGTATCCCAGCACCCCAGCCCTATGCCAGACCTAATGTCTTTTTCCCCAACCTGTTACCATGTCCTGCCTTACATACTTCCATCAAGTAAGATAATTCAAACAATCTCTAAATGTTTCTGTACCCGAATCCTTCCACCACTATTTGTCCCAAATTCTCTCCCGCCTAAGACATACAGCCAATCCAAGTGCCTCCTCAGCCCAAGCATCCCTTCTCCCCCATCGTCCGCTCCACATCCCTGCTCTTACCCTTTAGAACTGCTCTCTTGCTCTGCCTCATCTGCTGAGACCTGCTCCTTGCTTGCCAAGAGCCTCAGCTCTTCTCCCTGGATGCCTGGCCAGGACCATAGCCGGCTCTCATCTGAGGGACAGGATCCTGTCCCTTGCACTGCTTAAGACATTCAGATCACAAGTATGGGCTGCAAACCATCAAAAATTGACTTGGCTGAGATGCTGAGGGTGGGAGAAGAAGGAAACTAACAAACCTGTCTGAGTCCAGCCTTATCTATCAGCAGGAATCTTAAATGCTCCTGACTTTGCTCGTGACATGCAGAGGGTAGCTGAGAGTGAATTAAGTTAGCAAAAGCATTTTCCTGAATGAGGAAAGCACTGTGTTAATGCTAAGTAATATGGTTTAGTACTGCAAGTGCTAAATCCTCACTGCCGTGCTTTGTGATTTATTTAACCTGACATTAAATAAAAAATAAGCCTCTTTTATCAGAAGTAAGTTTATGGGCTAATTTCTCCAGTAAGTTATGCCTTTGAGCACTGGGCTCTGCCTTTGCTCTGTCAGTGTGGAAAGAGTTTTGAGACAACCTTGGTGCTGCTCTAGCCCAGACTGGTCTCAGAGTGTCTTGCTGCACTAGAGACCTTATTTGTTGTATTTGTTGCTGTAAGTTATATGTTCTTAAAAGGCTGTGGGTGGGCAGGATGGATTCCTGCCTATTTGCCTTTCTCATGGTGTGGAAACCCTGTAGGAGCAGGGGGAGACATGGGCAGTGGTGGAAGGACAGGGCAGGCTGGCAGCACATGGTGGGGCTGTAGAGGAGCAGGGGGTCTTGAACACATACAATCCTGATGGTACAAAGCAAGAGGCTTCCTGGGTCCCTGGGGAGACACCTCCTGCAGATCAGGAAACTACCATAAACCACTGGCTTTGAAATCAGGGCTGGATGGAAGGCTCTGCTCCTTAAAGACTGGAATGATTTAGGGGTTGTTTGTTTTCTATTGTTTTAATATTCTACACAACCCAGCAGAGCTGATTTTCCTTTATTACAAGTTAGTCTAAAAAAAGAGGAAGATTTAAAAATCTGGAAGTCTTGGGGGTGGAAGGGGAGGGTTAGAGCAGCCCCTTCTCAGACAGTAAGCAACACAATCCACAGGGTCTAGTGTCCCCACTCTTTGACATAGGACTTTCTCAAGTCCAAAGTTAGGACAAGCTCTGAAGTCTTTCCAAAGGGGAAACTGCACCATGCCTGTTGCAGGTTTCATTTCTGTGCTGTGGGTGAGGTGGGCACAGGCTGCACAACTCAACCCAGCAGTGCCTTCCTCACATCCAGCTCTTCCCAAGCACTTTGTGCGCGCTTTGGCTGAGCCTATGCAATTAAATCAATGAAAGCAAGGCATTCCCAGTGAGACCATCTCCAGACACATATGGGAAACTGTAGCACAACTGTCCCTCAGGGGAACCCTGTCCCTGCTATTTAACACCCTTCACCTGGGAACCAGGACTAGGATAGCCAGAATACATCCAAGTGCAGAAAAGCTGAACAAACCACTTGGGTCTCTCCTTACCCTTGCTGCACAAGGACTCTTCTTTGGACTCATAGGTGTATGAAGGAAAGGGGTCACTATTTGCATTAGAAATTGGGAGTCTGGGAAGAAAATGTGGTACTCTTCTATGGAAAGCCTATTGACCAGAGTTATGGAGAATAAAGAGAGGTACTATAATTTTAGCTGATATCCCTTCTCATACAGAAGTTCCTCAGTTCACCATGCAAGCAATTTCAGAGCACAGTGAGCAGATCAAACTGTCCTCTGGAGAAGTTACCCTGTGGGACAACTGCCCTTGCAGCCAGCCCTGGCTGCTTCTAGAAAACTTTGAATATTTAAAACAGCCTGTAATACTCAGAGTTATAACTTGAAGCAAAAAACTTTTAGTTCCTAACTAAAATCAATCACAGCTGTAAATTCAGGATTAATCCAGGTTTAACATCAAATAGCTGCCAGCAGAATCTGATTCAATAGCTTTAATTTAATAACACACCCAATGGTAGATTGGTGGCTATTGCTGAACTGTAGGTAAAATGAAGCCTGTTTCTAGCTTCCTGGACAGCATAAACAGTAGAACTCAATAGAGTGGAAATTGCTTCTAGAAGTGTGGGAGACAGCTGGAATATTTAGTGACACACAGCATTCGTCTTAGGGAAATGATAGGTATTTAAGATGTCAGCCCACGCCACGCTCTGGCTGGCATGTCACAGCCACCTTCACTTTGGAGACAGGCTTAGGTTCAGGTAGAAACAGCCATCAGCAGCTAGGGTTTTATTGCTGGACTGACACGTATATATGATTTGAAGGGACTTTTAAAAAACCCCAACAAAATGATGGGAGATAGTAGAACACCACTATTTTCTGCTGACGTGCATGTAGGAGAGCTGCTCAACCCTGCAGGTGTGGCACTGCCACACAAGGTTAATTGACATGTTCTCTCTGGTCTGTGTATGGGTCGAGCAGAATGTGAACACGTGAAGGCAGAGGAGAGCTGAGGACCAGGCGTCACAGCCCATCTGTCCCTCGCTGTGTTA
This sequence comes from Corvus hawaiiensis, assembly GCF_020740725.1. Lineage (NCBI taxonomy): Eukaryota > Metazoa > Chordata > Aves > Passeriformes > Corvidae > Corvus > Corvus hawaiiensis. The sequence goes on along the minus strand of NC_063215.1, from coordinate 15,006,102 downwards.
AGGGCACTCATCCCTTTTTGCAGGTGAAGCTGACAGTGATGCTGCTTCAGTAACCCTTTAGGCAGATTTCTTTTTGCCTAATGTACTATTTGAATGTACCTGATAAAAATGCTGAAGAGGAGAAACCAGGACTGTTTCAGTCTCAAGTGTTCTCTATATATGAATTTTTCAAGCAACTACCCAAAATGCTCACCTGAGACTGGATAAAAGAGTCACAAACAGGTATTTGTTGAAACAGAGCATTAAAGTAGGGGTTAAGGAATAGAAATTAACAATTAACTATACTAAAAGACACAAACCCACTGAGATTAGCTCAGCTGGTTAGAGCAGGGTGCTAATAATGCCAAGGTTGTGGGTTTGATCCCCATATGGGCTTTTCACTTAACAGCTGGACTTGATGATCCTTGTGTGTTGGGAGGGACCCCAACAGTTGTGGGTCCCTTCCAACTCGGAATATTTTGTGATTCTGTGAAAAAACCCCAAAACCTCTTCCAGCCACATTTGCATTGCCAGATACGCTCAAACAAATAGAACAGTGTCCCCTGTGAATTATTCTAGTCAGAAGTACTTCCTACCTCCTCCCTGTCAACACAGCCTTCGGTCCTATGTTCACCAAAAAATCTCTCAATTCCTTACTCACACAGGTAGAACAATTACTGGACACATGCACAGGAGAATGCACTTGCTACCCACCCAGGTTTCTGAGGAACTGGCCCGCTCTCCATTCAACTGTTTTACCTAGACTGTCCATTTGGGAATATCAACATTTCCTTCCACACCAACTTTCACAAAACACTTTTCCTTTGAGATGGAGAGTCCTTAATGATGTGGGTAATAAGTTCTGCACTGCCTGGTGTAAACCAAACTTCACTGAGAATTGCAGGAACGTAACACTACTGTGAAAGTCAACTCAGGACAATGTGTCTTAAATACATTTGCTTCAGCTGTAGATATCTCACTAAAACCAAAATTGGTTTCTCGTCCTGCAGTGAACCGTATTAGGCTTGAATTCAGTGGGAGCTTTGCCTGCCTTAGGAATTTTATAGGGAATGATGAAGCCAAGTGAGCCAGGCTAATGTACAAGGCAGGCTTGTGTAAATTGCTGAGAGGAAAATGGAAATGACGGAAAGGTCTGAGAGCTCCAGAAGAAGCTGAGCCATTTAATTGATTCTTTTCTTGTTGCTTTCATATGTAGGTGAGAAAGCTGCCAGGGTCTTAAAGTTGCTTTTTGTCTTCCCATGTAAAGGTAACCTTGAATATCTTTAAAACATGCTGACAGTCAAGTACTGCTAAATCATCCTGGTCAGTTAAAGATATATAATAGAAGCAGAAAGGAAGGGAAATCTTTAGAGGAGTCTAAGTAGAGAAGTTTCTTTAAAAATAAAATATCAAAATGGAAAGAAAGACTGAATGCTATGCTGTATATGTCAACAAAAATCCCCTTATTTTCTTATTTACGGATTTCATTGATAATGAGGCACGCTGGCATGCTTTGGGTTTTCAGTATGACATGCTGTGATTCCCTATTCTATAAAGAAGTAACCTGTACACTCCACAACAGTGAAATGCCTTAAAAATGGAAATTATCTATATTCATTAGAGTCTGTGCTAGAGCTCACAGGTTCTGTGTTAGGGCTCACAAAGCCATGGAGACCCAGGTGAGCAGTCACTGGACAAAGGCAGCAAATTGCTTGGTACTGCAAAGGGAAGTTTCCGTAAACCTTCTGCCAGGCTCAGTCTGTTTTACTGTGCAAGAGACAAACTGCAGCTTCAATTACTATAAGAGCATTACAGGGAATTTTTTGTCAGTAAGATGCACTCCACTGATCCCAGACAATGTTTCCACTGCATTATTGTTACCAGCTTTACAAAGTCAATGTTTTCCAGGCTTACTAGCATAGTAAATAATGTCTATTTTACACAATATCCAGAATATGAAGTAGTTGTAACTAGCTATTGGTCTCTGTTGATTTTTTCTTATTATTACTTTTACAGCAAAAATGATACACCACAAATATTCTTCTCCATATTCACATAAAATATGCATGCATTGTCTTACACTGATTTTAACTACTCATATCCCTGAAGTCTCAGCTTGTTCATTGTCAGCCAGTAAAGAATTAACCCTTCTTATTTAGTCTATACCAGATTAATCACTATGAAATGCTACATGCCATTTTGGTTTCTTCCCTTGTTCCGTCAAGGTTACTCCATAATTGGACAGCTCTTCTCACTGGCGTGTTTTGTTTTCATTCACCTTCGTTTTTCATACCTTAATTTCAGTCTGCTACCCTTCAATGCTTTGTTTCATAAAATGGAAATGATTCATCTCTCTTGATGCTCACACCCCTGATGCATTTGTCAAATGACTCGTGTGGTCCCACTAGTGCAGCTCTCTGAAGGGTGTCAGTTCAGTGGGGCAGGCTTAGAACATGCCCAGGAGAGAAAATAAACTGCTGCAAAACTTCATTTGGACATGTTGTCCCCTCACCCCCAACCCCTGCATCAGAAGAAGACTGTCTCTAATACATGGAACACTCAGAAGATGCCAGGTCCATACACAGCAGCCCTGTCTGAATGCTCAGCCCTAGCTGAATATTTTTGCACATGTTTAAATTCCCCTCTCTTTGAGAGGATTGAAACACTGGAGCATTTGGCTGGAAAGAGATTGCTTTAAACGTGCACTTACGTGCTTTGCTGATCAGAATGTGCTCATGTTAAACCTTACATGGCAAAAAAATGGATGTTTCTGAACTGCATCCAAGCAGGCACCAGCAATTTCTGCTCACGGCCACCAATCAGGCATCAGCACAATGGGACCTTGATTGGTCCTTACAGGGGCTGCTGCAATACAAATGGGAAAGATTTTCTGCTCATGAATAACAGATAAAGTGTCATCCTACTGCTTGAGAAGTGAAATATCTAGGAGACAGTCTGACCTTTACATCCTCCTTACTTACTCACTTTGTAGAAACATTACTATTTACAAGTCTGTTTTTGTACAATAAAAAAACCAAAAAACACCCTAATTCCATCACTGTTTAGCAGGCAAAACTCATACAGAGAGGAGATAAAACCTGCATCCTCCCCTGGGCTTTTGCTTGGGAATGGCCACTGGCCAGCTGGAGACCGCTTGCTTGTTTACATAAGAACAAATCACACTCTTGTCTGCCAGCAGGTCTATTTCTACTCGTTGTCACAGTAATAAATCAATTGTTGCTGCAAAACACAGCTCCTCTCCAACTCGTGGGGAATCTGCAAACTCTCTGCAGCCCAAATGTCAACCAATTGCTGGCTGGGCTTTCAGGCTGGAGTGGTGGTTATTGTTTGCCAGTTCCTTATTTGCATTGGAACAGTAAATTCCATTCGCAGAAGCCCTTACCGTTTGGACCCGTTTGCCTTAGAAAGAAACTAATTGCTGCCGTACAACATCATCCCTGCTGTGACTCACATAGGGCACATTTGTACTGCCTTGGCTGAAGGAGTGAACCTCAGCTGCCAGCTGGACTTCATCCTTGCACACTGGAGCTGTTACTGCCCTCCTCATGTTGGGGCTCTTACTGTCACAGCTGTTCACATGAGACCTGAGCAACTCGAAGATGCATTAAAGTGAGCTCTCCCATATCTGATTCAACTCGTCTGCACAGAGTGACTGCAGAATGTTTCTGAGTTGGAAAAGATGTAAAGAAGCTATAAAGATTTTCAGTGAGCATCTGGGGGCTGACAGGGGAGGGTGCATGAAGGCTTGGCTCAGAGCAGAGCTTGGCTCAGCCCCCTGAGAGTGGTCAGGAGAGGCATCCAAGCCTCTCTACTTCCCCCCACTCATCTGACTGCCCTCTAAGAATTGGTTGGCAGTGAGTAGGTGGGTGGCAAAGGATGGTTGTGTCTGATATTCCACCAAAAGAGATCTGTCTTTTCCTACTCCCCATACAGAAAACACTATTGCCCAGAATTCCCCGAGGCTCAAAGTACAAGAGATATCATAAGAGGTAAGTAGGGAAGCCTAGGAGACTCAACATTTTTCCCTCAGCTAAACCTTAGGGATGCCAAAGTTTTTTTTGGAGGGGAATACATTTTTAATCACAGGGTTGTAGATAGCCCCAGCATGACAACATTCAGGTCCATGACTGAGACTTGCACGTGTCAGTGCATGTGACAGTGACATTTGGCTTTTCTGGCTAAGCTGTCATAGGATAACCTGTGCCACCCTGAAAAGCTTGTGGCTCTTTAGCTTCGGGATTTTTAGAGGGAAAAAATAAAAAGCGCTGTTCAATGTGACTAAAGAAGCTGCAACCTCTTGTAAGTAAATAGGCTGTTTGCTGAAATCCCCACATTGCTTTGAGCCGCTTGATAGGTCACAAGATGTTCTGTCACATCCACCAAGGGAAATAAAATGAGATAACTGGATTCCGCTACATTTCTTACTGTTCTAGGGTAAATGAGATAATAGTGATGACATAGACATGGGGGAGAGGGAGATAATTTGCTGGTACACTGTCTTCTGGGCTGAGCTTTCTCATCCAAACTAGTACATTTTGTAGACTGAAAAATTTAATTTTGAGCAGCAAGGCAAAAACATTACGGTGCAGTCCAACACTGCTGATTCTTGGGCAGCCTGCAATTAGAAGTGGAGTGCAACAAAGTAATCTACAATCCCAGATTTCAACCTAATTCACTGCTACATCAATCCAAGACACAGGATGCAAAAAACCACAAAGGATCTTCTGTACAATGGTCCTCTGATGAGAACAAACCACTTCCAGCTGCAGGGGGAAGGCAAGGATCTTGGCAGTGGGCTGTAGGACTGGAAATGTGCCTTACAGTGAGGTTTTACCCAAGGACCCTTATCTACAACCTAGTGCTGCATCTTCTCGTCTCAGGGAATGTATGGGGCATTTCCCTGTGCTGCGCTATTGCTGTGTGAGAAAATGTTTCGTACAAGAAAATGAGATTTATTTCTGCTGAACAGTCAGTGAGGGAGGGTGATGGACATTTGGGATGCATGTCTCTAGGTATTGCTTCATTTATAAACAGAGACTGAAGTGAAAACAGCTTTTTCATCATTAATTTGGTTCCACTGCTTTCTCTCCTGTTCAGACTGGACCATTGCTACAAATTAATGGGAAACAATGCTTACTCCAGTGAAAGATCATCAGCATTCAATTGCTCGCTTATCTGCCTCCTCTGATCAGGTGACAAAAGACACACACCATCACAGTAAGCCACGTCCTCTGGCAGTCAGGGGATCTTCCAACACTTTAGTATTTAATGACTCAAAAACCTGTCACGGTAAAGGCTGCAGGAATGAAAGGCTGCAGTCTGAAAGATCTGCCTTAAATAATGAAAAATTGGTTTTGGTTTTTTTTTTAGTCTGCCCAAGTAAAGGTTTAGAGATGGCTTGATCAAATACCAGCATAGCTAGGAAGTTCCAGGTAGCTGAGGAGTTGTTAATGTAACAGACAAAAGCATAAAGTGCTAAGTGTAGCACACTCTAAGTAGATGCACAATATCATAGCAAGGAATTATTTTACTGTGGAGGGAACTAATTCTGGATGGGTGGATTTTGCCACCTGGACTCTTGGGTACATAACATTTCAAAAGATGTGACTACTGAGAAGTCAGTCACTCAAATGTTAGTACCCAGTGTACCTGCGATGGTGAGGGTGTCCCTCCTGGCCTGGCATGAACGATGCATATTTCCCATAAGTGCTGTTCTGTATCCGCTGATCCCAGAGAGATGAAGAGCATCTCATGGGGTACTAAACTCCTAAACATCCTGAAATGAATCAAACTGTCAGTGGATTTAGGCAGAGCAGAACTTTCAGATGCCCTGTGCACTGGAATTTGTTTCCAGCTGAGACCAAAGTATCATTTACGTTGGAAGAAACCTTTTGAAATCCCCCAGTTCAATCCCCCTGCTCAAGAACAGCCAGGTGAAGCACGTTGTCCAGGACCAGGTCCAGACAGGGTGAGCTGTCTGAGACACCTGCAAGGGATGGCAAATACACTCTAGGGAACACATAAACCTTTCTGAAGTGCCTTCAGGAGGCCAAGAGAGGTGCTTCACAGCACCTGAACTGATAATAGATGTCTGTGTTTGGGCAAATGAATCCCAGCCTTTGTGTCTGCTTGAACATGGTTCCTGGAACTTTCAGCTGCCTGCTGGGCTCCATCATCAGCTTTGAGTAGATTTCCACTGACTCCAGAGGGATCTGAGAGTGTGCAGTGTCTTAATGATGACCTGAACCTTCACTTCTGCTGTCTGCTGTCTGCTTCCTGAGTTTGTAATCACATGGTGAGGTACAGAGCATTTTACTGAGGAAAAGCAAAGAGAATGGTCTTGTTTTACAAAAAAAACCCCATGCAGCTGAATAGTCTTCTGTCACAAAAGAATCATAGAATGAGTTTCTCCCTTGCTGCTTGGTTAGAAAAACATCTATCAGATATAAATAAAGGTACCTTAATCACATGGTATTAAGGATGGTTCCACAGTCTGTGACACAAGCATGATGGGATAAACTTTCAGGCTTCCCTGTTAGATCAGAGGGTGCCTGGATCTGGCTGCTGGGCCCCTACCTGTAAATCATAGAATCATTCAGTCTGGAAAAGACCTTTAACATCAAGTTCAACTGTAAACCTAGCATTACCAAATCCTGTCCTCAAATCATCAAGCTGCATTACCCAACATCTGCTTCTGATCTCAGATCAAAAGAGAACTTGTGCCAGTTGTGTCAGTAGAAAATGAGATAAAAATCAGCAGTGGGCCGTGTGTTCTGTCACTGGATCAGAAACAGCCAAGGGAGCAGAATGGTGGCTGCTCTTCAAAATGCAAGAGACACTCCAGCAGCTCCTGCAGCCTTGGCTCCTGCAGCCCATGACCTTTACAGATCAACCACTGCTCTGCGCAGCTCCTCATCTTGTTCTCCCACCCTGAAATGCCTTCATGTCCAGGTTCCTGATCCCTCATGTAAATGGAGACAGCATTATAAACTGTGCTGTCATCTCCTATTCTGGAAATGTAAATTCAAGGGTCTTTCAACAATGGCTGGGAACAGTGTGGTTAATGTGTTCCAGCTGATGAGACTAGATCAAGCCAATCATAAACTTTTTTTCTTAGTCTGCAAGGAGATTTACCTTCCAGGTTTTAATATTGGTGGTGGAATGTAGAGTGGCATTTTCCTAAACTAACTCAGTACCAAATTTTGGTCTGTTACAATACTCAAAGATTACATCTAACTTCACAAATTTCTCAGCATTTTAACAGAAGTGTTGCCTTGCCTGGCTTCCTCTAGACAGCTTCTCATGCATATTCAATTTGAACAAACAAAACTCTGCGTAATGACTCTGATGTTATTGTCCTATGATTTCAAAAGGAGGGAAAATCACTTGGGATAATTGATGATCACGGTCAGTATTCTGACTACAGACAAAATAACTAAATCATGTGATTTCACATACAGAATCATCTGAATAAAAATAAAAGGCTAACCACCCACACAACTCAATTAACAAACTATCAAGAAGTACTCTCATGTTTATTATTGCAATAAATCTGTGATTTAAATTCAGTGGCAAAATATTTGCAAACATTTACTCAATTACTGAATGCTCATTTTTTATCATAAGATGAATCAGATGAAGCTCAAGTAGTGCTGTAGCTCTGTGATGTTTAGTGCCACACATAAGTTTAGCATCATATTCTTTAGTCCTCGCTGTGGCCTTGCATAGAAACTCTGTGACATCATCTCCTGTTTATTACAGATGGAGTGACAGAGACAGATTTTACCTCTGTCAAATTAGCATTAACACTTGGTTGTAGTCATGTCATGAACTTATCCCTCCATCAGACTGCCTGGTATGGTGTTATATTGCAGAAAAGATATCGTCATTGATGTGTTACTGGGAAGAACAGAAACATCAAAGCTGCAGTGCAGTTACTGGAGAACAAAATGAGTCTGATTCATCACCCTGAAAAATCCCATCTGAAACAAACGTCTTGAAAAGCAAGCACAGTTGCACTTTTTCAGCTGAGAACAATGAGAAAAGTCAGTGTGCATGAGAGACAGAGCATTTGCCACTTGTCCAGGCTTGATGGGAACATGAAAGGACATACTGCTAGTTAGCATGAAAGCAAAGAGAGAGGTGGGAGTAGCACAGGATTTAGAAGGGCAATAGAGAGCAGAAGAATGAAAAGCAGTACAGAGACACTACAGAAGAAGGGAAGGGGTGAGAGACCTTTTACGTTTTTATTTAAATTGTGTCTTCTGACAAAGCTCCATTTTCCAATTTCCTTTGAGTGACTTAAATTCAATATGATGAAAGTCCTTTTAGTACTTTTAGCACTGCCAGTCATTTGCTAACAAAAATTGAGCGGGAGCAGTGATGGTGCATGTGTGTGTGTGTATGTTTGCAGATACACATATATATGAATGAATACAGTAAAGTCTTGCAGGATTGAGGAAAAATATTTTTAAGTACTTTCAGAAAAGTTTGCTATATTTGTAACAGAAGAATAATTTAGTAATTACATTTACCATTGAGTATATCTATAAACTAACACATATTTACATGTTTCTCCTTTGAATTTATGTCCAAAATATTTTTTCTATTACTAGTTACTTTCTGTATGGTGCTGAAAATGTGTATTGGCACAGTGTCGCCCACTGACAATCCAGAGGCTGGCAACTATGAAGCTATGAAGTCAACTCCTTAATGAGCTTCAATCTATTCCCATATCCCTATTTACCCATTTGCCTCAGAATGAAATGGCCATTCTGTTATTCCACAACCTGCACAGACTGGAGTCATTTAACTGGAAAAAATCCAGCACAGAAAGATATTACATGTTCATGAAAATTTATGGCTCTATGTTCTGTCTCTTTAATTTCCAGCTGGTAATTCTTGTTAGTGAGTCCTACAGAAAAGTCTCAACAAAACTGAAAACATGAATAATTGCAATGAAATAAAACCATTGTATTATTCTCACTGATATACTGTTCTTCTGTGGTTACTTATGATGGGTACCTGCAAGAAAACCAAGGAAATTGCAATAAGGTTGTGCCTTATGAATTAAAAGAATATTTTTGTACAGGACATGGTGAAAAAGCATTCTTCCATTCTAACATATTTCCTAATACTTCAGGAACTTAAACACATGGTTTAATTGCTACCAAGTAATCTAAGGTCAGGGATGACATTATAAATCACTATGATAAATGCCTCTTCTTTAAAACATCTGTGAGATAACAACTGACATGGTTTCTGATCTTAAAGTTAAGCAAATGAGAAAAGGGTTAAATGCTTTTAAAGATTTGTGAAATAAATGTAGAGGAACCTCTGTACATTTATTTAATTGATTATAAAAGTATCTATCAATGCCAAGTGCTCTGAAGTGCATGGAAGAGGTGGACATAAGCATTATTGCTTTCCCTTGAAGAAAAGTGGATACAAAGAGACGACATGTCTGGATTTTCACAAATGAGCATTCAAAGTGCTTTGATTTCTCACTGTCCTGGTGATGGAAGGGGGATCCAAGCTCTCCACTCCCTGCCCTGAGATGGACATGGATGTGCTGGTGTCTGCTGCTGGTTCCTGGACTTGCAGAGGCAAAGGAGGTGGTAGATGGCTGCACAAACTCTTATCAAATCCTTTTATCCCCCCTCCCTAAGCAAAATCATGTGCACAGCGGACTCATCCTAGCCAGATCCAGCCTGCTGACTGGCACCAAGAGAGCTCTGCTCTATACAGGGGATTAGTCCCCCATTCAGCTCTTGTTCCTAAAGCACTGACACAAATTACCTTTCAGGCTGGACTTCAGGGATGTGCCAGCTTTCCCAATGTGTAGTTACTGTTGGGCAATTCCAACAAAGCTAAACATTAAATCAAATTGCCTAGGGGAGAAGATGGGAGGGAAAATGTCCCAACAAGCTGACCTGATAATTTATTCATCTCTGAAAAAATGAGAAAGACTGTCAAGAATGAAATTTCTTCACTTTAGACACAGTCAGAAACTAAAACGCAGCTTTTCCTCAAAGGAGAAAGCCCTGGGTGTGATACAGGGCCACCTTCAGCTGCATGGAATAATGGAGCTCCTTTGCTTCAAACTGTCAAGGAAAAGGCCTGGAGAAAGGGACACGTGAGGAACCTGCCTTGCCTCCAAACAAGCAGAAACATTTCTTTGTGCCTTCATGGTAGTTTACTTTTCTCTGATGTTTTAGTCCTACTTGGTGTAGCATCTACAGCTCCACAACCAAAGGCATGGGGATGCAAACGACATTGAATGAGGCACGAGTATTTTGCTAATACCAGCCCAGCTCTTCAACTCCCACATCCATTGCCCATTTCTTCAATCCCATTTTTGAAGGAGACAAAGCTGTTCAAGGTCTTTATGACCAGCTGCCCTGTACTCCAGTGCAGCGACTGCTCCTCCCAGTTTGGTATTGTCTGGAATTCTTCCTTCAATGGTGATGGTAAAGTAGAGCAAAGAGATAACTTTTCAGATGTTAATTAGTTATAAAGACACAGAAGGTACTATCCTTTCCGTGCAGCTTGCCACCCTGAGTTGGAAAGAGACCTCTTTTGCACGTCAGCCTGGAAGTAGCTTGAAACACTCCTATTTCTCATGTGTGCTTGTGTCCTGTCCTGAGAAGCCTTGGCTGCTGTTACACTGAGACACAGAGATGCTCACCCTCCCACTGAGGGCCTTTATTGACTTCTTAGAGACAGGAAGCAATTTAAAAGCCTTTTCTCGTTTAACTATTGACTTTCACATCACTCCTTTAAAGGATTATTGGATCTTGAGATAGTGACTAATGATGTTGTCACTATTCATTAATCCTGAAAAACGTCTGCCATCCATGGAGTTTGGCAAAGACGAAAAGAAGACATTGTAGGAAAAATAAGTATAATGTCTTTAATGAAATTCCAAGAAGATAGCTATTATAAGCAACGCATCTTAGGGAGTGATAATATTTCTTAAAAGTGCTGAGAGGTTCTTGCTCAATGAACAGCAAGAGAAAGAATTGGTATAAAAACATTCAAGTGACAAATTCAAGTTTAAGATCTTGTTCCTGCAATTATTTCTGCAGTAGCCCTGGCCTGATATTTTAAGTCATTGACAAACTTGGGGAAGTCTAGTGTAGGCCACCAAGTTGGTCAGGGATGGAAGACTTGTCCTGTGAGCAGAGCTGAAGAGAGGGTAAAGGCTTCCTCAGCCTGGGTAAAGGACAGCTTCAGGAAGGTCTCACAGCAGCCTGGCCCTGCCTAGCTGGAGGGATATCGAGCAGCTGAGCAGGGCTCCTCGTGATAATGCATGGTAGGAGAATGAGAGACAGGAGTTTAAATTGAAAGAATAGATTCCAGCTGCAGATAGGAAAAGACATTTCACTGAGTGTCGCAATGACCGCCACTGACCACTGCCCAGGCTAGCTCCTGCGGTGTGCGACAGGAGTGGGGAGCAGCTGGAGGCTCTTGGCTTTAAAGCTGCTCCTCAGGAGTTCAGCTCTGCCCAGGGGAGCTGAAGCTCCAGGCACAGTGGCTGTCAGCAGTCCGGATGAGGGTGAGGCTAAAAAGTAGCAAGGAGGCTTGCCACACGGGATAACCCAAGTTTATTGGAGGCAACTCCCAGGGGACAAGCCTGGAGCAGCTCCAGGGAACCTCTTATAAAGGGAGGTGTTACAATGGGGATGGCTTAACTGGGGACCAATAGAAATCTCTCAGGGAGGGATACAGATGAGGATAGACATTTCCTTGGGCCAATAGCCTCAAGGGGAGGAGGGAAAGGGATCACATCCTTCGGGAACAACAGGAGGGTTTCGGTGATTGATAGGGAAAGAGCTAGAACAAGGGGAGGAGAACAACCATGTAGCACTGGAGGAGCGGCTTGGGTCTGGGGCAAACCAACTGGGAATAGGAGTGGGGAAGGTAGGGATGAACCATTGGGGTACAGAAAACTTATATAAAAATATAATAAAGGTATCGCATCACCACAACTGAGGACAGTCAGGAGACCAGACTGCTTGGAGAGCTTCTTCAGCCTTGGAGAGTTCAAGACCCAGCTGGGTAAAGCTCTGAGCAGCCTGGCCTGATCTCACAGATGACCTGCTTGGAGCAAGAGGTTGGACAGAGGGATACCTGAAGTCTATCCCAAAGCAGCTGATTCTGTAATTTGGCTTCCCTTTTCATAGCAGTTTGCTAGGACTTCTAAAGAATATCCACACTCTAAACAGAAATAAGATGATCTTCACTGCTTTAACTACATCTGTTAACTACATCTACAATGAAACAAGCTAATTTGCCAGTCCACATTCATATATCCAGGTAGTAAGAACCTAGAGACCACCATAAAACCACCAGGGAGAAAAGCAAGTCATGCTACTTACTGTACAAGACTAAATCCTCTCACAAGCCCATCCTCTAGTAGAAAGATAGGCTTTTACATCGAGTGGTGCAACATCCTGGAAAATGAGTAATGACTACAAATAATTCCTGCAATGGAATCAAAATCCCTCACCTGTCCGATCCCTGCTTCCAAAGTGCTCCCATTCATATTAATCTATTCTGAAGATCAGATTACTCCTTCAGTGCAAGCGCCTCCATTCACACAGGCACTCATCCAGAATTATGCTGAGAACATGTTGCAGAAGTGCTGCATTTCAGAGCTAGAAAACATGTGCTAAACCAGACAGACACTTCCAAGCAGAGAACACATGCATGAAGTTTATACTGCTCTGTACACGGCGGAAAAATCTACGTTCTCTGGAGGGCTACATCCCCAATCCTTTTGCAACCACATCTACAGGGTGAAAAGCTTCAGGCCATTAGAATAATTGGTGCTTCCTCTGCCCACAGCAAGAGCATGCCACTGTCTGTAAGTAACGCAGGTTGTTAAGAAAAAGAGAATATTTATTTTAGCACAAATATGGTTATGAAGGTTTTTTAAATAGCACAGTAATGAGCTTCAGCTGGCTATGTATATTACATTTTCATGTTCGTTATGAAAATTAATGTCAGCTTAAATATATGCATACTTTTAAAATGTAGAGAACTTTTTGCAAATGAAAAGTATATTGAAAAGAAATTTAAAGATAAAATATTCTGTCATAAATCTGCAGAAGTCTTGTCTGAATTACTGACTCAAGCTGACAAGGCAAAGAACAGTAGAAGCCTGTAGAATCTTGGCAATAAGAAGTTTGAGCTGGTTTTCCTTCAGAATTGGAAGGTCACCTAGTCAAACTTTATCCTAGTATGGTGATCCAGTGAATTTTCAAAGGCAAAGTGGCTTATACAAATAAAGGAACAGCTATCCATAGAGTAATGTACTATTAGGGGCATTCATGCTGGAGGACTTTGTTTTATCAAATTAATTGATACAGATTTCAAAAGTGCTCAAAAACCATAAATGTTCTTGGGATCCTCTAGCTGCTGTCTCTCTCTTCTAGTTTGTGGACAAGGAAAAAAAAAATTATTTCCTAAAAGCAAAAAGAAATTATTTTACCCTGGGTATAACATTCAAACTACCAGAGCAAAAACTGAAACCTAAATGGAAAAACAACAGCAGAGATTCCATTTTTAGGATGGAATGATCTTTTCATGACTGAACAATTTAATATATATGACTTGCAATTTCTGTGCCTGGCTGTGTCATCTTTTTAAATGCCATTAAACCTCAGTGTCAAAATACCTATTAAGAAAGTGGCTTTTATGGAGGAAAAGATAATAAAAATCAGGTATATTAATAAGCTGTATGAGAAGCCTCATTCCAGAAATAATGAAGCTCATAAAATGAGTTTTGCCATTTACATTCACATCCTAAATCAACCAAGCACTTTAATACACCCAGATCTGACCAAGAGCGATTTACCAGCCATGGAACTCATCAGTCAGAACTTAATAAAATTTTGTTTACACCCAACCTGTGATATTAGGTTGTCTATAAATAGCACAGCAGAGTTTCAAATTACATTTCTTCTTCCTTCAGGAACATTGAATGTCTAGAAAACAGGACACTGGATTTTGTGTTCCTTTAAGTCCTCAGGAATACTTAATGAAGCCCACACAATCTATGTGTACAAAGGATCATTTTCAACTTACGACTGGGGATGGGATTTTGCGCATGGTAGGAATATACACTAAATAGTAGAGCTGCAGTTACAAACCTCATGGATCTATAGTCACTCCAGACCCTGCTCAAAACTGTTGCTCCTGGACTGCCTGAGGTTCCCAATCCACCTCCTCAATGCCTACAAGTGACACGTGAGCATCTGGACCAACATCATGGCAATATGAAAATGGCATTACCTGTGTCAATGAGCATCCTCTCATCACTCTGGATGTTGATTTCTGCTACCATTTTAGAACATAATTTTATTTCAGTTATTGGATTTTGAAAAGGAATTAAGGAGGTAAGAAGCTGGTGTTCGAAATAATAAGTTGAGATGAAAAACTGGAACAACAAAAAGCTGCCCACAATATTCACATTTATTTGAAAGCAGTTGACTTGGTTATATACAAACACAATTAATACATTCTTAGATTTTTCATGTCTCATGTTCAAGAACTGATTTTCATTTGCTATAAAATTGCTGATGTCTTGCTCAAATGAGAGACCATTTTGAATGCAATGAATTCTAAAAATTAACAAATTTGGGCAAAATAGAAGCATTCTTGGAATATAATTTACTATAAGGTAGCTGAAGCAATTGTTCAAACAATAAACTCTCAAATAACTAATGCAACATTAAAATCAAAGATAACAAAACTGATTCTTTTTGTGCTTCTTCATTCTGCAAAATTCTATGAGACAAATCAGCACTCCATTTTAAATCTACATCTACTGGCAATTAATAAAATAAGGAGAAGTATTTTCACAATCTCAGGATAAAATGCATCTTTGCATGAGTTAGCACAATTTTCTTATATTGTTCTAAATAGTCTATCTTTTTTCCACGCAAATAATACTTCAGAAACACTGTCTTGTTTGTTTATGAGTGAAATATTATTCAAGACTGGATGCTGAACTGGCTGAAGCATTAATTTATAAAACTTACTATTTTAGGGTTTTGTGCTGTAAGAGATGCCTTTTGTTTCCATTCAGATAACTCCAATAGAAACTATTAAATTCTGTTCTGCTGAAATGGATGAAATTGTGAGGACCTCAAGCAACCCACTCAGGCCAGTAGAATATTTGCATTCTCTTCAGCTGCTTTCAGATCCAAACCCAACTCCTAAGCTCCTGAGATCATTCCCACCTCCTCTAGTGATCCATTTTTAATGTGTTTCTCAGTCCCTGAAGACAGTATCAGTCATAGGTCAGGTCCTTTCTCACTCAGGAACTAGCACTACAGGTTACTCCATGCTTGGTAGGTGCATCACATGTGTCAGCTACCTACTTTATGCCCCAGTTCACTAATTTACTAAATGAGAAATAGTGGCATTTATCCTGGAAGTAAACTAAATATGTTTAATGATGCATTTAAATAGGTTTTAAATTGCAAGTTTAATTAATAGGCAAAATTTAAGAAGAGAGAATGAAACAAAATCCTTTCAAAATTCTGCTTGCATCATTCAAAGTGCCTATATGGTTGATAAAGATTTTCCCAAGCTCTCAGAAAACAGGCAGCCCAGTAAAGGAGAAAGTAGGAATAAGCCTCTTATGAGGAAGGCTCACCCATTTCTAATGCCAGAAATAAACTAAAATTGAGAGACAACTATGAGAGCTTACCCAGCCTTTGCTTTTTTACAACACTCATGGGTCCATCTGTCTTAATTAAACTTACCAGTTCAAAGGTGTAACAGTACTCTTTAAATATCTACCTCTCAGTTTACCTTTGAAATTTATTTCCAATTTATATCATATTTAAAAATCAAGTCTGATTTCCCCAGTGTCACACAAAAGAAGAGAGCAAATCAACACTTCCAGAGTCAAATGATCCTTTATTGGAGAGCTAATAACCTTTTCCCTTTTCTCTCTGAGGTTTCTTTATTACTGCTCTGTGTCAAGAATCCCACCATTTTTCCACAAGTTGTATTTCTAATCTCATTCTACAAATGGAACCAAACATTTTTTTTCCCCACAGAACAGGAGCGAAATGCTTGCAGTAAGATAAGATCAGCTTTTCACAAAAAGCTTCCACACAAACATGAACTAGCTGAGGACGATTTATAAACCACTGGGAACACTATAAAAGATTTATTCTATTTAGACAACTAGTTTGATTTTTTCTGTATTCAAGTTCAATTCCACCCTTATTAAAATGGCCATTTTTTCTATTCTCTCACTTAATGAATGGAGATAATCTGGCACAAATTTCGCATCAGATTGGAGCAATATCCATCTCGAAGGCTGTCCCCAGCCTGCACCTGCTCAGCTGAGTGCTGGCAGGTTGATTCTCGGTTCTCAGCACATGACATTCCCCAAGCTATGGCTGATTTGGGTGGCTGATAGCCAGTGGAGGTGGTTGCCAGGCTACTGGGCTGTGGCCACCATGGTTGGCCACCATAAACTTTCTGTTGGCCCCTCCATGTTTTACATGAGCATGAAAACAAAAACTACTAAGCCAGCCCAGGGTAGATCCCAGAGTCCAACTGCGAAGCACCAGCAAACCTGCAGTGGCCTGACATTATTACAGCCACCAGAGCTATTTAAATACAAACAGGTGACTACTTTGCTCCTGCCCGAAGCTGTGACCCACCAATGGCACAATTGTGCCTGCTGGTAGCTTGGCAGATGTGGCGGATCCTCTCCCTGGCTCAGGGGGGGCTGTCTGTGTCCTCTGGCTGCACGTTGAGCAGGTGCGAGATGTGAAGGGGATGGAAGAACAAGTCATGCTGCCTACAAAAATAACTGCAGTTCAGTACAATTAGTGCAGGCTCAGGGGTGACCTACACATGGCAAAGCAATGATTTTAAGGCAGTAGTAGCAGATTTATTTATGGCAGTGCTTCACAGGTGCAAGCAGGGCACCGTGTCATGGTAGCTCTGGGAACAGTGGAACCAGAAGGACACCCAGAGAAAGGGGTTATTCTACATCATCAGTTTGCAAGGACAGATGCTGTAAAGCAGATATAACTTTAGAGCTCTCTTGTATTAATTTCCTCCAGATTACAATGACACATAAAGATAAGGTTTGGTTTCAAGGGAGCTGTGTCTGGCTGGACCTGTACCAGCTGCCTGATGCATTTACTTAAGAGTAATGTGGTCTAGATTCATTTCTCATAGACTCATTTCCCATTGCTGTTTGTGCTAGTTTGAAAACAAACCAGTGGGAGGCACCAAGTCAGAATAACAATTTAATGGAAATTAAAGAAAAGGGGAAAAGAAAAAAAAAAAGGTAAAAGAAAACACTGTCAAACTGACAGAGTCAAGGTACAACCTGACACCCTGTTAGGCAGGGTGGTGGTAGCAGTCTGGTAGAATGGTGGCTGCAGTCCTCTGAAGCAGTGATCCTGTAGTAAAACAGTCTGCTCTTCCTCAGGAAGTCCAATGGTGGCTGTGTAGCTCCTGCCCTCTGGAAATCCAGTGGGAAGCCAGTGTCTCTGGTGTTCAGCCTCAGCTTATATCCACGATGGGATGCTTGGTTCCTCCCTCTGGGTGGAGCATCTCACAATGGGGTAACGAGTCATGAGGCAAAGTGTTGATTAGGCTCATTAACAGAAGATAGTCCGGAGGGAGTTATCTCTGAGTCATGTGGCAGGACAATGATGGGCAATTAACAGAAAGATAGTCTGGGGGGAGGAGGCAAGGAAACACTGCCCCACCTGATTTCAACAGCTGATGGGGATGGTAATAGAATACACTGCAACCCAGGACATTATCCACCCCTTATTCTATTACCATCTACATTATCCCAAATCAATACCTTCTTAAACTCTAAAACACACATACATATATATATATACACAGTGAAACCTACACACTGTTCTCACCTAAGATTAGGTCTCCTTGTGGTACA
Source organism: Corvus hawaiiensis (assembly GCF_020740725.1). Classification (NCBI taxonomy): domain Eukaryota; kingdom Metazoa; phylum Chordata; class Aves; order Passeriformes; family Corvidae; genus Corvus; species Corvus hawaiiensis. Next base: position 14,988,152 of record NC_063215.1, on the reverse strand, counting down.
CAACGGGTTTCCCCATCTTTCTGCATTACCCACCAAGTGCAACCAGGTCCTTGAGCAAAGACAATCCCACGGATGGGTTTGTCTTTGCCTGAGGTGGGATTAATCCAAACAGTCTTTCCTAAAATACCTCTCAGGTGTACCGCAGGGACTCTATCTCCATCCACTGTGGGCAAGGGTTCAGACTCGGCAGGACCAGCTCGATTGATGGACCCTCGGGTATTGACTATCCAGGTGGCCTTTGCTAAGTTCACTTCCCAATTTTTGAAGGTCCCCCCACCAAGTGCCTTTAGGGTAGTTTTAAGTAGTCCATTGCAGCGTTCAACTTTTCCAGCAGCTGGTGCATGATAAGGAATATGATATATCCATTCGATACCGTGTTCTCTGGCCCAGGTGTTGATGAGGCTGTTCTTAAAATGAGTCCCGTTGTCTGACTCGATCCTATCAGGGGTGCCATGTCTCCACAGGACTTGCTTTTCCAGGCCCAGGATGGTGTTCCGGGCTGTAGCATGAGGCACAGGGTAGGTCTCCAGCCATCCAGTGGTTGCTTCAACCATGGTCAACACGTAGTGCTTGCCTTGGCGGGTTTGGGGAAGGGTGATGTAGTCAACTTGCCAGGCTTCACCATACCTGTACTTTGACCATCATCCACCATACCACAGAGGCTTCACCCGCTTGGCCTGTTTGATTGCAGCACAGGTCTCACAACTGTGGATGACCTGTGAGATGCTGTGCATGGAAAGGTCCACCCCTCGGTCACGGGCCCATCGGTATGTTGCATCTCTCCCCTGATGACCAGAGGCATCATGGGCCCAACGAGCTAGGAATAATTCTCCCTTGTGCTGCCAGTCCAGATCCACCTGTGATACTTTCACCTTGGCAGCTCGGTCTACCTGCTCGTTGTTGCGATGCTCTTCATTAGCCCGACTCTTGGGTACGTGCGCATCCACGTGTCGAACCTTCACGGTCAGCTTCTCTACTCGGGCGGCGATGTCCTGCCAAATCTCAGCGGCCCAGATGGGCTTCCCTCTGCGCTGCCAGTTGGCCTTTCTCCAGCGATCCAGCCATCCCCACAGAGCATTAGCTACCATCCATGAGTCGGTGTAGAGATAGAGCCTCGGCCACTTCTCTCGTTCAGCGATATCCAAAGCCAGCTGGACGGCTTTAAGCTCTGCAACCTGACTCGATCCACCTTGTCCCTCGGTAGCTTGTGCAACTCGTCGTGTGGGGCTCCATACTGCAGCTTTCCACTTTCGATTAGCGCCTACAATTCGGCAGGAACCATCAGTGAAGAGGGCATAACGTCTTTCAGTCTCCGGTAGCTCATTATATGGTGGGGCTTCCTCAGCACGAGTCACTTGCTCTTCTTCAGAAGATAATCCAAAAGTCTCACCTTCAGGCCAGTTTGTTATAATTTCTAGAATCCCAGGGCGATTCGGGTTTCCAATACGGGCACGCTGTGTGATGAGGGCGATCCACTTGCTCCATGTGGTGTCGGTGGCATGATGCGTGGAAGGAACCTTTCCCTTGAACATCCAACCCAGCACCGGTAGTCGGGGTGCCAGAAGCAACTGTGCTTCAGTGCCAATTACCTCTGAGGCAGCTTGGACTCCTTCATAGGCTGCCAAGATTTCCTTCTCTGTGGGAGTGTAGTTAGCTTCAGACCCTCTGTAGCTTCGGCTCCAGAATCCCAGTGGTCGGCCACGAGTCTCACCAGGCACCTTCTGCCAGAGGCTCCAGGACAGACCATTGTTCCCGGCTGCAGAGTAGAGCACATTCTTCACCTCTGGTCCTGTCCTGACTGGGCCAAGGGCTACCGCATGAGCGATTTCCTGCTTGATCTGGGCAAAGGCTTGCTGCTGTTCGGGGCCCCAGTGGAAATCATTCTTCTTGCGGGTAACCAGGTAGAGAGGGCTCACGATCTGGCTGTACTCGGGAATGTGCATCCTCCAGAAACCTATGGCGCCTAGGAAAGCTTGTGTTTCCTTCTTGCTGGTCGGTGGAGACATTGCAGTGATCTTATTGATGACCTCGGTGGGAATCTGATGTCGTCCATCTTGCCACTTTACTCCCAGGAACTGGATCTCTTGGGCAGGTCCCTTGACTTTGCTCCTTTTGATGGCAAAGCCAGCTTCCAGGAGAATCTGGATGATTTTCTCTCCTTTCTCAAACACTTCCTTTGCTGTGTTTCCCCACACGATGATGTCATCGATGTATTGCAGATGTTCTGGAGCCTCACCCTTTTCCAATGCAGTCTGGATCAGTCCGTGGCAAATGGTGGGACTGTGCTTCCACCCCTGGGGCAGTCGGTTCCAGGTGTATTGCACACCCTTCCAGGTAAAAGCAAACTGGGGCCTGCATTCTGCTGCCAAAGGAATGGAGAAGAAGGCATTGGCAATGTCAATAGTGGCGTACCACTTCGCTGCTTTGGACTCCAGCTCGTACTGAAGTTCCAACATGTCCGGCACAGCGGCGCTCAATGGTGGCGTGACCTCATTCAGGCCACGGTAGTCCACCGTCAGCCTCCATTCTCCACTGGACTTACGCACTGGCCATATAGGGCTGTTGAAAGGTGAATGGGCCTTGCTGACCACCCCTTGGCTCTCTAGTTTGCGAATCATCTCATGGATGGGAACCACAGAGTCTCTGTCGGTGCGGTATTGCCGGCGGTGCACTGTTGCTGTGGCGATTGGCACCTGTTGTTCTGCAACTCTTAGCAGTCCCATGGCAGAGGGGTCATCTGAGAGGCCAGGCAATGTACTCAGTTGTCTGATATCTTCTGTCTCCACAGCAGCTATCCCAAAAGCCCAACGATGTCCTTTTGGGTCCTTGAAATATCCATTTCTGAGATAGTCTATGCCGAGAATGCACGGGGCCTCCGGGCCAGTCACGATGGGGTGTTTCTGCCACTCGTTCCCAGTTAAACTCACTTCAGCTTCCAGTACAGTCAGCTGCTGGGATCCTCCTGTCACCCCAGAAATAGAAATGGGTTCTGCTCCCACATACCTTGATGGCATCAGAGTACATTGAGCACCGGTGTCAACCAAAGCCGTGTATCTTTGTGGGTCAGATGTGCCAGGCCATCGGACCCACACAGTCCAAAAGACCCGATTCTCCCTTTCCTCTACCTGGCTAGAGGCAGGGCCCCTCTATTCCTGGTCATGTTGCATGTTGCTCCTTTCCGGTGAACACGTTCCTGAGGTCCCTTCAAGAGGATCAGTCATATTATCATTCCGGTACCGTCTGGAGTTCTGTGTGCGAGAGACCGGAGCAATATTGACTCTAGATGCGCTTCTTGTGGTAGTTGTCCCTCTTTTTAGTTCACGTACCCGAGCTGCTAAGGAGGAGGTGGGTTTTCCATCCCACTTACTCATGTCTTCTCCATGTTCCTGAAGGAAAAACCAGAGGTTACCTCGTGGAGTGTATCCTCTCTCCCTGGTTGGGGGTCGCCGGCTCCTAATGGCAGAGACTCTTGTTGGTTCTGGTGAGATCTGGTAAATCTCTTCCTTAAGTTCCTTTTTCAATTTCTGATGGCCTTCTTCAATCAAGCTCCGGACTTGCTCAGCCAAAAGACTTGTTTCCACGGATGAGACATGGGTGCGAAACGGGGCTGTGACGGTGTCCTCGTAAATCCTCAGTTTGTTCACCAAGACGCCCACCCTGTCCTCGCCTTCCCTCCATTGCAGCGTTGCCAGATAACGGGAGTATATCTCTGGTCCAAGGCGTGCGAACCTCAACCACATCTGTGACGTGCACTGGACACCATCTGGGCTCTTAGGAAATCTCTCATCTTCTGAGAAAATGATCTCCAGCACAGCCAATTCCCTCAGGCACCGGATACCTTGTTCCATTGTGCTCCATTTTCCTTGGTGCACCTGGAGGTCTTCTTTACAAAGGTACCTGTCCCTTACACTTGTAAGCAGTCGCCGCCAGAGGCTGAGGGTTTCTTGGGTTCTCCCGATCCCCTGGTCAATGACCACATCCCGGGACAGAGATCCCAGTTGCCTGGCCTCACTTCCGTCCAGAATGGTGTCATTGGCTGCAGCGTCCCAGATGCGGAGCAGCCAGGTCAGGATAGACTCGTTTGTCTGGCGGGTGAATTCCCTCCGCAGGTCACGCAGCTCACCCAGGGATAGTGACCGAGTGATGATCTCTGGCTCTGCCTCTTCTGCTGGGTGCGAAGGTCCTGCTGCATCCTCGTCAGTCACTATGCAGACTGATTTGCTTTTTGATTTCTTCTTCTGAACGGGGGCAACTGCAATCGGTTTAGGCTGTTCTGGTTCAGTGATGGTTTGCATGGGGACGCTGACAGTGCTTTTGGTTCCCTTCTCCTCTGTGTCAGTCTGCGTGGACATGGACGCTGTTGTCTTGCATCTGGGTTCTTTCTCCTCGGTGACAGTCTGCGTAGACATGGACGCTGTTGCTTTGCATTTGGTTCCTTTCTCCTCTGTGTCAGTCTGCATAGGCATGGTGTTTGTTGCTTTGCTCTTTTTCCCTCCCTCATCCTGAGGATGCTGTGCCATAGCTCTGATTCTAAGCATGGTGTACATGGTGCAGGCTGTACAGAGAAGACAAAGCAGAACTGACAGCAAGTTTATGCCGTCTTTGACATCCAGAGGGAATTCAATATTTTCAAAAACTGCTGTGCCTGGCCTGAAAGGCTGGAAGAAACCACTCTCTACTCCTCCCACCAGGGGCTGGGTGCGATTGTTGAGGAGATCCCAGACATAAGAGCCCAGACTAGGACAGCCAAACAAAACTGAGTATATACTCCGAATGGTATTCATCGCCTCACAGGTTATTATGCTGTAGACATAATAAACCATTAAAGCAATTCTCATACCATTCCCTGGTTTTAACAGGAGTAATACTACAGGCAGGTAGTTCCCCATGTGAGGAAAAATATAGAGAGCAAGATACAGTACCCATGTAGACAAGCCGAGCACCATGGTGAATAGGTTTCCGTTAACACAAAATTGTAATTCTGACTTTCTCTCAGAGCTGCCCCACATTGGGCGCCAAATTATGTGCTAGTTTGAAAACAAACCAGTGGGAGGCACCAAGTCAGAATAACAATTTAATGGAAATTAAAGAAAAGGGGAAAAGAAAAAAAAAAGGTAAAAGAAAACACTGTCAAACTGACAGAGTCAAGGTACAACCTGACACCCTGTTAGGCAGGGTGGTGGTAGCAGTCTGGTAGAATGGTGGCTGCAGTCCTCTGAAGCAGTGATCCTGTAGTAAAACAGTCTGCTCTTCCTCAGGAAGTCCAATGGTGGCTGTGTAGCTCCTGCCCTCTGGAAATCCAGTGGGAAGCCAGTGTCTCTGGTGTTCAGCCTCAGCTTATATCCACGATGGGATGCTTGGTTCCTCCCTCTGGGTGGAGCATCTCACAATGGGGTAACGAGTCATGAGGCAAAGTGTTGATTAGGCTCATTAACAGAAGATAGTCCGGAGGGAGTTATCTCTGAGTCATGTGGCAGGACAATGATGGGCAATTAACAGAAAGATAGTCTGGGGGGAGGAGGCAAGGAAACACTGCCCCACCTGATTTCAACAGCTGATGGGGATGGTAATAGAATACACTGCAACCCAGGACACTGTTTTATATGCATACCAGTGGAGTTCTGTGCAGAATCACCAAGAAAGGACACTGAGACTACCAAACAAAAGTGCAAAAGCTGCAATGAAAGCAGTTTTTGCCTGTGTTGTCCCCAAACACAAAGCCAGTGATGGTTGACTGATGTGTGACAAACACGCAAGACCATTTGCAAGACGATTAATACTGAGCCTTCTTCCTGGAAGAGGTACGGATTTCTCACCACCCACAAAGAACAAGAGTTATTTTACTCTTTGGTTTCACACATCAAGCAAATTTGTGTCAAGGAGATGATGGTAGAAGGAGTAGGAGAAATTGAAATGGTCACCTAGTTCCATGCTCTGAAAATCTGGGCGGGCTGGCTGTCTTCAGTGAGGTGTGCGGAATGGTCCTCTTTCACAGGATCAGACTGCAAGAGTAAGTTGTCCAGGCTGCTATTTAGCCCACACATCCTCAGGAGTGTGGATTTATACATGGGCTGTCAGATTTTAGCTTTGAGAGCCAGAGGTGATTTGGCTACAGATATATCCTTGGCTGGGAGAGCTGTGGAAGGCAACGGAAACAGGTCAAGTGATACTATCAAGAGAAATTCTGTCTTGGCTTGTCTCCTGTACTTCTCTGTTCAGAATCACAGCATGCTTAACTGGATCTTTCCAGCCCAGAGCAACAAGCCAAATTTATAATGTTCTTAATTGCTTTTTCTTTTCTTCTTCCCAGCTGACAGATGGACCTGTACCATATCAGCATTGCTTTGTGTTGTGCTTTCAAGAATGATAATAGAACCAACAAAATTTTTTTATTTTCTACTCTGTGCACACTGCAGAGAAATTTCAGTAAGCAGCACTTGGTCTTTATTTATTTTCATTTTCAGCTCTTGCTGAGATCAAAAATTATTTCTGCTGTATTTTGTTTGCTTTTATTATATAGTGTTCCAAACATTCTCTTTCAATTCTCACAAAGGATGCTTTTTGGAAACAAGCCAGGCTTGCTGAAGCTTTGGTAGGGACGTTTTGAGACACCAAACAGCAAATAGCAAATCATGCTTGAATAGCCCACAGACACAGAGGGATAAAAGAAGATGACTCCTATCACATGCATCAACCAAGAAATCCATCTAGGGCTGGATATAATGAGGATTTAAATTACAAATGACTGCATTTACAGGTAAGCTAAAGATTCAACTCAAATCAGAGACACCCTCAAATGTAACCTCACATTCAGTAAAACAGTTCAAAATTGTAACATTCACAGAATCAGCACAAGTCTTTTCTGCCTTCTTGCTATTTTACTGGGTTGCAGAGAAGCATTTCACAGTCTTATCTGTGCCTAATGTATGGAATGAACCTGCCATCATTTTTGGGTGTGTGTCACACATATATATATACTTACTTATTTATATATATATATATATACACGTTTGTACTGTCCCTCTGAAATGGAAAGAAATATGAGGTACATTCAAATTCAAGTTTAAAAAATTTCACTTAAGAGATGGTCCACAGGACCTGCTAAGTACTGGAGAAGAAGAGGGGTGGCATTAACTCCAAGAGATTTTGGCATGAGTTATTTTGAACTGACTCTACTAGTCTTCCTACAGAGAAGTCAGGCTAAATAGTTCATTCTGATAAGAAAGTTCATCAGCCTTCAATTATTATTTAATGTTTTATATAAAAATTACAGATTTTTCCCTGAGGTAATTTCAGTGTTGCATAGTTGTATCCTTCTCAAACTTTATGCTGTAGAAGGAAAAATTAATTTTCTCCTTTATAACCCTTTCAGTTGAAGGCTGCATGTGGAAAAGCAATGCACAAATGCTTGAAAAGCGTAGCTTCTCCTTGTAGATGAAGACTCAAGAAAACTGCTATTTCCACTAGGATGACTTTGTAGCATTTTCTTTTCCACAGAGTAGTCTGATGAGGAAGCAGCCACAGCAGACAGCACAGAGTGCTAAGCTGCACCACAAAGAAGGCTGTGAGAGAGCAAGAAATTTTTTCAACTACTGTTTGTGCCAAATAACATTAATTTAAATACGCTTTTAATGTAGAGAAAAAAGTGTAGAGAAAAAAGCAGGCTGGAACAATTTCAGTCTTTGAGCAATACAACTGTTTATGTCAGTGCTTATGGAGCTGTGACTGAGTCAGCTAGGAGAACCTAGGGCTGTGGTTTTCAGCGCTTCCCCAAGGAAGAGCAGGGTGTTAGCTCCTGCCAGGGGTGAAACAGCAATGAAATATCCATGGAGACCTCAGTGGACCAGGAAATAAGCCCCATGGGGAGCTTCTGCCTCTCAAAGATAGCTTGAAATCACCAGCCTGTCTTTAGGGCCATCAGCTTTTTACAAGTTTCAGGTTAGTGAATTGTGAATCCAGACTTCTGCTTATTACATCCAGTTAATTATGTAAATGAAAGCCTGTAGCAGCCCTTTTAGTCCCCCGGTAAACCTAGAACTCACAAACTTCCCCTCCCTATGCAGTGGTGTGGAGGAACTCAGGCTGCTTTGAGCTCACATATTTTCATTCACTTTTTCAATTCACAGGTCCAGTCCCAGACAGGTCAGATAGAGAAGAAGGTCTTTGTCATACCAAGTTTTTTATCAGCAGAAGGATCTGGGAATGGCTCCTTTCACTGCCAAGTTTGGAAGCATCTCAGGGACAGAGCATTTGAAAGCACAGTTAGCAATGGAATTGCAGCACTGTAATAGACCTAGAATTCCTCAGGAATGGGATCAGAGAGCAGGGATTTCTATAAAAAGAGGAAAATAAAGCAATCTAGTAAGTCTTACAAAATTACAGCATTGAACTGTCAAATGCAAATCTTGCAGTTCAAGAAAATATTAAGGAAAGAGATTTTGATCCTAGCACTGCATCACTAAAATATGTCTTGCACAGTTTTCTTGGCATCTTGTCTTAAGTTTATCTCAAATCACATTATTCTTGTGCGAATAAAGTTAAGTGTTTTCAACTCTACTACAGAACAGTAAACACGGACTTAAATCCACCTGTCTCTGCCAGTTAACTATTTTCCAGAATTATTGCTGAAGTTCTATTGTATTAAATGGGAGGTGAGGTTCATTTGGTAGGATATATAAACAATTCAAGACTAAATCTAACAGCATCCAAACCTTTTTGCCTAGGCATATACACATTTGACTAATATTGCTATTTTTAAATAGTGGTAATTCCTACCATGTTTATCTATATCAGATCATCCCAGTGATTTCTTTTCCAAAATTCCTAAGCAAAGTGCTCAGTCTCCTCTGCCATGCACAGCATTGCCAATCTCCATGAGGACTGGCAGACATGCAGGTATCTCCTGCTGTTTGAGGCATTTGTCTCACACAGCCCTTCACAGGAAGAGAAATCGAAGTTCTTCTGGTTGACTCTTCTGTGAAAGCTCCTCTGCAGCAGAGAAGGTCATATTAAAGGTGAATTTTCTGCTCCTTGTCTAAAAATCCATAGTGATACTGAATATTCATATTTGCTGGTAGGATGTGCAGCGCACACTGAGTAGTATCCATCTCTTATTGATTCATTCTCGCCTACCCCAAAAATGAGAGACTTGAAGTCAGTTGTTAACTAAGACCCTTATTTTAAACATATTTTCAGAAATGGCAGTTAACAATTCACTTCCAGTGTAATGAGCACTGGATTCATAGATCCTAATCACTAGGTTACATAAATCCATATTTATGACTCTCTGCAACAAACAGAAATCCAAAGTAGTGTTTTGAACTAAGTCATGAGAGGCTAGACGAACGCTGCATGGGGAGAAAGCAAATACACACCACAGAAAGAATGGTAACTCCATACTTGTCCTCATGGTAAAAACACGAAGAAAAAAAAACCCCATTGAACTCTTAATGAGACTGTCATATTGATGTAGACAGGGTGAGGCAAATGTCATAATATCTTTCGTAAAGCACTCTATATTAATTGACAAACAAGATGCTCCATTTTGTCAATATATTCAAAGGATTATCATTAAAAAAAAATTGAAAATGACAAAACCTATTACCAAAAATTACTTGAAGATATTTTCTTCCCTGGCTCCATATTCTGTCTGTCTCCATCCAAGGAGGATTCAAGACTTATAAAATCCTTGGCAAAGGGATAATTTTTTTTTGTCACCATCTCCATTTGGAGGTGATTATTTGGGGCAACATATTTAGAGGTTTGGCATACAAACAGAAGTAATATGCTATTGAAAATTTAAACCAGGAGATTTGAGGAGAAGGAGTGTTTGCTGAAAATGTGCTGTGCTTAATTCAGCCATTGAAACAGGAGGAAAAAAGCCCATCATGTTTATGTGTTCCAAGAGTCCAAAACCAGAAATGCACAAATAAGAAAGGAAAACAGAAGAAAACTTGACTAAATAAATGGCTCATGACCAAGCCTTAAAAATTAGCTTGCTTCACAGAAGGCTATACCAAAAATTAACAATTAAGCTGGAAGCAAATCTGTTACCACTTCTAATCTGCTCATATATACAATATGCTATGCCAAAACATGCCTGGAGGAGTTGCCTCTTTCAACCCCGCTTTGTTTGTTTTGTTCCACTACTGCTGTTGAACATGAAATGTAATTCTCTGGAGAAAAGACTAAAGGCTCATTTTTTTACCATATAAATGCCTTGTGTCATGGACACAGCCAGGCACAGCTCCTGGGCTCTCCTGTACCACAAATGGTAAATGAGTTTCCAAAGAAACATACAGAAATGTTCTCCTGTTCCCCAAAATGTGCACTGAGTTTATGATTTCCTAGAGATTCATAATCAACACCCAGCAGGGTCTGCAAGGTAGGGGGGGGCATCTGGAGAAACGTGCAGTAAAACTGAGATTCCTCTCCTTCCCTTCAGATACTGTAGAAGTCTTAAATCCAGGGAAACCAATAAAATATAAAGTATTCCTATTGAATATAAAAGGAAGGGAAGGGAAGGGAAAGGGAAGGGGGAGGGGAGGGGAGGCGAGGCGAGGCGAGGCAAGGCCGAAGGCAAGGGGAAGGGGAAGGGGAAGGGGAAGGGGAAGGAAGGGGAAGGGGAAGGGGAAGGGGGAAGGGGAAGGGGAAGGGAAGGGGAAGGGGAAGGGAAGGGAGGAGGGGGAAGGGGAAGGGGGAAGGGGAAGGGGAAGGGGGAAGGGGGAAGGGGAAGGGGAGGGGAAGGGGAAGGGAAGGGGGAAGGGGAAGGGGAAGGGAAGGGGAAGGAAAGGAAAGGGAAAGGAAAGAAAGGAAAAGGAAAGGAAAGAAAGGAAAGGAAAGGAAAGGGAAAGGAAAGGAAAGGAAAGGAAAGGAAAGGAAAGGAAAGGAAAGGGAAAGGAAAGGAAAGGAAAGGAAAGGAAAGGAAAGGGAAAGGAAGAGGAAAGGAGAGAAAGGAGAGGAGAGGGAAAAAGGAAAATTATTAGGATTTTTCTTCTATATATTCTGTAAAGTCTACTTTAAAGTCATCCTAAAGAGAATGAGTCCTTTTCATTTTATTAAAAAGTATATCAAAGCAATAATGAGTAGTTTGATCCCAGTGTGAGAGAACATTTTACCTCTTATTTTATGTTAAATAATCCCTCTCAGTTAATAACAATCCCATTTTCAAAGGAAATAGAAATTCTCTGTGTGACCCATTCTGCATAAAAGCAAGTTTGTTTTTATTTCTGCAGGAACAATAAATTAGAGCCTTTCATCAACTACCATTTATCTCCTCTTTTTTATGAGGATGCAAGTAAGTAATTATCAGTGAAGTTCAATGATCAAGGCACTGCATAAATTTGCAGTAGAAACTAATCCCAATGAATTTATCTGACTACATATATGGCTTAAAATAATCCTCAGTGCCAGTAGTTTCTTTCTCAATCATTTAATTTTATGTTAGAATTTCATCTGTCCTTCATGCTTTTTATTTGAAATTGCACCCAAGAGCCAGTTTTACCTGGAAATCTCATGATCTTTTATAAATACAGCCTTGGGTTACTAAGAGACAAAAGTAAATACTCTCTTGCTATAGATGAGAGCATCATGAAAGTAGTGAACCAATGCCAAAAATCTTTAGGAAATCTGGGTGAAGATATTTAAGGAACGAGTTCAGGGGTGCACTGGATGGAACAGGATCACTTTAGGTCTCTGCACAGCAGTCAGAAGTACCCCCCCAACCTATTCTTAGGGAGCAGGAACAACATTACCAGTGTGGGAATGCAGAGTTATCCCACATGCCACCCACGGCCCACGAATGTGCCCATCCAAGTTGTCCTGCAGCCAAGTGGTTCAGGTGCAGAGACACCCAAGGGACCGGATGTGGTTCAGGACCAGACATCCGGGAAGAAGAGTTAGCTAAATATGTTCCAGCACTCTGCAGTCAAAGAAAAATAGTAGCCATTCTTAATCCTTTTGTTTTCTTCCTGAATGTTAATAAACTTAATCTGTCCTTGTTATGGATTTGTAACAAATAAATACTTGGTTTTGAAAAAGGAAAATGAAATGGAAGTTTGGTTATAATATTCAGTTACCTATTTTAGTATCTTTCTCTTCCCTAAACTTGACTTAAATCCTCAGGAAAATCTCAGGTTCCTTGCAGCACTGTTTCTCTGTAGATGACAAGTATGGAAAAGAATGCAATTTAAGGACCCAATCCTGCAAATTGCAGGATGTGTGTAACTCCTTTTGCTTATATGGGCCATATAAATTCTGGTACAAAATTCACAAGCTAACAAAGCACAGATAGTTCCCACATGAGCACATTTCAGCATTTCCTCAGGGGAAACTGAGGGATGCACTGATTGCAAATAGTAATTTCTTAAGTCCAAATCATCTCTAAAAAACTAATAGAGGCTTCAAGTAGTTGAAGATATTGTGGAGGAGATTCTGACTATAACTAACCCAGAGCAAGTCTGGGAAATTCCTACTAGATACAGTGACAGTATTTGAGATTGGTGATTGGCACAGTGTAACAGACTTAAATCCCAAGTCTTAAATCCCTACTTGCATTCAAGAAATATCTAGATTTTAGAAATGAGAAGTCACAGGCTGTTTGCCATTACTCTTCCTTTAAGGCAATAATGAGGGTGTTTTCACTTAAGAATTTATACATTTTTTTGCCCTTTAGGTCTCTTTCTGCAGGGGAAGATGCAGTAAAGCAAATCCAAAAAATATTTGCTGGTTCGAAATTATCTTCCTGAAGGGGAGAATTTTTTTTGTACTTTTAATCATTTTAGTACTTACTAAATCAAAAATGTAATGTTATTTCTAAGCTTAGCAAGTTCACTTGTCACACACATGTCTGTGATGGGGCACTGGCTGACTCTGCAGCATCCTGTAGAGGGATTCTGTACAGTAAATGCACAAAGCATTGCCCAGTGAGACAGAAAAACATCATGTCATCCATGCTGTGCACTTTCCACCCCAGCTCAGGAGAAACAGCAGATAATCTACCTGGTTTAGTGAAACTTTAGCCCTCTGAAAATCTCTCACCTCATCAAAAAATTAATGTTTCTACTCTTAAAAAATCCTTCTCAATACTGCAGAACATTTACTACAGGACAAGGATGGTATCCAGAACACAACATCGGTAACATGCACACAGAATAATTTGTTGTAATATTTTTCAAATAACTGAAGTCACAAGGTTATTGCCTTATTCTCTGAGATTTGTACCATTTCCTTGTTACAAAGGGACTGCTTATAGAAGCAGGAAGTGCAAGGATGGCTATAAACAGCCGGGGGAGATAATTCAAAGGAGTTGGGAGTCCACAACAGGATTTACATTATCTATAGTTTTACAGCCTGTTTATACTTTGCATGTACTGTACATACATTTATATTTCCAAATTTTCTAAGCACAGTTACCAGTGTTAATAAGACTATACTTCTAATTTCTACCCTTTGGAGAGTCTCACAAGAAATGCAACCTTACAGTAACTCTGAAGCAGACTGTGCTTTACATACCATGACTCATATTTCTGGTCCAGTCTTGCCAATACAAGTCACAGCACAGATTCAGTAGGATAAACTACTCAGACCTGAATGGTGCAGGCCCTAGATGAATATACTGTTTCACCACATCTTATCTATAAATCCATTGTGCTGTATGTGATAAAGCAATAGTCAAAAAACAAAAGCTCAGCTGGAGACTTACAGTTAATTTGGATAAATTTTCCCAGTTGTTTGCTATGCAGAAATGTATTTCCTATGGGGTCTGGGTTTCAAAGGCATTACTGGCACTTAGGAGATGAGCAGAAGAGGTTGAACCAGTTGACAATCAGTGAAGAACCACATCTGCTTGTGATTTGCAGTACCCAAGACATCAGCTTCTCCTCCTGGCAGCTGTCTTCTGTTTCAAGAATAAAAGACAGTTTGGGCTGCTATTTATCTGTCACCTTGCAAGAGTTTCATGCAAGCTTCCATGCAGGGACACCTCAAATTTTGTCTCATGAGTTATAAATACGTCACATCCACACCAGCAAAGTTCAGGCTCCTAGTTCACAAACAGGACTGAAGCAAACAGAAAAAAGAGCTGGAGAGCTCTTGGCCTGAACACAGACACCTTTCCATCTGCAGGCAGCTCTCTGAGGCTGACCACTTCCATGCCTGAGCTCAAGGGGAGCATGGACAGCTCAGTCTGCCACAGAGCTGACAACAGCCTGATTTAGGGATCACAGACTTTCTTCCCATGGCATCTGCAGGGAGCCAGGAGCTGAACCCTCAGGGCAAATCCTCTCAATTTCTTACATTCTCTTGAACTTAGATGCCATGGTAGACATACCACTTAACTTAGGTACTTATAAGGTGCTATGAGTATGCCCCTCTACATTCCCCTGCCAGCTCTGACTTCATCTCTCAAGTGGTTACACATCCCAGGCCTCTGCAGAGCCCAGTGGAGGTCCCTGCGCCTGGAGCTCCCCTGCCAGGGAAGCGATGAGGCTCTGAACTGCAGCCTTGTTCTTTGAACAGAGCTTGGGGAACAGAGCTGGCCATCATCTGCTGTGAACCAAAAGCAAATTAACTACAAATTAATTAGAAATTACAAAATGCAAAGCTGGTAATAAAGAAGACTGCTGTTAGAGCAATGATTGCTCTAAATTGTTATGGAGGATTTGGGGAGTCTGTGAAAAGTAGCAACATCAAAGAGCGAGCATGCTTTGGCTATTGAGGTAGCTCTGATGTGACTGTGCAGATATCTGTGCACAGCAGATATTGTAAAAAAACACAGAAAGCCTTGACTGATCAGCCAACCTTTAAAGAACAAGGTTTCTGTGGATAATTTATCAAAACAAAGCCATCTTCCTGGCACGAGTTTGTCAATTTTGTTTGTGCTAGATAAACAAACAGAATACGAATATTCCATTATCTTTTGCTGCTTGTACTAGCATCGCAGCATTTTCAGTAACAAGATAAACATGTATAAAAATGGATCTTTTTTTTTTTCAGTAGTTGCCCTTGTTATAGTCTTGTCTCACGATAACTGTGAGATTATTTATCCTTCCATAAAACAAATCTACCTTACATTACCATGGGGAAGAGCTCCTACAGATCTGCATTGATGCATGGGGTAAGTTCGGGTAC
Organism: Corvus hawaiiensis; assembly: GCF_020740725.1. Lineage (NCBI taxonomy): Eukaryota > Metazoa > Chordata > Aves > Passeriformes > Corvidae > Corvus > Corvus hawaiiensis. The sequence continues at coordinate 14,973,023 of NC_063215.1, read as the reverse complement.
ACTTGCATCAAGCTTTGCCTCTGGTAACCTTCTCCTGTGCCCATCCCAGCAGCTCACTTCCTAATTCTCCGTGGAGGTCTTCCCTGAATCCAGATACCTGTGAGGAGAATATGATTTTATCAGAGGCACTGCTGCACTTCAGTCTGTCTCATTACCACCATGCCTAGGTATCCAGCGAGAGCTAGTAAAAACCTGCCATTCCCCCGTGAAAACACAGGTAGTTGTATAACAAATGATTTCCAAACTGCAAACTTCAGAAGTTTTCTAAGTAACTTACAGGCCATGTGAACTTGTAGTGCCAAAACTTTCTCAGCAAAAAAGCCAGGTTCATGTTATAATTCTTATTAATAACAAGACTTAAGCCTTTCTAAGTCTACCCAGGAACAGGTTTGTGCTTCAACAGCACCTTTGTGTATCAAAGACTAACAACTTAACACATGGCATGGAAAATCATGAGCTGATACTTTAATTAATCATCAAATTAAAATATTCATTTCACATTCACTGGTTCACCTGTGCTGAGTAGGCCTTCAATAGGATTGAATGACACATAAGAAAAACCTTCCCCCTGCCTACCTTTGCCGTGTTCAGTAAGATGCCTGGAACTGGTGTGTCCTGTCACTGCTCTACTGCTCACCTCTGGCTGAGTGTAACACAGAACTGTGGAAATACTCACAGAACTGTGGAAATACTCACAGCACACTTGGCCGGCCAGGCTCATAGTTGAATGCCTTAGAAAGCCCCGAGCTACCTAGAGAGACTGCACAGGAGATCGAGCACTTCAGTAGCTCCAAAAGCGGCAAGTGGTAGCTGCAAAGCTGATACCACGAGCAAAAGCAAAGAGGTAGAAATACAGCCCTCGCTCTGTGCTTTAATCCTGCTAGTAGATTGCTCTCGCTCCCAGACAGAAACACACATAAGCCGTCAGGAGAAGGGCAGCCAGCGCACAAGGGGGAGGAGCCCGCTCGGCTCGTCTTTTATTCGGGGGAAGGGAAAGGGGAGAACTAGGGGCGGACCCAGCGTACCCAGCCAATCGGACTCTGCTTCGGTGGAATCCGAGTTACTTTCAGTTCTACCCGCGCTTAGAACAAAGGGGATTCAGAGCACATGGCAGGGACAGGTCCTGCCTTGTCTGACCAGTCTTGGGCCTGACTGCACCTTAGGGGCAGGCAGCAACACAGAACAGATGACTAGGTTCAAGTAAATAACAGATATGAGAGTATGTTATCACCTTGCACATCTATAGTCCTTTGTGTCCAGTGAGTGTCATGTCAGGGGTGGTCCCCCCACAAAGCCTCTCAGAGGTCAAGAGCAATTTCTGGTACAGCTGCGTGCTCCTGTCCCTGGGGCAGCCGCTGGTATTTGGGTGTGTGAGATGGCTCCTGGGGTGCCATTCTCTTCCCCCTTGGTGAAAGTTCCTGCACCATGCAGCACCAGTAGTACAATAACACAAGGAAGGCCTTATGGCAGTGCTCTGCTCAAACCTGTGAAGGCTTTAGAGAGTTATTGGTGTCAGGTCAAGAGGGGAAGAGAAATCACCTTAATTAACCAGGGTTTTATTACTGTCATGCTAAGTATATAGTTTAGTGGGTAATCAAAACTTCCTTGACAATTCTCTGATTGCACTGCAGAAAACTTTAACTCAGTAATCAGTGAGAAAACCAGTGGTGCTTATACAATTTACTATCACATTTCAGTTCTCCTGTGTTACTACCAAAAGTCTAAAAGACATATAGAAAAATACACTTAGCACTCCTTTCCATGCTGTCCCTTGCAGGCCATGAAGATGCTAAAACCTGCCTTTGTTTCTCCAGGGAGAAGATGACAGTTGCTGATGCTGTGATTGCTTCATCTATTTTTGCTGATGTACTACTCAGTGCTACAATTTGGTTCTACTAATTGATTCCTCCTACATGAAAACAGCTGATGAACACCCATTTTAAAAAATATGCCTAAGCAGGGTTGATCTGCCACTCTTTTAAGACTGCAGCTACTTTTGATTACTTAACATAACAATAAGCATCTTAGTCACTCGGTTGCTGTAGGTAACACTGTATAACACTTGCATATTCTCTCGCTATTCCTTGTTGTAACCATTAGTATCTGAGGAAAAAATCAATTTGTTATTCAAAGTTTGTACTCTCTTTTTATGTTTCTACTTCTGCTTTTCCATGCAATGATAGGTGATATTAGCTGTGGCTGGAAATGCTTTTACATGATGTCTAGTCCTTCATCTTAATTCTGGCTGCTGTGAAGTCAGAAATATAGAGTAAATACAGTCACATATATATGAGAGTTTTCCTATGCAAATTTATTTCACAATTACAAAAGGACATTCTTTTCTAAAAAACTCAGTTGGACTAGTACTGCATCAAACTTTAAAAATGAAAGGGTAATTGCTAGAACCGCATTTTAACAACAAGGTACATATTGTTATCCCATGCTGTAGGGAAACTCAGGGACTCACTGCTGCAGAGAGGAGCAAAATCCAAAAAGGGTCTAAATCATTTGGGAAAGTGCAACAGGAAGCAATGCTTTAGTTGCAAAGGAAATAGAAAAAGCTTTAGAAGTGAGAGGAAATAGAAGTGAGCCTTAGCTGCCTTAACAGAAGGATGTCCATGCCCATGGTGAGAGGACTCCCTTCTCCTGCCACGTGGTAACTTGTACATAGGAGGGTAGGTGTAAGCTGGTAAACTCCACTGCTTTGGGAGAGTGTGAAAATTCAAGGGGTCAGGAGGTGCAGAAAGATGCTTGTGGAAATGAGGAGAGGGTAAAGAGCTGATACCTTTTCTCTAGCAGAGGATTCAGTGACTGACAGCTCCACCAGACTGCAGCTCAGTTCTGCATTATCTCCTGCACTTTGCTCCTTCTTCAGCCTCTGCACTCTTTGATGGTGTATCTGCCATATATTTTATATTTGCAACTTGCCTGATCTTACATTACAAAACAACTTTGCCAAGTAAATAAGAGCAAATCCTTATATCAAAGAATAAATTGTTTGTGTGCATGTGTATGTATGCTGGGAGATACGGGAATAATAAGCTATTTTTCATAAAAGTTTCATATCTCTAAATATGTCTCTATAAAGATATGAGGTTAAGTAGACACTGGATAGAATAAGATTAGCTTTCATCTCCTGGCCAAATTTCATCTTAGGTAATTACATTCTTCTTGAATAAATATCTTTATAATTTCAATTGGGTACAGTCTATTTCCTATTTCAAATTGCTTTGTTGTACATAATGTGAGCTCCTGTATTTTCCTAGAAATGGGTATGCTCTGCTAACAGGTGAAGTGCTCACTGGTGAGTACACAGTAAAATCAATAAAATGTTCTTAATTCCCTTTGGAAATGGCCATAAATCTTAGTGTTTGTTAAGCAGAGACAAAAAGTTGTGAGATTTTTGAGAAGATGTTTGGAAGAAAAGAGTTTGGTACTAAGCTAGTGATCTCTGCCTCTTTCACCTTTGGATCAGGGCATTGGTAGGGATTTGACACCATGAATTACAGAGATACACTAGGATGCTAGCTGTATGAGGGGAAAAAGTTGCCATGAAGTTGCCATACGTTCAACAGCAGATGGATGTATCAGTTAAACTCCTTGGAAGAAGGGATCTGTGCAGGTGACTCGATACCCCTTGTGTGCAGACCTGAACACTGACACAGTTGTCAGATGGTAAGGCTAAGGCCAAACTTGGGCACTTACAGGTAGGAACAGGATGAAAATGCAGGATATGTGAAATTTAACTGATCCAGCTTTATGCTTCACAAACAGTGATGAAAATGGCTGTGAGATCAGATATTTGCATCTGACTTGTGCCCATTAAGTGTCTCCTCAGAATAGGTAACCACACTGTACAGCACAGTGTGGCTTGTATAGAGTAGAAAAGCCAAATTTGATTTATGGCATTTTTGAGCACAAAAATCTACAGGAAATTAATGATTACTTCCAGAAATTAGTACCACTGAGAAGATCCCGGGTCATAACAGTATGGATACACCAGTGTGAACTGTTTGGGGTCATTGTCCTGCTTGTTAGGTACATCCCTAACCAAACTCCCAAATGCCTGAGATACACGAATACAAAGAGATGTCACCGTTTAAGGGGAATTAACTTCTTGATAACGTCTCCAGTGTTAAGAGCTACTAATTTACTCCACTTTTCTGAATATTGGCCAACTGTGTGCAGTGGGCTGAAGAGCACGAGCATTTCATGTGCAGATAGAAAATTTAGTTTATTATTCATGTGCCTTATTTCTGTACCGACTTAAAACCAAAAGCACCAGCACAGCATGGGGGGACTCTCTTTGCAGAGCAGGTCTTGAGGTCTGCAGAGTCTCACTTCATAAATGGGAATAGTGACACACAGACCACACACTCAATGCACTTTCCAGAGCAAACATATCTTGAAAAATAAGTTAAAAATCTAAAATGCCTGAAACAGGCCTAAAAGATCAAGAACTGGGTGCCTCAAGCCTATATTGCCTCAATTACCTAAATACATACATCTGTCTTCAAAACTCTGTGAGACTGACTTATTTGTAAGATTTAAAATGAAATTAAATTCTTCCTGTGTTCACCTGAGGTTTAGAAGTGCAGACCCATGGCTTCACTCTTTATTCTGTGCAATAGTGGAGTTTAGGAATCTATTTTCTATATAAAATGCAATCTGACATGAAAACATCCCTAGACCAATGCTTAGGTCAAAGCTCTGCACAGAGAACTATGCATTCAAAAATAAATAGAGAAGGATAAGAACTGAGCAAGCACATGTGATACAGCCCAGCTATTTCCAGGCTCAGCATTAATCACCTAATTCAGCCTCTGATTCCAGGCTCTGGAATTGCAGATGATGAAGTCTCAAGAGGCTCAAAGTCTCTTTGGAGCTGTGCTCTGCCTGTGCTGTGCAATTACAGCAATAATCCTCCTTCACACTTCCGCGGTGCCTGGTAAGCTCCTTGTAGCATTCAGCAACCAACAGGATTTCTGAGCAGCCAACAAAGCCAGCATGATTCAGCAACCACTTCTTTCCAGCTTCTATTTTTTTTTTTATAAAGAGCAATACTGTGTATAGCATAGTTTAAAAGTACATCTCCTAATTATAAGTTAAAACTAAGTATTTTTGGTTTGCATTATACTGTACTCCTAGTCCAAACTTCTGCTATTTTCTCCTCTTGGGTTTCTTATCCTGTTGTTATACTTACGAATCAAATAAACTGAGAATGAGTTTTAAAGCTGTGCTTTACACAAATGCCCATTTAATGCTAGAGCTCTTGCAGGTTGTTTGAAATTATTTCCCACTGAGCCTCTGACTTCTTGTTGTCACCAAGATACAAAATATGTTTGTTCTTTTAAAAACATCCCACTTTAAGTAGCTGCAGAAGTAAATTGGGTCTCCATTTATCAGTATGTCCTGGGTAATTATACGATGCTTTAAAAAGTTAAGGAAGAAGCATCATCATCCAACAACTATTTACATTGAACACCAGCAGTATAAGGATACAGCAAATGGCCCTATCCACAGAGCAGAGCACCACCCTGGGTCTTGTCTGGGAAGAGTGACTTAAAACATTATTGCGGCTTTCTGTTGCGGTGCGAGTGGCTGTGGTGCCCATGACCCCAGAGGGAAAAACAGAATCCAAACTCTGGTGGTCAGGCACCAACGTCTGTGGTCACCTCCTTGGTGATGGCGAGCCCCAGGATCCTTGGGCTCCTTAATTTGCTTATTTTGAGTTGATTGGTTCCTCTTCTCCCCTTCCAGTTTCATGTAAAAGGCCATAGATATTTATCCTTTTAATTAAATATATATCCGTTCTGGAAAGTTCTATGTTCCTTGATGTCCCATTGGTTGTTCTCTGTGATCCCTCCTATGAGTTACTCCCATTGGCTACCTCCCCATTAATCCCACCCCCATCACTTTACCCAATTGGCTGTTACCCTTGTCCCTGCCTTTCTTTCCCTGAGTATAAAATCCCTGGACCCTCCATAAAAGCTGCTCTTTGTCCCTGATCCTTCACCTGCAATGGACTTGCTCATGGAACCCATACTGAGAGTCCTTCCTTCTTTGCCTCCGCCTGCACGCCCATACAACTTAGTCTGGGACTCGCTCCCTTGGGTGAGGAGCTCACTCTTTGTACCTGTAGAGTCGCTGTCATGGAGGGTGCAGCCAAACCTCCGGGCTTTCTCCTGGCTCAGCGTGCCCTCAGCTTTCTGTGGTTTTAATTTCAATAACTTGAAAAAAAGTGACGGTGTTGTCATAGCCTGGGGAAGTGGAGTGGTTCATGCTGTGACACTGAAAGTATTTGGTGCAATGAGTAAGTCACAGCCTGATAGAGATTTGGGGTGCCTGAATTTCTGAGACCTGCCAGGACAGTATGAGAAGATAATGTGTGGGCTCAGTCACTGTGAACCCAAACCATGCCTGGCTCTGTTTCATGTGGTATTAGGAAATGTAGAAACTTGCCCAAAAGGAGAGCCCTGGACTGAAATGCCAGACACATGGTGTGGAGAACAGGGGGACAGGATCTGGCAATGAGCTGAGGAATTATTTGGCAGAGACTATGTGCACAATATTTTTCTCTCCTTAGCTGGCAGCTCACAAGGCAGAAAAATAATGCCTTGGTGACAAGACGAAACCCAAATGACAAAAAAGAGTTTGTTTCCCAAGACTTCAATAGGGTTGGACCAGTTAAAATCAGTGCCATACATCAGCACCTTCAAGATGCACACAAATATTTCATGATTAGACCCTCTAGGATATTCATAATAGGCTACAAACTAAATATTTTCTGAATTTAGAAAGTATCACTTGAATATGGGAAAAGGAAGAACTTGCTTGGCTGGGAATGGCCACATTGCTGCCCACAGTCTTGATAAAGGTGATGAAGCAGCAGTTTGTTAATGTCTGCTCACACAGGTGTGCTCCAGGCGACCAGCTCAGCTGCCAAGCAAGAACATCTCAGTAGAGACAAAAATGCCTCTGTGCCAATTATTATAAATCTCATTCCTTTTTAAGTATGTCTGAAGCTGCAAATCACACGCAGACATCAAGTGCCAAGTGAGGTCTGAAGTCAAAATCACAGTGACGGAAAATGTCTTGTGAAACTGTTCACATCTGCAGCCTCTACGATGCTAAACGCAGAAGGTAAAAAGATTACTTTCCCATAAACTTAAGAGAAAAAGAGAATTTTCTTCTGCCTGTTCCTGCCTGAGAATTGACGTTGCTTAAAGTTGTAATCCCAAGTGAAAGGCTGAAGAGCCTGGAAGTTTGAAGGAGACAAAGCCCTGTTGTGTGATGCAAATTCAGGTCCCAGGTGTCTGCCAGGGTGCCAAAGTCTGCCCAGTCCAACCATCAGCCATTGCTGGTGCTCAGCCTCTTGCCCACAGCCTTTGCAAGGAGAAGTTATCAGACAGCTTAAAAGGAAGCAGAGCACAGTCAGGGTAGAGCTGAGCACCAGCAATAGCTCTGTCAGACCTGAGCTGGCTTTGTAGAATTTGCAAACTGATGCTTCTCAAATTAGTCTGATTTTGAACTTTTTTTTCAATAATCCATATCCAGGGCATGAATGAAAAATATGCTCCCTCCTCTGCTGAAATAGTCTCTCTTCCTACAACCGAGTTAAAATTTCCTTTCCTGTTACTTGCCATTACTCATGGCAAGAATTATTTAATAATATGCCAGGAAGTAGGTTGGCTGCACAACTGAATGATTCCCATCCTTTTCCTCTAGGGATAACTCCTTTTTGTAAAACTATCAGGTGATGTGTCCCAGAGCCATCTGGTGATGTCCAGGTGAGGTCTCAAGGCAGGATCTTCTCTTTTAACTTGGTAGTCTGAAGACCTTATAGAAAACCAGAAAAAATCACAGCATGGTGGGCTTTAAAGATTAGTGAAAAATTATTTGGTCACTAAAATACTTATGTTTAGCAAGTTGTAAACAACCAATCAATCCTGGAAAAAATAATTCAAGGAGAAAGAATAGAATAAATGAAGTGAGTTGTTGACGGTTTCTTCCAAAGTTTGCAGAAAGCTGTGCAGCTGTTATTAGGTCAATGACGTTTAATAGAAGTGCATTTCTATAAAAGTGCTCTCAACAGAGTTGTTAGTGCAGTGTTTGCATGCCTTTGTACTGGTACCTGAAAGCTGTGAGCTGCCTGGGGAATTGGTCCTTACCACAGCTGAGACCCTGTTTTGAAGATCCAGCACCAGAACACGGATGGCCCGGGACCATCTGGGGACACACAGGTTTACTGCCTACATGGACAAGTGTTTAGAAAGGGTGGTGTTGCTTCCCTTCAGGATGACAGGATGTGTAAGGTGGAGGTCCCTCTGGCAGCCTCCATGCCAAATCCATCCGTGCTGCATTCCAGTGACTTCCCTTGGACCTGGGGCATGGGCGAGTACTTCCAGTGGTTTTGTCTGCATTTACTACACTCCTTTTCTCAATTACGCCATAACAATTGCTGGTCATTTTAATAGTGTTATGACTTCAAATCAAGAGAACAATTCAGTTCTGTTTCATTTCACCTTTTCAGTCATTGGGGTGAGTAGTTAGGTATTCCTGATTGAATTGCTCCTTCATGAAAATGTCACCACTCTATAGTTACAATAATTACAATGCAGAAGGAGGCATTGGAAGTCACTCAGAGACAAAAACAATTTTTGTAATAGCATGTATAGGTGGAAAACATCGTCTGGTTTATTTTATAGAGCAGTAACCAGGAAAATTAATTAGTTTTGTAAATAGGATATTTAACAGCACAGCAAATCAAGAGGCATATAAAAATCTATCAATAGAATTACTTTAAAAGAGGATGAATTAAATAATGAGATTATATTCCTTGAATACTGGGAAAATTCATTGAGAACAGCCCTGCAGAGAAGGACTTGGGGTTGCTGGTGGATGAGAGGCTGGACATGACCTGGCAACGTGTCCTTGCAGCCCACAAAGCCAAACGTGTCCTGGGCTGCATCCAAAGCAGTGAGGCTGGACATGACCTGGCAATGTGTCCTTGCAGCCCACAAAGCCAAACGTGTCCTGAGCTGCATCCAAAGCAGTGAGGGCAGCAGGTGAGGGAGGGGATTCTGCCCCTCTGCTCTGCTCTGGTGAGACCCCACGTGCAGTGCTGCATCAGCTCTGGGGTCTCCAGCACAGGAAAGACATGGACCTGTTGGAGCAAGTCCAGAGGAGGCCACAAAGATGATCAGAGGAATGGAGCACATGTCCTGTTAGGAAAGGTTGAGAGAACTGGGTTTGTTCCGCCTGGAAAAGACTCTGGGGAGACCTAATTGTGGCCTTCCAGTACCTGAAAGAGGCTTATAAGAAAGATGGAGTCAAACTTTTCAGCTGAGTCTGTTGCAATAGGATAAGGTGTAATGGTTTTAAACTAAAAGAGAGCAGATTTAGACTAGATGTAAGAGGAATTTTTTTAGAATAAGGATGGTAGAACACTGGCACAAGTTACCCAGAGAAATTGTGGATGCCCCATCCATAGAACGATTCAAAGTCAAGTTAGACCAGGCTCTAAGCCACCAGATCTAGCTGAAAATGTCCCTGCTCAGTGCAGGAGAGTTGGACTAAGTGACCTTCAAATGTGCCTTCCAACCCAAACCATTCTAAGATTCTATGATCGTACCTCTCAGGCTGTCTCAGGTACAAGGCTTAGTCTGTCTTCAGTTGACTACAGCTGCATCTAATTATACTATTGACTAATTAAATGCTACCTAATGGTTACTAAAATGCCTTATTAACATTAAGGATCCAGA